>NW_028145398.1:0-695153 GCF_050370095.1 Fusarium phalaenopsidis
CAGCTAAGTATATTAATAACTAGCTAAATAACTCCCATAAGTATCTTAAAGCTAAGAAAGAAAGTAAAAAAATAAAAAGGAAAAGTAAAAAGAGCCCCCTTTTAGCTATTAAGCTCATATAGGTCTTGTAGTTAAGAGTATAAAGGCCGAGACCCCTATGGGTTTGGGGCCTGTTATAATACCCCTCCTCTCCTCTCTCTCTCTCTCTCTCTCTAGGGGAGGCAGTTTAAATTTTATCCTGCTATGCTAAGCCTTTATAGCATGCTAAGGCTATTATATTAACTATCTAATTGCTAAGTGGTTCTTATATTAGCTTTATATCCTCATTCAGAGTCATTTATTTTACTAGGCTTTTTTATTATTTATATACCATTCTCTAACTTATAAGATCTCCTTAACTTTATATTTCTACTACTTATTAATATAATAAGTAGCTATTAGTTATTAAACTACTAGGAAGATAATAAGTTATTTATATAGCTAGCTATAAGAGAGAAATATAAAATATATTATAAATCCCTTTAGGGGGTATTAAGGCAGTAAGTATATAATCCATTAGTCTTTAAGGATAATATATTTAGCTAAGAGCCAATTAAACTTCCTAGAGGGTTAGTCTAAATATATATAATAGAGTTATAGCTATATCTCATCTCTTAGTTTAAACTAATTGGATAGTTACTATTAGGTATTTATATTTTCCTTTTTTATTGCTCTTTGCGCTAAGGCTATTATAGCCTACGCCTATTTAGTAACTTTTTAGTCTTTAGATAATAGACTTAGCCTAGGCTACTAGCGACTTCCCATCTGGTCAGAGCTGTTTATTAATCTCGATAGGTTCTAGGTTATAGCTATGCAAGGAAGAATAAACTTAGTCCTATAGATATTACTAGACAGTTATTAATAGCCACTACTGCTATAGGTAGGAGTTTATCCTAGTTATCCTATGCATAGGTAGCAAAGATATAAATATATCTCTTAACCTCCTAATTAGCCCTCTTTATAGCTCTATTAGTCTTAAGGTACTAAGCTATTAATAGCCTCTATTAAATACAGAGCAGCTTATATAGCCTCTTTTATATTTAGCTTATAAATTAAGTCCTCTATTTATTATAATTCCCTAGGGATATTATAATATTAAATAAAGTATTATAATAAGGTCTTAGTAATAATATTAACATATATAATAAGCGAGCGCCGCAGACAAGCGAGCGCCATACTTTTTCCTCCTATACCTAACTTTTTATTTAATTAATTAATTATTAACCACTAAATATATTAGACCTAAATACTAAGGCTAAACGCTTCTTGCCCTTTAAGCCCTTTAAAATAACCTAAAACTAAGCATCTAAAGCGCTATAGGGATATATAAGATTAATAAGCGGCGGCTATATCGCCGCCAGCAAGGCATTTAATCCTAACGCGATACTATCCCAAATTCACGCCGACTATCTAATCTAGAGGAATAAATCATAGTTTAATTTATTCTCGACCTAGATACGCGAGGTTTTCCCCCGTGATTACGTGCTATTAAAGCAATAGCTAATTAACTACTTGCCAACCGCGACGCACCACCTATCGGCAAGCGCTAGGCTTCTAACTTCGTTAGGCAATAAAAAGCTAAAGATATGTTTTTTTATAAATATAATTACTAGAGGGCTAAGTATAAAGATCTAGAGGAAATCTAAAAGTAGTTTTAGCTTATAGCAAATATAATCATGAAGTATAATATCTAATTAAATAATATCTAGAACTTTAATAAGATTAGCTTTCTTATAGGTATAATTATAAGCAGAATAGTTATTATTAGCGCAGAAAGGCATAGTTAATTAAAATTAATATAGCCTAGAAGCTAGGAATAAATTATAATAATTTAGGCGATTAATATAAAGGGCTAAGCGATTTAGCTATTTATTATAGGTATAAGCTAATATTACCTTACTAACTAGTATAAAGAAAGTAACCTCCTAGGCGATTAGATTATTATAACCTCCTAAAATAGCTAGACTAATAATAAGACTAGTCTCAAGTAGCTAAAGTACTTTAACTAGTATATAATTAAGTAATTAAATAATTGCTATTATCTTTTAGTCCTTAATAGCTATAAAAGTTACTACTCTATTAACTTTAAGAGATATTATAAGGAAAATAAGATTATTATACTTTATATACCGCCTTATTTATCTTATTTACTTTAGCCTCTTAATATTAAGTACTTTAGCCTACTTAAAAGGCTTATAATTAAGAAATAAAATATCTAATTAAATACTTTATTACCTATATTTCTAAGACTAAGTTCTTCCTAGCCTTCTATGCCGCTTATTAAGCTATTATAACAAAATAAAATATTAGGTCTACTTTTAGAGGGGCTAGACTTATCCTCTTAACCTAGAAAGTATAGTCTTAAAGCTTAATATATAGCTATAGACTCCAACGCCGGTTAAGGAGGAGGCTAGCCTTAACCCCTTAGGCTTTAAAGACCTAAGGATAGTACTTAAGGCTAAATCTTAGTCTAAATACCTTAAAAGATAAATTAAAAGATATTAAAGTAGCTCCCTAGAGTTAATTCTTAAGGTATTAAAATGTCTTTCTAAGGAAATAAAGGCAATTATATATAAGATAATATTATTAAGGGCTAAGGTATAAGATCTTTAATAGGTAAATAAGATACTAAGCTAGCGCCAGAGGGCAAAAAGAACCCAGCTATAAAAGAGAGGGGTAATAATAGTAGAGGAAGGAAGGTAAGCAATTAATCAGATAGATATTAATGCGCAGGTAATAGCTAAATCGTCGAGAAGTAGTTGTCAAATGTGACAGCCTGCTACATGCCTTGAAGGGTGTCACGTGATGACACTAGGCTCAATTAGGAAGGCGCAGAAATCACTCCTTCCCCTTAGCGAGGCTTCGCCGAGGAATACAAGAAGAATAATAATTAAACACATCGTTACATTTAACAATTAACAGTCAGAATACTAGCCACTTGCGCAATCAACTAATCAATCAATTGATCAATTACTCAAGATGTCTTTAAACGCCGAATCCTCCGCGAGGATTTACCTACGCACCACCGAAGACTAGACCCTCTGGGCTAATCAGTTTAAGTCAAAGGCAAAACGCGCCCAGCTTTGGGACTATATTAACCCCGAGGCATCACAGAGACTTGGCCTAAGCCTCAATGAAGCTATAGTCGCCCCATCGAGGCCATAGATAAAGCGATTCTATAAGAGAAACGCTAATGGCAACCACTCGGCAAGTATACGCGCAATAGATATCACGGAGCTATATATTAATAATATGCCTCTTTAAACTATATTAAACGCGGAATATATATCTAAAAGAAAGGATTATAAGCTCCTTATAAAGAAGATTAATAATCTATAAGAATAAATATATAAGACCGTGAGCTTAAAGTACCTTTATTAATACTATATCGCAGATAAGGAGATTAATAAGTAATACGCCTTATTAAAGCTATACCTAGGCATTAACCTACTTAACTATAAGATATAAGCCCGCTAAGAATATATTAAAACCCTCGCGATCTCTTATTAAAAAAGATTATTAATAAAGAAAAAAGTAAAAGACTAGTTAAATAAGTAGGATTAAGTATATTATAAGCTCCTTAAAGTAGGATTTAAGGACCTAAAGGAAGTAAGCCTATAGTTCGCTAAATATATATAGGCCCTTAGCTAAAGCTATTATAAGACCTAGATCTACTTCTATTACTCTTTATACCTAGAAGAGATAAGAAAAAATACCCTTATATTAATAAAGATATTATAAGATATATAATTTTTTTTAAATAATATTATAAATAATTATATAATACCCTATAGAAAAGCTAAGCTAAGAGCTTTTAGCTTAATAACCGCTAAAGGCTTATTAATTAATATAACTAAGAGCATTAAAGATATAAATAATAACTAAGAAAGGAATAACTTCCGCGGAAGAGGAAGGCACAGAAGAGGCTATTAAGGAGCGCAAAGGGGATAAAACCTGCATAGCCTATTAGTCCGCGAGGGCACGCCGAGAGATAGCTAAAGTAGCAATCGCCCTATTAAGCGCGAATAGAGCGAAGGAGAAGAAAGGTCTGGTAAGTATAAGGCCTATTATAGCTTCTACCTGCTCTTAGCTTACTATTATATAATTAAAGAGATAAGGCCTAATTAATAGAAGGCTAATAGTAAGATTATTAAGCTTATAAAGAGCTAAGTACTCGCTAATGAGTTACTTATAGATTAAATTAAAAAGATAAAGAAATTAAAGTCTTTAGATTAATTATTAAGTAGATATTAAGAAAAGGCTTAAGCTACTTTTTACTCTTTATAATAGTTAATATATATATTAAAAAACTTAGCTATTCTTAACTTAGGAGCTATAATATATATTTTTAATAATCTCTTATGCTTTACTTAGCTAATTGCCGCTGCGCTAAGGATTTCCTTTAGGCAAGGACTATCCTTATAGCTATTAATAGCTATAGATTAGTTAATATTACTATAAAAGGAGCTAATAGCTCGCTAAAGAAGCTATAGCTATATAATATAATATATTATAAGAAGTTTATAAGTAACTTAGTCTCCTTTATGAGGCTAAGAAAGCATAGCTTATAGTAAGATATAAGCCCTAGGAATAACTACCTAAGATAATTAAATTATAGCTTTTTATATTACCTTAAGGAGATATATAACTAATAGGTCCTTAAGCACTAATAGCTCGCTAAGGACATAGCGATAACTATAACTATAAAGCTATTAAAAAATAACCTAGCACTTATTCCTCTATAGAGGAATAAATATATTATATATATAAAGAGATAACCTATTTAAGGAAATATAAACTATTAGTATTAATGCCTTAGTTATCTAGGCCCTAATATTATTTTATAATTACTAAACGCTATGCAAGGAGCTCGCCTAACCTTCATGAGTATATCTTAATGCATAAGTATAATTTATATACTTAAGGTAAAATAAAGAGATAAGTATAAAAAGCGCTAAGGGAGTCTCTTATGCTTGCCTCGCTAGGTAATTAGCTAGCTATTAACTTTTATAACTTTAAGCTAGGTTATATAAGGTTCTCCTCCGCGATAATAATTATATACTAGGCAACGAGCTATACCTAGGACTTCTACCTTATAGAGTAAATATCTAATATATTATCACTAATATTAGATAACTTCCTAGTAATATTATTAACCTAGTATGAGATCTAAGTAAAGAGGATTAAGACTAATAATAAGCTACTAAGGCACTTAGATATTACTTAATCACTAAGTACCCGCGGGATTATTATTAAGCCTTTAGCCTTAAATACTTAGGCCTAAAATAGGGGTATAGAGTATATAATAAGAGTTATTAAGACTAAAGCTTAATATATAAGAATTAAAGCTAACTTTCTAGAAGTCCTATAGCCTAAAATAATAACTTATATAATATACCTTTATAATTAAATACTAGCTACCTTTAGGGGGTAAAAGTTATTATATAAGTTATTTTATTTATGCTTTTACCTTAGTGAGTGCTTGCCTCTCGCTTAGCTTAACCTCTTATACCTATAATCTTATAGATATAAGATATATATTATAATTAGTAATATATAATTAAGCCGCTAGTAAAAGAAAAAGCTCGCGCTAAGGGCTTAGCTAGGGTTTCTTATTAGTTATATATTAAGCAATTTATATAAGATCTAAAATCTATTAAGAGATAAAGTATTTATAATATAAGATATTATCTTTAATAAGTATTAATACTTTAATAATAGCTTATTAAAGCTCGCTAAAGAGATTAAAGAAATAGACTTATATAATATATAATAATAAATTAATTAATTAATTAAGGCAAGTAAGAATATAAGAGTTATATAAGATATTAATAAAGAAAGAGATAATATAAAAGAGTATATTAATGCCTCTATAAATGCATAGTAAACCTTAAGTAATAACTCCTATATAAAGGTAAGATTTAAACCTATATTAACTCTGCTATAGTCTCTACTAATAGCTTTCTTTATAGCTATTAGTATAAGGGGTAATAATAAAAATAAAGGTAGCCCCTTTAGGAAGAATCACCGAGGGAGTAAACTATATATTAAATATTATAAAAAGTCGCTTTTCTAATAGGCATAAAACCACGCAAGAGACTTAAGGATAACCCGCATAGAGCGTATTAGCCTAATTACCTAGTAGTAGCTATATAGAGTAAGTGCCTTAGAAACTTTAATAAGAGTATATTAGCCTATAAGGGCGATATGCTACTGCTTTAATAGTAAAGGCATGCTAGTAAAGATAAAAGCTAAGATAAGATAAGACTCTAGATAAAGGCATTAAGCACTCTTACTAAGAGAGTAGCTAGAAGCGCCCCTAAGAGCTTATTAAAAAAGAAAAAAGCTAGCCTAATTAGTACTCACTAGAGAAACCTCTATCCTCTCCTATCTAATAGTTAGCTAGTATAATACCCTTATAGGGATAAGTTTAAAGAAGTAAAAAAGAGTTATTTATAGGGCTATAAGGTAGCTAGCTCCTAGGAGAAGGTTCCCTAAGCATATACCATAGGGCATTAAATCCTAAGATGCTATTAGGTTTATACCTATAAACTTAATAAGTATAAAAGGTTAACTAAGTTTAAGGCATAATTAATTATCTACGGTGACTAATAAGTAAGGGATCCCTAAGAGACCTATATAGTAATACTTATAGGAATATTATTTAAAATACTTATAGCTATTATAACACGCTTTAACTTAGAGCTACTTTAATATAATATTATAAATATATTTATATATATTAATATTAATAAAGTTATTTATATATAGATGCCGCTGGGTTACTAAGAGCATAGCGAGGTCTTATAATTAAGGAAAGCACTATATAGCCTAAGAAGGTTACTCTTACTTTAGCAATAGCACCTAGAGATTAAATTAAAGGCGATTAGCTTCTAAAGGGTCGCTGGCGAGAACTGCTATTAGCAGAAGGGAAGTATTATATTTTTCTTTTATATTAATAACTATATATTAGTATTTCGCCGAGAGCTCCGCGAAGCTGTGATAATAGCTATCTAAGCACTATAGTAATAATATTATCTTAAAGGCAGTTAAGACCTTTAATAGTTCCTAGGCATTAAAGTCATAAGAGATTATAGCTAATATAAGATCTAGCTCTTATAAGTAGTTTACTATAAGAAGGCAGCCCGAGGAATTAAGAGGTTAAGCCGAGAGCCTAGCGAAGGGCCGCTAACCTTAATAATAAAGGAAGAGCTTCTCCTATATAAAGGAATGGCATTAATATATAAAGTTTATAATTATTAGGTTAAGATTAGTAAGATCCTCTATGCCGCGGTGATAACTTAACTAGATATCGCCTTTGCATTGAGTTAGCTAGTAAGATTTAACTAGAATCTAGGTCCCTTATATTATAAGGCCGCGAATCATATACTTAGATACCTTAATAGCTTAAAGCACCTTTGCTTAGAGTTTGGCGTAATCCCTAGAGGACTAAATAATACCCTTAAAGTCGCCTTAGATATAAGCTTCGCTAATAACTCGCTAGACTATTAGAGCTCCTAAGCCTTTACTATAAAGCTATTTAGAGGGATAATCGCATAGAGAGCTAATAAGTAGATAATAATAATAACCTTAATAATAAAAGTAAAGCTCCTAGCCCTCTTAAGCATAGCAAAAGAAGTTATATTTATAAGCTAACTTATCTCTTCGCTTTAAATCTCTCTTCTTAATAAGCGCATATCTGCCGCATACTACATAAGCGCTCGCCAAAGCATTCTAATTATTTAAATCTAATATAATAATACTTAGATTATTTAACTTATTACTATAGAGCTCATATAGCTATAGATAAAGCTCTGGCATATAGATATATATAATTACTAGCTTTAATAAGTAATCGCTAAAGGAAAGGTCTTAATTAACTATATACTATCTGCTTAGATAATAGCTAATAGATTAATAAAAAGCCTAGCTAAGGGGCCCTTTAGAATCTTTAGAAAATAATTAAATATAATAAATAAGAAGGAATTACTTAAGGAAAATTATCGCTAAGAGCTTACTAATAATAAGCAGCGACTAAAGAAGCTATTAATAAAGGAAGATCCGTGGGATTAATTAAATCATATATTAGAGAGCCCATCGAAGGCATTATAGGGTTAGGTTAGCCTAAAGGGCAGACCAAAGGGGGTGTGTTAAATGTGATAGCCTGCCACATGCCTTGAAGGGTGTCACGTAATGACACTAGGCTCAATTAGGAAGGCGCAGAAATCGCTCCTTCCCCTTAGCGAGGCTTCGCCGAGGAACACAAGAAGAACAATAATTAAACACATCGTTACATTTAATAATTATCTCTATTTAATCAATTGATTCTTAACCACCTAGCATATCATAGTCTAATAAAGAGGCTAAAATCCTTCTTATACTTTAAGCCTATTAAAATATATTAAAACTAAGTCTTAGAGGTGCCGCAAAGCTCTACTAAGTTAAGCATTTAATACTATTTAACCGATATAATAGCATCCAAGCCTGAGTTAATACTATTCCTAATTCACGCCGACTATTTAATCTAGAGAAATAGATCCTTATTTACTTTATTTTTGACCTAGATTCGCGAGGATTTCCCCCCTGGCTTCATAGTATAAAGGAAATAGCTAATTAATTACTTACCGACTGCGACGCGCCACTAGTTAGCGCGCGTTAGGCTTTAAACTTCGTTAGGCAATACCTAGACCTTAAGACGCGTTTTTTTTAGAAATATAACTACTAGAGAGCTAAGTGCAAAGATCTAGCTATTATCTATAATTAGTTTATGCTTATAGCGAATATAATCGCGAAGTATAGCATCTAATTAAATAATTTCTATAATATTAATAAGACTAGCTTTATAATAAGTATAATTTAGAGCGGAATAGTTATTATAGGCATAGATAGGCATAGAAAGCTAAAATTAGTATAGCCCGGAAACCGGGAATGGATTATAGTTATTTAGGCGATTAATGCGGATGGCTAAGCGATCGCGCCGTTTATCATCGGTGCCGGCCAATATTACCTCGCTAACTAGTACCGGGATAGTAACCTCCCGGGCGATTAGGCTATTGCAATGACTTAAAATAGCTAGACTAATAACGAGACCGGTCTTAAGTGGCTTAAGCACTTTGACCGGTATATAGCTAAGCGATTAAATAGTCGCTATTATCTTTTAATCCTTAATAGCTATAAAAGTCACTATTTAATTAAATTTAAGAGATATTATAAGGAGAAGAAGATTATTAGGCTTTATATGCTACCTTATTTATCTCATATACTTTAGCCCCTTAATATTAAGTGCTTTAGTATGCTTAAGAATACTTATAGCTAAGAAATAAAGCATCTAATTAAATGCTTTATAACTTATATTTTAAAGACTAAGTTCTTTCTGGCCTTCTATGCTATATTTTAGGCCACTATGACGGAAAAGAATATTAAGTTAGCCTTTAGAGGAGCTAGGCTTATTCCTCTTGACCTAGAAAGTATAATCTTAAAGCTTAATATATAGCTATAGACTTTAATGCCGCTTAAGGAGGTAATTAAATTATTAACCCCTTGGGTCTTAAAGACCCTAAAGACCATACTTAAGGCTTAATCTCAGTTAGATTACCTTAAGAGACGAGTTATAAGGCATAAAAGTAACTCCCTAGAGTTAATTTTAGAAGCTATATAGTCTTCTTCTAAGGAAATAAAGATAGTTATATATAAGGTTACCTTACTTAAGGCTAAGGTTAAAGAACTTAAATAGGCAAATAAGATATTAAGCTAGCGCTAGAGGGCAAAAAGGACTTAATTATAAAAAAGAGGGGTAATAATAATAGAGGAAGGAAGGTAAGTAATTAATTAGATAGATATAAATGCATAGGTAGTAGTAGAATTATTAAGAAGTAGTAATTAAGGGAGGTTAGCGCGACTAAGGGTTTGGTATTATAGTATCTATAGCAAGCCCGGTTATAATATAAGAATATATTAAGTAGTAATTAAGATATCTAGGGAAGAGTATAGTAAGTAATTTTAATTAATTAAATAATTTATTATATTTTTATAGTAATTTCTATCTTAAAGGTTAAAAAAAGTATCTGGTTTGCTTGCTATCTAGCTCGCTATATATATATGTTATAAAGATTATATTAATTAGGCTTAGTAGATTAAGTTATTAAAAGCTCTTAGGGTTTTATTTATTTACCTAGTAGTTATATAAGCTTATATATAATTATTTTCTTATAAGCTAAATAATAATATTCTTTTTATTTATCTAGGTTTATTTAAGAATAATTTTATCTCTTTAATATATTATAATATAAAAAAAGACTTATTTCTTATAGTAATTATTAATATTTATATTTATATATATTATATATTTAATAATACTTAGCGAGGATATATTTACTTACTTAAGTATTTATAAAATAATAAAAATACGCAGTAGATATAGCTTATAAGTAAGAGTATTAATAATTATTTTATAATATAGATATTTATTATTAATAAGGGCTATTAAGTAATATTTTTAATTAATCCCTATATTAATATAAAAAGGTTAATTATTTATTTAATCCTCTAGCTCCTCTTACTTAGCTTAAGCCTATTAGTACTCTTAATAATAATAATTTTAATTAAGAGCTATTTATTTTTTAATTCCTCCGCTAAGGTTACCTTACTTAGGCTATTAGCTTTATCTTTATCGCTTAGGTCTTAGTCTCTCTTTTTTCTTAGCTTACTCCTTATAGCCCTAGTTTTACACTTAGGCTTCTTTGCCTCTTCTAAGTCTTACTAGCTTCTTTAGTATTAAGTATAATAAGTAATAATATAGCTAACCTTATTATATTAATAATATTTCTACCTATCTAAGAGCTTTAATTTATATCTCTTAACCTTTATAAGTTCCTAATTTATATAATTAAATACCTTCTTTAATAGTAATAACCTCTATTTAGGTTATTCCTAGTTAGGGCTTAGGCCTTATCGCTACTCCTACTAATTACCTAGCTTTTAGTTATAAAAGCAAAGCTCTTCTAAGTTAGCCCTAAGGCTTTATAGCATATTAATAAAAGAGGGATATATCTTTAACAAACTAAGCTAGCCTATAAGGTAAAAATAGAGCTCTTAGTTAATTATATGCTTAAGGGCATTAATCCGCACTAAGTCTACCTAGCTAGCTCTTTTATTATCTATAAGCTCTCTTTTAAACTTAGAGAGAAAAAATATAAAACTCTTCTTATCTCCTTATCTTATTATCTCTAACTAGCTAAAAGCTTATTATTTAATATTTAAGTCCTTATAATAACTAGCTAAGTATATTATAAATTTACTTAGCTTAAATTACTAATTTAAGCCTTCTTTTTTAAAGAAAGCTAATATATATAATAAGCATATATCACATACAAGTATATATCATACTTTTCCCTCTTATACCTAACTTTTTATTTAATTAATTAATTCTTTAACTATTAAATATATTAGACCTAAATACTAAGGCTAAAACTCTTCTTACTCTTTAAGCACTTCAGAATAACCTAAAACTAAGTATCTAATACGCTATAAACCTCTATAGGATCTCTAAGCATAGGCTACGTCGCCGGCAAAATAGCATTTAATCGCGACATAATTAGATCCCCTAATCACGTCGACTATCTAATCTTAAGGAATAGATTATTATTTACTTTATTCTTAACCTAGACTTATAAGGATTTCCCCCTTAACTGCATGGTATAAAAGAAATAGCTAATTAATTACTTACTAACTACGACGCGCTACTAATTAGTATATATTAGGCTTATAACTTTATTAGATAATACCTAGAGCTTAAGATGCGTTTTTTTTAAAAATATA
This sequence comes from Fusarium phalaenopsidis, assembly GCF_050370095.1. Classification (NCBI taxonomy): domain Eukaryota; kingdom Fungi; phylum Ascomycota; class Sordariomycetes; order Hypocreales; family Nectriaceae; genus Fusarium; species Fusarium phalaenopsidis. Next base: position 11,857 of record NW_028145398.1, read on the forward strand.
ATTACTAGAGAGCTAAATACAAAGATCTAGCTATTATTTATAACTAGTTTATACTTATAGTAAATATAATCGCGAAGTATAATATCTAATTAGATAATCTCTATAATATTAATAAGACTAGCTTTATAATAAGTATGATTTAGAGCGGAATAGTTATTATAGGCATAGAAAGGTATAGAAAGCTAAAATCGATATAGCCTAGAAACCAAGAATAAATTACGGTTATCTAGGCGATTAATATAAATAGCTAAGTAATCCCGCTATTTATTATTAGTGCGGGCTAATATTACCTCGCTAACTAGTACTAAGAAAGTAACCTCCTAGGTGATTAAGCTATTATAATGACTTAAAATAGCTAGACTAATAATAAGACCAGGCTTAAGTGGCTTAAGTACTTTGATTAATATATAGCTAAGCGATTAAATAGTCGCTATTATCTTTTAATTCTTAATAGCTATAAAAGTTATTACTTTATTAAATTTAAGAGATATTATAAGGAAAATAAGATTATTAGGCTTTATATATTACCTTATTTATCTTATTTACTTTAGCCACTTAATATTAGGTGCTTTAGCGTGCTTAAAAATACTTATAATTAAGAAATAAAGCTTTTAATTAAATACTCTATAACCTATGTTTTAAAGACTAAGTTCTTTCTAGCCTTTTATATTATATTTTAGGCTATTATAATAAAAAAAAATATTAAATTAGCCTTTAGAAGAGCTAGGCTTATTTCTCTTAACCTAGAAAGTATAGTCTTAAAGCTTAATATATAGCTATAGACTTTAATGCCGCCTAAGGAGGTAGCTAAACTGTTGACCCCTTGGGTCTTAAAGACCTTAAAGACTATGCTTAAGGCTTAATCTTAATTAAATTACCTCGAGAGGTAAGTAAAAAGATATAAAAGTAGCTCCCTAGAGTTAATTCTAAAAGCTATATAGTCTTTTTCTAAGGGAATAAAAATAGTTATATATAAGGTTGCCTTACTTAAGGCTAGGGTTAAAAAACTTAAATAAGTAAATAAGATACTAAGCTAGCGCTAAAGAGTAAAAAGGACTTAATTATAAAAAAGAGGGGTAATAATAATAAAAAAGAAAAGTAAGTAATTAATTAAATAAATATTAATATATAGGTAATAGCTAAATTATTAAGGAGTAGTAGTTAAGGGAGGTTAGTATAACTAAGAGTTTAGCATTATAGTATTTATAATAAGCCTAGTTATAATATAAAAATATATTAGGTAGTAATTAAGATATCTAGAGAAGAGTATAATAAGTAATTTTAATTAATAAAATAATTTATAGTATTTTATTATAATTTTTATCTTAAAGATATAAGAAAAGTATAATATATACTTATATATAATATATACTTATTATATATATTAAGGTTAAAGAACTTAAATAAGTAAATAAGATATTAAGTTAGCGCTAAAGAGTAAAAAGGACTTAATTATAAAAAAGAGAGGTAATAATAAAAAAAGGAAAATAAGTAATTAATTAAATAAATATTAATATATAAGTAATAGCTAAATTATTAAGAAGTAGTAATTAAGGGAGGTTAATATAACTAAGAGTTTAGTATTATAGTATCTATAGTAAGCCTAGTTATAATATAAGAATATATTAGGTAGTAATTAAGATATCTAAGAAAAAATATAATAAGTAATTTTAATTAATAAAATAATTTATAATATTTTTATTATAATTTTTATTTTAAAAATATAAAAAAATATAATATATATAATAAGTATATATTATATATAAATATATATTATATTTTTCCCTCTTATACCTAACTTTTTATTTAATTAATTAATTTTTTAATTATTAAATAATATATATAATAAGCTTATATCCTAAATAAATATATATCCTAAAAATCCCTTAATCTCTTTCTCTTTTATTTAATTAATTAATTCTTAACTACTAAATATATCTAAATTTAATAGTAAAGGTAATATACTTCTTACCCTTTAAGCGCTTTAAAATAACCTAAAATTATATATCTAATGCGCTATATTAATCTATAATATCTACCCTAAAAAGCTAAGTCGCCGCTAAAAAGGCATATAATCTCGACGCGATTAAATTCCTAAATTATATAAACTATCTAATCTAAAGGAATAGATTATTATTTAGTTTATTCTTAACCTAGATTCACGAGGATTTCCCCCGCGACTATATAGTATTAAAGAAATAGCTAACTAATTGCTCGCCGACCGCGACGCGTTACTTATTAGTAAGCGCTAGGCTTCTAACTTTATTAAGTAGCACCTAGACCTTAAGACGTGTTTTTTTTAAAAATATAACTATTAAAGAGCTAAGTATAAAGATCTAGCTATTATTTATAACTAGTTTATACTTATAGTAAATATAATCACGAAGTATAATATCTAATTAAAAGATATTTATAACTTTAATAAGACTAGCTTTATAATAGGTATAATTTAAAGTGAAATAGTTATTATAGGCATAGATAGGTATAGAAAGCTAAAATTAATATAGCCTAGAAACTAGGAATAAATTATAATTATCTAAGTGATTAATATAAAAGGCTAGGTAATCCCGCTATTTATTATTAGTATAGGCTAATATTACCTCGCTAACTAGTACCGAGAAAGTAACCTCCTAGGCGATTAGGCTATTATAATAACCTAAAATAGCTAAATAGATAACAAGACTAGTCTAAAGTAGCTAAAGCACTTTAACTAGTATATAACTAATTAATTAATTAGTTCTTATTATCTCTTAATCCTTAATAGCTATAAAAGTTATTATTTTATTAATTTTAAGAGATATTACTAAGATAATAATATTATTATACTCTATATACCGCCTTATTTATCTTATTTACTTTAGCCCCTTAATATTAAGTGCTTTAGCATGCTTAAGAGCGCTTATAATTAAGAAATAAAATATTTAATTAAATACTTTATAACCTATATTTTAAAGACTAAGTTCTTTTTAGCCTTCTACGCCGCATTTTAGGCTATTATAATAAAAAAAAATATTAAGTTAGCCTTTAGAAGAGCTAGGCTTATTTTTCTTAACCCGGAAAGTATAGTTTTAAAGCTTAATATATAGCTATAGACTCTAATGCCTACTAAGGAGGTAGCTAAACCCTTAACCCCTTAGGTCTTAAAGACCTTAAAGACTATACTTAAGGCTTAATCTTAGTTAGAATACCTTAAGATATAAGTTAAAAGGCATAAAAGTAACTCCTTAGAGTTAATTTTAGAAGCTATATAGTCTTCTTCTAAGGGAATAAAAATAGTTATATATAAGGTTATCTTACTTAAGGCTAAGGTTAAAGATCTTAAATAGGTAAATAAGATATTAAGCTAGCGCTAAAGGGTAAAAAGGACTAGATTATAGAAAAGAGAGGTAATAATAGTAAAAGAAAGAAGGTAAGTAATTAATTAAATAGATATTAATATATAGATAGTAGCTAAATTATCGCGGAGTAGTAATTAAGGGAGGTTAGCGTGACTAGGGGTTTAGTATTATAGTATTTATAATAAGCTTAATTATAATATAAGAACCTATTAAGTAATAATTAAGATATCTAAGAAAGAATATAATAAATAGTTTTAATTAATTAAATAGTTTATAGTATTTTTATAATAATTTCTAATATAAAGGGTAAAGATTTTTAAAATATATACTTATTTAAGATATAAACTTATTATATATATTAAATATTAAAGCTAAAACTCTTTTTACTCTTTAAGTATTTTAAAATAACTTAAAACTAAGTATTAAATATATTATAAACCTCTATAAGATTTCTAAGTATAGGCTATATTACTAGTAAAATAATATTTAATTATAATATAATTAAATCCTTTAATTATATTAATTATTTAATCTTAAGAAATAAATTATTATTTATTTTATTTTTAACCTAGACTTATAAGAATTTCTCTCTTAATTATATAATATAAAAGAAATAACTAATTAATTACTTATTAATTATAATATATTACTAGTTAATATATATTAAACTTATAACTTTATTAAATAATACTTAAAGCTTAAGATATATTTTTTTAAAAATATAATTACTAAAGAGCTAAGTATAAAGATTTAATTATTATTTATAATTAATTTATATTTATAATAAATATAATTATAAAGTATAATATTTAATTAAATAATTTTTATAATATTAATAAAATTAGCTTTATAATAGGTATAATTTAAAGTAAAATAATTATTATAGGTATAAAAAGGTATAAAAAGCTAAAATTAATATAGCCTAAAAACTAAGAATAGATTATAGTTATCTAGGCAATTAATATAGATAACTAAGCGATCCTATTATTTATTATTAATGCGGGTTAATATTACCTCGCTAACTAGTACTAAGAAAGTAACCTCCCGGGTAATTAAGCTATTATAATAACCTAAAATAGCTAGACTAATAATAAGACTAGTCTTAAGTAGCTTAAGTACTTTAATTAGTATATAGCTAAGTAATTAAATAGTTATTATTATTTTTTAATCCTTAATAGCTATAAAAGTTATTATTTTATTAAATTTAAGAGATATTATAAGGAAAATAAGATTATTAGGCTTTATATATTATCTTATTTATTTTATTTACTTTAACTACTTAATATTAAGTGCTTTAATATACTTAAAAATACTTATAATTAAGAAATAAAGCTTCTAATTAAATACTTTATAACTTATATTTTAAAGACTAAGTTCTTTTTAGCCTTTTATACCGCATTTTAGGCTATTATAATAAAAAAAAATATTAAGTTAGCCTTTAAAGGAGCTAGGCTTATTCCTCTTAACTTAGAAAGTATAGTCTTAAAGCTTAATATATAGCTATAAACTTTAATGCCTACTAAGGAGGTAATTAAACCCTTAACCCCTTAGGTCTTAAAGACCTTAAAGACTATGCTTAAGGCTTAATCTTAGTTAAAATACCTTAAGATATAAGTTAAAAGGTATAAAAGTAACTCCTTAGAGTTAATTTTAGAAGCTATATAGTCTTCTTCTAAGGGAATAAAAATAATTATATATAAGGTTATTTTACTTAAGGCTAAGATTAAAGATCTTAAATAGGTAAATAAGATATTAAGCTAGCGCTAAAGGGTAAAAAGGACTAAATTATAGAAAAGAGAGGTAATAATAGTAAAAGAAAGAAAGTAAGTAATTAATTAAATAGATATTAATGCATAAATAGTAGCTAAATTATCGCGGAGTAGTAATTAAGGGAGGTTAATATAACTAAGGGTTTAGTATTATAGTATTTATAATAAGCTTAATTATAATATAAGAACCTATTAGGTAGTAATTAAGATATCTAGGGAAAAGTATAATAAATAGTTTTAATTAATTAAATAGTTTATAATATTTTTATAATAATTTCTAATATAAAGGGTAAAGATTTTTAAAATATATACTTATTTAAGATATAAACTTATTATATATATTAAATATTAAAGCTAAAACTCTTTTTACTCTTTAAGTATTTTAAAATAACTTAAAACTAAGTATTAAATATATTATAAACCTCTATAAGATTTCTAAGTATAGGCTATATTACTAATAAAATAGTATTTAATTATAATATAATTAAATCCCTTAATTATATTAATTATTTAATCTTAAGAAATAAATTATTATTTATTTTATTCTTAACCTAGACTTATAAGAATTTCTCCCTAATTATATAATATAAAAGAAATAACTAATTAATTACTTATTAATTATAATATATTACTAATTAATATATATTAAACTTATAACTTTATTAAATAATACTTAAAGCTTAAAATATATTTTTTTAAAAATATAATTACTAAAGAGCTAAGTATAAAAATTTAATTATTATTTATAATTAGTTTATACTTATAATAAATATAATTATAAAGTATAATATTTAATTAAATAATCTCTATAATATTAATAAAATTAGCTTTATAATAAGTATAATTTAAAGCGGAATAATTATTATAGGTATAAAAAGATATAAAAAGCTAAAATTAATATAGCCTAAAAACTAAGAATAAATTATAATTATCTAGGCAATTAATGCGAATAACTAAGTGATCCTGCTATTTATTATTAGTGCGGGTTAATATTACCTCGCTAACTAGTACTAAGAAAGTAACCTCCCGGGCGATTAAGCTATTATAATAACCTAAAATAGCTAGACTAATAATAAGACTAGTCTTAAGTAGCTTAAATACTTTAATTAATATATAGCTAAGTAATTAAATAATTATTATTATTTTTTAATCCTTAATAGCTATAAAAGTTATTATTTTATTAAATTTAAGAGATATTATAAGGAAAATAAGATTATTAGGCTTTATATATTATCTTATTTATTTTATTTACTTTAGCTACTTAATATTAAGTGCTTTAATATACTTAAAAATACTTATAATTAAGAAATAAAGCTTTTAATTAAATACTTTATAACTTATATTTTAAAGACTAAGTTCTTTCTAGCCTTTTATATCGCATTTTAGGCTATTATAATAAAAAAAAATATTAAGTTAGCCTTTAAAGGAGCTAGGCTTATTCCTCTTAATTTAGAAAGTATAGTCTTAAAGCTTAATATATAGCTATAGACTCTAACGCCGCCTAAGGAGGTAGCTAAACTATTAACCCCTTAGGTCTTAAAGACCCTAAAGATTATACTTAAGGCTTAATCTTAGTTAAATTACCTTAAAAGGTAAGTAAAAAGGTATAAAAGTAGCTCCTTAGAATTAATTCTAGAAGCTATATAGTCTTCTTTTAAGGGAATAAAGATAATTATATATAAGGTTACCTTACTTAAGGCTAAGGTTAAAGAACTTAAATAGGTAAATGAGATATTAAGCCGGCGCTAGAGGGCAAAAAGGACCTAATTATAAAAAAGAGGGGTAATAATAATAAAGGAAGGAAGATAAGTAATTAATTAAATAGATATTAATATATAAGTAATAGCTAAATTATTAAAAAGTAATAATTAAGAGAGGTTAATATAACTAGGAGTTTAGTATTATAGTATTTATAATAAGCCTAGTTATAATATAAGAATATATTAAGTAGTAATTAAGATATCTAAGGAAGAATATAATAAGTAATTTTAATTAATAAAATAATTTATAATATTTTTATTATAATTTCTATCTTAAAGGTATAAAAAAATATAATATATACTTATATATAATATATATTTATTATATATATTAATATATACTTATATATAATATATACTTATTATATATATTATTTTTATTATTAATATATATAATAAGTATATAATATAAATAAGTATATAATATAAAAATCCCTTAACTTTTTTTCTTTTTATTTAATTAATTAATTCTTAATTATTTAAAATATTATAATTAAATATAGAGGTAAAAATACTTCTTACCCTTTTTACCTTTTAAAATAATTTAAAACTAAGTATTTAATATATTATAATAATCTATAAGATTAAGGAGTAAAGGCTCTATCGCTAATAAAATAATATTTAATCTTAAGTTAATTAGATCCCTAAATTATATAAGCTATTTAATCTAGAGGAAGAGATTATAATTTAATTTATCCTTAACCTAGATTTATAAGGCTTTCCCCCGTGACTATATAATATTAAAGAAATAATAAACTAATTACTTATTAACCGCGATATATTACCTATTAGTAAGTAATAAGCTTTTAACTTTATTAAGTAGTATTTAGACCTTAAGATATATTTCTTTTATAAGTATAATTATTAAAGGGCTAAATATAAAGATTTAATTATTATTTATAATTAGTTTATATTTATAATAAATATAATTATAAAATATAATATTACCCTTACTAATATCTATAACTTTAATAAAACTAGCTTTATAATAAGTATAATTATAAGTAGAATAGTTATTATAAGCGCAAAAAGGCATAGAAACCTAAAATTAATTTAGCCTAGGAACTAGGAATAGATTATAGTTATCTAGGCGATTAATACTAAAGGGTAAGCAATCTAGCTATTTATTATAGTTATAAGCTAATATTACCTCTCTTACTAGTACTAAAAAAGTAACCTCTCAGGCAATTAGGCTATCGCGATAACTTATAATAGCTAGACTAATAATAAGACTAATATTAAGTAGCTAAAGTACTTTAATTATTATATAAGTATATAATTAAATAATTATTATTATCTTTTAATTCTTAATAAGTATAAAAGTTATTATTTAATTAACTTTAAGTAATATTATAAAAAAAATAAAATTATTATACTTTATATAATATATATAATAAGTATATAACATATCTAAGTATGCGACGTACTTTTCTTAAACCTTACTATTATAAACTAAGATAAAAACATAAAAAATTAATTAATTAATTAAAACTACTTACTATATTCTTCCCTAGACGTCTTAATTACTACCTAATAGGTCCTTGCATTATGACCGGGCTTACCGCAGATACTATAATGCCGAACCCCCGGTCGCGCCGACCTTCCTTAACCACCACTTCTCGATAATTCCGCTATTACCTACGCATTAATATCTATCTAATTAATTGCTTACCTTCCCTTCTCTACTATTATTACCCCTCTTTTCTATAGTCTAGTCCTTTTTGCCCTCTGGCGCTGGCTTAGTATCTTATTTGCCTCTTAAAGGTCTTTATTCTTAGACCTTAATAAGGCATTCTTATGCATTATTGCCTTAGTCCCCTTAGTAAGTGACTTAAGAGCTCCTAAAATTAACTCTAGGGAGCTACTTTAATACCTTTTGATTTATCTATTAAGGTATTTAGACTGAGATTAGGCCTTAAGGATAGTCTTTAGAGTCTTTAACGCCTAAGGGGTCATAGGGCTAGCTACCTCCTCGGTAGGCATTGGAGTTTATAGCTATATATTAAGCTTCGAGACTATACTTTCCGGGTCAAGAGGAATAAGCCTAGCTCCTCTAAAAGCCGCCTTAATATTTCTTTCTATTATAGTGGCCTAATATGCGGCGTAGAAGGCTAGAAAGAACTTAGTCTTTAAAACATAGGTTATAGAGTATCTAATTAGATACTTTATTTCTTAACTATAAGCCTACTTAAGTAGGTTAAAGTACCTAATATTAAGAGGCTAAAGTAAATAAAATAAATAAGGTAGTATATAAAGCATAATAATCTTATTTTCCTTATAATATCTCTTAAAGTTAATAAAGTAATAACTTTTATAGCTATCTAGGATTAAAAGATAATAAGAACTAATTAATTAATTACTTATATATTAGTTAAAGTATTTTAGCTACTTAAGACTAATCTTATTATTAGTCTAGCTATTTTAGGTCATCGCAATAGCCTAATTACCCGGGAGGTTACTTTCTTAGTACTAGTTAGCGAGGTAATATTAGCCCGCACTAATAATAAATAGCGGGATTGCCTAGCCTTCCGCATTAATTACTTAGATTATTATAATCTATTCCTAGTTTCTAGGCTATATTAATTTTAGCTTTCTATGCCTATCTATGCCTATAATAACTATTCCGCTTATAATTAGACCTATTATAAAGCTAGTCTTATTAAAGTTATAGATATTAGCGAGGTTAATACTATATTTCGCGATTATGCTCTTTATAAGCCTAAACTAATCGCGAATAATAATTAGATCTTTGTATTTAGCTCTCTAGTAGTTATATTTATAAAAAAAATATATCTTAACCTCTTTATATCGCCTAATAAAGTTATAAGCCCAGCGCTTGCCGATAGGTGACGCGTCGCGGTCGGCGAGCAATTAGTTAGCTATTTCTTTAATAGCACGTAGTCGGGGGGGGAATCCTCGCGAATCTAGGTCGAGAATAAACTAAACTATGATCTGTTCCTCTAGATCAGATAGTCGGCGTGATTTTGGAATCTAATCGCATCGCGATTGGATTCCCTGTCTGCGACGACGCAGCCTTGGCTCAGAGACCTTATAGATCTTTGCAGCGCGTCGGACGCTTAGTTTTAGGTCATTTTGAAGGGCTTAAAGGGCAAGAAGGGTTTTAGCCTTAGTATTTAGGTCTGACATATTTAGTGGTAGAAAAATCAATTGATTAATTGAAAAGTTAGGTGTAGGAGGGAAAAGTGCGTCGCATACTTGGATGCGTCGCATGCTTATTATATATGTTATCACCTTATTTATCTTACTTACTTTAGCCTTTTAATATTAAGTACTTTAAGCCACTAAAAATAATATATAATTAAGAGATTAAGTATTTAATTAAATGCTTTATTACTTATATTTCAAAGACTAAGTTCTTTTTAGCCTTTTATATTACCTACTAAGGTATTATAATATAAAGTAATATTAAGGAGGGTTTTAGAGAAGCTAGGCTTATTCCTTTAGACCCTAAAAGTATTATATTAAAGCTTAATATCTAGCTATAGACCTTAATGCCCCCTAAGGAAAAAAATAGCTAGCCTAACCCTTAGGTCTTAAAGACCTTAAAGATAATCCTCGAGGCTAGCTCTTAGTCTAAATACCTTGAAAGATAAATTAAAAGGCATTAAAGTAGCTCTCTAGAGTCTATTCTTAAGGCTCTTAAGTTATTAACTAAGGGAATAAAGGCAATAATATATAAGATAACCTTTATAGAGTCTAAGGTCTAGACCCTTTGATGGTTAAATAAGGCCCTAAGTAAGCGACGCAAAGCAAAAAAAACCTAGCTATAAGATAAAGGGAAGATAATTATAAATAAGGCAAAGGAAGTAATTAATTAGATAGATATTAATATATAAATATAGGGTAAATTATCGAGAAGTAGTGGTCGAGGCGGGCGGGCGTGACTAAAGAAAGGCCACTATGGGAAATATAGTAAGGCTAGGCATAATAAAAGAATATACTAGACTATTACTAAGTAGTCTAGGGAAAAAGATAGTAATTAAATTAAATTAATTAGATACTTTATTATATTTTTATCTTTAATTCTATCTTAAAGGTTAAGAAAAGTGCGCCGCATGCTTATCTGCGCCGCATGCTTATCATATATGTTATTTATTTTTTATACTTAGGGAAGCATTAGCTTATAGGTTTATCCCAGTATCTCGTTTTTTCCTTGACCTGGGTGATAGTCTAACCTGAAACACTAACAACCACGCTTCTAACAATAGAAGGGTTCTGCATTCCAACGACAACACAGGGCTGGCAGGACAATCCCTTGCAAACAATCGACTCGTCACATCTCGGCGTGCGAGATCTGTCTGATCGTCGCACCTTGTGGAAAAACACGTGGGTAACCGGCAGCTGAGTTGGTGGAATGGTGGAGATTGGTGCTTGCATCCCTGGCTTGGAATCACATACCCTTTGAAGTTGGATACCATGGGATAGTGACATATCTGAATGTAACGAGCTGTGTGCCGGGTAATGGGCAGGCAAGTGGCTTGACCTTGCAGGAGAATCTCGATTAGATGAGACCTCTTGGCAGGGACCGACTTCTATCCTCATCAGATAACTCGGCAAGATGCAAGATAGTCGATGCGTTTGACTCATCGACAACCGAACAAGAGCCTCTATGTAAACGATGGAACCTTTTCTTGTTGGATCACTGCGACAGCAGACATCTAGCACAAGGCACTCAACAGCTCGACGTTCAAGCCCACGTCTCGATGTCCTCGAATGCAGCTTCTCACCTTTCCACATCCTCAATGTCGATCATACACCTGTGTCACCAAGAAACCAACGGAAGCCCTCCCGAAAGGCGATCGACATACTCTTCGGCAGCCTGGTGCCAGGATTCAGCTCTCCTTGATGAACGCAATCCACTCGGAATTTCCACATCATCGTCAGCGGCTATGTTCCCAGGGTGCTGTTACCAGTGCAGCAAGGTCTTTAATTGTTCTTGGTGGAGATGTTGGTCGTGATGTGATCGTCGACTGGATTTCAGCAAGAGGAGGATCTGCGTTGGCGAGTATGGCCTCAGTTTCCCCTGGATATCGACTCTCGAACCAGTCCATCTACCAGAGAAAGATGAGTATAAGTATCTCATTTTTCACCGACCAGAACTGCTTCATCTCCTCATCATCACAGCATCAGCCAGCACAACAACATTTCCAACGCGCGCCCCTCACACTCTTTTAAACCAACCTTCAAAATGAAGTACACGCTCCTTACCGTCGCTGCCCTGGCCACTGTCGCCATCGCCGCTCCTACCCCTGAAAAGGCTCTTTCTCTGGGAGACCTGGGTCTCGGCGGTGGTGACAACAAGGCCACCGTCAATGGCGATACCCTAACTCTCGTTCTTAATCTTCAACCCCTTCTTGATGCCCTGCTTGGCAGCGGCAAAAACGTCGAGGTCCCCACGAATAGCAAGGCTAAGGCTAAGCGTGGGCATGATCAGGGTGCTCAGCTTGTCAAGACGCTTCAAGGTCTTTTGGGTGACATCCAGGGCCACACCAATACTATTGGTAGGTGAACCGTCTCAAGGAAACAATTGCACTTTCTAACTCTTGCCAGACAACATTCTGCTCAGAATCAGGACCGGCGGCATCAACAGGGCTGACGGCACCAAGCAATGCCTTGATCTCCTGCCGACGATCACAGGCCTGCTCGATGGAGTTGTCAACAGCCTCACCGGCTTCCCCAGCCTTGGAGGCGGTGACTATGACGACGAAGTCCTTGATATCCTCGACCCCCTCGTTTCTGGTCTCTCCAAGACCGTCAGCAATGTCGCCCGTACCCTGGGAGTCGGAGGAGGTCAAGTCGGAAGCGGCTCTTTGACTCCCGTCACCTCGAGCCTCTCCAACCTTCTTGAGTGTCTCCTCGATATTGATCCTAGCCTTGGCACTGGTCTTCAGGGCATTCTCAACTCGGTCCTTGGTGGAATTGGTACTGGCACCGGCACAGGCACAGGAACTGATACTGGAACCGGAACCGGCACTGGCGCTGGTACTGGCACTGGACTCCTTGGTGGTCTTCTTGGCGATGTCTTGACTCCCGTGAGGGGTCTCCTACGCTCCCTCAACCTCAACGTTGGCGTTAAGGTCGGAGGCAAGGGTTCAATTGGTGCCGACGACTCGGATGATTCCTCAGACGAGGAGGAAGAGGAGGAAGAGAGCTCTGGGGGCAGCGGTTCCTCTGGTTCTGGAAACGGATCCGGGAACGGATCTCCTGTTTACAATGTCCCTACCTAAATTACTAGTCGGTAGGCTTGGTAGAGCTACCATACACTACACACATATTTTACTTGGTCTCTAATGTAAAAGGGAACGTTGAAGGAAATCTTGGCAACGATGCCTCGTTCTAGGGATGTGAGTTGGGAAGGAAACAAAAACACTTAGGAGTTGTTCGGCTACTTCAGCACACCGCTGGAGGCAGATTAGAAGGGCCAATGGCCAATGGATAGACACTACAGCAGATAGGTCTTATTTGTCAACCAGTTCTTGAAATGTCTCGCCAAGTCGCGTGGAATGTGACTGCGCATGGTTGATTCACAATAAGTGAAACCCGGATAGTTGGGCCCAATTAGAAGAGCTGCGTGCGTTTATAAAGGCTTGGGAGCACCTATGAAGCATTATACGTGGCAAGACACCAGGGTATCAAACCAACACGCCGTACGAAAAACAAAATCCATCATCCAACGGTGCCCAAGTGCTGGTGCCAAAAGAGGCACACGCAACGGCCGTCGGATCCAACCTCAAACGCCTCCCTATCCATAGCGACGCCAAATTGTGAATAATTAGGATCAAGAGTCCCAACTTCGTGAAGAATCAGTGTTGGAGATGATCGAACTGGCCAGGCCGATGCGCTTCTAAGCATCGTCGATCTGGATGCCGTCCTCATCATACTCCATCACCTCCTCTAGCGCTGACAGACTCTCATTGTCGTGTCCAGCCTGGCGTCGAGCGGTCAACGCCGCGATGCGCCTGTTGTCCGGTCGAAGAATACTCCACATCTCTGCCGTGACGGCCACAGCGCTCACGTCGGATCCTCCACGAGACATCATGGCCTTCATCCACGCGTACTGCTGACCCGAGAGTCGCCAGACCATGTTATATGCGAACTTGTAGCCGAGCTTGAACATGGTAGATGCCTTGAGGAGCTCCCATTTGCTCAGCGCTGGGTCTCCATTCCAGGAATCAAAGAGAGGCTTGACTTGTCTGGAAGTCATCAGCTCAGCCGGCGGCTGGAATGAAGACCACTTTTGGTGGAGTTCCTGAACCTTGGCACCAAATTCATTGTTTTGAGTGTCAGCCTTGCTGCCGGCCATTGTCACCTTCCATTCTTTCGTCATTTCCGTGACCTTGGCGTGTAGGACCTCCATCAGCCTCTTAACGATCCTGGAGCCTTCTTTCTGGGCTTCAAACTCATCGTTGAGACGGGCCAAGTCCTTGTCCCAGGCGTACACTTCGTGGCCGTGGAGAGCGTCGTAGAATTTCGTCAAGGCTATTCTGACGGTGTTTTCGGCGACATCAAACTTGAGGTAGTCTAGAATGTGACTGGAGCCATCTCTGTTGGTATACCTCGAGCTTCTATCGTTGTGGTACTCGGGGTCTTTGCCTTGCATTTTCATGTCGCGCTTGAGTCGTTCGTAATCCTCGCGTGTGAAAAGCAGGCCCTGTTTAGCTTGGTCAACGAGAAGACTGACCAGCGTACTGAGTGCCACGGCTCGTTCACTGTTGACGCCCCTTTCAAAATAGCAGAGCTTCTCCTTGAACACGGTACAGATGCCCAAGTAGGATGGCTGCATGCTGAAAGAAATAGCCGAGTGCAGAAAGTCGGCGCAGGCACTGTCCACATCGATGCTTGTGCTCAGGATCGATTCAAAGCTTGGGTTGGACTTTCGAAGATATCCCTGCTTCACAAGGTCAGGTACAACAGGCTTGGCCGCATTGCTGAAGTTGTTGACGATTTGAGGATCCCAGCAAACCCAAGCCTGGTCACCGTCGTAGTCACCGCCAGAGAGGAGGTCAGCAAGCGGCGATTTTCCTTTGGAAGAAAAGACAATCACGTCCTTCAGCCGCTTGAGGTTAGGTCTAAATACCGCCTTGACCTTTTGAATGTCGCTTACAAAATGGGCTGGTGCTCGCGCGACCAAAATGTCGATGCCATCCAGCAGTGTGTCTGACTCGCCGTCGGCTTGAAACTTGGAGGAGAAAGCAAGTTGAACCTCCCCTTCTTCGAGTGTTTCAGTAAAGTCAACAACCATGTACGCATAAGTTGATCGCGGGATCTTGATGTTCATCTTGGCCTTGAGCTGATCCGCCTGCCGCTTCTGCATGCTCCAGACGAGGTCCCTCAGATGACGGCACTTGGTTGCCTCGAAGCCTGCATCTAGCATGTACGAAATTACGTCTTCATCTCGCTCTGGCAGACCCCCCAAGAATGGGATGTGACCAACACTCGAGCGATCGAATCCACGATGTGTCCAGCCGCGAAGATTGGTGGGATGAGCCATGGCGGCCATTTGACCACCAATCTCTTCATCAAGGCCATTGACCAGGTGAGCGGCGATGGCATCCCGCATGAGACGGGGTCTGGGAGCCTGAGCCTCCAGAACGGGGATAAACTGTTGGTTGAGAGCTGCCGATCTCAGCTCTCTCGCCCACTCGCGCACTTCAAAGGTCCGATGGTGAACGTCCAGGTAGTCGCACTCCCATTTCCTCTGAGAAGGATATGTCTCTATCCAATCGTTGTCGTCAAGCCCGTCATCCTCAACATCGACAATCCACATCCCCTTGGCGCTGCCGATGCGGGCTTGGAACGCACAAGGGGCCTCTAGAAGACCAAGATGAGTCGCTACCTTCCGCGCAAGGCTTCGGGACATTCGGCCAATACCATCTCCCATGTCTTGCTGTTCTTTTTTGTCTTCTTCTCTCATGTATTTGTGAAAGCCAAGCATGGTGTCTTGATGGCGAAACTGATTCGGTTCAAGGACAATGGTGGGGACCGTTTTGCTGAGGTCTAGTCAAAGGGTCAGCCAGCTTCAACATCAACTATCTGGGATACTCACTGAGAGCAAGTCGAGAAAACAACTTTGGAACAGGCTGCCGACAATTGCGCTCAACGCCAATGGCCCAGTTCAAGAGATCACAACGCCGCATCTTTGTGCGGTTTCCGGGGCTAATAGCCTCTTCCTGTGGTGGGTACTGATGATCAGGGAGACGGAAGTTGATACCGTCAGTTGCAAAAAAGTAGACGCGCTCCTGCATGATTGTCATGTTCTTATGAGGAGGCTTGGGATCCTTGACTGTCTTCTTTGCGTCACGAATGAAGAATGGCACCCATGAACGACCTACAAAATAGTGAGAGCTGTCAGTAAGCCATCTTATGACCTTGTTGGGGCCCCCTTCATCCTGCTTGATAACGTCCGGAGCATCTCTGGAGGTTGGACTTGGCATCAAAATCTCCATGAAACGGTCTGCGCCGAATCGACGAGCCAGTCGATGTCCAAGTTCAAGTCGAGGCGTCTGAAGCTTGAGTCGGTACAATGGACCAGAATCCTCAGTGTTGTAAGCCAGCTCTGCAAGCAAGGCTACCGTCTTGTCTTGGGCTGCAAAAGTGCCCAAGGCTGCGTCCCAGGCAGCGCGTTCACAAGCAGGAGGCAGTCCTTGACCCACGAAAAGTCGATGTGAAAGCAAGATCTGACCACGAAACTTGCTCTGATCATGCCAGGTATCGTTGGGCTTGTAATCAATGTCCCATTGTGACAGGTCCACCTGGCAGTGAAGCGCAGCGCGTGTAAGCTCCCACAAGATGATCAAAGGAGCATGATTCAATCCAGGAATTGGAAACTTGGCTAGATTTTAATCAGTAAGTTGTCGAATGCCCTGTCAAGTGGACTACTCACGCCAGATGTTTCGTAGCCGATCAGTTAGGGCACACGATGACGGCTCTTTCGCAAACACTGGAGTTCCGAGAACTGGCGTGTCCAGATCAGCCATTTCCGGGACGCTGGAGTAGGCCGTGGCAGGGCTGCTCGACCTAATAGGGGCCTCGAATCTGATATCAAGTGGCTGAGGCCGGATAACAGGCCGAGGCTTTTCCACAGGTGGGAATACCACAGGCGGGAGCACTGGCTCATCGACAGGTTCAACTGGCGCTTGATATTCATATTTGTTCACCGAAAAGGGAACAGGGGGCTCGCAATCGACACGCTTTTTGACAGGCTCAGCAGGGGGTTGATATTCGAACTGTCGTATGCTACGAGAAAACGAAGTCTGGGGATCCTTGAATGACTGGTTGGTCATGACAGTTGTTTGAGTGCTGGCCGCACAGTCATCATTGACAGCGGAAAAGACAGTTGGGGCGAGTGAAACCTTGCTGGAGTTGAAGGATTTGTTTCCAAAAGACAAAGCCTGCGAATTGGAAAAGCTGGTGGTGGCACTTTGGACGCCATTGGAGTGTGCGCTAGACCGTGTGGCAGAGCGTGTGGTAGCAGCAGCTGTACCTGCGTCGTGAGCTGCGGGCCGTCCCGCGAATGAGCGACTCGAAGTGCTGGATCGAACTGGGATGTCATCGACACTGTTGCAGGGCGACTCTGCGCCAGGACCATCTGTGGAGTTCCTGTACCGCTTTGCACTGGGATCTGGAAACTCATCCGAATTACGCTTCGAGTATCCCGCCCGCGGTTGGTTAACAAGGTTGTCGTCTTTAAGCAGCCGCAGGAGAAACTCCTGGAGCTCGGCCCGCTCTTCGGGGCTCAAGCGGGAACGATGTGGGCCATTGGTTGCTCTTGGAGTGGTGTCAGGGTCGGCGTGGGGCTTTTCGATCCAATGCCTCAGGTGCTCGTCGGCCTGCTCGCGAAACCGGCCAAAGCATCTCGAGAGACGGTTGGGATCTTGGAACTTGAGGTAGTGCGCACGACGGTAGATGGCATCCGCACGTTCCTGCTCCTTTGTGCGACGCTGTAGCCGGCGCTTACTGGGCGACAGAGTCGGGTCAGGAAGCTCAAGGTCGAGCTGGAAATCAAAGCTGAGCGACCGGATTGTGCGATTGAGTTCCTCTTGCGCCTGAGACCTCCGGGAAGCCGGAAGGGCGGTCGACATGACTAACTTATCGCAGGAAGCCAAAAGTCAAAATGAATGCGATTCAAGCAGCCACGGCGTGGCGCTCCAACGATTGTAGGTGAGGTCGTTGAGAAGGTTTCGGTCAATGCGCCAGATATCTCCTGGCGTTAGACCTGCTCAGCCCTGCAGTGCTGGGAGTCGCAGCCTCGAGGAACTGGTTCAGAGCAGCAAACAGCTTGAAAATCACAAAAAGGAAGGTGATTGGACAAAAAGATGGTAGCGGACCCAGATGCGAGAGAGATTGGCGAAGAGTGTGGTAGAGATGGGATGGACAGTGAATGGGTATGCCCCCGTGGAGAGAACGGGAGCAAGGGGATAAACCACGTGAGGAATATCGAGACATGGCGTGAAAAGCAGTCACATTGATTAAGTGCCGGGCTTTGGATGTTTGCTTGTCGCAGGATTTGCACTTTGCTGCAGCCGCCAGCCATGTTGTCTCTTGTCTCAGCACTCGCTCAATTCGCCTCTGGCTCAGCCCACGGACAGGCCAAAGCACATGAGTGAACCTGAGGCATCAGGTTATCTCGCCCAAAGGGTAATAGCTAAAATATCATAAGCATAATAAAAGAACAGTCTAGAGTATTACCGTTTCTGACGATATTTCTTCTATTATTTCAGTATCTTTTTACAAATTATTCTCAAAAGGAGCAGCATTTGAGACGAGTCAGAGCTAAGCTTTCTACCTCTTGTATCTCACTTCTGACCTGCACTAGGAGCCATTGGGCAGCTGCCAGCTGGGCTGCGGCCCGGAAACGGCCTTTATTTATCCGAAACCGCCTCCAGCCCGCCCCCGGAGATCGGCCCTCACACCGTCCTCTACTTCATACTGTCCGTACTGTATCCCTCCTGCTCACCCGCCCCAACCAACCAAACAGATTGCCAAGGCTCCTCCTTCTCCAACCGAAAAACGCCGCCGCTCTTGTTTGAATTGAAAGCCGAACCGGCCCCGCCATCACCGCCGCATCTTCCCCTCTTCGCCCGCATCGCGCATGGAGACGCTCGGAATTCGGCATTCGTGAAGCCTCATCTGGTATCAAAACATTGCTTCGTCAGGACCATCGTGACGTCTGTTTGGCTCCGTGGCTCGATTCTGAGCCGCCCACCCGCTTAATCATGGCTGAGAACCCTAGCCCAGACGAGCGGGTGCCCATTGATGAGTTGACCCCAGAGGAGGCGAGTCGCATCATCCATTCTCACCGCAAGGTTCGCTATGGTGAGTTGAGTCTTGAGATCACGGCGCGATGTGAATAGCTTCGCGCCGCCCGGCCCGTCTCATCCGCTGACCGTATCTCCAGGTACCGCATGTTGGCCCTGCCGCCAGCGCAAGGTGAAGTGCGACAACAAGCAGCCCTGCGAAAACTGCGTCAAGAGAGAACATCCTCGGTTATGCTCCTATAAGCCCAACCGCTCCTCAACGGCCAAGCATTCAGCGTCGGCCGCGCCTTCAGAGGCCAGCGTGACCAACCGCAAGAGGACGCACTCCTTTTCTGACTCTCGACCCGACGAGAGCGTGCGCAAAGTTGAACGCCAGGACAGCTGGCCACGGACCATCGGTGGGCGTCCGCAAATCTGAATAACCTCGGGTCAGGCCACCAGCTAACAGAAACACCACAGCGAGCCTTGATGAGCCTGAGCCTGCGGGCGACCGCTATCTGGGCCAGAACAGCATTCCCGCCCTGCTGCGCGAGCAGTCTTCACCCATCAACAAGGGCGAGAGCGTCGACATCCGCCAAGACATGAGGTCCATCCTGGGGCTGGACACGTCGGCGCCGTTCCCGCTGATGTCGGCCCATCACCTTCAGCGGATGACGCAGGATATTTCAAATGAGTTGCCATCTGATCGCGAGGTCATGAAGTGAGTTTGCGACCACAATGGCAATGGCCGCAGGCAGCCCGGACCGCAGTGCTGACAAGCTCTCCAGGCTGTTCCGTGCGTACAAGGAAATACCGCAACCGTTCTGGGGATTCGTTATGGACATTGACGACCTCGAGTCCAAGCTCATGGTTTACCTTGAAGATCGCTCTCGAAGCGCGACTAACGGTGTCAAGTCGACCAAGCCAGTCCAAGCATCATGGCTGGCCATACTATTTGCGGTCTTGGCCGTCGGCTCACAGTACCATGAATCCCCTTATCATATTCGAACCAGAGACTCTCAGCGATACATCCAGATTTCTTTCCATTTTCTCCGGCTGGGCAACTTTCTTCTTCGGTAGCGACAGGTTCTCGTCTTGTCTCCAGTTAGCGATACTGACTCATTTTAGACCTTCGTTCGATTCCATCCAAGCACTTCTTCTTACCAGCTTTGTACTACTCAACGACATGAAGGCTGAGGCGTCGTGGGCGCTGATGGGTTTGACCTGTCGTCTTGCTCAGTCTCTAGGTCTGCACCGAACAACGCCCAGTGACAGTCGTGACAGTACGCCCCCGAACACGCAATCGAAAGAAATGATCCGACGAAGATTATGGTGGAGCTGCGTTTGGCACGATACTCTGACGTCGCTCTCCTTTGACAGGTGAGCTCGACCGGACGCTGATGTGATTGATCTCCTAATCCCTTGTTAGGTGTCCGATGACCAACTTTCCCTGCTGTGCCATCCCTGTCATGTCACCCACGCCGAATGGCAACTACTCATACCTCGAGACCATGTATCACCTCATGGAAATCATCTCGCGCCGCCTAAACCCCGATGTAATGATGAGCTCGACGTACACACAAATCGTCGACAACTGCGAGGCCGTCGAAAGCCTTCGGAGTCGCACTTCGCCACAACTCCAGTTCAAGGAGAGCTGCAAGACGGCCCTTGATCGATTACAACACTACGCCATTCGCCTCCATACTTCCTTTGTCATCTCGGTAGCTTGTCGCCCGGCGCTACGGAGGGACTGCGAGTTTGAGGCAGACCAGAGAAAGAGCCTCGCCGATCGCTGCAAGGACAACCTAACCGAAACCGTCCGCATGTTCCTGGCGATGCACCAATTATCAGCTATCCCGACGAGGAGCTGGGCCTTTACGTACCACGGCCTATCATCAGCGCTCCTCCTCGGAATACTCTGCGAGACAAAGACCGACCCCGAAGTCCGGCAGCTGCAAGGCGACCTAATCGCAGCCCTGTCTGCCACGGCGGCTAAGGACGTTAGCTCACCCGAGCCTCACGTCATGACGACGGACAAGGACATTGAGCTCTCCGGGCCGCTCTACCGAGCCCTGACGGCACTCAAGAACATTTACGACCATGGCTCCGTGGTGCCTACCCACCTCAAGAAAGAGGGTGACGCCTCTGCCGCCGGCAGCGGCAGCCGGACGCCTCAGTTCCCCTTCGGACCCGGGGGTCAGCTCGCCGGATCCAGCAACCCGCTCTTCCGCAACGTCCCACAGAGCGCCGACCCGCGGGAGGATGCCGCCCTGGCCATGGCAGAGATGCAGAACGGGGGCGCTGCCATCCAAGACTTTACTGGGTTAGTACCGAGTCGTTTTCTCTCTCCAAGTGTAAACTCTTCTAAAATCACACTCGACAAATCTAGCCTCCCGTATAGTCAGCAGGTGCAGGCTAATAACAACATTAATCTCGACAGCATGGGCACGATGAATGTTGATCCCACTCAGTACATGGCTCCCATGGATCTTTACGAGTCCATCTGGGGTGGTAAGTCTCTCTCTCTCTCGTACTTTGCCCGCAGCAGATTGGTCCAGAACTGACTCGGCATTGCCTTTTCAGAATCGCCGGACCCGTGGAATACGGGAATGGACTCGTTAAACTTTGACTTTCTGGCTCAGCCGCCACCAGGCCAGCCACAGCAGCAGTTCTACTTTTAGCATGGCTCAGGGCGAAGCTGTGTAATACGGCCGCATTTGGGAATTTGGGACCTGGTACCTTGCAGAGGGTTATAGATGGAGGATCTTTTAGTTGGGCGATGGAGAGATTGTATGCACAGCAGGTATGGCGCGACGGCATGAACGGCTTCGGGAGGGCAACTTGCTTTTGAGCCAAGCGCATCTAGGGATTTCAAAAATCATGGTAATATTCAAGTCATTGCTTTTCTGGTCGGTGCTTTCTTTCCGATGTGACGAGCTGGGCTTGAGTGGCCTAGATCTCTCTCTACCTTGGGGGGGAAGAAGCGCCAGCGCCGTCACTTGAACGGCTCCCACGGCAGCTTTGGTTCAAAACCTTGCAATCGTCAGCGCTCTCTTTGATCTTCCCGACGCCCTGAAGGCGTTCAGATCGCGCTGGGCAGTCTTGGGCCGGAGGTTACACACCCGTCAACACAAGTGTCTCGGAGTGCTAAACCGTCTCGGCCGTGAGACAAGCCACGGGCGACAAATCAGTGCTCATCATCCGATTGCGGTTTTGTATCGTGAGTCCCGTGGGGGGGTTTGAATGAATTGTCTCTGCCGCTGAAGATCTCGGAGATTTTACTCATTCAGACCTCATGGTTCAACGGCTGCTAGAGAAATGTCCCAAGACTGAAGTAAGTTGTTCTTTTGTTTTCTTGTCTACTTCTTCCGTCGAGAGGTGCTGGCGACTATCTTCTTCTTGAGGTGCTTGGGCATCTTCTCCTTGCGCTTCTCGCGCTTGGCCTCCTTGACAGCCTGTTTGTGTGCCTGTTTGAGAGAAAACGGGGGTTAGTGGCGCCAAGGGGCGATGGATTAGGGGGGGCACAAACCTTCTTCTCGTCCTTGTCCTCGAAGCGTCGGCCACGGGGAGTGCCCTTTTCGAACCGGCTCTCATCGTGCGACTCGTCGTCGTCGTCGAGGGATGCACCCTCGCCGTCAGTGTCGGATGTGGAGCCTTCCTCCTCGTCGGCTTCTTCTGTCTTTTTGGGAGCGATGACTTGGTCTGCCAGGAGGTTGCTGTAGACTAGGTCATTGCCTTGGCCCTGGTTAACCTTTTGCGCATCCTTTTCGATGTCATAGACTTGTTCTAGTGTCTGAGGAATGTATTGGTTTCGGAACACCTCGTTGTCAACCTCGAGCTGAGCAGCGTGGTCCTCACTCGTGGCATCTGGCCGAGTCTCATAGAGCTTCTCAATGGCCTCGGACATGGCAGGTTCTTCAACGGCTCCCTCAGGTGCCGTGATAAAGTTGAAGATGGCGCGGTCGGCGAGCGTGTCAACGCCCTTGCGACGGAAGAAATCGCCCACATTCTTGATGTCCATACGCAGGAACTCGAGCGACCGGGGATGATCAGGCTCGACACTCTGCGACACATCGATGATGTAAAGCTTTTCCTTGTGGTAAAGAATGTTGTACTCGCTCAGATCGGCATGGACGAGGCGACAGACTTGGTATATGCGGCGCATGATGCCCAGCAGCTGGACGTAAAGCTTATGCCACTGCTGATCCACATCGTCACCCGTCAGAACAGCGTCACGGAGGCGAGGGTAGGCCCAGCCCTTGCGGTCGCCAAGAAAGCCCATGACCAAGACGTGAAGCTTGAGGCTGATGGGCTCTGGGCAGGGAATACCAGCGTTGTAGATCCTGCGCAGGTTTCGGAATTCCTTCTCGGCCCAGAGCTTGACCATCTTGCGGTTGTTGCCCTTGTCGAAGCCACCCTTGAAACGGTGCTCGCCGGTGATGTAGCGCTCGCGGTCCTTGAAGCTCAGGATGGCCGTCTTGTAGACCTTGATGGCCCTCTGGGTGGTCTCGCCGGTGCGATCATCGTGTAGGACGGCGCCGTAGACGTTGGCCTCCTTTCCTGTGCTGATGGCGCCGTGGACTTCGCTGACGAAGCCGCGGTTGATCATCTGGAGGAGGATCATGCGGGTGCGCTGATCCAGGACCTGCTCGCTGGTGGCGCGGTCTGCCTTGTCCTTGTCCTTGTCGGCATCCTGCTTGACCGAGTCGAGGCGGATCTTGGCGGCGTGCTTGGAGAGGGCGGAGACTTGATCGTCGATGCTGGCAAAGGTGTTTGCGGTGGGCTTTTGCTGATTTGAACGGGGGAGAACGGCGCCGTCTTGGGCACTGCGTTGGCGGTTGTAGGATTTTGTCAGGTCGCCGCCGTCAGCGGACCACTCCTTCTCGTCAAAGTCTTCATCGTCGTCAAAGATGTCGTCGAGATCATTGTCGTCCTCCTGGCCCTCGGGGGCAGGGTTTTCTCTCTGGGTCTGCAGCTCGCGGGGGATCTCCTCTGTCTTCTCGTAACCCTGGTTGGCCGTGTAGGTGTATGGCGGCTGATGAGGAGCAGCCGGGGAGGCGGCGGCATCGCCTGCCGAAGAGTCCATCGTGAAGGATTCGCTCGATGATGTCGAGAATGGCAGTTTGCGAGTATCTCGTGAAGTTTAAGGGTTCGAGACTAGGGAACAAGAGTCCAAGAGGCGTTGTGGAATTTTGTGGGCAACCTTGAGAGAAGTTGAGTTGTCGCGGGGTTCAAAAACGTTATCTTATCGTTCGTCCAGTTGTAAATTGTGTGCGCAAGGTGCATTTTTAGGGACTTTTTAGTGGGGTTGACTTGCTGTATTTGGTGACTCACGAGGGGCGAATTTCAAGGTGGATGAGCCATAGATTATCACTTTGCATCATCGCCAGCCATTGCCACTACTGTATGACGATATCTGATATGACAGCTCATGGTGTTGACAACCGTCTTGGTGTTTACCACAGCCTTGCTATAGGGTGAGCCTCATTACGGAGATGGCTTCAGCCTCGCCCTCCCGGGCCTCCTCCCGCCCCAGAGCCAAGACGAGATTCGGCTTTCAGCTCCACCACTGCTCGCATCGAAATGTCGAGTCAGTCAGTTCATTCCCTGGGAGCCTGGGCCATGTCAAGGTGACGCCACTGTCAAGATGACATTTGGGGACCTGCATGCGTGGTAGCGTGGCTGCGCAGGTACCCGAACGGAAATCAACGATGCTCCAGATCAAGTGATCTGCAAAGGGTCTTTTCCAACAGCTTTGGGGACCGTTCGACACTCGTCGATCACTACCTCAACATGTCTGACAGGGTATCGACGTGGCCTCCATGAGGGCGAGTTCCTGGCGATCGGGCCTCTGGACCGTCAACTCAAAACCATATCAGCTCGTCCGGGAGCAAATCAGATACCGGCGCCAGTTACCAAGGCCGGAGGTGCCTCCGTCCGCTAGCCATGCCTGGCGGGAGGTGCCTTGTCTCGGCCGCCGTCAAAGGTATTTCTCGGGTCTAGTCCTAGTCCTAGTCGTTGGGAATGTGGACGGGCAGCTATACTTTACTGGATTCAGGAGCATTCCTCAGCTATCCCCTTGGACACGGGCCACATTCCTGGTTAAGCTCTCCGCGATGGCTTCACCTACTCCAGGCTTGGCCAGAATTCCGTGAATCGGGATCCAGAATTGCCTCGAAGGCGTCGTCACCCTTGATCCGGCCTCGTGGGCTACCGCACCGCTGGGCTGGCCCTATGGTCGAATGTCTTGAAATATCAGGGTCCTGGCGCCCCATCGTCTCACTCCAGTTCTCGCCGAGGACTACAGACATCAATCACCACCTTCGCAAGTCATCATGAAGTTCAGCTCGGTTGCCCTCCTGCTCCTTGCAGGTATCGTCAACGCCAATGCCGCCCCCCTAGAGGATGCCGATAGCGAAGAGGTCCCCCAGATCGACGAAGACCTTGTGCCCCAGGATAACGGTACACACCTCGTGCCCCGAGCCCATGGAAAGAAGTTTTCCCTTGACCAGGTCACCAATGGCCACTACAAGCAACCTGATGGCACTACGGCGATGGTGCAGGTGTTCAACAAGTACAAGAAGCCAATACCCAAGAAGCTCAAGCATGCCTTAGCGGCCAAGAAGAAGGCTACCAACGACAAGTTCAAGATGAAAGTTGGTAAGTAAATACGAGTTAAGTGTATCAACAACGTCTGACTTTGTCAGGAAACATGAAGGGCACAGCCTCAGCAACACCTCCCCAGTACTACGATTCCCAATACGTTGTCCCCGTCAAGATTGGCACACCACCTCAGACTACCTATCTCAACTTTGATACTGGTTCATCTGACTTGTAAGTCTTAAGAAGCCATTCTAGCGACTCAACTAACCCATCGCAGCTGGGTCTTCTCGACCGACACATACCTGCCTGACCAGGCTGGCCACATTCTTTACAAGCCAGAAAAGTCCAAGACCAGCAGACGACTTTCCGGACAGACGTGGAGCATCGTGTACGGAGATGGCACCGGCGCCAACGGCATCGTCTACACAGACAGAGTCCAGGTCGGCAACACATATGTCACCAAGCAAGCAGTGCAGTCAGCGACCGAGGTCTCGGAAAGCATCGCACGGGACAAGTTCTCTCATGGCATCGTAGGCCTTGCCTTTACCAGCCTCAACACTGTCCGACCCACGGTGCAAAAGACGTACTTTGACAACGTCCAGAAAAGCTTGGCCCTTCCCGTCTTCACAGCCAACCTGCAAAGGGGCAAGGCAGGCAACTACAACTTTGGCTACATCAACCAGGGCGAGTACTCAGGGACCATCAAGTTCAACACTGTCGACAAGGGCAGCCCCTGGTGGCAGTTTACAGTTGAGGGCTTCCAGATTGGAACTGGCGCCCCCTACCACAAGTACAAGTACTCAGCCATTGTCGACACTGGTACAACACTTCTCCTGGTGCCCAACCTCATCGTCACGGGCTACTACAGGAAGGTCAAGGGAGCCAAGCTCGACCCTAAACAGGGAGTGTGGACATTCCCCTGCACGTCGAAGCTCCCTGACTACTACTTTGGCATGGGCAACTACCGCGGCAAGGTTCCTGGAAACTATATCAACTATGGACGTCTCACCCAGGATACATGCTACGGTGGCATCCAAAGTTCCGATGGCATTGGATTCGCAATCCTGGGAGACATCCTCCTCAAGGCGCAATTCGTGGTGTTTGACCTCAAGACACGGTCAGTGGGATTCGCCAACAAGAAGACGACAAAGTGAAGGGGAGGAAAGGTCAAGGCACACAAAAAATTGAATTCCATTTGTGGTTTGCATTGGGAGCGATGGCGTCTTGTGGCAGCAGGCCGGTCCCTGCGTTAGCTTGAAAGTTTAATGACTAGCCCATTATTATGGATGGAATGAATAAATTCAAGTTCAAATCTAGAATTCCATTTCCGCATTCGAAATGTAGCATTCAAGGCTTACAAATGGTTAGAGTTGCAACCCTCTATCTCCGGGATATGGGCCGGCTTTAGCACGACTGTGGGGATAAGCGAAGACGCTTTGTAATTGACTCAACGTTGAATACCAGGTCTAACATGAGACTGAACGAATGACGTTACAAATCAGTACTCGCTTGGAGAGGACGGGCAACATGAGAATAGCCTCATGCCCGGAGATTATGGATAAGCAAGAGGCAGAGCCGAACATAGCCAAGGCCAAGAGTTGTCTCGTACGGCCCTCGGGCCTGTTGAGCGCCACTCAGCGTGACATCAGCGGATCCCCAACGCATCAGATCGGCAGGTCAAACCCCACAGACACAGGAGAGGAGGCGACTCTGGATCACAAGCGGTAAATCGACGTAATGGGCGGGAGAATAAGCTATAGCCTATATACGAGCCATCGCCCCCTTCAGCCATGAGAATGACGGATCAACAAGATCAGGAGACGCCTCTCAAACTCTCGGTCGCAAACCTGCAAGCCCTGGACCGCCTCAACGACCCTTCACTGTGCATCATGAACGTCAACATACTCGTCCTCGGCGCCGGAGAGCTGGGGCTCAGCGTCCTCGAGGCCCTGGCCGTACACCCGCTCCGGCAGGAGAGGCGAGCCCGGATCTCGGTACTACTAAGACAGGCGACGCTCGACTCGGCTGCCCCGGACAAGAAGAAGCTGATCCAGCACATCCGGGCCCTCGGCGCCGACTTTGAGGCCGCCGACGTGGTCAACGCCAGCGTGGCCGAGCTAGCGGCCGTCTTTTCCAGCTTTGACGTTGTCGTCTCGTGCAACGGTATGGGCCTGCCGGCGGGAACCCAGGTCAAGCTTCTCGAGGCTGTCGTCGAGGCCAAGGTGAAGCGTTACTTTCCGTGGCAGTTTGGAATGGACTACGACGTGATTGGCGAGGGGAGCTCGCAGGACCTGTTTGACGAGCAGCTCGAGGTGCGCCGCGGCTTGAGGGCGCAGAGCGAAGTCGACTGGGTCATTGTGTCGACGGGGCTGTTTATGAGCTTCCTGTTCCTCGATGCCTTTGGGGTCGTCGACTTTGAGAAGAGGACGGTGCGAGCGCTAGGCAGCTGGGACAACACCATCACGGTGACCACACCGCGAGACATTGGGCGCGTCACGGCAGAGGTGGTGCTTGATCCAAGAGAGATCCAGAGACAGGTCGTCTACACGGCCGGCGACACCATCTCGTACGGGGCACTGGCGGATCTGCTCGAGGCCCGCCTGGGGACCAAGTTCCACCGTGAGCTGTGGGACAAGGACGAGCTGAAGCGGCAGATGGACGAGGACCCGAGCACCATGGTCAAGTATAGGGACACATTTGCGCAAGGGCGCGGCGTCGCGTGGGACAAGAGCAAGACTGTGAATGCGGAGAGAGGGATCGAGATGACGGACGTGGAGGAGTACCTCAAGACGCTGGACGTGAAGTGAGGTGAGGCTCGGGGGAGAGGAAAGAATTTTGAGATGTGATGGGTCAACTTTGATGGAGGCTCAAAGTGGAAATAGCATAGCCTAGGCGAATTGGGAATGAAACCTTGTTGAAGCATCAGGGCAGCGTAGCAGTTGGTGGAGTTTGTATTGTTCCTGTTGTCTCACACCTACTACCCTATTGTCTTCAAGATGCATCCTGCGGCTGCCTCGGGCGAGGTGACATGATGTACAGTTCTTGCAGTAGTCATGGATGCCTTGTTGCTGCATGTTTCCTTCACAAAAGATGGGGACGAATACGACGCACATTGGCGTTTATGAGGCCCTGTCCGGTATCCCGATTTGTTAGTATCCGCATCACCGAGAGGCCGAGAACGTCCGGGTTTTTGGTTATCGGGATTTCCTAGATAGGGAACCATCGTTTGACTTATCGGCGCCGTTATCTCATGAGCGTGCTAGAGCAAAGGACGAGAACGAGTATTTGACGGTACGGGTTTGACCTGATTCATGAATTGCATTCGTTATCTATGCTCATGTGGTTGGTTGGCCATTTGCCGAGGATGATTGACAGCATGAATGCGACAAGGCGTCATAGGACTGTCAACAGAGACAATTCATGCGCAGCTGTTTCAAGAACTTGCTTCCTCACTGATCAGGTTCCAACTTTTTGAAAAATTCTTTCAAGGACTTGACGTCTTCCGAGACCTTGGAGCTTGGTCACCCGGCGATGACTCTTCCAAGGCGAACCGAGACGAGAACCGGAGATGAGAAGGCTGGCTGCCTTGCGGGTATGTACCTCCCACAGTAAAGTGTATGAAGGGGTACATTGCCAAAAATGACGACACCCTCTCTTTTGCTTATCGTCATGACGGCGCGTGAGCCCCAAAGTCAAACCCCCATGCTCGCTGGCCAATCACGTCCAGAGACGCAAACAGTCACAAGGACGTTGCCTGGCACACCCAACCAAAGAGGCACATCATGCGCCTTGCTCTGTGCCTCGCTGATAACGCTATCGGGGACTGTTTTCGTTCCTGGGGTTTATCGCCTATCACCAAGCAGCGTGCCCGTCTCACCAAAGGTAAGCCGGGGGGAGTTGGCTGCGCCACCCATGTTACAGAGGACGCCCGGATCAAGGCACCGTGACTCAGAAAACAAAGGGATGCCTTGGCCCCAGGCTGAAGGGAGGGGGCTTGATTTTCCGGGGTACAGTCGCCTGTACGCCATCGACGGCCCAGATGACTCTTCCTCGGCGTCCAATAGCGTCGGCCTCGCACCAACACGCCCCCGGATGATATAATGCCAGTCCCCCTTCTCGCCCAGAGTGTTCCAGAGGCCTCGACCATATTCCTGCTCTAGTACATTAGGTGTGCAAGAGCACGCAAGATATTGCATCTTTCATCCCTGTTGCGCCATCGTTGACGCCCTTTTACAACGCATACACATCATCTATACCCACCGAGTCCCACATACAAGTTTCACGTCTTATACCGATAACTTCGCCCATCATGGAGACCCTTCTCAACAGCGCTGGGGATCTTCCCTCTGCCATCTCGCAGTATAAACACTTTCCCATCAATCCTGATGCTCCATCAAAGACTCGTGGTTATTCTTCCCGAAACCACTTTATCCGCGCAAACGCAAAGCGCCAGGCTCAGAGCACCAGTACCACTGTATGCCGCGATACCGGCTTCCACTGCACGACAGCCACCTGCGGTACCGAACACTGCCATCGCTGCGGTGAGGATCAGATAAATCGCGGAGCCCGTCGTCCTCAGCTAGAAAGAGTCCTGCGCAACGAGCTCGTGTTCACTGGACCCGAGCAGCTCCGGTTAGACTATCGAGTCCGTCATCCCCGGAGTCGCGGCATCCCCCGGGGCCGCACCCAAACCGCATGCTGTTCCGATGAGGCCGAGGGCCGGGATCTTGCTCGTAGCAAGGTCCCTCTGCCCAGCGACCGATACCGCCTCGTGCGAAAGCCCACCCTCGAGCGCGAGGAGGCCTTTCGCGATGCATCCACAGCAAAGGGCAACGTCCGTCTGCGACGTACCCAGCCTGTGAACGACGATGCCGAGATTGCCGAGCTCTACCGTATCGGTCTTCTCTACGACGAAGAGAAGCAGCCCGAAGAGGCGTTTGACCTCAACAGTATCCAGCACGAGGAGCCGGTGTACACCATCCGTCCTGCAAAGCGGTCACGAAAGAACAAGAAGTCGCACAGCTTCAGCTTCAACGACCCCCTGCACCTGGACCTCTCCTTCACAGATCTCGGCGGCGATGACAGCATCGCCCAGTTCCTCTCTCCCACGCCGTCCGACGACGGTTCGATCCCTCAAGGAAACGGGCCCTCGACCCGCTCCTTTGCTCCCCTGCGGGTGATTTACGAGCTCGACGGTTCGCAGCCGTCGTTTGACGTCGACACCTCGCAGCCCCCGGACCTCGTGTCCGACCCCCTCTCAGACTATGATTGTTTTTCAGACAGCGACCTCGACGACTTCCCCTCTGAGCGGGAGGTCCGAGACAGTGCAGCCACCCCGTCCTCGGACGTCTGGGTCGTGCTGGGTGACGACTCGTAGCAGGTCCGCCTCAGAAACCCCCCGTGTTCCGTGGGAATTCTGCAGCAGCGTAACGGTGGGAGAGCCTCACCGCGGACTGGTCCTCACAAAACCTAGCCTTCTCAGATGTGTTGAGTTACGATGGGGTTGATGGTGGATGGAAATGGATAACACAGCTTCCGCTGCCTGCCTGGTGCTCGTGGCGAAAAAGCTGCTTGAGCATCGCGGGTTGTCGGGAGTTTGTGGTCTACTTTGTACATGGGTAGCGTCCATTGACGAACCTGCTTTGCTTGCATAGTCTTGTAAAGAGCGTTGCTGCTTTTTTCATGTATAGATATTTCCCGGACGCGGGACTTTTTTCTTCTTTGACCTGAGAGAATTAAACTATTTGGTCGAATTTAGACTTGCCTTCGATGCCTTATGTGATGTGACAAGAGATGTATCCACCTGGACCATGAACCCCATGCGTATTATCCGTCCTTTTAAGATGATTGAGCATGAGATGAACTTTGTACTTCTTTTCCCCATCTGACCCTACCCTGCTACTGACATGCTAAAAGGTGATGGTAGTCCTCCAACGAATTCAGAACTCGATCTTGTTAAAACGTCATGTCGCGGTATATCACCCAAGATGGAATTGCGTCGATTTCGGCCAACTCATCAAGCAACGTCCTGACCAACAATGCCGAGACGTGCTTGAAGCCTTTCACAGGCTGCATCGGGGTTAGCGACGACCAAGATTCATGGATGATGGTGCTTGTAATACCCTGCGAAACCTGAATTGGTCATGGGAATTCACGAATTATGACGCAGCCCCATGTCCTTCGGACTTGGCCTACTCCGTGTCTGCTGGCGGAACAAAATCGCCGGCACCTTTTTGAATCCGGGGCTGAGTGGGGCCGAAGACCGAAGTCTCCGACCGGAGGGTTTCAATTCTCTCCGGGATTTGTATAAAGAATCATCGGTCGCTCGTAGATGGAAGTCACAGTAGGCTAATCACCAGCACTAGATTCAACGAACAATTACTACCGTCTTTAAGCAACAGAACCAATGGCGACCAAGCTTTACGACGTTCTCATCATTGGCGGTGGTCCCGCCGGCCTCTCCATGGCAACGGCTCTCGCACGACAACTATACACGGCCCTGGTACTTGACTCGGGAGTCTACAGGAACGCGCCAACAAAGCACATGCACAACGTCATCGGCTTCGATCATGCTGACCCTGCTGCCTTTAGGGCCAAGGCTCGGGAAGATTTGGAGAAGCGGTATAGCTCTATCGAGTTCAAGTCGGCGACCGTTGAGACGGTGAAGAAACTGGACTCTGGCATCTTTGAAGCTGTTGATAGCAAAGGTACTGTGTATCAAGGCAAGAGACTAGGTCTGGGTACGGGTGTCAAGGATGTTCTTGAGGATCAGCCTGAAGGCTATGCTGATTGCTAGGGACGTGGCATGTAAGTGGCTTCCAGTCTTGGTGATGAGATTAGAGCTGACATGATCAAAGCTTCCACTGCCTCTACTGCCATGGCTTTGAGGAACGAGGGGCTGAATCTGTTGGCGTATTCGCTGGCGGCATATTCACTGTTCCAGAGATGGTCTCTCATGTCGCTCCCATGGCCAAACGCCTTGCCAAGTCCGTGACCGTCTACTCCAACGGGAAGGAATCTCTCTTGGAGGGCGTACGCGCCAAACTACACAGTAGCAAGATCAACTACGACAACCGAATCATCAAGAGCTTCCAGCTCGTCGACAACGGCCCCGCCGTCAAAATCACCTTTGAAGACGGCTCCTCCAAGGTCGAGGGATTCGTCGCTAGCCACCCCAACGTGGTCCAGACCTCGCCCTTTGCGGAGCAGCTCGGCCTCGAGATGCAGCCCTCGGGTGAGATCAAGGTGGAACCGCCCTTCTACGAGACCAGCGTCAAGGGGTGCTTCGCGGCTGGCGATGCTGCGACCGTGCTGAAGAGTGTGCTGCAGGCTATGGCTATGGGGGCGTTTTCTGGTACTGGGGCTGCGACGCAGTTGCAGTATGAGTTGGATGCGAAGGATGAGCTTTGAGGGACATGTTTGTGGTAATAGAGTTGTTTGTTACTTAGAACATCTTGTTAGTAATGAAGCCCTGAGCGTCGATCACTTCCTTCAACGATAAGCTGAACTATTGTCAAGCGAGATTAGGTCGCAACAGATCTGATCCCGTTTACTGCCTGTCTGATATCACGTAGCACACGATGCCAT
Organism: Fusarium phalaenopsidis; assembly: GCF_050370095.1. Classification (NCBI taxonomy): domain Eukaryota; kingdom Fungi; phylum Ascomycota; class Sordariomycetes; order Hypocreales; family Nectriaceae; genus Fusarium; species Fusarium phalaenopsidis. Next base: position 45,171 of record NW_028145398.1, read on the forward strand.
CACTAGATCTGATGTGGAGGTCCCTGGTTCGTCCGCGCGCCTCTGCCGCCTGATCCAGACCATTTTGTGACTTGGACCCTGCAAGTAAGCAAGATGTCTCAGACCAACTTCGGCTGGCTGCAGAACGGCAAGGCAATAAGCAAAAAAAAACTTTCGTAACGGTGTGTGACTCTTTGTCTTAGACTTCTCGGAATCACACCGTACCCGACGCAAGGGAGGCGTTTGGGAGGTTCGAGACATTTGATGGCCGGGTACAACAGGCGTGATATAAGGTCGAGCCCGTTCTCCTCCACAGTTTTCTCTGTGGCAGTTTCATGATTGAGAAGTCTCCCGACAATGACATCACGATATTTGGTTCAGGTGAGGCAAGCTGAGGCCGAGCTCATGTGAGTGTTTGCTGGACAAGTGTCTGGAGGCTCATGTCTCCTCCTCGACGCTGTGTTATCTCCATGCACCTCGTCTGAGCTAACATTGGTTCTCGTGGAGAGCTACCTGCAGGATGGATCCTCAACCTCAAATCAGATGCTTTCGCGAGCAGCAAAGCCCCCCTGCTTGCCTTGCAGCAAACACAACACGGATCCAGCCGTGCCGGCATATCTGATCCCGAATAGACTGCCGTCTGCAGCAAACAGCAGCAAGGGGTAAATAGACCATCCTTTTGCTGTCATGGCGCGCCCGAGGCCTTCTGACCGAGTGGAGATGATGCAACCTTCAACTCCTAGCAGGAGACCTTTTTCTCTCTCTCATTAGGAAATGCCCCTGGTCTAGAACTTCCAGGAAGAGACATTGATGTGCTGGCCGTGCGGATGTCTCCTCTGCCGGGGGGTGAAGATCGCAATCATCAACCCGCCTGCGGGTCGTTTTTTCTTTTCTCCGGTTGGCTGCATAGCCATCGGTAGATTTGTTTCGATCTTCCTAGAGGACCTTGTTGGATTCTATGGGGTTACAAAAGTTCGCCCGCTTTTTTGTTTGCCTTGAAAGCTCGCGAGCTTTGCTACTTCTGGAGATGATGCCGTGTGATGTTGGTGCAGAGCTGTGCTATCATCTCCCCGACATCACTCGGACTTTGTTGTTAGGTCAAGTGCCGAGCGCTTTGATAATGCCCGAGAGTCTTGTTGTCTCTATAACCGAGGAGGGGAGAGGAAACGCAAAGCAACGCCTCCGTCTCTTGTCTCCGACCTGAAGCATTAGCTTGAGTCTTTGCGGAGCCGAGACCTCCGGGAGCCAAGGATGCCAATTAAATGTTCACTCGTTAGATCGAGACGCTTGCCTTCAAGAATGGGTATAAGTCTCACCATCTTCCCAGTGGCTTGACCGTTGAACATCACCTCTCCACGCCCAGTCCTTACCGATCTACATTCTACACAGCCTTAGTAGCCCATTATGTTCAAGTCTTTCGCTTTATTTGCCCTCTTTGCTGCCGCTTCGGCGCGCAAGTGCACCGATATCACGGTTCCTGTGTCGTTGAAGGCTGAGAATGCCGTCTTTGACTTGGACAAGCCGTTGACCAAGGTGGATGTTACCAACTTTATTCTCAACTTGTCTCGACAGGGGGATAACTTTGTTGAAGGGATTACGAAGGGAGTGAGTTTTTACTGTCTGAGATCTTGTCAATAGCTGCTAACTAGTGTAGACCAATGTCATTACCGGCAACTACAAGCTTGCTGCCACCTACTGCGAGCCCGACTCCGGCCCTGGTGATGAGATCCAGATCATGACCCACGGCATCGGATTCGATCGAAGCTACTGGGACATGTCCTACAACAAGTACAACTACAGCTACGTCGCCAAGGCGGTCGATCAGCACAAGTACTCGACTCTGACCTGGGACCGACTCGGCATTGGCGCTTCTTCCAAGGGCGATCCCATCAATGAGATCCAGGTCTTTCTCGAGATTGCTGCTCTCAAGGAGCTTACTCGAAAGGCTAGAAAGGGACTGCTTCCCGGTATCAACGCCAAGTACTCCAAGGCTGTTCACCTTGGCCACTCTTTTGGCTCTGTCATTTCTCTAGCTCTCGCCAACACGGCTCCTGAGCTCACCGACGCTATTGTCCTGACTGGCTTCGCCCAGACAGCCAACTACCTGTCTCTTTTCGCCGTCAGCAACAACTTCATCCCCGTCAAGGAGTCGCCGAATGCCAACAACTATCCCGCCGGCTACGTCGCCACGGCCTCGACCGTGAGCGTTCACATGAACTTTTTCGCCGAGGGCAACTTTGACCCTCAGATGCTCAAGCTGGCGTACAAGACTGCTCAGCCAACGACACCTGGCGAGCTGCTGACCCTTGCCGGACCCATGCTGGAGGAGAACTCATACACTGGTCCCGTGTTTGTGGTGACTGGCGGTAAGATACCACCCTGTTCCTGATGCGCACTGACATGACATGACACTGACGATGGGGTGGTTAATTAGATCGCGACGTTCCTTTCTGTGGCGGAAACTGCATGGCTACTGGTGGCGTTGACTCGGAGCTCGCTTCGCTTCTTGACACGTCCAAGAAGTACTTCCCCCATGCCTCCCAGTTGAACACGACTGTTATCCCTGGTACCGGCCACGGCATGAATCTCGAGTACACATGTGGACAGACCTACGACGCTATTTTCGACTTTCTCTCTGAATGAGCTCAGGATCTGAGCTGGATGTTTTAAGACTTTGACTTCTTCTTGGACAAATTTAGTAATATACCCGAAACTCTTACTTGTACCTGAAAATGACCCTGTTCCTGAAATTTGCAACCACCTCGAGATCGGTTGAGGCGTTGAGGTCAAAGCGAGAGTTTAGCAACCCCCTCGGTTATCTGCCTTTTGCTGTCTGAGCGTTTTGAAAGGGGTGTGAACTCAGAACAAGGCTGGATCATGCTTTTCTGGAAACAAATCTATCGGGTCCGAGCTGAAGATGAAAACAACCGTGCCCTGAAGTTCTGAATCGCTTCAGATGGAGATTGGGATTGTTGATTGAAGCAGTGGGGATGGCTTCATTTGCCGGGTTATCATTCTCCCGACTTGAACCAATGACGTAGCCGTCTCCAAAACTCGCACCATCCAATCCTTCAACTCGACTGAATACAAAAGGACCGCCTATGGAAGCCGTAGACAGCCGCAGTGGAGCCCTGTAAAAAGGACCCGGGACCCTGGAACTTTGGGAGCACACCTGTAACGGGCAGCTGTTTAGTGGATGCGACCACTAGCCGGTGGTCGATAGTGCTGGGAGCTTCCTGTTTGGTTCATTGCTGCTGTCATCAGCAACGAGTCCATGGCGGGGTTACTCTCCGCATCGTATCTTTTTCGTCGTGCTTCTTTTCTTTATCAAGTCAGGTCAATCTCGACGTTGAGTTTGAGAGTAACACGAGAGAGGTCTGTTGTGTACTCGACACCTGCTAAACTATCTTTTCCCGGATACCTCGGTGTTTCACGAGCTTCACTATCGCAACAACCCCGCTTCACCAGCTCTAGAGCAATCTCGACTGCTTCACCCCTACGTCCTGGGCAAGCTTCCAACATGGTCGCCGAAGATTTCGAGGCCGTTCTCAAGGCCAAATACCCGAGCAAGTCGCACGCTAAGCGCGTCGTCGACCTCATCCGCGAAAAGATCCCCGATGCGAACGGTATCCTTTATCTCGAGTCTCGCATGACCAAGCTCCTCGAGGACAACGACGAGCCCGAACCCTTCCGGTAAGTCGGTTCGCTATGATGTACCCTTGAAGTGCGCACTCTTACAAGTCAATAGTCAGCGCCGATTCTTCTACTACCTGACTGGTTGCAACCTCCCCGACTGCTACTACATCTACGATATCCAATCCTCCAAGTCGATCCTCTTTATTCCTCCCATCGATCCCGATAGCGTCATCTGGTCCGGTCTTCCCCTCAGCATCGACGAGGCCCTCCAAAAATACGATGTCGACGAGGTCAAACTCACCTCTGAGCTGAACGCTACTCTGGCGCACCTCGGGCGAGCCAACCCCCAATCGACAGCCTACGCGATCGCGAACCAGGTCTCGGATCATGTCACATTCCTCGAGTTCGAGAGGAAGAACTTTGATGCTCTGAAGGAGGCCATTGAGGTCTCCCGCGTGGTCAAGGACGAGTTCGAGGTTGCCATTATCCGCAAGGCCAACTACGTGTCGGACATTGCCCACCGAGCTGTTCTGGAAAAGGCCAAGACTGCTGTCAACGAGAGAGAGTTTGAGGCTGCTTTCTTGGAGAGATGTGTGGCTCATGGAGCCAAGGAGATGGCCTACCATCCCATCGCAGCTAGTGGAAGGGCTGCCGCGACTCTGCACTATGTGACCAACGAAGCACCTCTCGAGGGAAAGCTGAACTTGCTGATGGACGCTGGTGCTGAGTGGAACAACTATGCTGCTGATATCGTGAGTGAACCTGTGCATGCTTGTGTGGATACAGATCTGACATTGCCAAGACCCGAACCTTTCCCCTGTCGGGCAAGTTTTCCAAGGAGTCTCGTGAGATCTACGAGATTGTTCTGAAGATGCAGAATGATTGCATAGCAGTGCTCAAGGAGGGTGTTTTGTGGGATGACGTGCACTTGCTCGCTCACAAGATTGCTATTGATGGCCTTCTCTCCATCGGTATCCTGAAAGGCGACAAGGATGAGATCCTCAAGGCCCGTACAAGCGCTGCCTTCCTGCCTCATGGTCTGGGTCACTATCTTGGCATGGACACTCATGACACCGGCGGTAACGCCAACTACGAGGATAAGGACAAGCTCTTCCGATACCTGCGCGTGCGAGGCAACCTTCCCAGCGGCAGTGTGATTACTGTTGAGCCCGGAGTGAGTTGAAGAAGACACGCCTTGAGACTCGCTTAACTAACGCTCACAGATTTATTTCTGCAACTTCATCATCGCCCCGTACCTGGAGGATCCTGTGCACAGCAAGTTTATCGATTCGGCCGTGCTTGATAAGTACTGGGATGTCGGTGGAGTCCGGTGAGTCTTGGCCATACCGTCACGCTATTGACTGCACGGTTACGGTTGCTAACTACGGTGGGCAGTATTGAGGACAACATTCTTATTACCAAGGATGGATCCGAGAACTTGACGATTACGCCAAAGGAGGTTGACGAGATAGAGACTCTGGTCTCGAACTGAAGGGATAAGAAACTCGGTAGGCTTGGTAGGCGGTCTTGATATAGAGACGCGTAATACTTGTAGATACGTGGAACAAAAGGAATTCCATGAAATCTATCAAAGCCTAGAAGAAATACGAGAAATGCAATAACCCTCGAGGATGCAGTGTCAACTAAAGTCGTCCATTCCAATAGGCAGCGATACGAGTATCCGTATACGTACTGTGCCATCTTTCCCCACCCCCTGAACTAGCACTGTGCAATTTCTCGCCACGACGCGTCTGATCCTGTTGGGAGAACCTTCCGCTCGCCCAGGCGGCCTCCCTGCGTTTGATGTCATTCTTCAGCGTCAAAATGGGCGCGAATCATCTGTGACATTTATTTTCCATCAGCTACGGACATGGACAACTGGTCTGACCCGTCAATCCGCCGGAAACCGGCGCCGGCGCCTCCCCCGTACAGTGCTTACGGCACCGGAAGCTTAGCTCCTCCGGGACCTCCGCCGCGGCCTCTACGGCCCGTTCGGTCGGCTACCAACCTCACGGGGGCTCACGCTCCTCAGCAGTCTGGCCTCGCTGATCCTAGGGGCAATTTACCTGTTGATTTTGTGGTTGATGAGCTTCCTAGGCCTGCATCATCTTTGGGTCCTCGTCCCACCAACGAGATTAGGAGGATCAAGAGCTCTTCTGCACTTTCGACAATTACTACAGACTCGAAGCCGAAGGATCAGTCGAAATGGAAGGCTGCTCTTGGAGAGGCGCAGTATTTTGCTGGAGGACTTATTAGTCACCCAGCTGAATCTACCAAACACTTTACCATCATTCGACACTCTCACGCCCTCGTCTGGTATCGCGGGCCTGCGACATCAGTACCCATCACCATCCTCTCAGATGAGCCGCTTCCTCAAGGTAGGACGGTGTGGCTGCAGCAAAAGGGGTTCACCGGAAACATGGGCATGACCCTCAAGGCTCTGGTGGGCACCAACGGGAGCTGGATCGATGTCACGCCTGCCTCTAAAGCTGAGGTTGAGGACCTGGCTGAAGCTGAGGAACGAGGCATTCAGAGGGACTTTAAGCGGTTCGTCAAGAAGGCCTCGGGTCGCTTGAAGAAACACATTCCCAGGGAGACGCACGTTATTCGAATACCTGCAGCTGCCACGGATGGGTATTTCCGACTTGTTCTCTGCGCTGGGGAGGGCGGGAAGAAGGTTCTCTGTGGGAGCCCCGTCTTCAGGATAGCCAGCACATCCACCGATGCCAGCGTCGTTCGAGGCTCGAGTCTTAGCACGATGCCGTTGGAGATGGGTATCAAGGTCGCGAGCACCATCGGACAGCAGGTGGCCAAGAAGTACACGGGCGTCGCGGGTGCAGTCGTCGAGGCTGGGTCCAAGAGATTTGCACCTAACGCAGCCATCAAGAAGGCTGCACATGCCGCATACCACACTTCTGGCATTGGCAACGCTGTGAATGAGAGTTGGAGGAATGGAAAAGCTGGGCGGTACGATCCCATGGTTGGAGGTGCGGCACTTACGGGTCCTTTGTCCATCATTGGTAGTGATGAGGGCCCTGAAGCACCCTTTCCGTTCAAGCTTGCTGGCAAGGTGGTTCACGGTACTGGAGTGTCGACTAAGGAGCTTGGGATACCAACGGCGAATCTCACTGAGGTGCCTGATGAGGTCAAGATGCGCATGGGAGGCGTGTTTGCAGCGTGGGCGCGTCTTGTGCCGCCCAACAAAGGCATGGAAGATATCGATGACGACTGGTACGCAGCTATTGTGACGATAGCCCCTCTAAGGAACGGACCTCCTGGAGTCGTGCAGCGGAACAAAGTCGCAGTCCACTTCATTCACGACTTTGAAGACATCACCTTTTTCGAAATCAGAGTCAAGGTGATGCTAATGGGCTTCCTACACCCATGGATACCAGGCCAACAAGACGGAGAAATCGTCGAAGAACACGGACGAGATGTCATGACGACCATGGCGAGCCTCGCAAGAGAGATGTGGGGACCCGAGATTGCGGCGTCGAGTATCCGCGCACTGAGGAGCGAGAGGAGTTTTGGTGATAGGCTGAATGAGGCGACGAGTAGGGTTCAGCATCAGATGGATCGGATTCCGACGCATTGGGTTGGGGTTAGGTCTGAGGCTGGGGCCATGAGGGATCAGGTATATGGGAACGGTGGGATGTGGATTCAGAGGTGATGGGAAGTTGAGTGCTGATGCGAAGACCGCCGGCCGGTGAGCCCTGGACGCGAATGGGAGATTGCAAAACTGGAGCATTATAAAATTGTAATATATGAATTCATACTTACTATCGTGATCCCTGAACTGAGTGGCATTTTCACGAGGTGCATCTACCGGTTCTCTAACAGGAGACACTCACGGTTGTGTGAGAAGCTAACTGAAGGCTTGGCTAGCACTCTATGATTGTACCTGGTTCTATATCAGATTCTATGCATAGCTCTTATTTGTGGATACTGGTTCATTTGATGTCGTTGTTGCCCCAAGAACGGCAAATTGCCTCTACGGCAATGCAGACGACAACTTTCTTCTTTAGTTGCCCCAGTTGATGTTACTCCTCTATGATTATTGCAGATACTGTTTCGCTGGTCTCATCTCTTCAATGCTTCGTCTAAGAGCGCCTCTAGGCTGCCCCGATACAGGTAGTCTGCCGGCAGTGAAGGGCGTCCCCAATGGACGCGACCTGGCTGGGGGCACTCTACAGTCTCGGTTCATCTCAAAGCTATGCTTGACTGGCTCGGCTATGAAATCATCGGTAACCCCGAAGACCCCCTCAATACAGATTAATAAACTAAAGACAGGGTTGTTGATTTTAATCCCCCAAGACGAGCCTCGGCTCGGTAAGCCGCCTCGGCACCCCAGATCTTGGATCGCGGGGTAAACCACCATTTATAGCCACATCGCAGCGTGTGGGGGCATCCCATCAAGTGTGTATTTATTGTATCTGCCTATTCTCAAGAGACTCCATTGTATCAATTTTCGATCACAGCGACTTGCATGTTCACAAGATGAGTACGAGCGACAGACCTGTAAAGAACGCCTCGGGGCGATACGACAATGTCGACTTTAGCAAGGCTGCTGGCTTTGAGTATCCTCCCATGAAGTGCTCTTATAACCGTCGCGATGTGCTACTATTTGTAAGTTAATTTACTCTCATCAACTCATAAACAGACTGCTGACCAAGTTATAGGCCAATGCCATTGGCGTCAAACAAGCTGAGCGACACTTCTTGTTCGAGCTTCACCCCAAGTTTGCCGCTTTTCCCACTTTCCCCATAAATCTCGCTTTCAAGCAGACTTCCCAAGATGTCATCGACTTTATCGCTAGCATGAGTTCGACAAACGTGCCCGGAGTTCCGCCGTTTGATGCTCAGAAGTCGGTGGATGGGGAGAGAGGCATTGAGATTCTCAAGCCTCTGCCTGTTAGCTCTGATGGGCTTGACTTGGAGGTCCGTAACAAGGTCATTGGTGTTTATGATAAGGGTAAGCTTTTTGGTGCTCGCTGTTGGTATTCGTAACTCACTCTGTACAGGCGGCGCCATGATCCTCGACGCTGAACAGCAGCTCGTAGATACCAAGACTGGTACTGTCTACGTCAAGATGACATCGATGGCATTTGGTATGGGCCAAGGTGGCTACGGAGGTCCTCGAGGTCCCTCCAAACCCACACCAAAGATTCCCAATCGTGCACCTGATGCTGTTTCCACCTTCCAGACAACACCCGAGGTTGCACTTCTCTATCGCCTATGCGGCGACTACAACCCCCTCCACGCCGACGAAGCCTTTGGTAAGCGCGCTGGCTTCAAGGGAACCATTCTTCACGGCCTGGGGACCTGGAACATTACCGCCGTGCAAGTGCTGAGGGAACTTGGTGGCTCTGATCCTACTAGGTTCAAGAAGTTTGGCGCTAGGTTTAAGAGTGCTGTGTATCCTGGAGATGAGCTCGAGACGAGGATGTGGATTGTTGGATCTAGTGATGGAGCCGATGATGTCTTGTTTGAGACTGTTGTGAAGGGTGACGGACGTGTGGCCTTGTCGAACGGCTATGCGCGCATTGCTCACGAGGGGAGTAAGCTATAGTTCTGGTCTTCAAGTCGCCATTTAATCATAGGATGGACTTCCCGTCCGATATTAATAATGTCTGCAATTCGTGAGGTTTACGTTCTATAATAGATTGCTGTAGATTGCAGCCATGTTAATCGAGACACATCTGGACTGCCCAGCTCAAGTCTAAATATGTGAAGGAAACCACTTTGGGTCTCTCTTCTCTTTATAAGCAGCCAAACCCTCCGTCGCATTCTTGCTTCGCAGCATTGCCTCACCCCAGAGCTCTTGGCCTCTCATGGTCGCCCGACTCACACCCGTCTCCCACACCTCCCTCGCAGCCAACCTCGAAATAATGACGCTGTCAGGACTGTGGCTGGCAATCTCACTTGCATAGTCCAAGGTCCTCTCCAGCAGCTTGTCTTGAGGCACAATCTCCTTGACAAGGCCCCATTGAACTGCTTCCTCGACGCCCAGCACTCGACCGGTGAGGATGAGATCCATGCACCGGTGGTTGCCAAAGAGAAGCATTGCTCGGGGTAAAGCTCCAGCCAGAGCAGAGACACCCCGGAGGACTTCTGGCAGCCTAAAGGTTGCGTTGGGAGAGGCAAAGATGACATCGGCATTCAAGACGATCTCAAAGCCACCACCTGAGCTGTTAGCTTTCCTTCTTGACTGATTGGCACAGGTCTTACCATGCGCATGGCCGTTGCAGGCGACAATAATAGGCTTCCTGCCTGTCCGATTCGTCATCCCAGCAAACCCACCTGAAGGAAACTCAAGCGAGACATCCTTCGACTTGACCATACCAAGCCTCTCCTTCAAGTCCATCCCCGAACAAAACGCCTTGTCGCCAGCACCTGTCAGGACTGCGCATCGCAGCTCCGGCTCAGCGTCGTACCATTTCCACAGGGCGCCAAGCTCAATGGTTGCCTCTATGGGGAGACAGTTGCGGTGTTCTGGGCGGTTGAGAGTGACTTGTAGAATGTTTTTGCGGGGGAAGCTTATGATGCTGTCTTGGACGTGGGGGTACGGGTGTTGGATCCACGAGGGGATGGGGTTTGTTGTTGGAGGTGTTGTCATGATGAGATTGAGTTTTGAATGGGAGACAAGATTGTTTAGAGATGAGGATGGCCTGGTATTAGTTGTCTTTAGAGATTGAAGCTTTAACTCACGGCCCCCTCCCTAGCTACTTCACCTCGGCTGCTCGTGATGGAGTCAGCGGCAATAAGCTCGACAACCCTGGCCATCCCTTCTTGTTATGGCCATTAGCCCCCATGGCCCTTGTCACTTCCCCGCAACCCCGGATTCCCGGCGTGGGGCATCATGGTTGCTCCAATTGACGATACTCTTTCTCGTTATTGGCGTCTTGCATCTTTATGCTATGGTTGTAAGATACATGGTTTTGTCTAGTCCCGCCATTCTCCTAGTTCACTTCACTGTCAAGGACCAATCGTTGCTAGCATTCCAGGCTATAGTACTTTCCAGCAAGCTCTACCAGCTTTCTATCTCAGGCTTGAGGACTGGCCGGCAACATTCGACATCATAGATCCTCACAGCAGCAAACCTGTCACATACGACCATAGGCGCTAGAGAATACGGGATCCCGTCCGCTCTCCCTTAGTCAAACTGGCGACCGCTGGAGTAGTAGTCGGGTCGGTGACGACCGGCGAATGCCCGGTGTTGTATGTTTTTATCTTTCCTTTTTGCTAGTAGTTGGAATAGTTGGTGTGCTTTTATCTGAAGGTTGTCACATCTACTGTTTTGTCAGTGTAGATGAAGTACAGCAGGGGCGCGAAGGGCTCTGTTGAGACCTTGCTCCTGATCAGCGGGAACACAGAACGAGACATAATGGACTAGCTAAGATGGAACCTCCATCTGCTCTTCAGTTGTTATGCATTATCTACTTTTAAGTTTCTGGCTGGGAGCCGTTCGTCGTAACTGAATATCTGTTAGCAAATCGCGAGGCCCGCAAGCAGCAAAGGGTCTCACTGACGTAGATCTCAACCCCCACGGCATGAAGTGTGAAAGCAGTCCAGCCTCCAAACAGATACCCATATCGCAACGCGACAGCCATTCCTGGGAGATCATTGAAGTCCCAGTTTGTTCGTACAAGAACCTCTTGCCCTGGGTCTTCCCCCGCTAGATACGAGGAGCACTTCGGGTATAGCGGCTTCACTCCATCTGGGTTGAACTCGCCCAAGTACTCAATCACGGCGCACTGAAGAGGTCGATACAGCCATCCATGCTGGCCAACGGTGATTGCCACTGCGATGAGGACAATTCTCATGCTTATGATGGCACCCGCCTGGAGCATGTTAGTCTGTCTCGGTTTACAACGGAAGGTAAAGAAAGAAAGCACTGACGTAGAACCAACCCCTGAGCATCCAGGCCCGATGTTGTTCAAATTGTCGCTTCTTAATGCTGACAACACCCATCACCATGGCGGTGGTAAACGATAAGCCTATGATCCAGGTCCCGATTCGCGCTGAGAAAGGCCCGCCCATGGCACGCTTCTCAATAATGAGAGCACCAACAGTACCCAAAGCTGATAACCCAAGTATCACGTAACCATTGATACGGTGGTACTTGGCCAAGTGCGGTCGACGACTAGCCGGTACAAACTGCCAACCGACCAAAGCACCAGCCGGCAGAAACGTGGCAAGATGCAACCTCATTCCAAGCTTGTTGATCCCCGGCCTACCAAACCAATAGCATTCTCCGGGGGTTGCCCAGGGGTCCTTGCCGCAAAAGACGTTGTCGATGTCAATGAAGGGGAGTTGTAGGATGGAGAAGAGCGACATGGCCCCGCCGAAGAGAATGGAGAGGGCCAGTGACCTGCCTCGGGAAAATCCGAGGGCTTGTCTGAGAGCAGGCATGTCGACCACGAGTTTGGCTGCAAATTTTAGAGGGAAGGAATTAAAACGTGCCTGGGAAGTTTCGGCATGCTTGTTGGTCAATCCATCATGCTGACGTGAGCGGCCAACCCCTTCCAAATTAGCCACCGCTAACTACCTACTGTAATGTTTAGATCGGTAAGCAAGTGGTAGCATACTGAAATGCGGTGGCCAATAAACAAATTGTGGTTTACTCCGTAAGTTCTCGATAATTAGCTATCCTTATCATTCCTTAACTGTACAAGAAGCCAGGATTATAAGGATGTAGCGGTTAAATAGTGTTTCAGTAATGCGACTAACCTATTAACCCTTTTTGCATCCCCAGCTTGATTATGGAGACTGCTTTTTTCGCAGTCCAATACACACAGCTCGATTTCCTACATGAGACTCATATTGATGCTTAATTAACTTGCTAAACTAGGTATTATATGAGACATTGTCTCTGGGGCCATCAGTCCATCGCGTCTTCTTACCAATGTATTCTTATTATAGTTGAAGCCTGGCCCTTGATGGGTTAACTGAGCCAGGCGATCGCGTCTTCTTGCACTGAGTAGCCTTCATTTAACTTAATAATGACTACCAAGAGCCCGTCCCTGGTGTGCGTATCGCGTAAACACGACGCTCGATCTCAATAGTTGACATACTGTTTCAATAGAAGCCAGGATGTCAGGGTGAGTACAACGAGTGAATGATCTATACTTAGCAGGGGCAGACTCGCTTCGTCTCCGGCCCTCGAACTCCCAACTCATCTGAATCAGCTCTCTTTCGCCGAGCTCCTGCCACAAGGTCCGTCTTCAGTTCCCGGAAACTCTGTAGAACAGATTGGCTCCTCTCTATCAGCTCCGGCTCCCAGAATGACTCCTTGATCCAAGTCTCCACATCAAACCACACATCTGGCCTGGTCGTTGCCCCGGCGGCTACAAATGACTCGATAGTCGTCAGTGCTACCAACTTTTCTTGGATGGTAGTACCGAGATTATCATGCTTTCTTTCCAACCAGAGGGCCCATGGTGAATATATTATTATTCCACGGCCGTCAGACACGAATTTGTTTGGATCACAGCCTGCTGAGAGCAACAGCCTAACTACCGCATCCGATGAGCATGCTCGTCGCAGCCATGGCGGTGACGAGGATGGCCTATTCCAGTTAAAGCCAAGTGGCGACACCCGATGAATGGTGTCGAAGAAGAGTGGCTGAAATCCGCTTATGGGTTCACAGTCCTCTGCGACTGTGAGCAAACACGGGTGCTCCTTGAGATAGTTTACTGCGCCAGCATCAGCGACCAAGGCGAGCGTGGCGTGCGAGAATCGACCCATGCGGTGTTCTGCGTGGGCTCTTGCCAGCTTGAAAAGGGAGTAGGTCCAAACGGAGAATCTTGTCTCGGCGAAGCCCCGGGTGTGGAGCAAGTCGAGGAACGGCATCATCTTCCAGAATATCTTTTCCCTACTCAGAGGGTGATCTCGGTCAGCTTTTGAGCCCCAGCGAACGCCGTCTCGGAGGTATTCGAGAGCCTGAGCATAGCGAGGAGAATGCTCGTGTAGGCTCTGCATGGCAAGATGTAGTCCAATGAGGGACAGGTCCGTGGCTGCATCGAATTCGCTGTCTGCTTCCATCCTGAGACAGTCGAGCTTCCACACCCTCCGGTCTCCAAGGAACTCGAACACAGTGCGATGCATAAAGCCCACCTCCATGTCGACCCAGTCGTCATGTATGGGGCCACAGAAGCAGAATTTCTGCTCAATGCGCCTGATGCGTCGTTTGACAACCTCGAGAAGCCCCCCGCAATGGCTTCTTAGCCGGCCTTCGAGACGTCTACACAACCTGACCTTTTTCTCTTCTGACCAAACTTCAATAGGAGGTGGCTTGAGCTGATAGTCGGCAACCAACGCGAGGCCAAGAGCATAGTTGTTCTTAACTCTGGTCCACCCCCGTGCCTCTTGTTCTGCATAGCATAGCCACAAAAGCCTTGAGGCTTGGTTTCGGTAGCGGGGCTCGACCTTGATCAACATGTGTTGGAACATGTCCCCCAATTCTGGCCGCAGATCATTCACTCGGCTCTAGAGTTCAGCTGTATCATCGTTGCGCGCGGACCCTGACATGAGCGATCTGCATGCTAGAATAACCCACAGGAAAACGCCTGAAGACTTATCAACGAGGTCTGATATGATCTGCTGTGACCCGCGAGGGTCGTCCTCGGACAGCCTGTTCATATCTGGGTGTTTGCCAATGACATCTTGTACATATGCATATATGTCGGGCCGTGTCAAGTCTGGAAGGTCAAGCTGTGGTAGTCCCCCGAAAGCTGCGACGCAATCCGGAATCGGCCTGCTGGAAACTACCACCTTGACATTCTGACCGGTGGCGAGACGTTTGATGAACGATATGCCGTCCTGGTAGTTTCCGAGATACTCGTCGAGGCCATCAATGGATAAGCAGAATCGTCCTAGATCACGAGAGCTTGAAATGACCCTGAACGCTTTATCCATCTCGGCGGGGGATGGAGACGCCACCTTGTCTTGACCGTCATGTGCTTCCTTCCACATGGCTGGCAGGGCTTCGGGAATGAGTTTCGGTTGATAGGAGAGAATCTGATACAGAAGCGCTCTAGAAAGACCATCCTGTGTCTTCTGCTCCGGGGTTGGTCGCGGGTCGGAGGCTTCAGAGCCCATCGAAATGTTGCACGGTGCGCAGCAGCGATTGTATCCCTTCGATCATCGATCATCCTGAACCAGAGTATTGAAAGTATAAGCTCATTGCACTTGCGGTCGATGGTCTCTCGTGGAGGCTCGGCGATGAAGACGGCGTCTTTGTAGGCATCAGGGGCGGCGCTTTCGCTGAAAGCTGGGGTTGATCCAGGCTTGTCGGTCTTGATGTAGCACGATAGCAGAGCCTTGGCTGCGGAGGCAGCCGTTGTAGCGGCAAACGGTTGCCACTTCTTGTTCTTGTGACTATCAGCGTAGTCGCAAACCCCTTTGACGATGATACACGGGAGCTCGTCCCGTACGCCTGCGCCCTCCATGTCGAACGCAATCACGCCTTCTTCTTTAGAGAGCCTATCCCGTTCCGCTGCAGACTTCATGACCTTGTCCCCCGATGCGACAAGCCCGATGTGCACGGTGGGGTACTGGGCAGTAGCTTCACCGTCCTGTTCTGCCTGTTGCTTGGCCCGTAGTCGTTCTCTGGCAACAACAGGCCCGTTGTTGCATCCAAGGTCCACACATGGCGAGTTGATTGCCTTCTCACAAACGGGATCGGAGTCGTTGAAGCGGTCGCGGCAAGCACAGCTCGGCAAGCCATGGTGCTTGTGGCGGTGGGTTGTCTCGAACAGTGTATCCTCTGACGTCCCCGGGTAATCATACTTGCCCCAATGCTTTGTCTTGGAGACGTCAGCCTGGAGCTTTTGGAGGAAAGATATAGTACGTTGCTCAAGACGACTGAGCCCTCGGTCAGTCTCGAGTGTTACCAGCAAGCTGCGGATATCCTTGTTTGGCCGGCCATGGCTATCCTCGAGAGTATCTTTCCGTACAAACTTGTCCGGATACTGCCTGCCAAAGTCATACTCGATGACGCGGCTACTTATTACAACGTCCCCCAGCAGTATTTCTTCATCTTTGCTGCGAGGCGCCGCGCCGCAGACTCCAACAAGAAGGGTCATCCGTAAGCCACTGAAACTCATGGCTATTGAGGCTGCAGTGCTTGCGGCGTTGGTCTTGCCCATCCGTGATAAGAGAGCAAGGACGACATTGAAGTTGCCGATGCGGCCGGTTGTATAGGTATTTGGGTCGTTAGGAGCTCGCCCATACCGATCGCCATCCTGGTCCCAAAACTCGTCGAAGGTGTAGGAGACGGCGTCGTATTCGAGTGGTAACGCGCAAATGATTGCGACTTCGAATTCGTCGCGGCGGGAGGGTCGTGAGACAGGTATTGATGAACAAACAAGCCAGGCCAGAAGCAAACCAACAGGGAATCTCGTTGTCGGTAGAATCAGGCAGTCATGGCCATCCGTAGCATGGCGCCGAACGCGTCGCTGGTGTTGCAATGTTGGGCTCATAGGCCCCAAGAAGACGAGGCTGAGAGGCCCTTGTCAATGCAGGCAGCGGTTAAACTTAACACCGAAAGCCACTGGATTTGATGTGATTAATAAAGGTACATTCTCTCTTGTGTGTCTTGCAAAATGGTAACTGGTATCGGCATAGTCTATATAAAGCTGAATGCTCACATAGGTCCAAGTGCTTCAACGACGTGCCAAACAACCACCATATTGACGAGAAGAACACACTAAGTTAGGGATTTTTTCGGGTACCCTCTATACGTCGAGAAAAACTATCTCATCTTCATCCGTGTCGCCTTCGATATCGAGTAGTAATTGATCCCAGTTGGTCAATCTGTGATCCCTTGCTCGCCTTTCTCCTGGCCTTCTGGATTTGCTCTGCCACAGTTGTATCCATCTCGAGTATAGCTGCCCAGCAATCCATGATTTGGTCCATCTTAAGATTCCATGAATGGAACTAACCCTCTCTCCACGCTATATTTGCAGTGCAACCAGCCCCCTCAATTCATCAGTGCCCTGATAAGGCTGTTATGGATACTATTCGTCCACGTCAGTCCATAGCCTCTCAGCCGCACTCCTCAATCACACCCAAGACGCAGAGCACCATGGCGCACCTGGGATGAAGCTCCCCAATCTACGCTCTTGTGTTATATATGCCTTGCCATGCTATCTAAGTAGCATAGGAATTGATTTATAACAATAATAATTTACATAATAAGTGTCCCCCGTTAGAATTCCTCTTGAAAAAAATCCAGCGATGGAGCAACGCCTGGTAGAGGCTTCATCTTAACCAGGTCCGCCCAGGAACTCTCACCCCCGGACTCCCATGATGTATACCGTACTTCATTTTTCCCCAGCGCAATTAAAACCACCCACCCGTTGAAAATCGCTACCTGTGGCGCAGCGGACGCACTCACGCCAAGATCCTCCCACTCATCCGCCCACACGCTCCCATTGTAATGCGTGTGTTTGATCCGCCCATCTCTGCCCAGAGCCACGGCGTCCATCACACCCTTGGATGGTGACACCACCGCGGGCGTACTCGTCACATTGCCGCCCAGCATCTCCAGCTCCGAGTCCTCGTCGCCCGTGCGGCTGAAGTGATAGACTTGATGGTCCTCCCCCACACCAAAGAAATCTAGCCGCTGTGGGTAGTTGACAAAGGAGACCAACGCCGGGTCGCCGATAAAGTGGCCACCAATGTCCCCCGACTTGGACCATCCGTCGTCGTCTGTGTAAAAGCGATACCAGAGGGAACCGCTGTCGCGGTCGTACCAAGCAATGTCCTGGGTGATGTTGTAATCGCGGCAGACGATACCCGGGGCGGATCTTGCTGGGCCGGTGTCACTGGTCCTGAATTTACCATTGCCGTCCGATGTGCTCCAGAAACTATCCTTCTCGATGATCCAGTCGTTCTGGGTGATGTTGTGACTCTCCAAATCCGTCGTCCACATGTCAATGCGGTTGTCGGCTACCTTGCATAGGACAGGCTGACTGTCCGCACCGGAGGCAATCTCCTCCCAGCCAGACCAGTTGCCATCTTGGAAGTGAATGCCGTAAATAGTGCGATCTTGGGAGCTGAGCGCAAGGACATCGAGGCGGTCCTTGCCGTCTGGCTTCCAGGCCATGGCGGCAGGCTGGGTCAGCGTGCCGGTCTTGAACAAGTCTTCCCAGGAGCTATAATCGAAAGAGGAGCCGTTGCCTGAACGGTGTTGTATATTGCCGTTAGAGGAGCGAATGAAAATATGTAGCTCATCTCTGAAGGCTGCTGTGGCGATGACTTGGGGGCAGACGGCGCCATTGCATAGCGAGGCTGGGTCAACGTCGACATCATCTGTGGTTTCTGGTGTATTGCTGTAATCGGTAGGTAACTAAACACGATAAGATGGTGAGAGGCTTGGTACAAGACTTACTGTGATGCGTTCTTCAAGCCTACGACAAGCCCGACCACAAGCCCAATAACTGTGAGCAGGGAGCCGGCTAAGATGATCCATACCCTCTTCCGTTTCCACCAGCGTCTGGGACTGTGTATGCTCTGCTCTGCAGTGTGCGCCCCGGATTTCGACTCTGCCGATGGAGCATGTAGCTCAGGATAATTCTCTCGGTCAGGCTGGATTAAATACATGCCCGCCCGATCGTAGGCGACCTCTGGACCTGAACCCGGTACAACTTCCGGCGCATCACCGTACTGTCGCCCTGTGTCCAACGCGGTTTGAACCATGGTAGGCTAGTGCCGCATGAGATGCGGGAGGGTTATGGGACTTTATATTATGACGGGTTTGGGCCACCTCCGAAGACGAATATGGAGATGGAGTTTGGAAGAAACATAGATTAGAGATGGTGCGGGGATTACGGTGCAAATTAATAGACGAGGCTCCAGATACCCAGCATCTCAGCTGCAGGGTCTAACCAAATCAGCTGAAAAGGTGTTGGCCGACTCCCCGTCAAAGGGCTTCTAAGCAGCGCAACGGCGTTGAGCTATACAGCGGCTTGTAAGGGCATTCTATGGAAACTTTTCCGAAGAGGCTTTCTGTGGGCAGATCCTCATGCAGCGATTCTCGAGGATAGGGTGGGACGGCGACATCGACATTGCGGCTGGAACTCATGCGAAAGCGCTGGAGTTGACTGCAATGAGCTACTGATGTTATCTCAACATCTTGTAAAGCTTCTCTTCGAAAGACCGATTCCGTTGCTTGGACTATACTTGTGACGAGCATATGCAGTTATTTGTACCCTTGTTTCTGTCCTTCATCGTCTGTTGTCCCCATAGTCTCTGGTGGGAACATTTAACATTTTTTCGAAAAGAGCACATTGTGACGATAGATCTGAATACTTAAAGAGATGCTTCCTAACTTGAACATTTGATGTCCATCCTTCTTATTATTAACGCCAAGGCCATCACCATCTACCCCCGTCTGACACAATACACAAGGTCAGAAGGATTCACAAGCCAGGAGTCCTACTTGCCGTGGCAAGCCATATCCCGATTCCTCAAAATCTAAAAAGCTATCCATGAGAGCACATCGAACTATGCGGACAAAGCTTATCGAGTTCCAATTTCCATTGCTTGCATCCCTCTCAACGTCGTCACCACCCACAATCTCGGTGTACTTCCAATTCCCCAGACCGTTAGGCGAGCATTCTACCTCAACAAACCGCCGACCTTCAAGATAAAAAGTGGCGCTTTCCCTTTTGCGAGATGAAGACGACTCAGCAGCCACTTCGTGTCTTCGTCTGAGGGTATAGTCGATAAACCATAGCTTATCACCGACGGCATGGTACCCCAGTGTAATAAGGACTCTGATAATAGCCTCATTCTTAGGGCTGGAGAAATCAGATAGACTGTCTTCCCACTCCTTATTGTATTCCAGGGCGACGTGTTGGAACCCTTGAAAGCCCTGCCAACGGGCTCCAATGCGAGCATGCCAGCTAATATCGTCTGGTTTTATCATGCTTATGTCCTGAGGCTGAAGGATGAAGAGATCTCGGTTCGGTAACACGGTAAAAAAGTAGGGATCTTTACCCGCAAAGTATCCTATTGCCGGCATGTCCAGTTTCCGTATTGCCTTGTATCGGAATCTCTCAGGGTCTTTGTCGTGCAAGGATCGCCACTTGGGAAACCCGAAATGGCGTTGGATAACGTGCCTTGACTCTTTGCAGGCAGTCCATAATCCTCCATCGATGAGGTATGTAGAAAGATTATCCCGGTTCTGGGTGACATCTGTATTGTGATTCCTGGTAGAGGACTTCTGCTTGCGATCAGGCGCGGCGAGACGTAGGAAACCATGGTGTCTGTGACAAGAAATGATATCGATATTTTTGTCTGTACCGTCGTCTGTGTTGGGCTTGTAGAGTTTGAAGATGTGGACGCCTGGGAGAGAAGGTCGAAGGGCGAATTTCCATATCTGCTCCCGAATATCCCAGGGGAGATAAACGAAGCGATGGAATGTGTTGTTCATCTTGGGATACTGTTGTGTTGATGTCGACATGATGGATATTCCGCCTGAGACTTTGATGAGGGGAGATAGATTTGAGAAAGGAATCTGGAAAGCAGCCTCGATTTATGTTTCATTGGCTACCTAGTCAACGTCAAGATTGGTTTTTTGCGGGCTGAGTCACCGAGTCTCAACAGATGCAGCACGCAAACTTTGCACTCCGAGGTTAAGTTTTCAGACACTTGACAAAGTTCGAACTCTGAATAGCGACAGCATGTAGGTGAATATTAAGTTTGTGGCAGCGAAACGACCGAAATAGCTGTCACTACGGTGCCTGTGTACATATCATACGGCAACTTGGGCAGTTTACAACACCACTGCCTATGAGCTGCCAGTAGCTTGTTCTTCTGTGAGGGATCTTGGGATAATACGATTCAAAAAGTGTGCTGCAGAGGCTTCATTTCTGTGCATGTCTGGTGGTCTTTGCAACTGAGAAAGGGGTATGAAAGCCTCGTCTGCTTGTGAGGTTCTTTGCCATCCAGGTGCCGTTGATCCTCTGTGGGTCTAAGCCAAGATACTCTGAGATTTGTTGCAATTCGCGCATCAGTCCTTGTAACCGGGGCCTCAAGTCCTGCATGCTTTCTACCGGGAAAAAATGGGAGGTTAGTTTTCAACTTGAGAGTCCATCAATGGATGGGTTGGCTGAACTCAAGATGTAGGCGAAAACAGATTCAACGCACCAGCCGGATTCACCCTAGCATAACGGGTTTGCTATAGATCCTAGGTTGCTTGAAGTATTTGATTGACTACCAAAATGTCTTTCCACATTACTGGCATCACGATTGAAAGACGTGCGTGCCGTGTGACTCTCCCCCAAAGACACAGTGTATCAAGTGAGCAACAAAGCATATGCATATGAATGCACTTTAACTCCACCCCGCAATAGTGCAGAAAATATTGCTGGGAGGCAATTGGAATGACCGGCTCGTGGTCGGCAACACCTCTCCTGTTGCTGATTGTTGCCTATCGACATCTGTGGCTTTCTTCATTTAGCAATGGCATTCGTTACATACCCGGTCAGAAGCCTACCCCGCAGCCTGTAGGCAATCAGGCGACCATGGAGGCAACAGCTATCGTGAACAGAGCCACCAGGTATGAACCAATTCATGCACGGTGTCGTGACGGTCTTTATGCAGTTGGCTCGCTGGCTGGCGTGTACTGATGCTGCTGACCAGCGCTCCATAGAGCCAGTTCTATGAATGCAGGCCAGGCGTTTGAGGGGTATCTAGTGAACCAAAATCCAAGGCCAACATCGGACCAACTGGCTGTTACTTTCGACTCGTCCCCGCCTTCTTCCTCTAACCCAGACCATCGCGTAAGACTCTCCTGCTACCTTAGGGCGTGCTGTCGATCTCAGATAACTAGATGCAAGATATGTAAAATCAATGACCTACAGGAAGGGCTTGGCATTGAACAACTATGGCCTGCTGTGGAACACAATGACCACTATGCCATACGGCAAAAGTAGAAGATACCTTCTGCTAATGCAGAGGCAATTTGGACCATTTATGCTACTCAACACCTGCAACCCTTTGGTGAGTCCCATGAAGGCAGAAGAGGTAAAAAGAGAAAGTGTGAGTATTAAAGGGATTCTGTCGCAGTGTCCTATTGGCGCCCAAGGTAGACTCTTCTTATTGTTGTCTCATCTTAGCCTAGTTTTTAGATACAAGTATTTCCTATTCATACATGTTTTTATGACGATATCCCGTACAAAGATTACCTGTCAAGATTCGAATTGGCTAGCCCTTGACCACGTATCTCTTGCCTCTAGTCAAGAGCCCCAAGGCTCGTCCAGGAAGGCATCAGCACTTCAGTTACAGCCAGCAGCGTTGGCCTGACCTCCTTGATGGTGTCTAGCAAAAAGCCCCATGATGCCTCTCTTGTTGTTACAGGCATTGCCAGCGTTACCAGCGTTACCAGCGTTACCAGCGTTACCAGCGTTACCAGCATTACCACCAGCGGTGTTTCCAGTAGCAGCAGCAGCAGCATTGCCATTAGCGTTACCGTTGGCGTTACCGTTGGCATTACCGTTAGCATTGCCATTAGCATTGCCAGCAGCGTTACCATTGTTGCCTCCGGTCGCGGCATTGCCAGCACCCGCAGCAGCGTTCCCGTTGGCATTGCCACCAGCATTACCACCCGAGTTGCCGTTGGCATTACCAGCCGCATTGTCGTTGCCACAGGCATTAGCATTTCCAGCGCCAGCAGCAGCTTGGTCGTTGGCACCGTTTGCACTGCCTTGGTTTCCCTGGTGATGTCGACGGACAAGGTCTTCGTCTCTCTTGCTGTTGCATCCGGCAACCGCATCGGCATTGGCGTTGGCGTTGGCGTTCTGGCCACCTTGGTTGCCCTGGTTGCCCTGGTTGCCTTGGTTTCCCTGATGATGAGGCTTCATGTTATTAGCATAGTGAAAACCAGGATCACAATGCTTAATCTCACCTGTCGAACTTCGAGACTGCCAAAGAGTGGTAGACCACTCACGGGCAGGGCAGCAGCAGCCATCAAGGCCTGTAAAGGTAGTTAGAAGAATGGGACTGGCGACTTAGAGAGAAAAACCATACCGTGTATTTGCCCACGGCAGCTCCTGGCTGAGCACCCTTGGACAAGGCCTGGGCTGTGAGGAGGCCGATGACAACGTTGGAGAAGTACATTTTGAATGAGGATAGAAAAAACTGGCCGGCAGTAGAAAGGATTTTGGACAGTAAAAGATGGGACTGGCCCTTGAGAATGGAATCAAAGTAAGAAAAGCTGAAAAGTCGCGCCGGGCGAAGATGTAGAGAATGTTGAACGGATGAAGAGTGAATGATTAAACCACATCTCAACAGAAGATTTGAGCTTCTTATACCATTCACCTCCTCACCTTCATCTCTTAGCAGTTTAGACAGAACCTCAAAATAGCACCTCCCACACCGATCTCTGAAGTGTAGTTGACGCCCTGAATGCCGCGATGCGAGTCTAGTGATGCCGAATTACCGTCCCCTCTGAGGGCCGAATATCCGACTTGCACAGGAATAGAAACGGTTGACACGCTCGCCAAACTTGATGCTCCTATACTAGGCGGTTTCTGGGTATTTCCGAAGCCATGGTTCGTCCGTATCCAACCATGAGACTGAGATGACAGATGACGGGTCCCGATCTGCATCTTGAGCGCGTAAAAGATCAACTACCAGGAAGAACTTTCAGAAACAAAGTGATTCGTGGATATATCCCCTTTTCCCCAGGTTTCTGCTAGCCACAAGGTCTTAGTAACGTTTCGGTGTACCCCTAGCCAAGACAAGACACTAGGTGCTTCAGGTTCTCTTTTGCAACCAACCCCTGTTACAGATGACCACCCCAACCACGATTGTCCTATTGGTCAGATTTGGAGTTTTCTGTCCCAAGTGTTTTATCCTGATGGGACTTGCTCGCGTTGATAGGCGGCTCTGTTTGGTTTCGCCAAGCGAGTTTCGACATTGTGTTTGAGGTCGCGTTTGCTACCAACGCGACTCTTTTGGCGTCTCGCCCTGTCCCTTTTCTCGGAAAAGCTTGGCGTTTTCAGTCTTGGCCGCCTGATTAGTGTCTCAAGCGTCGGCGGTTGGCCCCGAAGCAACTTACAGTGGTGAAAGATCATGACGTTGATGTGGCGCCACGACTTGAGCTGCATGTGAGTATAGATAGCCTCTCTTCCATTTCGTGGCATGTGTCGTTGGGCATTTCCTTGTTCGTCGATAGATTCGCCATTCTTTTCGTGTTTTCGGGGTGTCAGCTGGCTGCACCTAATTTTTTTCATTCCTTTCTCCCCAACTACCTAATTCTTGAACTCATCATGGACTCGAAATATGGCCCTGTTCCTTCGGACGAAGAGCAGCAGTTTGAGGAGAAATCTCTCCTGTCTCCTTTGCCAAAGTACACACAGGTCGTTCCTCCTCTGAAACGGTATTCGACACACCCATACATTGTCTGGGTGTGTCATGGACTGCTGTTGTCTTTTTCACTGGCATTCTTTGTTCTGTCTTTGATACTTCACATCCGACAACCCTTGAGCGTTGGCTGCTCCCAAGCAGCTTCTCCCTATTGTAAGTCTCCTTTTACTCCCACTCCGAGCTTCCTCTAAGGCAACGCAGCTCCCGCAGACGTAGTAGCCAACTACCGGACGGTACGATACAACATAACTCCAACCCTCGAGAGAACCGAATTTGTCGGGTATGGCCAAGAGGTCGACAAGGCATGGAATCACATCACATATGATGTTGGAGACCAAATGATCACCCGGGAAGAGCTTGATCGACTGGGGCTTGATCCCGCGTCTCTCACCATCAAGAGCCCCAAAACAGGCCAAGTAGGCTATCGTGTTGGCATTCAGGTCTTTCACCAGCTCCACTGCTTGAACTTGTTGAGGCAGCATAGCTTCAAGGAGTATTACTCCGACAAGGGCGGAGACATCGATGTGGAGCCCAAGGACCTGAGAGGGCATCTCGGTGAGTTGATTGACACAAATATCTTGCTTGTACTAACTTGGTACAGACCATTGCATCGAAGTGTTGAGGACAAACCTGATGTGTCAAAGTGATACTGGTGTATTCACCTTCAAGCACTACAAAGGGTATGAGAGCCATTGGCCCGACTTTAGCACGCTGCACACCTGCCGGAACTTTGATGCTATTCGAGACTGGGCTTTTGAGAATGCTGTGGCGTTTGGGAATGAGGATGATGATATTACGATGGTCATGTAACGAGGAAAACATCCCGCGAGGGGCCTGCACAGCCATCAATGACATGACAAGATCAAACCAATCTCGATAGTTCTATGATAAAGTCTCAGTCTGCAAATTTGAATGATAGTCTGGTCCGGTAGCCACCCTGAGCATCTAGAACTGTGTCTCCCGAAGAGTATTGACCCTCTTGGCCGAATCCGAGTTGCTATCATCAGAAGAAGTTCGAACACCCTTTTCTTGAATCTGGATCCCAGTCGAGGTAGCAGAAGGCTCGATGCGACGTCCGGCAGCATCGTGGGTGGCATCCCACTCTGCAAGCTCGACGTTGGGAACCTTTCGGAGCTGGTTACTCTGAGCGCCGTCCTCGAAACTGACGAGTTCCTGTCGAAGGTGGTAGCCCTTCCACTTAGGAAGAAGGAAGGCCCAGAGCCAGTAGTATCCACCGCAGATAAGGAGACTACAGTGTGTCAGCCAGTGCGTCACCCAGGGATAGATGAGGGGTTGCTTACATTGCAAGACCAACGACGGCATATGTAGCATACCAGAAGCTGACGTCTCCGGCATACTGTCCGCCCTCGGGAGGGTACCAGGGCATGATGAGAAGGTAGAGCTGGATCAGAATGTTAAAGATGATGACAATGTGCCACGCCTTGAACTCAGGCTCGGGCAGGTTGGCCTTGCTTCGGCGCCAGCGGACAAGGTAGAGACCGACAGCCATGGCTAGGTTGAAGGCAGCTGAAGGAAAGGTGCCAAGATCGTTGACTGTTTGGGTGTCAGGAGGTGGAGTATCTTGATCAGGGGGTAATGGTCACTCACCAAAAGTGAAGGCATCTCCGGCGGGAATAGCAAGAAGCATCAGAGCTGTAAGCGACCAGATGACAAGGTAAGGGCCTAATATGTGTCAATAACTATGTTCTTTGTTGTTCTGGCTGATGGCTTCTTTTGGAAACATCACCAAGTTCACAGGCACAACGAACCTAAAGGGGTACCAAAGGGCCTCGTAGAGACCCAAAACCTAGTAAAAGGCAAGACACCTTGTCGGCCAGACTCTCGGATTCTTCGGGATAGGCCGATGATGACGGCGATCATATTACCGAAAGAGGAAAGTGCGATGAGGAAGTTGAGGCCACGGACAGCTCCGCTATCTCCGAAAACGGCTTTGAAGAAGAGGCTTGCGGCTGTGAGGCCAGAGTTCTCGAGGTCTTCCTTAGGGACTTTCACGAAGGTGGTCAACTTAACTGTTCAAGACGAACGATTGGGCGGTGATTGTGTACTTACCAGCAGCAAAGAATGCAACATTTGCAAACATGTATAGGATATAGACAGTAGTCAAGGCGGCGGTGGCATAGATCTTAAGTGATCGCACAGGGTTCTGTCAAGACCTGAGTCAGCCGAGTCCCATCACCACAACTTCGTGTTCTTACCTTGACCTCGTTGGCGACGTTAAAGGCGTTGTTATAACCTCCATAAGAGAAAATGATACGGTACAGGGCAATGGTCATGCCATAAGCTGATGCATTGGAGCTGCCAGACCACGCATCCTTGAAGTTGGCGGTGGGGTTCTCAACTCGAGTGCCGCCGCCGAGGACGACGAATCCGGTGATGATGACGAACAAAATAGTGCAGACCTTGACGATCCCGACGGCGTTGGAGAACCAGTAGGCGTATTTGGTGTTGAACACGAGGGTCAGAGTGGCAAGAGTGTAGCAAGCTAGAGCTGTGCCCTTGATCTGCCAGTTGGTGCCTTCATGTCCTGAAATAGCCCAGAGATAGTTGGCCATGACTGTCACGGCGTATTAGTTTGCGTCTGTGATGTGGAAGTGAGGCCTGACTTACCGGTCGCGTTTGCACTTCCAAACGAGAGGATGACGCTCTGCACGGCAAAAGTTGTAGGGAAGAGCCACATGGGACGAGGGTAGGCTTGTTCGAGGAAGACGACTTCGGACCCGGATCGACTGGGGAAGTAGGCAGTAAACTCGAGGTAGACAGCTCCAGAGGCCATGCACAGCTAATTGGGACTAGGTTAGTCCCCGGTCTTGGCAGACTATATCTTAGAAGTAGGGAAACATACCAGATAACCGAGAGTCCAGTAGACAAAACTGACACCAACAGAGCCGGTACCAGACAGAATGGAAGATGCTTCGCAAAGTCAGTATTATTCACTCCAGTCAGACATCAACAACATACGTGTCGAGTAGATACCGGCGCCAATCATCATGGTAATGTTGAGCAAGGTGATGGTAACAGGACCGACCGAGTAACCCAGAGGGGAATTGTTCTCAACAGGAGCACCACTGGCATCCTGATAGGTAGCCTGGGCATTGTTGCCTCCCTTCTCAGCAATGTAGTGAGTGTTGCCATCAGCAATCTCTTCCCTCTGGCCCTCTAGCACAGTGGCAGCCTCGGCTTCTCCGCCACTGAATGGTCTTCGCCAGGCCATGACGTAGAAACAAAACAAGAAACAGCAGGGATGGTCAAAGAAGAACAGAGAGCCAAGCCCGTAGTTGTAGCCAAGGATTGCTGCATGAACTCAAGAAGCAAGCTAGAAGCCCAGAGCTACTTATACGATGCGACCTCGGCGTACATGATTTTGACCTCGGGAGGCAAATAGTTGGCCGATATTCTAGCGATGTTTGTCCCCTGTTGTATATTTCGACATTGTAGGGGCGAATGATACAACCAGGGGGGCCGAGTGGGAGGGTGCGCAGGGTGCGCGATGACAACAGACGTCGCCAACATGGCGAATCCGCCAGGTACGAGAGAAATCAGGTTGTGGAGGG
The DNA here is from genome assembly GCF_050370095.1 of Fusarium phalaenopsidis. Classification (NCBI taxonomy): domain Eukaryota; kingdom Fungi; phylum Ascomycota; class Sordariomycetes; order Hypocreales; family Nectriaceae; genus Fusarium; species Fusarium phalaenopsidis. The sequence goes on from NW_028145398.1 coordinate 72,736, forward strand.
TTTATGAAATACTATCGGATTATTTGACGTGTCGTTGAAGAAACCGTTTGACATAGAACTCTTCGAGAAGGATTCTACTCTTCTCTGCATGAACGGTGATCGACATGTTCCAAATCACCTCGTCACGTCTTTGAACAGAGATATAGTGAGAGGTCCACTTTGGATCTCACGAGCTTTGATCCATCGTCAAGAAGCGGCTCGACCCATAATCCACGTTGGTTCGCATATCTCCATAGTTCAAACTCGTAGATTGAAAGGACCCATCACTCCCGGTGGGATATTGTGGGAGAGCCCCCCTTTTCAAACTCTCAGCTTGAGATCAGCGGCCCGCTGAAACACACAACATCACCTGTATATTTGAGATGGCGTAATCGACAAAATGGGGACACCCTGGTTCTCGGACACTAGGAATCGGGGCCGCCGATTGCGTGATAGATCTCTCGGCCGATGAGAGCGGAGATGTTTCCGGGGTGCTCGGCAACTTCGTGCCGCTCATAGGATGAAGGCTTCAAGGGTGTGGTGAGTTATTTGTCAAAGGCGGAATGTCATCAGCTCGTTATAGCTATGGTAAGCGGTCGCACGGGCTGAAGTGAGGAATTTGGTTCCGAGTGTGGGATGCTGGGAATTGGGATGGACCGTTCGCTTTATTACGTACTGCTTCAGCTTGACTGGCCTGTTTTGAGTATCCGCAAATGGTTCCGCTGGCTGGAGACCGTGGTCGGAACGATTGCGAGATTCAATAGTTTATTTCGTCTTGTTGGTTTGGTGTCAAGGACGGACCTATTACGGCAAGACTATTACGTGACATTTTACTGACTAAAATCTGAAGCAGTGGAGACGAGAGAGACTCCTAGGTAATGGATATATTCTCCTGGTATATAGTTCCTGCTGGCCATCACATCACAAGTTTGAGGCCTCGGTGCACTCTTCCGGTCCGGAGTCTGTATCACTGCTACCCACCTATCCTCACAACTTTCAAAGATGCTTTTCTAGTTGACATTCCAAATACATACTCCCAAATCCTCATTTACAAGGTCGGCCCAAAAGTTGATATCAATGCCATCAACCTCCTGTCCGCTTCCGAAGTTGGATTTCAACCGTATTGCCATCAGCAGACTCTGGTATAGAATACACCTCCTTATCCAGCCCTGTTGTCTTTGACCACTTGTCCACCTCCTTGTCCAGCATCTTGTCGGCTGACTCCAGGGCGTTTGTCGTGCGGGCTATCTGCGCAACCGCCTGCCACGCATTTCCAAGCGCAGAAGCCCTCGTCTTAACCATGAAGAGCCCCACTGTAGCAAATACCAAGATAAGATGGTAGCCAACGAGAATCAAAACGATAACAAGTCCAGTCCACCTCATCGGGATGAGTCTTTGTGCCGAGTGCACAGTTGTAACCGGATGCTCAGCATTGTAGTCTGGCAGCCAATCATAGTATGTCATCTGGTATAACCGAGTAAGTAGTGCCTGGATTGCTCTGGCTGGGTCTCCCTTCTCTTGGATAATCCGCTGAAAAACAGCAGTATGCGCTCGATGGGCCTTCCACTGTGGCTCGTAAAATGTGCCATACCTCATGCTCCAAGCGGACTTGGACCCGAGAGGAAGCTCAGCCCAGACACGACCGAAACTTGTATCCACGGCTGCCCTGTCAAGTTCGTCTTTGATATCTCTTATACGGGGCCCAATATCGAGGCTGAGGAGGCCACGGTCTGCAAATTCCCGAGAGAGAGCGCCTGAACCGAACTGAAGGCATATGTCGTCGGTATCAGTAGGTTCGAATGGAATCGTTGGTCCGTACATTGTGACGTTGTATTCCAGCGGCCGAGCAAGGCTGAAATAGCAAAGAGAGGCTGAAAACACATCCAGGCCTTCAGCATCATATACTGTTGTCCAAAGACCCTTGGACTTGGACGTCAAATTTCGAAGATTCTTGGGTACGAGGTCCTCAGTGACACTGTCGTCAGTATCATTTACCTCTACGTCAAGCACAAGCCTTCTGGTCGTGTTGAGGATGGTTATCGGATGGAGGACATAAGGCATGCCACTTTTCGGATCTGATGAGGTAACAGAGGGGTACTTTTGACCTTTAGGAGAAGCTCCAAAACAGAGGGAGATGGGCCAGTTTGTCTGGTGGCCCTCAACTGTAGATAGCTGGCATTCAAATGCGCTGATATCACCCTCTTCACCCACACGCAAGAGCGTGCCACCCCCAGACATTTTTTTGAGACCACTCACCAGGGACTCAGTTGCCAGTGGTTCTTGGACAATGCTAAAGGAGTCCAAGGATAATGGAGCGCAGATAGTACGGGTGTTGGTGACCACCGCAGGCCCAGAGTAAAACTCTAAAGTCGTCCTCGACGTTTCGTTTGAGAATGGCAGCATGGCACGATAAGTATCTCCTGTGTCGCCAGGAGAGGACTTGCCGATTTGGGCTTCTGCGAATCGCCACTGTGCTGCGGGTTTGGATCTCCAGTAGGAAGCTCTATTTACGTCCTCGAGCTCTATGTCATGTTCGAATGTTATTGTCTTGTTGCTGGTCATGGCTGGAGCGGCGATGTCGTGGGTTTCGAAGTCGGAGAGTAGGATGGTGGAAATAAAAGTCGAAACGAGCATAATAGTGACCGCGATAGTAACGATAAAAGAATACACCAGTCCCGAGGTACCATATGTAGTCTGTCTAAATACTGCGGGAAGAATGCCGATAGGGGTCGATTTCGATGCCCGCTCGGTGGACAAGACCGGGATATCCTTGAAGGACACACCAGATGTCTCTAGCATGGTGGCCGCCAAAGCCGCCACGAGAAGGCCGAGTTGAAGAGATATCGAGGTACGCATAGCGGCAGAGCAGATGGTAACGGTTCCAGGCGCCCATCCATCCCAAACGATGGTCTGCCACAACTTTGGTTCGTTGCGGTCCAAGGATGCCTCAGCACCTCGCCAAAGGAAAACGAGCACAGCGCAGGATGCAAGATGAACCAGTGTGCCAACCACGAGTGCGAGCACGCCTAATATCCCAATTCTCTGCCACCAAGCATAACGACGTCGTAGGCGCTCTGGCCCCGGCTCTGGGTGTGGCTGGTCAAGGGACTTGGCACTCGTCCGAGACTGGTTCGAGGCCGGCTGACGGATCGCATTGTACTGACCAAGTTCATCGGGAGCTGTCTCTAAGCGGCTAAGGTTTGAATCTGAGGTTGACGGTCGAGATATTATCTCCTCAATGTTGTCGACTTCTTGATATTGAGCCATGGCCGAAACAAGGTGTAGGTAGGTAGGCACCTAGGTAGGGGAAAACATCAAGAAACCGCGCAGCTCCATTGTCTTTTTAGCTCGACATTTCAGCCCAATAAAATGTTGGCAAGGCGGAATGTAAAAATAGCAATCAGGCTGAGCAGCCATCAGGGATCCTGGCAAGCAGGCTGGGAGAAGTGATGCACAATGTCTTGAAGACTGCAGACCTGATAGGAATAGCATCTGCGCCACAGCATCACACAAATTGCGACAGGGGCCGAGCAACGAAACACAACTGGATAGGAAAATAGACAAGGCATTCTAGACTCAATCAAAGTCTCCAGTTGGTTGCTGGCTTGCATATGTCCCTGTTTCATATCTGTGTACCTATTCGACAGCACCGTAACGGTGGCGTCGACTGGGTAGCCACCATACAGCTAGCCGCTGATTTTCTGGGGCAGGGAACACTAAACACAACTCTGGCATTGGACCAAATTTGGACTAAAGAACTACCTGTTTATTAGGATCACAAATAAGCTCTATCTTCATGGCATTTTGCACGATGGCTTTGCTAGGTTGCCTTGATCTATCTTTGGACACGGAATGAGGTTGAATGATGTTTCAGCTTTTCTTCCCTCGCTTTATAGACGCTTGCTTATTCACATTGCTTGACTGAGAGTACTACTGCAACATTATTGGGCAAGACTCAGACAGAGTGACAAGCATAACCGTAAAGATGATATTTTGCTACAACATGACCTATACCAAAACGGCCATCTACAGATTCGGTCCTCGAGTCAATGTTCCCGGTTGGACTGCAAACTTTTCAGCATTGTATCCCTTGGGCCAGATCCCATTTTTCCCCGGCGCCAAGATACCCTTGGGATCCAAGGCATCCTTGATGGTAGTGTTGAGATGCATCTGCGCATTATTGTTGAAATTGTACGTCTGCGCAATCTGATCCATCAGCGCCAAATGCGTCCTATACTCTCCCCATCCCCTCTTTGCCGCATCGTCAATCAGCTGGCTGATCAGCCAGTGGGCTCTGCGGCACGAGTCTGGGTCCTCGCGGTCAAAGACTAGGCAGACGATGTGGTGCATCTCTCGCATGCCGATACAAAAGTCGCCGATAAAGTCGAAGCCGGCCTCTTCGCAGCGCTTCTTGGAGAGTTCGTATTGAGCTACCGCATCGTCACCCGTGACTTTGGAGATGGGGGAGAAGAAGAGGTGGGCTCCGTTGGGGAGCCATTTTCTGAAGGCTGGTTAGAGAATGGCAGGCTGGGGGAAATGGTTGTGGCAACTTACACCCACTCCAGTTCGGTCGTCGTGGGGATGCCTTGCAGTGTGAGGTCTCTAGTCTGCAAGACAAGATTGTTTGGCATGTCCTCGGGGAAGTAGAACTTGGCCCCTGGAATCACCGAGAAGGCCTCCTTGACGATCTGCCACATGACCTTTCTGATAGGTTCAGGTCCGTAGAGGGCACCGTAAAAGTTCCACCGTCCTAGGTTGAGCTTCTTTGCAATCTCATCGAGTTCCTTGTCGGTTAGAGGATGATCAGAGGATGTATACGACGCACGAGTGCCCTTTCAGCTGTCAGTCTTGCTGTTTCATGTGCATGGTTATGGTCAGCTTACCATGACAGCTGCATCCATGAGAATACTCCTCACAGTAGGCACATTCTGGAGAACCATTGACGTCCTGAGAGGCCTGATGATCTCGATGGCCTGGTGGAGATCCTCGTCTCGGGGAAAAGTGATCATGTACGACTGATAACCTCCCGGGTTCGGCATGAGCCAGACACCCATCTTGACCACGATACCTAGGGAAGACTGGGTGAAGATGCCATCATTGTACGGGCCAAAGCCGTAGTTGAAGAGTTGCCAGGCAGAGTTAGGCTCTTGATCATGTGGAGGCACATTGGGGTTGGCATTGGGGTTTGGGAGTGCGCCCATTCCTGTGCGGACGAGTGTTCCGTCCGGTAAGACAACTGTTGAATGTTAGATATGGCGTAAGGGCAACGAAAACGTGATCTGATGATTACCTTCCATGCCGCAGTGCATCATGAAGTGATCGCCTATGAGTCGTCAGTGACATTTCAGTCTAAAGAATGGCAAGGACTCAGACCATAGGGCGTGTAACCAACTCCTCGCTCAGTCGTGTTTCCGATGACAGATCCTCCACCAAGGTCAGGAACATCAACCCAAAGCTTATCCCTCAAGTTGTTGGCGACCAAGTATTCATGAAGATCTGTAAATGTGACACCAGGCTCCACCAGAGCGTACGCTCCATCGACGTCGACTTTGAGGACCCTGTTCATGTGCTTGCCGAGCTCAAGGCCAATGGATCCAGGAACTCGGGGAGCAGCACCGCCATAGCCAACATTTCGGCCAATGGAGAAAGGCCAAAGAGGGATTTCATATTCGTTGCACAGCTTAACGATTGCCTGAACTTCGGCAACGTCGCGGGGTGTGATGACGGCTGAAGACACGAAGTAGGATTTACCGGTGATGTGAAACATATCGTGGGCTTTGCTCTGGTCAAGATACTGGTCCTTGCTTAGCTGTTCCTTACTGGAGATGATAGTGACATTTTCTGGACCGGTAACCTCCCTAGCAGCCGCGATGAACTTGTGAAAGACGGCGGCGTCTATGCCGGGCGGCAGGGTCAACGGATTGGCCTCGGAATTGCTAGCCATCTTGATGTCAACTGAGGCTGTACTGGGGGTTTTCAAAGTGAAGAATACAACTAGAAGCGCAAGTATTTGAGGCAACAATCTCTGAGGAATCTGCCAGCTTAAATATTTCAATGGCACATAAAACTCCACCTGCACGTAACGACAGCTTACCTACATGTCTCAAAACCTGATAAACAAAAACCCACCATGGCCCGGGCCGCGACTCATGCGACGATGCAAGCTGCAGGAGATGTGGAGGCTCGGACACGGCCCGGACATGGTAGCATTAACAACACATTGCAAGGTGGGGAAGTATTCGGACAGTTTTATGCAAGTTGAGGCCTGGTAAGCTGACATGGTGTTGCATTGAGGGTTGTGCATCTGGGAGATGTCGGCTGGATAAGGGATTCCGGAATGCCGGCATGCATGTGTTATGGAGAACGAAAACATCTTATCAGCTTCACTATAGCCTAGTATCAGAGGCTGGTATTGCTCCTTGACTTGACTAGGCAGAGCCCTTGCTTCTTGAAATGGCAACGCAGAGCCTCCTCTGGGGCGGATGAGACATTTATTAACTCAAAAATTAGATATAGTGCGTGCATCTCGCAAAGACCCTAGATGCATTCATCAAAAGCCATGACCGCCCGGATATGAATGATATGCCTTAAAATTACATTGGTAGCTATGGTTAACGGTGGCATGGCACAACACTCAGTAAGCTGATTCATTCAAGTATCGTTTCTCAGGATTACCACCAGCATATTATGCACCAGCGTTGGCGCTTATCGCGCTGCCCTTTAGATGCTTCTGCCGGAGTTGACAGGGAACCCCAAACTCCAACATGTTTCAGCCATTGCTCAGCCAAGAGCCAAAAGTATACACATTCTACTCTCCAGATTATAACTACACGTCGTCCTCACTATTGAGAACCCAATAACTGGCCCCAAGGAACAATGGATCCGATACGAATCGGAGCCGGCACTTCCCCTCAGCAGCAATGGAAAAACACCAAGCATTTACCGAGCCGATAGCTTCACAACCCCGCAAAGCTCGCAGATCGCTTCCCCGCAAACAAGGGGGCCATCGGCACTAGATCGCGGCATTAATGGAGATGCATCAAAGGTCTGGGGGATCCTAGTAAGGAGTCTTGAAGAGGCTTCACTACGCGGCACCAAGCCTACTTGGAGGTTGGTTCGCGTACGAGTCGTGTCCGTGGCGTCTGGCTCTTGTGCCACCTCCGCATTCCAGCTCGTGGCGGCCCGAGAGTCAAACTTTAAAGACGTGTACTGCCTCGGCTTACCGTTTTGTTGATCGGCGCTTTTGTAGCTTCAAGTGGGATATGAGCATGCACACATCCGCAAACAGAACCCATTGTTGCATTGCATACTTTCCACGCCACTGTCTATCTTATAACCCAAATGACTGTAACTCAAGAGCCTCTCCACAAGGCTGCGGTCGTGGTCGTGAGTTCACACGCTTCATATTAGTAATTTGAAAGCCTGACACAGAACAGCGTTCAGACTCCAGCTTCCGCTTTGAAGTCCGCTCAGTACCAATCCCACAACCCAAACCATGGGAAGTCCTCGTCAAACTATCCGCTACAGGCGTCTGCGGCACCGACATGGGTCTCGCAGCCGGTCATCTCGGTCCATCCCGTGATATCCTCGGCCACGAAGGTGTAGGCCGCGTTGTACGGATCGGCGATGGAGTTGATCCCAGTATCGTCAAGACGGGTGATCGCGTTGGCATTGCTTGGGTTCGTGATGTCTGTGGACGATGCTCTTGTTGTCGTGAGCCTGGTGGCGAGACGAGATGTCGCGAGCTTCAGAATTCGGGGCGGAATTGGGACGGGACTTTTGCTGAGCATTGTGTCGTGCCAAGCCGATATGTGTTGGTTCTCCCGGAGGATCCTGCTCTGCCGGATGAACTCATCGCTCCAGTGCTATGTGGTGGCGTCACGGCATACAAGGCAGTCAAGACGTGTGGAGCTACTCCAGGAGAGTGGGTAGCCGTTGTAGGAGCAGCTGGAGGCGTTGGAGGACTCGCCGTGCAGTATGCCAAGGCCATGGGATATCAAGTTGCTGCTGTCGATGTCGGACCTTCTCAGGAAGCCTGTCTCAAAGCGGGAGCCGATGCGTACTTTGACGCTACAGATCCAAACATTGTGTCTGCCCTGAAAAAGGTGACTCCTGACGAGGTGGGAGCAAAGGCAGTCGTCGTCACTGCAAACTCCGGAAAGGCATACCAGACTGCTCTTGATCTGGTTGCCGTCTTTGGAACGCTGGTTTGCGTGGGGATCCCACCTCCAGACCAGCCCTTGACTCTACACCCCATCACGGTTATGGATCGAGGAATCAGGATCATTGGAACTTTGGTTGGTACACGAACTGACACTCTAGAGGCTCTTGAATTTGTCCGGAGAGGAGCTGTGAAGCCAGTGGTGAACACGGTGGGCTTTGATCAACTGAATGATGTGACGAGCAAGTTTGGCAATGTAAGTGTCCCCTTTTCCTGTGAAGAATACAAGCTAATGATGGCTTAGGTAACCGGGAAGTTTGTTGCTCAGTTCTAGGAATTTGGATCAGGCGAGAGCCATTGTGTACCTAGTCACATATGTTCCCTTGGTAGCCCATCACCCTTAAAGCTCCTCTTGGACATCCGTATCCATATCCGCATCCTCCGTCTTCCATCCTGGAGGAGGCTGGGGGTGCATAATATCCTGCGCTATGCTGTGCCAGAAGGCACAGGTGTCCTTCGAATTTTGGTCATCTTCAACCAGTTTCCATCCTTTCGCCGAGGGCTTTATGACATTGGAAAAGAGTTGCCCAGATCCATTGACGACCGGCCATCCACGATCTCCAGTACCATTAGTATTTCCATACCGTGCGAACGACGAAAAGTATCGCAGGTAGGGCTTTATGACCGTTGAGCGCAGCTGTCGTCCCCATTCGGCTGCCGCTGGGATAGAGTAGTTGAACCCTACCACAAACATAGTCGCGATCTGCCCCCATATATCTACATTGGCGAACAGGGGGACTAGGTCAGTTGCATGATATGCCAAGGCATCGTTAGGAAAGCCGTAGTTCATGGCGTAGGCCTGGTCCGGATACGAGTCGAGGAGATCTCTTGTGTTGCATGTGAAGGATGCGTCCCGGATGACGTGGCGTAGGCAGAGATTGTAGTCTCCCTTGTAATCCCTCACACAGTTATAGTGGTTCGCAATTCTCGTTCTCAAGGGGGCATAACTATCGCCTGGAAGGAACTTGGTCAAGAACCCGTAGAAGGTAGTGTTATCGGTGACACTGTCTGGGGTAAAACGCTGAGCATCGTTCACACAGTGAGAGACGATGGCGGATTTGATCCCTGGCCAAAACTTTTCTGTCAATATGTTAGCGTCATCGTCAAGACGACATGTTAGTCGTTACCTACTTTGGGAGAAGGCCAGAGTAGGGATCGTCTTGATCCAGGCATTGTCCACTGATGGCCCGATGGGGAAAAGGCCAGTCTGTTTGACGTTCTCGAAAAGTTTGATGTTCGCCAAAGCCAGGGTTTCCAGTGAGAACGACGGGTTTCTAATGCATTCAATATCGTATGGGGCATGGCAGCCAAGAGAATTCGAGAAGTTCTGGTAGACTTGATCCAGCTGACCGCCGACTGAGTTGTCCCACGCCCATTCGAAGGCCGGACTTTGTGTAACAAAACGGGTGAACAGGGGATTCTTGTCTCCATTCCCTCTGATGAGGTGGTGGAGGATAGAACCACCACCGGCTGACTCTCCCCAAGCACTGACAGTGTTTTTATCTCCGTGGACCTTGCCAATGTACTTCTGAACCCATCGGAGTAAGAGGTTCTGGTCGTACAGCCCGGCATTGGGCAGGCCGTTGGTCTGCATGAAGGAGCCACCCAACCACCCAAAAGCTCCGAGCCGCGACTAAGATGGTTGTGTAATTAGAGGCTTTGATAAGGGACCTCCCATTGTAAAGGGGCCCGCGATTCATCCTCTTTGTACCGAACGCATATGCCCCTCCGTAAAACCAGACGGTTACAGGCAGTGGTGGCTGGGAACCTGGGTCGTCAAACACCGACCGCGGCACATAGACGTCAAGGAAGAGACAGTCTTCAGTTCCACTCCATGAAGGCGGGTCAGTTGCATGCGACTCATGTGGGTCAAGGTCCTGGTTAGGGTCGCCAAGGGGACTTTTACCGCCAGGTCCGTTGCTCAGTAGGCGTGGGTCGAATTGGAGACAATCCGTATCTTTGGGGGCTACTTGGACGCTGCTGTTGCGGTCCTGTGGGAAATCGGATGCGCCGAAACGTACCGGCTGAGCCCCGAAGCGGACATTCTCAAACAGGTAGATCTTTTATTTGTTAGCTGAATCCATACCCGAGTTCGATGCGCGTCGCACCTTTTTGTCCGCTGGAAGGACGGTAGCCGGGTATGATCCCCAAGGAAGATCCAGAGTAGGAAGGGGGGGTTTCACTCCATGGGCGTAGGGGAGGAGGCTCAAGGAGCCAAGTAGGAAGGTCTTCAAATTCATAGCTGTGAGCTTTTTTGGCATGAGAGAAAGGGTATCTAACTATGCGTCTGTTCCCTTACTCATATACTTGAGCTCATGTTATAGATTGGGGCATGTGGGCTTTCGCCAATATTCAGCTCTCCACAAACAGATATCACATTCCGCTAGCGTGTGATAAGTTGCGTAAATATTGGTAGCTGAACTGAAACATTGCTCAACTAGACCGGGGGCGACATAAATAGAGTTAAATCGCGGGGAAGGCTGTGACTGGAGGCATCGCCTGAATTATGCTTCAATGCGATTTGGGCTTTTTGGAATGTCTATAGAGCTCAAGTTGGTTGTACCAAATTCCACAGAGATTTGGCCTTGTACTATGAACATCTCCATCACTGCCAAGAACAAGGCTCTCCGGCGCTTAGTCTGGCCTCAGCCCAGGCTCAGGGAGTCAGTATGAGGTCGGGCGGGCTCGGGTTAGTTAAAGCAGTACCAACTCGGGATTACGGGCAAGAAGGGAAATAGGAGGCATCTAGATTCGTGGCCTAGTATGAATGTTATCTGACATGAGTATAGAGACTCATCATCGGTTCTACCCAGGCTGTAAGAAGATCAATAACCTTTTCAATCCTTCTATATGTAGTCTGAAGCAGATATCAAGGTTGGATGTCGGCTCACACCAAAGCCTTAGCAGTAGAAACACTCATAGGTGGAAGAAGTCCCAACCGCTCCATATCAACAAAAGATTCAAAAATGCTCTGAGTGCAGCTCTTGACAGCCCGTTTACTCAGAGCGAGAAGGAAAATCGTGGGAGTCTGGATTCGTGACGGACTATGGTTGTTATAACTGGACTGTGTATTTCTAGATAGTATACAAATTATTTTTCTAAAAGACAGCGTACTGTTAACCTTCAAGACCTGGGCTTTTGTCCACGTTCAATTTGATGCAGTAACTGTCTCAGATAGCAATTGCTAGTACTGAATGATATCCCGTCAACTGAGAAACAGTTCTGTAAAACCAAGAGTAGGTTCTAGAACGAACCATCCTCGTCCTTATCCTCATGCTGCCGCATTGGCTTAGGCTTCTTCCCTCGAGGCTCAACAATAATCCAATCCGTCACCACAGCCGTCCCATTCGCCAACGCGGCCAACTGCTCATCCGTACAGCTCTCTGGCAGGCGAACAAAACACATGTTTTCCAGAGCCTCCATTACCTTATTCTTCACATCCGCCACACTCTTCGGACCTGCGGTGCTATAGTTCCCGTTCTGCGCCATGTTGATCTTGCCAGTGGCAATATCGCGACCAAACATGGCTCGTTCAAAGATTTTAGACATGACTTCGGGTTGGTAGGCTGGGACACCGTGGCCAGCTTGGAAAATTCTTGAGAAGGATAGGTTACCGTGTTCTCGTACGAAGCCAGCTTTGTTTGACGAGTTTGTTGTAATGAACTCGTAGCCTGCTGAACAAAATTCTTCGGCATCCTGGAAATTCAGGGCCAAACTGACGTTCTCGCCGCCATACCCTGCACGTAAAAGTCAGTATCAGAAAGTGGCGATGCTTTTGGGGCACTGACAAGGGCATCGGTAGTCTCGATCACCGTAAACAATGGCTACATTAACACCGCGGTTGATTACCTTTTCCAGTGTGGTGAAGCTACCAATCATCGGATCACCGGTTTCTCCAAGAAACACCTTGGCGATGAGTCCCCAGTCGGTGGTGAAGTTGAGAGGTACGCCGAGTTCTTGCTGTACCCAGGCCTGGTTGAGGTAGTTGTCCATGTAATGCCACGGGAGCACCGTAACGTTGGAAACAGTGACGTCGAAGGGAGAGCGCTGGGGTTGTTAACATCATGAGTATTCTTAGTCATGACAATTCAAACATACATCAGAGAGCACCCCATATGCACCTTGTATAACTCCAAAGCACATGTTCGTCGCTTCCACGCACGCTTCATTCACAGTCCCGTTAGTCCCAAACCTCTCAGGATCACCCTCCGACACCAACCCACGGCATCGATCAATGAGAGCATAGCACCCTTCATCAGGTGCCACAATCTTAGCCACGAGCTCCTCATACACCTCCTCCGATAAGACCTGGATGCCGTAAGTGTTGTTGTGGCCGAATGTCGGGTACCCCATCGTCATGGCGCGGTAGTCTATTCCAGGTTCGTCTAGCCCGAGGGTTGCGAGGTTGAGGGCCGTGGCGTTTTCGAGAGATGGGGCTCCGTTTTCGATGAGCTCGTTTTGGTCTTGGAAGTAGGAAAAGAAGTGTGGTCCGTACATGCCGCCATACTATCGAGATGGTCAGTTTTGAGCAGAGACTAACTTGGGCTCACGCACAGATGAAGTCCATAGGGAAATCTCATCACTCTTTGTGTTCCATTCTGGAAATCTTGACAAAGTCAGGGACCCAGCAGCTTCTAGCTTCATCCATCGACTCACTCGTTGAACCAAACTTGAGCAAAAGCCCAAAAGGTTCTTGCAGCACTCATTGTAGTTTTCGGAACCGTTTCAGGGAGTCTGGCGTCAAGAGTTGCTTGAAAAGTCGTAGCATTCACCTCAGGAACTTGACCGTCCTCTGACGGGCGAAGGTATGGGAGAGCACATCCAAGGTGCCATTGGCCAATTTTGCGTACGAGAATCTGGTTCCGATGGGCTGATCGATATACAGTACATTGATATTTTTGTTCCAGGAGAATTCATTCAAGGTAGTCGAGTTTCCGTCAGGGTTAAAGAGGCATGGAAAACCAGATGCGCCGTCAAACGAGGTTGTTCCTGGTCCTCCTCCGAGGTAGATCGATGTTGGTGCGTTGCACGGATCATTTCGAGACTCTTGGAGGTTTCCATTGAGTGCAAAGCCTTTGAGAAAGAGAAGACTTCCTGCGACTTACCAAAATACCAGAAAAAGAGGTGTGCAGACACATCATTATCCCAGTCTTTGGCATCCGGGAGGAGATGCTTCGGGAGAGTTACATAGCCACTATAAGAGTTGACGCCACAAGTGGTCTCGCAGATAGATGTCTGTGAACCAAGCATTGTCAACACATGGTCCTGTCTTCCGAATCTCGCTTCAATAGTGAGTCTACCTTTTTGTAAGAGATTTCTGCTCCCTCAAAAAGCTTCGACTGCAACACCTGAAGACCCTGAGGCGGAGGGACGAATTGCAGGGCAGCCGCTAGAGCCCCCAAAGAGAAAACAAGGATCGAGAGAAGCGCCATGACAGATTGAAAACAAATGAATAGAATTTGATACTAATGAAGGACTGGTGATTTGACTTCATTCTGTAGGAAGCATCGCTTGTTTATATCCCGTCTCCCTTCCTAGATCAACCTAAAACCTCCAATGGAACGCGTATACAGTATCCATCCCGTCGTGGCTTGGCCGATGAATTCGTTGACATGTTGACTCCATTCATAGAATTCTCCTTTTCTAAGCTCCCAAGAGTTTGATGCTGGACTCGTCATTCTTTGGCGACACGGCCAATGAGCTTCTTGGTCGTGAAACCCCAGATGAAGTTGGTTGGGGACTATACAGATGCCTGCTAAGCGAATCAATTAATGGGATCTGCATTGGCCAAGAAGGATGGGAGGACGCTCGGTACGGAGTGCATCAATTGTCCGTTGCCGGCGTGAGATGGTAAAGATGAACGCACAGCAGGACGTAATGACGCGATTGTGTTAAATTCACATTCCAGTTAGATGTTGCTGAGAAGCTCAAGCCAAATCTCCATCATTGACCTGAACGGGCACTCGGCACGCTCGGTATGCAGGATCAAGATCAACAGCACCAAGTCCACCAAGGGAACCATCACGATCATGAAGTCCGGCGAACCAGCCAATCAGAGCTCAAACCCAGCCCACCAGTTCCGGGGCCTTTAGCGAGTCAGGAGTCAGGCCATAGCTCCCTAGCACAGCCCGGTTCGAGACTCGGCGTCGGCCGAGACCTTGGCACTTAAAGGACGCGCAACACCATCACAACATTCACATTGGCAATCATCAAAGAGGAAAATGAGGTGCAAAATAGTCTCTTCAGCTTTGCATGCATCGCATTCTTGTATAGTGTATATCAATCCGTCTGGCCTACTCCCCAAAATCCCTTGCATTCCTCAAGGGAAGCAAACTTTTGTCCCGGTTCCCTTCCCGTATCCCTCCTTTCCCTGCGCCGTGTACAGTCTTCGCAGTCAAGTCAACGCTCCAGGAGACATCTCATCTTGACGCGGGTTAAGCAGGCATGACATTGCATCGCCCGACTCCGTATAAGCCTCTTCCTCGACGTGTTCCATCGCAGTGACCCTTCCGTTTGCTGCTCACTCAAAACCACATTAAAGTATGGATGTCTCTGACCGTTCAACGGTGAGCAGAGCAGCCAACCAGACCGAGGGCCAACCAACATGACCAGAAAGTTCGAGGATTAAAAAAACAACGAGAGTAAATCAGAGGCGACAAGGAAAAGGCAACAACACGCATTCGATAGCAAACAACAGAAACAGCTCCCAAAACTCCAAATGCGGATGCCCGGCACGCCATGCCAGGCTGCTTGCTTGCTCGCTGACAAGTCCGAAACCGTAAACGCCAAACATTGCTGGCCGTAAGCCGTAAAAACATACCCCAGTAATCCTTCCGAGGCTTGACACAGTATGTGTGTAGTGTGCTGTCTCGAATCAAACAGACAGGAGGATTGATAGATATCCCGGGCTGTCGCCCGGTGTGGCCATGTTGAAGAGGTGGTCCACAGTCATTGATAGAATACCAAGATAGCACTACAGTCTTGGAGCTGCTCTTGGTGGTAAGTGTGTTGCAGGTTGACTCGTCTCAGAGGATGAAGCTCGATTCACAATCGACATCGCGATACTATCCTCGGATTGCTGTGGCAGCGTGAGAGTCACCCGTCCAGGGGAACCGGTCCATTATCATCTGTTGCTGGACGTGGTAGGAAACATCGGTCGACGGCGTACCGTCAAATGTCATAAAGGCAGGCGAGGCGGACCTAGCCGAGGCGGATGTCCTCGGTGTTGGAGATGCGCTGCTTGCCTGAAAGGCATCCTTGGGTGTCGACGGGGCCGAAGAAGGGTGGTAGACACCATGTCCCAGCGGAAGACTATGATGAGCGGCGGGGCCGGCGTGATGGGTGCTGCCGTTGGGACTTCCGAGAGCCGTGACGTTGCTCCGGCGAGGAGCAGGGGCAGCAGCAGCGCCTCCAGAAGAACCATCAAAGCGAGCACCGCTGAGCGTACCGTCCCTCATGTTAGGGCTCGACTGCTTTGAACCAAACTGCAACATCAATGACTGTCAGTAACCAACTCTTCAATTGTGCTTCCGGCCTATCGTGCCATCCCGTACATCCAGGTGAAGGGTGAAACCATCTTGGCGACCGAGGAGGGGAGGACGAGGGCCAGAGGCGGGTGAAGCAGGGCGCACTTCGGGGGCACGTACAAAGCAGTACTTGTTGACCAGCTCTTCGTATGAGGAGCTGGACAAGGTCGAGTTGGGCGAGGTCGCCCCGTGGGCCGTCTGGCTCTGAACCTGTGTCGAGGGCTGAGTCGTCGATACGGGGAGGGTGGGCTTAGCACTCCGGACGTTGGCCTTCATGTAGAGCCCGTCCTTATCCTTGGAGCCGGAATCCTTAGCCGCCTGGACAGCAGCGCTGAGAGAAGCGCCAAAGTCGTAGCGGTTAGAAAAGGCAAGGCCGCTGGGCGAGCCAAAGCCCTTGGCCATGTTATCGCTGGCGAGGTTGCCCGCCGACTTGGACTTGAGGCGGAGACCCGAGGTGCCGTTGCCCGACTCACCGAGATATTCGTGGATGGGCTGGTCATAGCTGAGCTTAGCATCCTCACCAAACTCGCCGAAGCCAGCAGGCATCGACTTGGGGCGAGGGACCGTCGAGGCTCCGTTGCGTCGGTTGCTCCGGGGAAGGCCATTAGCCGGGCGGGAAGAGGCGCCCTGGAAGTTGTTCTTCCCGTTCTGGGGAAGATGCTTCTTGCGGAAGTCAATCTGGAAGTTGCTCGAGTCGTTGTTGTCCCAGTAGTCGAGTCCGTTGACGGCATAGCGGACGCAGAGGAACAGAGTCTTGGACTCGAGGTTAGCCGTGTCAGCCAGCTTGATAGAAAAGGTAAACCGGTCGTGGCCCAACGGGGTTTCCCGAGGGCGGATCTCGTGGCTGTAGTCAGCGGCAACCTCCGAGGTGGTCTTCCAGTAGTCAAGAGTGAAGCGGCAGGTAACCGACTTCTGGAACGCGAGATTGGCGACAGCCACCGAGCCCAGTAGCGTCTTTTGGTCGTTGGACAGCCACACCTTTTCGAGCCGCACGGGCAACGACCTGCGAGTGGCGCTGTCGTGGGGAAAGTTGGATGTGAGAATCTCCCACTCGTAGGGGGGCGACCGTACTTTTTGCTGGCCATTGCCAGGGAAGGGATACTCGGTATCGCTCTCGTAGCTGTCGATGGGCGAAGAGCCAGCGCTCACAGCAAGAGGGCGGTCCACCTGCAGAAAGTGGCGTACATGCTCGAGGTGTGAGTCAAAGTGGACAGCCTTGGAGAAGACGGGTGTGCCAGGCATGCTGGAGGGGCGTCGTCGAGAGGGGGGACGAAGTGCAGGTCGAACGAGTTCGCCCGACTTCTTTCGCACCATCTGTGGCTTCTTTTGCAGATCCTCATCGGTCTCTTCCTCCGATACTGACAATGAGTTATCGGCAGACTTGGTCAGAGAAATGTGAGGCTCAGTGACGGAGCGAACATGTCCAATCTTGCGTCCCGCCTTGGCAAGGTCACCCAGGGCGCTTGTGCTGAAGCTCAGGTGAACACTGTCTTTCCGACGAGGCTGGCTATCGCCGTTTTCTTGTGTGGGTTGCGATCGCTGGGGGGATGCTGATCGTTGCATAGGGATCTGGCTAACGGCATCTCGAAGCGCCTTGTCGAGCTTTCGGCCGCGGATCTGGGGTTCCTGCTCCTCGTCATCGCTACCGGAGGAGGCAGAGTCGGGAGGCGAGATGATGGCACCCATGGGCATGGCTCGGTCGTCCGTCAGCGGGGGAGGAGACTGGCGGACGTTTGATGGCACGGCCGAGCCCATGCTCTTGAGATCCTCCGATGTGCCCTGGGGTGTCAGCGTGCCCGTTGATCCATCGCTGACGGCAGAAGCTGAGGGTGTTCGTCGGTGCTTGTGGAGGTATGAGGCGGATCTGGGGAGGTTTGGTCGGGTCCCTGTCTGTAATGAGGAACGCCTGCTCGCAACGGGCGACGAGGAGGCTGACGAGGCGGGAGATCGATTTGAGGGCGGCGTGTAAGGCATTCCCAATGCGGGTATGTGAGTTAGGGAGGAGGAGAGAAAAGGGGGGAGAGGAAGGATTCCGTGGAAGCTGTTGCCAGGAGCTATACCACGTGGAGGTGAATAATATGCGAGGGCTGAGGCGAATTGATCGGGATGGTGAGGCAACGAGGAATGGAAGCCTTGTGGTGTTGGTGGGCGGCCTCAGCGCATGCGGGAAGGAGGAGGAAGGAGGTTATCGAGATGGGTCTAAGGATTAAGAAGGCACTGGTCAGCAGCATGCTTAAGGATGAATAATTGGGTGGCGAAGCATGATTTGGGACAAAAAGAGCGAGATCATCGAAGAGGAATAATAGTCATCGGGAATGTCGAGGCGATTGATGGAGTACGAGTGGTGCGTTGGTGTTTTTGTGCGTGCCTACTTACATGAACCGCGTGTAAGAGGAACTGAAGCAAACTGGCGACACGGTAGGTGCTCTGGCAATATTCCAGCAACAGAGCAGACCGTGAAGCGCAGCAGCCGCGTAGTCGTAAAAACCCCAGACAGGAGGAATTGAGGTTGTCAGGTATCACAATCAGGTTGCACCGCAGGTTCCAGACAGGAGGAAGTGGTCCGGAGGGATGGTTATTGTTGGACTCGACTCGGGGGAGAACAAAGGCGTCGTCGAGATTAGGAGTGATACGAGCGAGGCGATGCGGATGAGATAGGATGGAGATGCAGGTCAAGAAACAACAATAAAAAACAAGAACCAGAATAGAAGAAAACCGAAAAAAGGCTGCTGATACTGGACGTTAATCAGTCAGTCAGTCATAAACTCATGGACAGCAAGAAAGCTGGTGGAGGTGCTGAACGAGATCAAGATGGCCTGCGGGGAGCAGGTGGTTTTGAGTGCCTGTGTGTGCTCTACTCGCCGCGCGCAGAGACCAGGACTGAGGCGCCGGGGCCGGCCTGAGCGGCATGGACTAGCACGACAAGGTTGAGAGCCGCGTAGGCATGGGCCGTCTGGCGGCGTCCAGGATGGGTGGTAGTGGAGGGCAGGGATGTGTGATGGGATGGGATGGGATGGGCAGGATTGAGTGCGAGCGGCGGCGGATGGGATGGGGACAGGGATGGGGTGGGAGAGAGAGGGCTTTGGTTTGGTTTGGTTTGGTTTGGCTTGGTGGGTTTGCGTTCAAGGTAGGGGTGGGATCATACCGCTGTAGTGCGGCGCCGTGAGACGCTTGGACGTTCTGGTTAGGTTTGGGTTTTTTTTTTCCTCTCTTCCACTCTTTATCGACGGCGGCGACAGTGTCCGGTTGAGGTGGGAGGCTTTACAGTTGGGGACAAGATTGGAGGAGGCTTTTTCTTATGGTTGATGAGTTGAGAAGATGGGGCGGCGGCAAAACGCCAAAACCAGCTGGTTGCAGACGACTGGGAACGATTGACAAACGCCCAGAGTTGATGATTTTCAGAACCCGGCAATGGATGATGATTTTAATCTGCAAGCACGTTGAAGTATGATGCCCAAAATGCTGATGGTTACCGTATGTGTGCGGAGAGTGTGGGATGGTTGGAGTCGAGAAAACGTCAGAGGAGGCGAGAACAAAGGAGAAAAGAATGATATGAGCGGACAATCAGTATCGTATCGACGAATCTCCAAAAGAATTGATGGGGACGACGATGCGATGCGATGCGATGGGACCCAATGGATGGATGGATGGCGACAGGAAAGGCGGAGATCCAATGCGACCAGGGGTTGAGGATGCGCCGGAAGAGCAGAGCAAAGCAACAGTCGGTGATTTTTTAGTGCACAATTAGCGATGGAGTGGTGGTGTTATGATGATGGAAGGGTCGGGTTTTGGCGATAGCAAGATAGAAGACCAAAAGATGGCGCCGCAATTACCGGTACAAAGGAGAAGAAAAAAAAGAATGACGATGAACTACTGTGGCAGTCTACAAGAAGGAGAGTTTCTCAAGTTTGGAAGAAAGAAGAAGAAGTTTAGAGCAGAAGAAGAGATGGAATATTCAGTCGTCATGGTGAATGGGTTGAGAAGGGCAATGAATGAATCTGCGACCACGGCGACCCGACACAACACGCAGAATGGCGTCTTCTTCCAAGGAGTGAAACCCTCAAGTCAGATCATCGAATGGTGGTCGCTCGTTACTCCCAAGAACCAAACCCCGGTCGTGGCGCGCGCCCCTGGTCTGAGCTTTTCCCATCTTTTTTTCTCTGCCAAGGTGCATTCTTGGTGGTGAGCACAAGAAGAGAGACAGACCCATGTCTGAGTGTGGGTGGGGGGTGGTTTGTCGTTTTTTTTTTTACGTTGGGTGTGTGCATCTGGAAGCAATCGGTGAGAGGTGTGTGCATGGTGAGTGAGATTGAGTGAGGTTATGATCTGGGAACGTTTAGGGTATTACAGAAGAAGAAGGAGAATGAGGAGTCGGTATTATTCTTCCGAGCTGTGATGTACGATGATCTACTCGTCTCTACGAGATGCCTCAAGAGGCGAAAAGTTCTCATCAAATTACCTCCACGGGTGTCATTTCAACAACAACAAGAAAAAAGAAGGGCGTTGAGCTAAAGGCGTGGGATGGATTGTTGCAAAAAATGGTATGTGTGGGAAAATCATCTCCAGGTGGATACCCTAGTTAGTGCACAGTGGGAGACTCCGATGAGAAAAGCTCAGGCACATCCCATCCCACGGATGGAAATCATCGCCTTCGTGCGTCTCCGTCTTTCCGCTCTCCGCCCCGCTGGTTCCGGACGCGCCGTTGAAAGAAGGGCAGGGGGGCGAAAAGAAGGAAAGTCGGCAAGATCTTGATGGCCTCATCTTTACTTTTGAGGGCATTTTTTAAGAGAGGGAATTGAAGATGGATGGTACATAAGCTTCCTTCACCGACATGCCAGGTGCAGAAAGCCATGGCGTTTTCCACCTCGAGCCTCAGTTCAGTTTCCGATGGACGGAAACCTCCCTCCCTGTCTCTTCGGTCATCAAAGAGTCCAAAACATCCAAGGCAGAGGCTCCCCCCCTTGCCCTTGCCCAACCCATGGGCCACTGGCATGGTACCGGCAGATCCATCTGCTACTAGCTGCTGCTGCTGACGGGATCCTTTCACTCTCTGCAAGGCCGCTGTAAAATGTGCATGCATCACTGCAAGCCAGAAGCACCGCCCGCAGTGGTACCCAGGTCACAGTTCTGTGGCACTGTGCTTGATTGGTGAACAAGTCGCCGCCTGCTACAGGCGAGCCGAAGCCCTCCTCCAAAGAGACGCATGGTAGCCGCCCATTGGAAGCTCACGCACTGCTTCCTGCACAGAGACGGGCAGTATGCATTGCTTCAGAAACATTTTCGCTTACTCGCCTTACATCCCATCCCACGGCAGCTCACGAGAGGGAGACACATACAAGTGAGGGAAAGAAGGAGACAATCGCGCTGAAACCCTCCCAATGCATGTCAACTGATACCCATCGTCGTCTTCAATGACGTAGGTCGTCACAGAAACCACGCGCTCATTCTTTCATTGTCTCACCACGCAATCGCTCGCGACTCTCGGCCGTGACCAAGAGATTGGATGAATTGACTGACACAGAGTCGAGAGAAGTGGTGTTCGTATACGTATACAAGAGGTGATCGAGAAGCAGCAAGCCCTAGACATTCTCCTCTGCAATTGGCTTTCAGGTTTCTTGTTGCCCAGCATCATCCATGTCCCATACCATGACCACGCCGAGGCCATGTCCGGGTTTCTCCCCCGTGCTGTCTCAGGATGCCTGCGCGCCCACCGTTGAGAGGCGTCCAGGTCTGGGGAGGCAGAGAGGATGGGGAAGAGACAGTTCTGTCTGTTTGTTTGACCTGAGCCTCTCTCGTGGAATATGGGCAAGCCCCCGTCAAGCCCCCATGCGATCTCAACGCTCGTGGCTTGTTATCTGACGCCCCCTTCTTGTAGACGACGCCCCCATCTCCGTCTCTCAGCTCAATGCTGGGCTCATAGAGGTGACTGGTCTCGTCTCAAGTCTCCTGAGCTCCTCCCGCCACAGATTGCACCAAGCCACAAAGGGTCTAGGACCGAGTTCTCGTCCGGGCTGGCACTTGACAAGATGAAGGTCTGAACACAAGTTCACCAGCAATCATGGTCCTTGTCAGCTAGACGGTGGCTTGGTATAATGGCGTCCTCGCCGGGCAACGGATTGGATTGGCTAATGAGACACGCCGATCCCCCAGGTCTTGTGCGACCACAACACAACAGGAGGTAAACAGTTACACAGGGGGGAGAGGAGAAGGAATTCGGCTCAGGTCGAAGCGCCGCGAGCCAAACCGGACGATTTTGATGTGACGCGGGGGGATGTCCAATCCAATGCCAGACGCAGACAGGAAGAGACGATGGCGGTTGTCTTTCCCGCCTAACGCTGCAAGCCATTGCCCCAGACGAAAACGAGTGTCGCTTCTGCATCCATCAAATGTCTAAGGTCCCCGACCCCGACCTGTAGCACGACGGCAGCTTAGTCAGGGCTTGTCATTGCTGCTTGTCATCACGATATGGGGATACCCGTCTGACTCTAACATTGGCCATTTCTTTGTCATGGACTTTGATCGTTCTATCGCCTGCCCTTTAAGTGGAGTTTTCTTAGATCGTGATGCGTCAGAGCCCCACGGATGAGATGAGCTTGATTGTGGTACGAAAAAGAAGAAAAAAGTAAATAAAAGTGCTGTGGGCAAGGATGTAGCTTCAATTGGTGCTGCCAGGGCTGCAGTTATCTGCCGTTTCTGCTCCGGGACCAGGAGATAAGTAAGCGCACGGGCCAGTTCTCTCTTTGAATCGTTTGGACCAAAATTTTTCACCTCCAACAACAAGGGGGGAAAGCTCGTCTCCAATAATCGCGTCTTGGTGAGCTTCAACCTGTGGGGCAGATTCGTCTTTTTTCGCCTTTTTCGCTCTTTTAGCTATTCCCCCGTCGGCCGACCGACGGCAGCTAAATTCTCCAGGCCCATCAGAGTCAGTCATTATCAGCTCTTCGCTTCGCACGGCACTAGATCGCTTCGAGGTGGTTAGCTGGGACGCCTCGCGACACCATAAAAGACTAAATCATGAGGTTTTTGTGCCGTGCTAACAGAAGACGCACATAATTTGGCTGGTGGAGCGTTATGGCCAAGCGAGGAGCCAAGACCACAGCCAAGACGTTTGTACTGTCTAGAAGTACACCATACATGGGAGCCAACGCCTTTCACATGCAATTTTTGGTCTTGGAGCTTGGTACTGCAGACTTGCATGGATTCTGCGCATCTGGCGCAATCCCACACGCAAGCAATCAATCAATCACATCCAGAGCTTCCCCATCCAAAAAGGTTCTTCATGAGTCCCAGTCTCCTCCAGGCAGACAGAGCCCCTGCAGCCTGCTTGCCCCAACCAACCACAAGGTCCCCTGCCATGATACGACCCCAGCTGCAACAGTCGGAGGCCATGGCATGGCATGGCGGACTTCAAGGTTCCCCGAAAGAAGAGAGCTATCGATTTGCCATCCAACAACACCCATTTCCCAACAAGAATAGAAGCACAGACGTTGCCCTTCAAAACTCCTACCCATCCATCATCGCCACTCTCACCGGCTGTCCAGGATTGCTTCATTCCTCTTTCTGTCCTGACGCATCTTCAGCTTGCCCCCTCCCCTCCAACTCGATCACCCCAAGATCCTGCACCCATAATTGATGCTCCCCAACATACCGTCGCATTGACTAACAAGACGGGATTTACACGCATCCCGTCCCCGCCGTATCATACGGTCGGGACCGTTTGTGAGAAGTGATGCTCGGCTCGCTCGCATTACTGTTACCTACTCAAAGCAGGACGGACCTGGCCGACATCGCGACACCACAGACATGCTCTGTTTCTATTGCGTACAATGGCGAGACCAGTCGATGGATGCCGGTAGAGCTGTGAACCAACCCCTGGTCGTATGATGCCTAGCTTCCTCATTCCGTGACACCACCCCAAGGGCTCGGCCGACACGGTGCGAACGGAGATGGAAGATTTTGGAGAGATGCGAAGCGGGCCCCAAAGCGACGGTGGCTGTGAGAGAGCCGTTAGCTCCGGCGGCATTTTGCGATAGCTTCACCGATAGCTTCGGGGCGATAACAAAGGCCGGCCGATAACTATACTAACAAAGCAGATCAATCGCTTCATCTATTCTTTGCTCATCATTCATCGTCATCAAGAATTAAACTGATTGATTGACTGGCAATGAACATCTCCGTAGACATCTCCGGTGTCGGTCTACCTGGTGCTAGTTCTTCTATCACTGGCATTCACACAACCTCCATCAAAGCTGATAACAAAGATTCCCCCCTCCCGTTTGCCTTACCTTGCCCTGCCTTGCCTACACTCCCAGGTTACCGATAGCCAAAAATGTCTAAAAACAGACGGATGCTTATCAGAGCCTCCTCCCACGCACGCACAGTCGCACACACACGCAGAGCACAGCGCCTGGCCTTCCCCCGCGAATCTCCTGCGTCTCATCAGCCCGGGTCTTTCGCACGCCACGCAGGCCATGCTCTTCGCACAAGCGCCTGCTGCTGCTGCACGCAAATCGCCCATCCGAGATGCGGCCATCTCGATGCCCTTTTTCCAAAACGGCCTCGCACGCCGTCGCCATTGGCTGCACCCGAGTCCTGCATGGGGGTCCGCCGCGCCCCCCTGTGAGGCTTTGGCCGTTCGCTTCGCAGAAAAACATCCATCCCTGGTTGGTGCAGGGGTCAAATCAGCAAGGATCAGGGAGTGAGGGTGGAGCTCCCAAGCCTGCAGACCGAGATTGATCAAGTTACAGTAGACGGGCAGCTCATTCGTATTGTAAGCAGGTCAGGTTCAAGCACGGGCTCGAGACAATGGCCTTGAATGGCACGACATGGGGGTATGTTTTGACGACTTGCTAGCCTTGGCCTTCTGTCACTGTCACTGCCAGTCAAGATCTGTCCACAACAGCCTTGGAATGGCAAGATGGCTTTAAACTACTGCAATCAGCCAACAGAGGCTTTGTCCATCACCAATCCGTTGGTTGGTGTTGTCTCTTCAAGATTACCTCTTGCTTGAGGCAATTGACGTGCCGTTGGCTTGCCGATTGACTCAAGCTCGGCCTCTAGACTCATCAGCAATTTGCCACTAGGGGACCTTTGAAGGGGCCGTGTTGCGTTGCATCTCGAGGCATCTAGACGCCGAACTCCATCCATCAAAGCCCGTCTTATGCATGGCAGAGAGTCAAAAATTGTGCCAATCCCTCTCTCAAAGATCCTCTGCAACTGAAAATGAAACCATCGTCAGCCCCTCTTCACTATCAGATCAGAGCAAACATGTTCTGATGGGGAATACAGTTCCGCGCCCCGGTCGTTGCGGCTGGTGGACCCTGAATTTCTGCAAAGAGCCCCACGAGAAGGACTCGCGAATGTCCATGATCTGATGTTCCCAGCGTATAGTTGAGGTTATAACAAGTGACAGAAAAGCTCCATCATATGATGATTTTGCCTTATCCGAAGTCGCAGCAGCCGCGATTGCCCCTTCGCCCTCCCTCGGGGTCTGCCCGTTCGTTCCTCGCTTCGTCTAGACTTCTTGGCTATCTCCATCTCCGGGATTTGAAGGGTCCTTTTGAGGAGATGATGGATGTTGTTACCCTGATCGTCGCTTGACTTGCCCCCGCTGTGATAATGATCCATGAGCCACAGCATGTTTGTGTGGTGGATATTGATCGCCGTGCATTGATTGATGATGTGCTGCCGCCGCCATGTCTGTCTGTCTTGCCTCCTTTCTGCAACTCACATTCTTCGCCTCTTTTGCTGTCCTTGTTCGACACACCCTCAGGAGGACCCCTTCTTTTTCCAAGAGGGTAAGGTTGCTTGTAGCCGGTCAGGTTTTGGCCACCGGGATGGACCCTTCATACATGGCGGAAGGGAGACCGGCAGCAAGCACCAAGGGAAGGGGCTTGGACCCCGGATCTGGGGTTTTCGCCCAATGCTCATCAGGATGAACAGAGTTTGGTGTCGCTCCCGCTCACCGATGTTCCATGGCTTCCCCCCTCCTCTGTAGTCTACCCTGAAGGCTGAAGCTACGCAGCCACGGTTGGGTAGACCCTCCGCTCTGAAGATGCAGCAACGCCTAGCCGTGGGACAGACGGAGAGACTGCTGGTGCTGCTGGTGCTGCTGGTGCTGCTGGTGCTGCTGGCGTAAGATGACGAACCCCGGACATGCCAATTGCGTTGCTGCGCATCGCTAGGCGCTGCAGGTCAGTTCAGTCCTTCTCGCTTCGTCGTCATCCCTCTCCCTTATCTTGCCATTCAATCCGGGGGAAGGGTGCTTGATTGCGAAACTGGGCGTCTCGAAATGCGGGGAACGTTGACGATCAGCTAAAAAATGCTGCTGCGGTATGTAGGCGCGCGCCGTGTCAGACGCTATCCGTTTCGTGTTATCGGGTGGTGTTGAGCTTGGAGTCGTTGCTCTTCTGCCGGGCCCGTCGTTTTGGAGACGATACAACAGAGTCGGCACGCGGAGGAGCCTCAAGCTTTCCGGATCTTCCGCCCCGGACTGGGCTACGACGGTTCGGTCGGTTAGTGGGGTGATGCAGCATCTCACGGCCGGAACGAGGGCTAGGCCAGTAAGCCAGGGGGAGGGAGGTGAAGAGGAAGAGAGGCTGGACAGAGCGAAACCGACAGACACCAACCCTTCCCTGTCAAATTGGACATCTCCTAGCAGAAAAGCCACCTCGAGGTCGTCTTCGGATGTCATCATCCTCTCGAAACTGCTGCTGCATGTCACCCTATCAAGCTTGGGGCTCTCTAGGCAGTTGTTAGCCATCCAAGCCACCGTCCGTCCCCCTCTTGCGAATGAATGGCTTACCCCACCCTGCCCCCTCTTTTTTACTTCCTTGCCTGTGCTGCAGATGCACCTTTGCTTCTCCTCAGTGTGTGAAACCTGCTTGGAGGCACCATCTGCTCATGAGACCGTTTTGCCCTGTTTTTGTCTCTCGGCCGACATGAACTCTGCACACGTGATGGGATTTGAAAGTGTGATTTATCGGACCTCTCGGAAAGAGGTCATGGGAAAGTTGCAAAGTCCACTATTTCCAGGTGGTCGTCAGTCTGTGTGTGCTGATGCACCATGATCTGAGAATGACAGGATCACCAAAGAGAGCAGCTATCCCCGCGGGGAACTCTCTGTTTGACTCTTGGATCAACAGGGTCCATCGGATGAAAAGGCTACAGTGCATTACACTCCCCTTGACAGAGTTGCTCTCAACAAACATGATGGTCTGTAAATACAACCCAGCAGCGGTGGTCTGGTCCAGATCCAGAGCTCTGCTCTTACACCAACTCCCCCCTCTGTCGTTATCAAGACTCTCGTCCTCGTGCTCGCTAAAGAACCCCTCGCCGCCGCGCGCCTCCTCCACACCACCTCCGCGAAAATCCCTGGGGCTCTGGCCGACATGGACTTCGTGAGAGGTGTCTGGGAATCGCCTGCCAGTGGTCTAATATCCCCCGCCGATCGCCCAGTCTGATGTCCTCTGCAGTCGGTCAGATAAGGCCGGTGTCCCGAATCGGCCTGATGATGAGCTCCCCTACCCGCCTTGCCTCCTGGTTTCTCTTGTAGGATGGTGTAGACGCCGCCCTGCCCTGCACGAGTCGGCCATGTCTAGTTGGGGCATCCCGCATTCGATCCACAGCGCGAGGCGTACGCCTTTCTTCCCGCTGCTACTCTACCAAGCCACCACCCCCTCCATCATCTCATGGATACGACTTCAAAGGCAAGCCACAAAGAGTCCAAGTGGTTGCCGGCCCATGAGGCTCGGGCCTCAGATCAGCAAGGTCTTGTTCAGTTTACGGATAGGTTTGCCTCTTTTTCTCTTTTGGACCCAGGCACAGGGGACGACACCACACACACTCTTTTTCTATTTCTAGGTTTGATTTTTGGGTGGTTTTGTCCCCAACGAATATCTTCATTTTTTGCTTGCCTGTCTTCAAGACCTGGTTCATCTTCCTCCAGGATTTGCTCCCCCTTTCCCATCGGCGATCAAGATGACAGTGAATGACGTATTGTGCATCGATTCAAGGCCCCCATCATCGGGCTCTAGTATGTGAATCGCGCAAATAAAGATACTAGTCGGCCGAGTGGGCCAGGGATTGCTCGGGGCGCACGGTGAGTCCAACACGGCTCATTTGCTCTGCCTTGCTTGCTTCCAAGATGCCAAGCATCTCAGCGCCTGCAGTGCCCCATGAGAAAGAGGGGCCGGAGCTAAATCCAGTGCTGGCCCGTTCAGATGGTCTCACCAAGGCGGGTAGACGAGCCTCTAGCACCACCGTCGCCGCGCTCTTGGGTCCCCCCCGGAGCCCACTTTCCGGGCCTTTGTTAGCTAGTTGTAGGGAGGAGAAGTGTGCTATGGTACAGTAGTAGTTGGGGGACGCAACCTCGAAATAACCGCCACAACATGCAACTTGCACAGAGAAGAAGTATCTCATCTCTTTTTTGGTGATGATATATCCCTCATTCTAACCTTTTTTCCTCATTTACGTAATTATCTCGTCCCTCCAAATTTCACGCAAGAGATCAATTGAATGAGACGCTTTGCCACCAGCTTTTGTTGAAGTCAGTCTTGAAGCTTCCCCTCATTCGGTGGCACCAACAACATAACATCGCGCGAGCCACCACAATCTAAGTTAATTCACGACCGCCACACGGAGCGTTGCCCAGCCCAAGCCCGCTGTAACCATTGCACACGGGAGCCCCTCTCACCGCCTCATCTTGTCTGCCTCCTCACGACTCGACTCGGAGACGGCACGCATGCAAGGGAGGTGGAGGAGGAGGCTCTATCGGAAGGAATCTGCTAGTGTCGATAGTCTTGAACCGTGTCTTTTTGCATTGATTGCCAATCCAAGTCATTCGCTCTCGGCAGATGCTTCTCCTTGGATATGCGTTGCAGCAAGCGGGCAGATGTAACCATCTCAGACGCTACGCTGGACGGTCCGGAGGACGTAGCCCTGGGCTCGGATAGGGTAGCCTTCCCCCAAGGTTTAAAACACTCCTCACTGTCCAGGCACCTGAGCCTTGCCCCAATGGGTCTTGTGATGTGTGCCAGCACCATATGACAAGCGCCCTCAACGGCCCTTGACACGACCTCCCCGTCTGAGCGTCCCATCGGTCTTTTCTCACGTTCGAGTCGGAGCAACGCACTAGTGCACGTTGAAACTATATATCTGACCAGTTCTAGATCTCTTTTGCTCCTCATATTTTTGTACACACCCTTTGTGGGCGGCCCGGGCCATCTGACTCCCCCCTTTGAGGGGAACATGGCCTACAGCATCAGCTGAAGACAGGGGCAGCTGTGCGACCTCGAGCTCGGTTATTCGGTAGAATTGATGAATTGATAGTGAATGTTCTATGCTGATATGGACGTTGCACAAAGTCTCTTGCTGTTGTGTAAACCGGCTCAATGGTGAAGCAGCATTATCGGGGTTGGACATTAGGCTGAATGTTGATATACTTGGAGTTGCTTACTGCAACGGTTGATAATGACCCCAATGTCGGGGTAGGAGTAAAGTACCTGTACCGAGATGCTCTCGAGTAAGCTATGGGTCGATCGCAATTCAAAGCCGCGTCTCGAACCGGTGAGTGTCCGTTGGTGCTTCTCCATGTAACACTTTCAAGTGATACAGCCAAGAAGCTGGAAGCCAGAGCCACGCTGATGTACCACCTACGATGACTGCTTACCAATCCCATTGAAGCCGGTTGACACTCCCTGCGCTTGTTGACGACTGGTTGTGAGCCCGGCTTGACCGGACTGTCGCTGTACGATTCAGGCCAATTATCCAAGAATCTCGACTCAAACACTGCACATGTCATGCAAATCATCACGAGACCTGGGGACAACCTCTACTGACCGAATATTACCAGCCTCAGCCGGTAAACAGGTAATGGGCTCATGGATATCATGCAGGACATGGAGAGAAGAATGCGTGCCAGGGCCCGAAGGAAAGGGCACGGTATCACGGCATATGCGTGGCGCCCACCCTCCCCTGGCCACCTTCTTTCTCTGAACATGTTCACCGGTAATGTTGCACAGCTTTGCCGCAGATACAGTGGCCTGTGGAATCCCTTTATCGTGCTGACGGCCGATGGCAGAATTTCTGAAGCAGTGATCACCTGTTCATGTCTTGACAATCATCCGAAACTATCCGTCTGGGGATGCGACTCACACGATTCCCCCACGGTGGTTTATTGAGGCCCTCTACTGCATAGATGACGTGACTCGGAGTTGTTTTGCGGGAGCTGGTGTGAGGGCATAGGGGCATGATACTTGGGCTGTAATGCTCTGGAATAGAGTGGCACAGCAGCTGTAGGGAACTTCAACACGATGCATTTTGCAGCAGTCAAGACCCTACATACTTTGCGGGGAAGAAGAATTGAGCTTATTTTGATAGGCTGAAGAGAAGATGCTCAAGTTGTGGCTTTGACTATTCAAGTAGGTAGATATAGGTTGATCTCGGAGCCGAGCATGAGTCCGTTTGCCCTCGGTAATGGGACAGCCTTGCCCCGGATTTTCAAGCGAACGGGACTGGGGAGTGAAGCAAGCCATGTCTGGAGATTGTCATGGAGGGCATACCACCAAAAGAGATAATCCGGCCAGCTGCAGTTGCGTCCTTGCCTTACTACGCCATCTTATATCCCCCTTTCCGGATAAATGCACCTCCCTCCCAAGCCGGAACACGGCATGGATAAACAAATGAGGGGGGACGGATTAAGTATGATGATATCCGTATTCTTATCATGACCTCTACTATTCGTAGATAGTTGTGGAACCAGATGTCCATGACTTGGAACATGCTTCCACTTGTGGGTGACTAGTTGCTTGTTGAAATCAATTGAAGAACGCTAAATTAGGGAAGAGATAGGGCTCGATCCTTAACAGAATAGACATTTTTCAGCAATCAAGCTTTCTCTGATTATGAGATTTCTGAGGCCTAAGGTTATGATTTTCTCTCTCTAGGTTGCCCGGAAAGCGTCGTTGGTCATGGAATGTGTCTGGACAACGGACCTCATTCACAGCAGATACTCTAGATTGCAAGTCAACTTAGATGTCTAATTCTGAGACTCCGAGACTAGCTGCTTTGAACCCCAGTCTCACTGATATATCCTCAAAGTAACCCAACAACCTAAAGTTTCAGTCTCAGCACTCCAAAACACCGGTATATCTAGCGTGATAAGATAGTGTTTAAAGTGAAGATCTATGAGATGGTTCACGGATGTTGTTTTTGAGACAAGATAATAAGTTGGCGTTGGAAACCTGGCAATGATCCCTCCTGAAATGAACCGCACAAGCTCTCATACGTCGCCTTATATGCATGATGTTTACACCATCAAAATTAATACGGAGAAGGAGGTCACATCTTCTATAACTTCACTAGCACATATATATGACTCGAAATTGCTGTCAGCTCTCTGGCCTTGTCGGCTATGCTAATAGTATGAGTTGCCACCCAAGGCCCTCGGGAGGCGGCATTGACATGCAGCCACATATTAAAGGCTTGGAATATCGCAGAATACCATCAGTTACCGAGACCTGATGAAAAAATCTTCTGTCTGTTGATTCACGACCGTTCAGATTTCAGTCCCTTGAGAAGTAACCCACTCTCCCATCTTGCTCAAGCCCAGCAACTTCAAGGGATCTAATGATACGCATGGGATAATTACTCATAAGCTACTATATCTCAACAAGTGAAATATTACCACAGGCGGGTTAACTTCATCAGAAGCTTGGTCTGGTTTGGAATGCAAGGTCTATCATAGACGGAGAGGTCTTGTACCTAAGGCCAAATTATCGACTCTAACTGGACCCTGAGAGTATAGTCAAGTCCAAGAGAAAGACCTGATGCGCACTCTGAACAGAGCCTTAGAGATATTGCATCGGCATGTGTTGATGACTGTGTTCTTGGTTCGTGTAGCCGATGCCCTGCTTAGAGTTGTCATGATACTCAACAATGCTACATCACCTTGCTGTAGGACTAAGCGATCTTAGCTAGCTCGAACACGCTACTGGCTATCAAAGACTTAGGCATATGATCTTGGCACGGTACCGCTTCATTATATCTCCCTGTGCTTCCACTTGGGGAGAGTTTAGGCAAGATAACTTTAATTATCCCTTGAGCTGTGGAAAACCTCCCGGCCGTACCGAGCCCCACATCCCTCGATCTTCCAAGAGGTACATGAGGGGAACCTTCTAATGTGTTGTTAATTGATTCTGTTGGAACTAGGCGAAGCAAAAATACCCGAGGAGACGCCAATCATTTCAGGGATGTGAGCAGCGTGATGTAGCGTTTTGTAACTCGAGAGATTGCTGGTACTTCTATCATAGGCTAAATTAGGGAGGGGGTTATGTATCTTTGATCCGATATATTTTGATTGGCTGTACACCCCCGCCGTGACCTGGTGGGAGGTTTTCCACAGCTCAAGGGATAATGTTCATATTGATGGTCCGGATGCTTTCCTTTGAGGTTCTGTAAATCGTTTTTATTTCATCAGGCGAACCTAGAACCCAGAGGAGGAGAGTGGACCGGAAAGGTACGGGGTCTTGAGACATGGGAAAGAGACGCCAATTAATGGGATGATGAGCATTGTCAGAAGTTTGACAGGGTTGGCCGAAAAGACTACTGGCACCGATTACGAGAATAACGACAAGTTAGTCAAAACAAACTAGACGTAAGGTTCGCGTGAGACATAGCTCCTAGCAATGAGAGCGATCCATTTCGTGAACCGTACCCATGCCAATTATTAAGAGTCTTTTGATACCTGTTTGCCTCATGGCGTGTAACTTGGCTGTACCAGCGTGACTGAGACAGTTGTTCGGTTTGCGTCAGCAGTCTTTGAATCACTACTGAGTCTACTAATGAATGATCATAGCACCTCTCTTCAAGAGGGCATCAGTTATAGTAGCAAGGGGCAGTCATGAACACATGAAAGCATCAAAGCCCATACAGCAAAACATTGTTCTGTCTTCATGCTATCGGTATGAGTCAAAACTCCGTGAAGTGGCCTTGCTTGGAGCACGCACTAAAAGTATAGTGATATAAACTTGTGGTATACGCCTTGGCAACGTGGGAAGCCATAATGCTTGGTATTATAAAACTATGTACTGAATCCTGGCTCGACTTCTCTATCGAGGTGTTCCAGACATCAAGCCCGACTCAAGGTCATGGGATGAAGCAAAGCTCGAACGGATCTCATATTATTCAACATATCTTCTTTCTTGCTTAGAGAGCGTCCACAGCCCTTGATGTCGAGCAGATGAGGGGGTATCAAACATGTCGCGCCGGCGTTCTCCAAACACTATAATGTACTCCTCAAAAATGTGAGGCGGAAAGGGGTGAAGCAGATTGCGAAGCAGCTAGACCCTATAAGGTTGGTCGATTTACTCATCGTGGGTAGGGGGACCAGCGTAGTTCTTGTGGCCCCAGACCCAGTACCAGATGCCGGAGACGAGGCAGGCAAACACAAAGACTACGGGGGCGTAGTTGACAGTCTCGGCGGTGACGGGGATGGCGGAGGGCATGCAGAACAGAGGCAGGGCCAGAAGGGACCAGGCTAAAGAGGAAGTCAGTTGTTGTCATCAGGTTTTAGGACATAAACACATACCAATGGCAATGACGTTGGCGACGGTGCCAATAGTGCCGAGGTAGAAGGATCCAGTCTTGACCTGCTTGCGGCCAGTGGCGAGAGAGATGGCGATGGGGGTGGCATAGGAGGCTGTCAGGCAGATGACACCGACACCCGAGAAGGCGTTGAAGGCAGCCGAAGAACCAAAGTAGATGACACCCAGGATGATCTGGACAGCCATGCTGAGCATCATGGCGTTGAGGGGAACGTCGAGCTGGTGGTTGACCTTGGACCACCACTGGGCACCGGGAATGGCACCGTCACGGGCGAAGGCCCAGATACATCGCGAGGTAGCGGTGGTGCAGCCGATACCGCAGATGATGGCGAGGACCATGAGAGGGAAGACGAGACCAAAGGCACCGCCGGAAGAGCCAACGGCGCTCTTGATGATGACGGGCACGGGCTGGGCGCTGCTGATGAGCTCGGTGATGTCGGGAAGGACGAAGACCAGGGGGATGAGGAAGAGGAGACCGGCAAAGGTGTTGATGAAGATGGTGGCGACCATGGCCTTGGGGACCTGGGTGGAAGGCTGCTGGACCTCCTCGCACATGCTGGGACGGTGTTAGTACAGGAGGTGGTATATGTCATGAATTGAGACTCACGAGATAATCATGCCGGTGGACGAGGTAGCGTAGGCAGCGTGAAGAAGACCAACGCAGAAAGACCAGCCATCGGGCCAGCCAGAGTTAACCTCGAAGTGAGTGAAGACATACTTGGCATCGTGACGGCCGTTCTTGGCAATGGCCAGGACGCAGACAACGATGGCAATGACACCGGCAAAGGTCCAGAAGATGGCAGCAGTCTTTAAAGCACATCAGTTAGCAGAGTTCACGGGGAAGGAGAGCACACAGGGAATCTCACGTCGATCCAGGGAAGCCAGCGGTTGCCCAGAGAAGAGACGGCATTGCACAGCAGGGTGATGGCGAGGAAGATCAGGAAGACCTGGTAGGCCTCGCCCGACAAGACGCCGGAGCCGTCCTTCTTTTCAAAGACGTTGATGCAGCCGACGAAGAACAGGGCGGTACCAAAGTTCACAGCAAGAGTGATGGTAATGTTTCCCACCACGTACAGCCAGCCGCAGATCCAGCTTGCAATGCGCCGCCAGCGGGCGGGAGCAAGCATGAAGGCTTGGTAGTAGACACCTAATACGCGATCAATCACATGGTCACATTAAGAGCAGCAAGGGAAAAAGAAGAAAGGGTCGCGAGCCGGAAGGGATATAGAGCAACACGGTAGAAGTTGAGGGGACGGAACACGGTAAGTACCTCCGGCAGTAGGATAGACGCTGGTGATTTCACCCAGAGACGCGGCAACACAGACGATGATGAGAGACACGGCAACCCAACCCCAGATGATGTTGACGGGACCGCCACCGATGAGGGGGTACACCAGAGTAGTCGCAAGACCGTAGGGGATCGAGGCCAGGACGAATGACATGAAGGCGACCTGGAGAGTCGAGCGGTTGCGCGACAGCTCAGGCTTGTAACCCAGGTTCTCGAGGAGCTGGTCGGCGCCTGCAGTGTTGCCGACCGAGGTCTTGGAACCCCGGCGCACCTGCTCAGACTTGGGATCCATGGCTCCGTTGCTGCTGCTGGCCGAGTCGCGCTTGCCGATGGGCGACGACATGACGGGGGGGTATGGCGAGGTGGGAGAGGTTGTCGAGACCAGCCGAGGAGTTTGGTATTAGGATCGCTCCAGAGTTGAGAGAGGAGTCGAGGGATCGGATTGAGGTCTTCCCGTCGAGGGATTGAGAGGAGGATAAAGAGGAAAAAAAGAAAAAGGAATGGTGTTGCGAAAGAGGAAAGCCAAGAGGAGGATCCGATGGGATGGGGGGAGGGGATGCAGGTGAATTAGTAGGTTCAGGTAGTGGCAATGCGACGAGTCGCGAGAGGGACACTAGACAAGGGACGGAAAAGACAAGACCGAGAAGATAAGGTGTGTGACAAGGGGGGGGGGAGGGGGACGTCGGGGTCAGGAAAAAGGAATGATAATGCGGGTGCGGAGGCAAGGGGAGTGATTCCACACGTGG
This sequence comes from Fusarium phalaenopsidis, assembly GCF_050370095.1. NCBI lineage: Eukaryota > Fungi > Ascomycota > Sordariomycetes > Hypocreales > Nectriaceae > Fusarium > Fusarium phalaenopsidis. Next base: position 108,099 of record NW_028145398.1, read on the forward strand.
CACCGCCAAGGGTAGGATAGGACACGATAGGACACGGTAGAGGACGGTATTGTTGACCGAGATTGTTTCTCTCGGGACGTCGGAGAAAGGAAAGGATTGTAGACAAGGAACGGTTCAAGAGAAGCAAGAAGGGTCTAGCAGCAAAAAATAAAGCCCGCGGACAGGCGTTGTTTTGACTTGTGCCTCACCCAACGCCGCAGGCCGAGGTGTGGCACGGCTCGAAAGCCTATTCGATCATGATCCTTGGCAGACAAGAGGCTACTGCTTACCAGCGTGGGGCCCCCTGTTTGTCGCTGGAAATCTGTGGAGGGCTATTCCTTCTGAGGCGTTTTCCACGATGCCCGAAAACGTAACGCCTCGGCGAGACCCTGACGGGGAAGCACGGCGAGTGGGAGCCCCAGACGTCATACCCTGGGTCAGCTACATGGGGATAGTGGGCGCACCGGGCGGCCTGGCCGAACGAGCGTTCGGGGTTGATGGCTCAAACCGGAAGGAGATTACTGATGGGGTGGCCAGGGTTTGCTTGGGGTGGTTGTGGTTCTGGGCCAAGCTTTCAGCCAAGGGTGAGATTCTGTCCAATTGGACTTGTTATTAAACAGGTCTTTTGAGTGGTAATACGAGGCGTTCAATCAATCACATGTAATGACAAGAGGATTGACGAATCGGCGTTGACGTTGTTTATTGCAAGTTGGGTAGCACAACATTAGAGCTGAGAATTGGCTTTTTGGAAGGGTGTGTGAGTGTGTGTCTGGGATAATGCGATCGTGGGATAAGGACAGTGGAACGCAATTATCGACTTGATTATGGAAACACAGATGACGGCAGTCAAGGACGACGACGAGGGGGGCAAAGGGCTGAGAGAGACTGGTGCTTTGCGAAACAACCCTTGATCCTGTCTGTGGATTGATGACCCCATCGTATCAAATCGTCAGACCATGGGGAACCGTGCTCTTCCTGTGTGTGTTGATGGCAATTACCAGTATCTGGGTTAGCGCTCGAATGGATGATAGTCTGGGAATGCCGGCTGGGACTCCGTGTGGCTGGTTCGTGATAGTCGATGATTGTTGCTGTGTGTGTCCTGGAACAGTTCCCAGACAGGACGGGGGCCTCTCTCTGGCTTTGCTCTCTCACTCCTTATCTAAACACATCCTCCCTATAGTCGCGTGCTCTTGAGCCTGAACCGGTATTCCAGCAGACATTTGCCGGCACGTGATCGGTAGTGTGATCCGATGCCTGTTTCTAACTCCCCCCCGGGAGGCTGATACTACCCGTTGCCCGTTCACCGTCGGTATCAACCCCGTCCTCCGTTGTAATCAGCACCGCCAGCCTTCCTCAGCCGCGTCACAATGTCCCCCTCGTCCAGCTCGCCGCGGTCCCCCGTGGTGACGGCGATGCTGTGGTGCGCGAGCTGGCGCTTGACGTCGCCGCTCTCGATGCTGACCCTGGCCTTGCGCATCACCTTTGTGCTCTCGCCGATCCAGACCACGAGCACGAACTTGACGCGCGTGCTCTCCTTGTCGTTGGCGTACTCGACGCGCACGTAGCCGTACTGGACTTGACCGTCGTCCAGCTCCTTCACCAGCTCAGACAGACCGCCAGTGCCCGTCTTTGTGAGGCTCAGCTTGTTGCCTACGGCTGATGCGTACGAGATGAGAAGCCAGTTGGTCTCATCCTTGTCCGATCGCACGGCATCGTAGGCGGCGGCAACTTCAGGAGCGTCGAGGCCAGACATTTTGCAGACAGATTGGAAGGGGTGGTGGGTGTTTGATCGATCGATCCGGTCGGTTGGTTTGGTAGGGTCGGTGGGTGGTGTTGTGTGTGTGTCTCGCAGGTGCCGAATCAGAAGCCAATGCCAACAAGATAATTACGGGCCTTGAACCAAACAAACAAGAAGTGAAAAAGGTCTTGGTCAGGGCTTCCCTCTCTTTCTCTCTTCACTCAGGGGGGGACCAAGGAAAGACGAGACACAGCTGAAGAGAAATCCCGCTTCCAGGGGGGGGTCTGTCCCCTCTCCCCTTGTCTGATCTGGGAAAAGCTCGGTTACGGACGGAACGCGCTCTAGAAGTTTTTCGGTATCCATAATTAATTACTCTGTAGCCGCGCTAGAGAAAACGGACGTGTTCCGTTGGATGGCAAGGCAACGCAGGCGGCCGCGAGTAATGAATGGTCAGTCCCCCATGGGTCCCTTGACCGAGACCGTTCTGGCCGAAGCGAATGGGGAATGGAACTGTTCATGTACAGAAGCCCTGCCTGCTGCTGCTGGTCGTATCGATGCCTTGCTTGCCTTGCTTGCCGCAGAAGAAAAGAAGATTCCCCACCGGTTCAATTAATCCCAGCCCTGGCCTTAGCCAAGAAATCTGTTGGTTGCTGTTCTGTTCGGTGGCCGTATCCGGGCTCCTTGCCCTTGGCTGCCTCATCAACGACAACGCCACGAATCTCCGGAGCATCGTGAACTTGCCATGGGTTTCGTTCGATATGTTACGGACTGGTGGAGTGAGTGGTCTACCCCATCTCCGACCCCGTATCATCATCCCACTTCGAAACTCCATTTTGCCCTACTTATGGAGCTTCAGTGCCCAACTCCTCCATTATATGATGGAGCTTGTTATCATGCGCCATTCCATTCCCCATCCTCCGTTTCCACCCCGTCTTTCCACCCTCTGACATTGACCACGCGCTTGCAATTCCATGCGGTAAGAGTGGTGCATTGCGATTCCTCCAGGATCTTGACGGGATACGTAAATAGATTCCCGAGTACATGCACATGAGCCAAGAGAGGCTCTGCTCAGCCCACCTGATTCTGATTCTGATTCTGGTCGAGGCTTTTTTATGCCTGTGGAGATTTTTACGGTATGGCAACCCACCGTCTGTCGCCCTTACGTTTCACGACGGAGTGTCCGGGAGTCAGGATGGTGGGTAATGTAGCTGCGCCTCTGCGATGTGATGCTTGGCGATGGAGTACGTATCGTGTTTTGTGTCTGTCATGCAAATGGCCCAACATTGACACGATGGATAAATTCAGAAAGGGGTCATGTCGTCTGCGAAGACAATGCTGTTGAAGCCAAAATTGGAGTGTGTGTTCCACAATGACATATTCATGCTCCCATCGTGACCAAGGCTCGTGGAGTGAGGGTAGGACCAAGTTTTCGGCCATTTGGTGGAGTGCGTTTTTATATGCATCGTGTGGTTAGCGTGTGAGGCTTGGAGAAATGAGGGCTGCTGTCTCCAACGTGTGACGTCACTGCATCGAAACGGAGTCTGAGGCTTTTTGCTTTTTGTTTCTCTTCTTCTTTTTAGTCTTCCTTAGGGACAGTTAGAAAAAGAAAGAAAAAAAAAGTGCGGCTTCGTGAAGGTTCATTATTGAAACGCTCACTTTTGGTGTTGCTGCGACATCAGCCTGTCTTTCGTGGCTGCGCGTCATGGTCAATGTGAAAGGTTAGCGGAAATCTCGCTTGTGTGTGATAATACCGTCAACGTCCCAATGACTAGTACTACGTAGTAAGTAAGGCATCAAGATAAAATGCTACGAATCATTTTAACCGAATTTATGAGATATCATTTCCTCTATCGGCGTTGATATCTCGATTAACATGGGGGAAAAGCGGCTCGGTCCGGTGCTCTAGGGTAGGCAAACGAGGCCAGGCAAGCCAAATCCCAACCATGACGCCTATGAACCATGTATTGCTGACATTTGGGCTCTAAAATAAGCCACTGTTGGTTGGATCAAATATACTAGAATACCTGTCAAGCCTGTCACTTTGATATTTGTTCTAGACTGGTTCCATCGGTGTTCTTAAAGACGAGCGCCGTGTTGCGTTGAGCCCGGTCTTATGAGCTTAATCCTTCGTCGCTAAAGAAGAGGCGAATTCCTTCATAGTAACCACAGCGTGTGCCAATATTTCTACTCAACTGCCAGGCTTGTAAAAAAAAAAAAAGTCGTCTCATATAAATCGTCGCATCGCATGCGACATCAAAAACTCGCGTTGTCTACCCCGATCGCGTGCTCACCTTGCACAGGGGACCGGGCAGAGCCCGCAGAGAACTTGCACCGCGAGTAACAATGGCGATAGACAGCATAGTAGACTCACGTCAAGGCAAGGGAGGAATTCTTCATCAATGTCGGAGACAAGCCCGCTCCTTTATACGCGCACAAGAGTTCCCTATCTGGGCCATACTGGATCGCGCCGACAGCGATCACCCGCGTTCTGGCCCCAGATGTTCGTGTCTTGAAGCAAGCCACGCCGTGTCCAGATTCTCCCCGTTGATCATTGCGGCACAGCTCAATACAATCGTTGCGATTAAAGTAATAAGCTTAAGGGTAAGCGCTGCAACTGTCGTGTCGCATTCGGGTGCTCCCCGATGACAATTCCCCCTCTGGGGAACCTGCCAATGTCGTCATTTGCCGCTCAAAGGACGCAACACGTCGCTCGTGGGCCGAGTCTCCGCTAATTGACCATCTTGAGAGACACGACGACTTGGAAAGGGAAAAAACGAGGTCGCGGATCCCCTGCGAACCTCAGGTGAGCGATGTGACTTACGACGAGATGTTTTTATATAAAACGTTGGTTCCATCTTTGGTTGGAGGTTTTGTAAATCGGATGCGAGAGCTTCTCTGAGATCATCGGCACAAGCGAGAGATAGCCCTGCAACATGGCCAACGCTTCAGTACCAGCATCCCCTGATGCTACCACAGAAACCTCTCAGCCTGTCCAATCCGGCATCTTCAAGCACATCGCAAAGAAGATCTCGTACTTTCGCGATCCCAAACATGTTCTGCTCTTCAAGCTCGATTGCCTCCTCCTCACCTGGGCGTTCCTGGCAGGCATCATGAAGGAGATGGACCAATCGGCGACTACGCAGGCTTATGTCTCGGGAATGAGAGAGGCTTTGAGTTTGTATGGGAATGAGCTGGTTGAGTTTAATACTTTTTTCTCTATTGGTTATGCGATTGGTCTTGTTCCTGGTCAGCTTGCTCAGACCAAGGTGAGTTTTCAGTAGTGCTTCTGGCGATGCAACGACTAACATATATAGGTTCGACCTTCGCTGTTTCTCCCCTGCTGCGAAATCATCTGGGGACTCTTTGTCACTTTGTAAGTCATGCCTACACTGATGAAAATATTCGACTAACCAAGTGCAGCACCTGCAAAGCCACCAACGCCCATACCATCTACGCCTTGCGTTTCTTCCTTGGCCTCTTCTCGGCCGTGTTCTGGCCCAGCGTCGTCTCTCTAATCTTCAACTGGTACACACCAACCGAGCTCGCCCTCCGAATCGCCTTCTTCAACGTCTCTGATGTAGCCGGCGCCATGTTCCTGGGAGCTCTGCAGGCTGCCCTCTATCGCAACATGAACGGCGTCCACGGCATCGCTGGATGGCAATGGCTTTTCATCATCTCTGGCGCCATCACCATTGGCCAGGGCATCATTGGCTTCTTCATCATCCCCGATACTCCAGCCTACACCCGCGCCAAGTGGTTGACTCAGGAGGAAAAGGCTCTCTCTCGTGAGCGCATGGGTGAATTCGGCGCCAACACTTCCAAGCTCATCCCCGCTTCCGTTTTGAAGCAGAAGCTTCGAAAACTCATCGTCCACCCCGTCACTTACTTTTACCTGCTCGCTTTCGCCATGAGTGCCTGGGCACATCGTGCCAACTCGTACTTTGTGCTCTACCTCGAGAGTCTGGTCGACAGCGCTGGAAACCGCCTTTATAGCACCTATCAGGTCAACATCCTCCCGCTCGGCGGTTACGCTCTTCAAATTCTTACCAATTTGGTTCTGAACGGTCTTTCTGACTGGAAGCACTGGCGATGGCAGATCAGTGTAGGTTCTGCTTTCTTCCACGGCATCATGCTCAGTGTTCTCTGCGCTTGGCCTTCAGATCACAAAGTCGTCATGGGTTTCTATTTCATGACTTATGCAACCAACGCTGGAAGCCCGTCGTTTATGGCATGGTTTGCGGAACTGCTTCGAAAGGAGCCTGAGGCTAGAGCTATCATCGTGGCTCTTACTGTCATGATTGTCTACATTGGTCACGCTACCATTCCTCTCCGTGCCTTTAGGGTTTCTGATGCCCCGAAGTATCCGATTGGATTCCCTCTTTCCACGGCCTTTACCTTTGGTACGATCCTTGTGCAGCTTGGCCTGCTTTGGTGGGGAAGCCGGAATCCCCAGCTTGTCAAGTATGGCTATGATGCTCCTAGTAACGTTTCGAGGGTGGAGGATGAGGAGAACTCTGATAAGATTGAGGGAGATGGAGCTAGTATGGACAGAGCTGGTGGTGATGCAAAGACTGCAAATCAGGCTGTTACCAAGATTGATGGATAGGAACTGGTTCTCTTGCTTGCAAGTTGCCCATCTAGATTGTTCATATTAGGCGAAGCACATATTCTATCGCTAAATTCATGATGGTCTCGATTACCTCCCCATGTCTAAAATCCATAACAATGTGCGTAGAAGCCGATTTACATTTGAATGTCTATTACTGTGTGTCAATATAATTCAGCGCCCCAGTTGCCTCCGAGCCGTCCTTGGTGGCTGGGCTGTCTCTATCCTTAATCCCTCCCACTAACAAAGGAAAACCAAGTCTATACTATGCCAAACTCCAATCCTTAACTATCGCGTTTCTGTCTTTCCGAATCCAGGTGCCATCGTAGTGGTTAGACATATGACAGGGGAACTGGATCAGACTCTGTCTTTTCAAACTGAGCGGACTCATCAGTCTTTCTCAGCTGGAAATCGGCTTCTTCCCAGCGACCCTCGAAGCAGACACCAGGATGGCCAGCGAGTAGACAGGCCGAGGCAACGACAATCATGGCGCCCTCGAGGATCATGAATGCCGTTTCATCATTGGCTAGCTCGCTGTCGTAACCACCGCTGAGCTCGGCAACTCGGTACGAGGTTCTGATCAGGATGCAAAGGGTAGCAGCCGCAAGGCCTATGTATCGTTAGAGCAGAATTATGCTTGATGCCTTTGACTTTGACCTACAGATGAGAAACATCTTAAATCGCCAGGATCGCTGCAACTCCCTAAAGTTGGGGTTCCAGGCGTCTCGGTTACGATGAATCCGGAACCCAAGCTCGCCCGCCAGAATGACAAAGATGGAAATGGCAGCCAAGTGAGCCGCAAGACCGGTTTTGATGATGGCAAGGCCTGCGTCGGTCTTGGCCGGGTCTTCGCCTCCGAGAATGGCTCCTCCTGCAGCTTGGAAGATGAGAGCGACAAAGTCGGAAATCATAAAGGTGATGGTGTATGTGCGGGGGCTGAACCGGGAGAAGCCCTCGCCGTAGACAGTGATGATTCGAGCTAGGCAGAGATAGGTTGCTGCGCTGAAGAAGGCAGGGCCAATAGTCAAGGTAACGATGTACCTAGACTGCATTAGAGAGGAGGTCGTGGTGATAGAGAGATGAGACTCACATTAAGAATTCGTCATGCAGAAAATGCATTCTTATCCGGGCGACATAGCCGATGATCTCAAGGACGTGGCCGCAGAACATTCCAAAGAGGAAACCCCATGTTTTGTGACGGATGCCGTAGTAGATTTGGGGGAGTATGAGAAGGGCGTGGCAAGTGAGGAAGAAGGCGTTGCCGCCAAGGTTGGGAATATCCATAGTCATGATGATTTATGTGAAAGATCCCGCCTTGAAAAACGTGCAACAAACTTGCAATCGATTAAAAATATGTTATTGATCTTGTTGAGGACTGTTTCGAGGCGTGGTTGAGCTTGACAACTGGCGAGCTCACCTGCAGGCTCCCCATTCTTAAATATTTGGACATCGAAACATGAGGTCTATCATTAAACGAACCAACCAATCAGAGCCTATTCGCTTGTACATTAGAATGGCTATGCACTTGATTCTCGCACGCAAAATGCTTTCCCATGAGCCACGCGGCTCGTTATAACATGCCGTCACCGCGGCCTCTGCGTGTAAGCTCGGAACCCACACCAAGACGCCCTATTCCTAGACAGGGATCGTCTTTTGAGAAGCGATTGGCTTTTAGACGAACAGACCAATCAGAAAATGCTGCTGGTGAGATTATCTCCACTGCGGAACATGCATCCGCGGAGACAAAGGAGAGATGATCATGTCCGAGTCCGAAGACTCACAACTTTTCATGTTTCGGCCTGATCGAGCCACTCGAATCTCTCCTTTATCTTCCGTGGTATTTGGTAGTTCTTGGTACCGCGCGTTTAAGACCATGCCAACAGACGCTGCTAACGCCCGCCCTCCGCGAAAGAGGGCCAAGCATACGCGTTCTAAACTGGGATGTGGAGTTTGTCGGTATGCTTAACTATCCCCCCTTATTCAGCCTTATCTGTTCATGCGGCTACTGATGTTGACTTTCTTAGTATTCGTCGTGTTAGGTGTGATCGTGCTAGACCGGCTTGTGAGCGTTGTACCAAGACTGGTCGACAGTGTGATGGGTACGCTGTCAAGGAATCGAGAGACGAAGCACTTCTGGCTCAGAGAGAAGCGTCAACGTCACCTCCACTGTCTGCATCGGCTGGCTCCCTTGTTCTATCTGGAGATTCCTCCTTATCAGAGCAGGGGTATCGAGCCCTGGACTACTTTCGGAACAGGACCGCCCCGGAACTTTGTGGGTTCTTTGAAAGCGATCTATGGAGTACCTTGATTCTCCAAATCAGCCGCCGTGAGCCGTGTGTGCGGCAAATGGTCGTCGCTCTCAGTTCTCTTCACGAAAGCTTTCACACCGCACACACCGAGCCAAGTTACCCTTCATCCACGTTGACGCTAAGACAAAGAGCGATCGGCGAATATGGCGTCGGCATTGGCCTTCTCAACAAACATATAACAACTCAAGGCTGGGCTAATCTGGAAATCACACTACTCTGCTCTATTCTATGTGTCACGTTTGAGTGGCTTAGGGGCGACTATTCTGCTGCCCAAACGCATTTGAGGAGCAGCTTGCTCGTCTTGTCGCAATGGGCAGAAGGCAAGCGACCTCTCGTCAATGGGACGTCGGTATCATCCCCGGGCGGATACATGATTCGAACACAGCTTGGACCTCTTTGGACAAGCTTGGTTCTTCAAGCTCGAACCATGATACAGGATTTGCCGTGTCACATGCCACTACCGGAAGAGGAAACCTCAGAGCCCTTTACAAGTCTCCAACAAGCCAGAAAGGCCCTCGATATTGTTTTGGCTTACGTCGTTCCGGATTCAGTGTCCCGCAAACTGGAACGTTCACTACGCTACTCCAAGTCCTTGAACCTCGAACGCCGTCTGGCAGAGTGGTTGCAAAATTTTGAAGCTTTTCTCTCTACCCAGGATGTGGAGGAGCAAGAGAGTCCAAGGGTCGCGATCATGAAGCTCTGGCATCATACTGCGCACATGATATTTATTGCCAGCTTCTCTGATGACGAGCTTTACTTTGACTCGTTTGCGGAGGATTTTACAAATATTGTGAACAAAGCGGGAGAGCTTCTATCGTCAACAGCAACAACACAGTTCTCTGTCGATATCGGAACGGTTCCGCTCTTGTACTACGTGGCACTCAAATGCCGTCATCCGCTCGTTCGTCGTCGCGCAGTCTCGATATTGACAGCGGCTCCAAGGCGAGAGGCTGTTTGGGATAGCATAGGTGCTTCCCTTGTGGCAGAGGAAGTGATTCGTGTGGAGGAGGAGGGATTGGGGCAAGTTTGCACTCAATTTGACATTCCAAGTTCGTCTCGAGTGTGCAACATGGGTGTTGTCACTGATGTAGAGCATCGGAGAATATGGATCAAGACTCTGAAGCAAGGGACTTGTATCTGGAGTGAGGAGAAGGTTTTGACATGGTAAGGTGTTGGTTAGAAATAGATTTGATTGAAGTTATAGGCGCAAGCTGAATCTTACCTATGCTGTCTCTATCTGAGCTTTGATGTTGAATTAAAGAACTATTAACTCACGGCCTCTGAAATCCACACTAATTCAATGTTACTGGTCTTAAATGCTTGCTTACCCAAATGCTCAAGGACTTTGAGAGCGACAAGACGTGCCTGTGTGAAAGACTGCACCTGCGGGTGTTCGTTCCAGAACATTGGCTGATGATTCAAGCAACAACATTTACAAATCCAAGCCCGGAATAAATGATGGGATCTCAACTAGGCACTGAACCGGCATTCAATAGATGTTACGAGTGAACCGTGTCCCGTCAGGCCACTCGGTATTCGGCGTTAGGTTGTTCTTCAACATCTACCGCTTACTAATCGGCAGTTTGGAAATCTTCGTCAGGGCTCATGACGACGCTTGGGGCATGTTAGCGGAGACATTGGAAGGGCGGACTGCGTTGTTGGCTGGGCACGATGAACCTTGACTCCAAGTCGAAAGATTCCAAGGCATCAAGCCATGATTTTCGCCTCTAGGCGCCCTGATGCTGCTAACAGACGTCTTGGAAGTTCGTAAAGATTTGGATTGGGCTGATTCGGTTCGTGATCTTGACCTGGCGTCTGCCCCCCTGGCTTGACAAGGCTAGGTAACACCACCTGATTTTACGAGCCCATGATGGGGAATAGAGATTTGTTTAAAATGCCTTGGGCTCCTTTTCCCATTTCAACTTAGCTAGCTTTTACGCTCGTCTCATACAGAGTCCATACATTTTCTTGAACCCTCTCATAGGCCAACCTGCCTCTGATCAACCATGCCCCTATTCCCACTACGGGCCTCCTCCCGAAAACCGTTTCGCTCCCCTTATTGGTCCCAACGATGGCCTCAGTTCATAATACCAGTCGCCATGGTGGGCACCATACTGCAGCTTCTCTTCCTGGCAAACATGTCCTACCTCTACGGTGTCCTCTTTAAGTCTGGGTCCCGAGCTCAGGCATTGAAAGTGTTGGCGGTTGACTATGACGGTGCTGAAATTGGAACATCATTGTCACTCGCATATCAAGCGCTTGAAGCCAAAACGTTTCCCACTCTTGAGTACCGGTCGATATCCGAGTATCCCAATCCAGATTTACTGCAAGAAGCTGTTTGCAAAGATGGTTACTGGGGAGCTATCTACACCCACTCCGACGCGTCGATTCGTCTCATGGACGCTATTCAGGGGGAAAATACAACTGATTATGACCCGAGAAAAACGATTTCTTACATATTCAACGGAATCTACTATCCGGTCATCACTTCATCCATTATCGACCCAGGCATGAGGGCCCTTGTCAGCGCAGCCTCTCGGATCTACTATCGTGTTGCCAATGAGGCACGCTCAGCCGTCAACCTCAGCGACCCTGTTTCTTCCAATGTATTTCTCAACCCAATTGAAGCTTCTTTCATCGACCTTATGCCTACGAGTCAAGGATCGCGGGTTCTATTCAACACCGTCTCGATGGTTATGCCGGTCCTGATGCAATTCTTCTTTTCCATGGCCATGAACGGCATCTTTACTGAGACTGGCGTATTTACCGAGCTTTCAAAGCGCGATATATACCTTATTCGGTTGATTATTAGCAAGGTATACACTCTGCTGTGTGGAATTGGCATGTCTGGTTATATCTGGGCATTCCGCGAAGACTGGGGCGCTTCTCGAGGTCAGTTCTTTGAGACCTGGATGTGCCTCTGGTTTTACATGGAAGTCAACTACCTCGTCGTGGATTCGATACTTGACGTGGCGGTGCCCATCAAATTCTTTACCTTCTTTTTCCTCACCTGGATCATCCTCAACGTCGCCAGTACGATTTGGCCCTTTGAGCTCTCGGCAGGCTTCTATCGTTGGTCCTATGCGTTGCCTGCGCATAACACTTGGACTCTTCTCATGACGATATGGTCAGGTGGATGCAAGGCACAGAATGAAGTTGCCTTGCCGGTACTGTCTGGGTGGTGGGTGGTTGGACATTTGACGAGTGCCTGGGCAGTGAGAAGGAGATGCTTGATGAATGAGAGTATGGATGAGGCAAAGACGCTGCAGATGGATGGGTCAACTAGTGTGATGAAGGACCCAGGACAATGACGTATATAGTATTATAAGCTTGAGGCCAATGAAGGAATGAGAAAAGCCAAGCTTGAATGATTAGGCTCCCTGAACTCCGAATGCCCGCATTGACATCACTGTGCAACAACCTTTCATGTAGCTTCACCTTCAGAACGTCCATATAGTAAAGTCAGTATGGTACGTGAGGGAAGGGAGTCCTAGAATACACAAGATGCTCTCAAACTAGGTGACTTGTAATACAAGCGCTCAATCGAGCCAAAGCTGCAGCAGCACTGCCAATTGCGATGACTCCAGGAGAGATAGTCACGGATGAGCACGAGGAGAATAGTCAGTAATAGATACAGAGTGAATTAAATCATTATTAAACAATGATCTCGGTGAAATTGAAATTCGCGCAGGTCTAATTACAAACAGGTGGCAGAGAAACAAGTCCACCATCGAGTATTATCCCTCCCAGGCTCCGAGCATTGAAAAAAGGGGGCACACACAAAAATAATGACGAAAGACATGACATCGGATCCTTGAAACGAACTCTAAACGTGCAAGCAGCTTTTTTAAAGGGCAGCAGCGAAGATGCTGGCGAGGACGGCAATGATGCTGACAGCCTGCTTGCCGGCACCGGACACGGTAACAGGCTTGGTGCTGTCGGCCTCGCCGCCAGTCTCACCACCTCCGGGAGCGGTAGACTCACCACCGCCAGGAGCAGCGGAGCCACCACCGGGAGCAGCGGAACCACCACCAGGGGCGGCAGAGTCACCACCAGAGCCCTTGGTGCCAGTAGCCTCACCACCGCCAGGAGCAGCAGAGCCACCACCGGGAGCAGCGGAACCACCACCAGGGGCGGCAGAGTCACCACCAGAGCCCTTGGTGCCAGTAGCCTCACCACCGCCAGGAGCAGCAGAGCCACCACCGGGGGCAGCAGACTCACCGCCACCGGGAGCAGAAGAACCGCCGCCAGGGGCAGAAGAGTCGCCTCCAGGAGCAGAAGAGCCACCACCGGGAGCGGAAGAGCCACCACCGGGAGCGGAAGAGCCGCCACCAGGAGCAGAAGAACCACCACCAGGAGCCGAGGAACCACCACCAGGAGCAGACGAACCGCCGCCAGGGGCAGACGAACCACCACCAGGAGCAGAAGAACCACCACCAGGAGCAGAGCCACCGCCAGGAGCAGAAGAACCACCGCCGGGAGCAAAGCTGCCGTGACCGGGCTTCCAGGTAGGAGGGCAGCTGGAACCAGTGCAGCCAGGAGCACCAATGATGTCGTAGTCATCCTCCCAGGGCTTGTAGATGACGTTGCCATCCTTGCAAACATGGCAGTCAACGGGGGTGAAGACGATGTCGCCGCCGCCAATGTGCTTGGTCTGCTCGGGCTTGTAGACGGTCTTTCCGTGGCAGACGTCGCTGTGGCAGATGATGGGGACGTAGTGGCTGCCACCCTTGCAGCTGCAGGGCTCGGGGATGTAGACAGTCTGGCCGTCGCAGTCCTCACCGGGGTAGGGCTTGAAGATGTAGACGATGCGGCCACCAGAGCCTCCGGGAAGGTTGAAGCCGCCGTCCTGAGGGAAGCAGCGGCCATTGAAGCACTCGTAGATGGCGGTGACGGTAGCAGTCTGGGTGGTGGCAGGACCGGTGAGGGTGGTGACAAAGGTGGTGGTCAGGGTCAGCTGGTCAGTGACAGTGGCGGTGATGACATCGGTGACGAAGATGCTGGTGCCGGGGCCGCTGAACTCAGCAGAGATGTAGACGGTCAGGCGGATGCTGTTGGGGACGTTCTGGCGGGCCTGGATGCGGCTGCGGCGAGTAGCGGGAGCGTCACCACCGCAGTTCTGGGAGTCATCGCCAGGGCACTCAATGTCACACTGTTCAGGGGGAACGATGCTGGTGTTGTCGCCATCAATCTCAGAACCGCAGTAGCAGTCACTGTTATGTATTAGAAGATTGACTTGTTAAAAGGGGTTAAGGAACTCACGTGTCGTAAACACCAAAGTAGTTGCTGCCCTGGCAGCTCTCGCTGCACAGGTCGATATCCATGTTGGGGCTGGAAAGAGCAAGCTCGAAGGTGGGGAAGCCGGAGGAAGAGCCAGTGCAACCGAAGAAGACGAAGCCGTTGCTGGTGGGAGGGAAGCCGGGGACGGAGCTGGCAGTGGTGGTAGCACCAGTCTCGGTACCAGTGGCAGTACCAGAGCCCTCAGTCTCAGTGCCAGTAGCAGTACCAGAGCCCTCAGTCTCGGTACCAGTAGCAGAACCATCAGTCTCAGTGCCGGTGGGCTCAGAGCCAGTCTCGGTACCAGTGGCAGAGCCATCGGTCTCGGTGCCGGTAGGAGAACCAGTGTCGTCAGTCTCAGTGCCAGTGGGCTCAGAGCCCTCAGTCTCGGTACCGGTAGGGGCACCAGTGCCATCAGTCTCGGTACCAGTGGGAGCACCGGTGTCGTCAGTCTCAGTACCGGTAGGGGCACCAGTGTCGTCGGTCTCGGTGCCGGTAGGGGCGCCGGTACCGTCAGTCTCAGTACCAGTGGGAGCACCAGTGTCATCAGTCTCAGTGCCAGTGGGCTCAGAGCCGTCAGTCTCAGTACCGGTAGGAGTGTCGTCAGTCTCAGTGGGGTTCACAGGGGGAATACCACCACCAGTGTTGGAAGCACCGTTGGCACCGACAGCGACGTTGGCAACAACCATGGCAACGGGGTTGGCACCGCAGGTCTGGATGAACTCGAGTTCAGGAGCATCAGCACCGGCCTGGGTATCGCCACTCTGGAGGGACTGGTAAGTGCCACCGTTGTACAGCAGAACCTCATTGTAAAGGGACGCGCCGTTCACGCGGACATCAAGGGAGCAGTCGGTGGCATCATCACGCTTGCTGAGCGACTCGAGGAGCAGGACGAGGATGTCGAAGAGAATCCTGATGAGATCTCCGATGTTGATTCCAAAAGGAGTAGAACCGGAAACACTGAAAGAGGCAAAACCGTTGGCAGGAGCAGAAAGTTGACTGCACAAGAGGTTAGTGGTGGGATTTCCAATCGGCTCAGCATCAACTTACATGGCCACTCCGCCGTTGGGACCAGTGACAAAAGTAGCGCCGGGGCCAAGGGAAGCAGAGCCAAGGTCGACAGGCTCAGAGACTGGAGCGTCAGTCGAGGTGGGATTGGATGACGTCGCCTCGGTCGTGGTGATGGCGGGCGTGCTGGTGTTGGTGAAGCGGACCCCCTGGGCGAGGGCACCCGGGGCGATGGCCCCGAGCAAGGCAAGTGAGAAACGCATGCTGAAGTTGCTTTTGAAAAGACAATTAAGCGAAAGTGGTAAGGGAACGAAAGATGTTTAAACGAGTGACCTGTTCCTCAGTGGATGGAGAATGGAGGACGAGGTGATATGTTTCTGGACAAGAAGTTGGACCGATATATATACAAAATTCTGGTCCCTTCTATTTGTCTGTTTTCTCCTGATGTTCGTCGTTTTCGAACCAAAAGCCTCGTGCATTCCGCTCCCTTGTGTTCCCACCACCGAAAGCATGCAAGGGCGGCTGCCCTGCCTACCCGTTCCTCACTAAACGTGGGCGACTACAGACAATGTCTCACCCTGAAAGGCGTGACCAAGGCTATCGAAAGCAGTCTAGACTTGAAGGAGGGACCAGATTCATTTCTCGAAGCCCCTGCTCATACCACATGGAACCTGGTTGCTAGAGGGGCTAACATCTCTAGCCTTGTCCGTTCGCGTCTCCAAGCGGAGAGTCACATTGCTCAGTCGCCCTGCATCTCTGTTTGAGGCGATCTCTACAACAATGCCATCGGATTCCATCGAGATCAAGTCCTGCTGCAAGACCTGCCACTCTCTTGAACCAAATTAAAGTTCACATGTCTAACGCGCCCCTGACCTGTTTTCAACCGGCCAAGCCATATCGGACTTGGATGAGGTCCTTGGCCTGAGCTAACGACAAGATAGGAATGGCAATACTCTGTGGCACCTTCTAGCTGGGAGATTGACAGGCACAGGATACAGATAGTCTCTCTAGAATTCTTCGGAAACCGCCCCAGACACCAACGGGACGAGAGTTCGGATGCAGGGCATCTTGAGGCTAGCCTGATCTCACCACCAACGAGCGAATCCATGGCTCTGAATGGCTGGCCTCCAGGCATGCAGCAGACATCCGAGTGGCTTTTCGGAGTTGGGCCAACAGGAATAAACATGGCATGCCTGGATTCTTGGAAGATTAAACGGCGATTATCAATCACGGGGCGCTCCCCCTCGACGTTGAGATGCCCCGTCCAGCGACATTCTTGTCCACTCGTAGATGAAGTCGATGTCATTCCACGCATCACGGACTTTTCTTAGTCTAGACATGAAGATGCAGTCGAAGCTTATCTTGTTTGCTGTTTTTGCCCCTCGAGCGGCTCTGCTCTCGGCGCCTTCCATGGACCGGTTCCGTCAAGTCTTGAGATGACACAATTGTCCTGACGCGTAAGCCTCAGGGGCATTGTCTCATGTGCGACTTGGTGGACTCCGTCTTGGGTTGTAGAGCCTGTCTACTTGAGCAGCTTGAGATTGTGAGCGATTATGCACCGTTGCATTCAGAAATATTAACCGTTCACAGCGGGCTGCATAGCCTCAGCTTAGATGCATAGTGCCGTTGTTGTGCAAGCTGCTTTCCGAAAGCGTTGGTAAATATCAAGCAGATATGGGCACCCCGAGATCTGCAGATCGTAACTGTCTGGCACAGAGGCTGGGGGCTGGTGGCTTAGGAATGATTGGTAGACATGATGTTGGGCAAGAATCAGCACCTGATGTCAAGGTTCTAAGGAAGCATGATCCGGAAGTCGGTCTTTCTCTACGTATCACTTCTTTCTGCCCAGTGAGGGAAGTAACCAAACCAAGATTACCTATCGTACTGTAGAAAAACCACGCGAGTACTATTCATGGCATCTCCACGCGTCGAGCAGCGACCCGAGATCTGAATACCCTCGATGTTGAATGATGATCTCCTCTTACCCTGGACTGTGGAGCCTCCCTCTCTCTAGTTGAGCATTTCATGTGGCAACTATTGCTGTGCATAGTTCGACACAATCTCTGCCTGTATAAGAAGGGAAGTGACTCACTGAACGACGGTGCGTGGATCGAGGTGGTGCTGGTTTAAAAATAGGATTAGTTCTTTTATCGTTACACCGTTGGAAACCTAGAGTTTTTCGAATACACGTTTTTTACCACTAAAAATCTCCCATTGGATCCGCAGCAGGTGAAGAAAAGCTTGTCCTTGAAGAATTCTCCTTGAGGCAAGGCGTCATTTTCTTCGGCCAACACTTCAAGGACCTGGGCCATGGTATCAATACATTCTACATAATTATAATTCTATTGATTATGCTGTCATTCAAGACTGTTGCCCTGTTGCAATCCATTTTTCCGTGTCGCGTCTTGCGAAAAACGGCTCCTGGATCTTCGGTGGTCTCCAGGAGGGATAGCGGTCTGGACGCGGCAAGTTTTGGTAGATACCAGATATTGAATATTGACAAGATCAATTTCGTCAATAACAGCCCTGTTGGCTCCACTGGCACTGATTGGGTTCTTCCTCGCTAAAGACCGGTTGTCGCGGCCCTACAAGGTGAAGTCGTCGTCATGCAATCAACTACCTGAAACCCAACCATTCATGGAGGATTCCCTTGACGGGCCGGGACGGGCAGTTCCCGTGCGAAGATCTTCACTGAAATAAGGGGGAAAACCGAGTAGAGGAAGGAATTTCCGTGCCCCTTCATCTGAGGGACGGCGCGGCACATGTCTAAGGAATGCTGGGACGCCTTGCCATTTGAGGAGGGGGTTCGTGTCTTAGACAAGGGCTCAACACTATTGGTTTGGCACCATCGACGGCCGCAGAGTCTGGACTCGTGAAGGCGATGTGCTTGCCTCATTCCTTGATTTCTTGTTCTTTTGCCTGCCCTTTGTCAGGTGCAGTTGACGAGGTTCATGTGGTGGAATGTGAATAGTGTATCTCTGGTAACTGCATGCATCTGCTTTCTTTGTAATTTGCGCACATCTAGTCATGCAACACAGTAGTGAGACAGTCAACGTGATAATGACGCGTAGAATGAGGAAAGATGTTGAATGCTTATGCAATCACTGGACTTGAAGGAGGGTGCAATGATAATGATTGAAAGGCCACGACAGCAGTAGATAATGGTGTGATATAAAGTTGGAAGATTGCTATATGAATGTTTACGTATGATACGGCCTGTTGAGGAGCTGGGATGTCATTCATATTGGCTGTGTTGAGGGACCACAGGGAAGTTATGATTATGAGAAAACACGTATAGCTATTAGTGACGATAGGGTCGAGTTAAAGGAGAACTCCCTTTGGTTTGATCAATATTGTTACTTTTAATACTTGGACGAAAATCAAGATTGGCTTTGAAAGAAGATCGCCGTGTGCAACACTCCTCATTAGGGTAGGTAGGTAGGGGACAAGTGGGAAGAGCTTGAGCAACACATACGGAGCAAAGCAGCTTTGACAAAGGTGATAAAGTCTAGTAATACTACGGAATACACCGTCAATGATAGTGCGTTTTGTAAAAATTATCGTAAAATGGTTAATTATCGTGTTGATGTTGCACAAAATGTCTTGGGTCTACGTCAATCGTGATGCGCTGATAGACCAGCCAACTTGGTAAGCACTCTTGGGCCTCCGATGCTAGACACGATGCTGAAAGCAAGCATGGTTATCCTTGTTATGGTATTTTAACTCGACTAATTGCAGAACTAGACTGGCGTCTATTGTTTCTGTTTCTGAACAGGTTTGTAGTTATTACCTATAATCCGAACGTCTGGTCGTTGAACAAGATCTCGATGAATGAACAACTCGTCTCACTGAATCAAATCCTGGTACCTAGTTTAATTCTGGTTCTAGTCTTCTCGTCGTTGAAACTGGGGACCAAAATTTGTCGTGCCTGAACCTTGGTGAGATTTCGCCCGAGCTCGGTCAAGGCGCAATTCTCATGTGTCATAGGTACTCATCACTCAAGGTTTTCTTTGGAGAACCGAAAAACTTGCCCATTTCACCATTGACCTGTTCTTGTTCTCGTAAACAAGTGCGAATCCCCTCGGCCAGCATGTCGACGCAAACGCAGGCAGTCGTGGCTCATGACAGCGATGAATCCTCATCAGAAGAACCCGCGCCGTCGACTATTTCGGATACCATTGATGATGGCCTAGAGCCCGATACCGGCAAAACCAGCGAAACTTCTGGCCTCAAAAAGGTAGTCATAACGATTCAGCTGTCAGGTGTCACCTTCACCTCCAGCCTCATCAATGGCCTGGTTATTATTGGGCTACCAGCAATCACAAAAGACCTTCAACTGCCGCCCTCTTTAGCCTTTTGGCCGGCATCAGTCTCTGGACTGGCTACAGCTTCTAGTCTGCTACTGGCCGGGGCGGTTGCTGATGTCCTGGGGCCAAGATGGGTTGATCTTGTCGGCTGCTTTGCCAGCGGAGCTCTAATGATTGGATCAGGGGCATCTCGTCAAGGAACAGAACTCGTTGCGTTCCGGGCTCTTCAGGGAATCGGTCTCGGAATGCATCTTGCCTCGTCAGTTGCCATCATCACTCAAGTTCTACCTCATGGGCGAGGCCGCAACATGGCCTTTTCTTGCCTTGGTCTAAGCCAGCCTCTTGGGTTCTCGATTGACTTGGTTCTAGGCGGCGTGTTTGTTGACACTATTGGGTGGCGGGCAGGCTGGTATCTTTCTGGGGCCTTGACTCTCTTCTTTTCCGTCGTGGGCTTGTGGGTACTTCCAACAAGACACGATGACCGCGGTATGAACGATGTTCTACGAGATTTTCGAACTAAAGTCGATTGGGTTGGCGCCATCCTCGCATCTACTTTCATGACACTGCTGTGTTACCTACTAGCGCAAGTCTCCCTCTACCCAAGGCATCGTGGACCTGCAACTTACAAGTCTATCTAGTGTTCTGAGTGCGGATGTAGAAACAATTCGTCAGCCTGGTAGCATCGTTATGCTTTGCCTAAGTACGATTGCGTTTCTCGCCTTTGTTGGTTGGGTTCATCGTCAGGTTGAAGTCAAGAAGCCAGCGTTGATTCCAAACTCCCTTTGGAAGAATGCGACCTTTTCCGGTATTTGTGTCACCATTTCCCTATCATTTGCTGTTCTAAATTCCATGGAATTGTTTTGCAGCTTATTGTAAGTCGATACACACCTGAGGACTTAACCTTCTCTAACAAGACCTAGCTTCTAAGAGATCTAGTATCTGCCAGCTCTTCAAGCGTCCATTCGGATCTTGCCTTGCACGTTGGTTGCTGCACTTGTCAATATCGTCGTGGGTCTTTTCGCCCACAAGATTCCTGCTATCTGGATCGTCACTGTCACGTCGATACTCTGTACTGGCTCTCCTCTTCTGATGGCTGTTATCGACCCCTCTTGGCCTTATTGGGGCAATGCATTTGTGGCCCAGATATTACAACCTATTAGTTGTGATGCACTCTTTACGGTCGGGCTGATTATTATTACCGACGTCTTCCCTGAAGATACGCAGGCTTTTGCTGGGGCAGTGTTTAACACAGCCGCGCAGTTCGGAAGCACGCTTGGCTTGACTATCCTCCAGGTGATATCCACACAGGCGACAAAGGACTCTGGCAGCAAGGACAAAGTGGTTACTTTGATGCAGGGCTATAGAGCCAGTTTCTGGACAATGTTTGCACTCATGCTGCTTTGCACGGTTGTTGGACTGGTGGGGTTGAGGAGAGCGGGACGAATCGGCCTCAAACGGGATTAATTAACCGTCTGGGTGAGCATTGGGGATGCGAAAAACGTCACATCAAGAGAAAACAAGCAATTGGAGACAATTCGTCTATTGTGGCAAATGAACGACTACCAGTTTTAACTATACAGTAACGTGTATGTGCACAATAACCCCA
Source organism: Fusarium phalaenopsidis (assembly GCF_050370095.1). Lineage (NCBI taxonomy): Eukaryota > Fungi > Ascomycota > Sordariomycetes > Hypocreales > Nectriaceae > Fusarium > Fusarium phalaenopsidis. The sequence goes on from NW_028145398.1 coordinate 128,929, forward strand.
TTATGATATCCGGATGTATGCCGATGCCGTCTCCATGATTGGTGCAAAGGCTGTAATTTTAAGTGCGCAAAAAAACAAGCAAAGAACCCCAAAGGCTCTTAAATGTTGAAGGCACCGAGAGCCATCGAGGAGAAGAGGAGAGCACCGATGGTGAGACCAAGGGTGCTGACGCTGGACTGGGGAACAACACCAGCGGCGGCGTTGCCGGTGGAGGTTGAGCTGGCGGAGCTAGCAGTACCGGAGGCGGTGCTGTCGCTGTCGTCGCTGTCCTTGTCATCGCTATCCTTGTCGCTGTCCTTGTCCTTGTCGCTGTCGCCACCAGAGATGACGGAAGCCTGAGCGGAGGCGGGGACGGCGGCGTCCTTGGTCTTGGAGGCAACGTCGGAGGAAACGCTCTTGGGGACGCTGCAGAAGACGGCCTCCCAGGGAGCACCGTTGTCGTAGAGGCAGTCGGCGAGGTCGCTGACGGTCTGGTCGAGGGCAACACAGTAGATACCGCAGTCGTTGTAGTAGCTGACGATCTGAGCATCACCGCAGCACTTCTTCATGATGTCGGTGTGGTTTCCGGTGTAGGGCATGGCGCAGGTGGTGTCCTGGTTGGGAGAGTCGTAGAGGTTGGTGCATGCCGTGGTGGCAGTGGCAGCCGCGGTGGTGGTGGTGGTGGACATGATGGCGGTGATTAAGATGGATGTAATATTACGTTCAAATGTAACGAAAGACGCAATTAGCGATCGATTGAATAGAAGAATAACGAGAGAACTTGATGATGGCGGATCGAGTCTGACAGAAGCTGAACAGGCGATGGTTCGGTTTTATTTAAGGTCGAGTTGATCCGGCTGACGCGTTAAAGGGGTTAATCCGGGGGCACCCACTTTTACAAGGCAGAGCAGCCAATCCCATATTTAGAAACCTGACTAATCTTCGTATTTGCCTTGGCTTGGAACACGCCAAGGGAAGATCCTGGTTGCCAGGCAACTCGAGAGTTGGGCATCATTGGTCGACATGCGAGACAGTGGAAATGCCAGGAGGCAGTGGAGAGTGATGGATACTTTCTGCATTTGCAGATTGACAGGCAGGGCAGTGTCTCTTGGCGTCGATGATGAAGCGTCACACCAAAATTGTAACCTGGTGGCTATTTATATCTTGAACGGTTCCATCATTAAAAACATAGTTTATTGACGTAACTGTCAATGCCCCAACGGGCGTAGTAGTGAGCTTTTCTAGAACCGCTTTGGCATGGCTTGCGCGAAATTAGGCCTGTCAATGCCCCGAGATTGCGATCGCCTGTTCCGACACGGGCTGTCAGCACCAGCGGCTGAAACCCCGATTGAGGATAAATTCGACCTGAGCCCAACTTGAATTTTGCAGGTCTTTTCGGTTGTCATCATTATCACGTTTGCCGAGTTGGCGAATACTTAAAAGTGGCATCATGTTGCGAGCAACACATTGGCAACGGCCCCTTTCTTTCCATGCCTGCTTTTTTATTTCTCCCACATTTTGAGCCAATGTTCCGCAAAAGACTAGTCGCATGTGACATTGTAGCACATTTCCCGGCCAACACACCCAAAATGCATAGCCAATCGCGCATCCACGAACAAAAGCGCCATTGGTGATCATTACTTCGCCTTGTTGCTTGAACTGCGAATATAAGGCTCCGAAGGGAAAACCTCGGCCTCTGCTGTAACCCCATCGTATAATTCTGCCCACCGCGATCTCAGAGCCTCTGGAGTTTCCCATGCATTCTCAGGGTCTCGAAGCCAGAGCCGTAGAAGATGTCGCCTAAGAGAATTGTTAGCCCAATAACAGCCCGTGGTTCGCATAGGTAGGGCACTTACTGTTGGGTCGGCGAATCCGTAAAGCCGTCTCGCGCATGAAACACAGCAAGGTTATTGACATATTGCATGTCGCCTTTCTGGAAATTGGTTGAAACGCTCAACTTTTCTCCAAGGAAGTGAAGAGTGTCCAGGGCTTCCGCCTGAGCCTCCGTAATAGGAGGGATATCTTGGCTTCGTGGGAGGGCTCCGAATCCGACAAAGTATCGGCGAGCATACTGTAGAGCCACTCGCTCTGGGGTCGACCCCGTAGCCTTTTGGTGGTAGAGAAGTGGCCCTGTAGCGAACTTCTTGTCCGCGTTGGTAAAGCTGGTATGGGTTAGTACCGTACTCAGGAAGCCAAAGCTGCCGCCTAGATCAGGGGTAAAATTCGTGTCCCCACATTTCAACGTCCCAGTTCTGGGAAAGAGTGTGAATCAGGTGAGGTCGGGTTCTAGCTATCTCATTGTAGACGCGCCATGTGCTGGCCAGTCTACTAGCTCCACCCTCCAAGGCAGTCTCAAGACAGAAGAGGGAGACGATATCACCGGTATCAGTGTGAAAGACTTGCTTGTCAGTCGTGTATGCAGGGCTTCCGATCGCACCCTTCTCCTGACCTGAGCTAAGATCCTTGATGTGAGTCAGGACGACATCGGCAGGCTTGCCGTTGAACTTGTTGTCCTGGCGACCTCGTTGACCTGCGATGTGCGAAGAGATTCCAACATAGATGATGATATTCTCTTGTCGGGTGTATTTGTCGACGTCAAGACCGCGAATCACAAAGAAGCCATGTCCTGTGTGAAGCTCATCTGAAAGTTTGCGTAGCTCGGCATGCAAATGAGGCAGAGGGAAGGTTTCAGGGGAGATCTGGCCGAGAGGGATGTTAAGAGCTATATGAGTGAGCAAGTTTACTAGAGAGTTTGAGAAGTGGAATTGCGACTACCTTGGAAATGCTTCAATGCTTGATCAATCTCGTTCGTTTGATCCGGGGACAACACATAGGCCCAATCGTATGTTTGAGCAACTGACTCCCCATCCCAGACCAGATCGCCCGTCAACTGGGTTGGAAATCCCTCAGGGACAGCCGAAGGCAAGGTTTCAGACTTGAGTCTTTGAGCCTGACGGGCTTGGAACTTGGCGTAGTCTGGAGCGTACGCGATATCGGGCTGTCCAGGAGGAGCCGGGGCAGCTGGCGTGATGACGACAGTGGCGGACATGATGCTTCTGTTATTCTGCTGTTTTTGATGAGTTGAGTTGTGAATGAAGGATACAAACTCTTTAAAAGACTTGATGATATTCTCCATTATTACTAAGACATTGGTGCTGTTTGGCTGCGATATACGCAAATGCGATGAGGTGATGTCACATCGAGATTGCGCCATCTCTTCCGCTTACATCAACGCTGGGGTACATAATATCTGGAGAAATAATGCTCCTGTGTGACTAGATCTTGCATCAAGCATCAAAAAGATTAAAAAAGCAGAGTTAAGAATGAAGGTGATGAAGAAAAAAAGTGTAGGAAAAGAAAGAAGGCCAGCATTTCTAACAACAGTCTCTTCTTTAGCACCCCCAGCTCTTTCGTGAATATTCATGCCTCAAGAGACGTCCATTATGCCGAAATCACTCTCTGAACACCTCCAATTTGGCTTTCCCTCGTAACAGAGTCCAAGCCCAGAGAGAATCGAGAACAAGAATAATTCCAAAACTGAAAACGAGACTACCGCCAAAGACCCAACTATGATACCGCCAAGCACTATGCGTATCCAAGTGAGCAACTTGGCAAGCGATGGCCCATGGCAGCACATAGAGAAGATTGCTGGCGAGGCTTTGATAGAGGTACCACTTTGGTCGGGTTGCCAGTAAGATGGTGGCCAACTGAGTCGACATGGCGTAGAACACATAACACCAATCAAGGGTTCGCCACATATATGCCGTGACTTCAGCAACTTCGTGCGAGCCGCTGAGGTAGGATGCAAACGAATAGGCGCCGTAAAGGGTGAGAAAGATGGCAAGCGGAACTTCAAAGACGATTGCAAGAACCAGGGACTTGAGCGCAGGCCGTATAATTGCGAGAATATCTTTCCAGCTCGCCCTGGGTCTCCGCATATTGACTCCCACTTTTCTCCTCCATTCTCCCCAATTGTGGCCGATGAATTGAAGGGCAGTTACCTCTAGTGATTGCACGGGAACCATGACCAGTCCCCAGCGGATGGTGTTGAAGACACCCCAAGCCGTGGAGTAGACGGAGCCGAGTGCGACGATTGTCGTCACCAGCCAGAGGTAGAGAGCGTTTCTAACGGCAGACTCAGTGAAGAAAATGAGGCCAGGACGAAGGAAAACTTTGAGTGCTTGGAAACCTGGGCGTAGTCGGCGATGTGTCCGCGGCTCTCGTCGCAACTCTCTCAGGACAGGTCGGGTATTTGACCATAGAAAATAAGCGAGTCCGACGAAGGAAGCAACAAGATTGCAGACTAGCTGAATAATGCCTTGCATGTTGACAGTCGGCGTAAAGGGTCCCACATGCCACTTCGAGATAAGAAGAAAGTCGAGCAGGATATTGATGGCGAATTTGACCGAGCTGATGGCCAGAGGAATATCGGGTTTGTCCAGAGCTCTCGTTGATGTTGCGACAGCCGTTTCGAGGATCCCGCTAAATATAGTGAACGATGAGATGCGGATATATGTCAAGCTCGCCTCTCGGACTTCAGAGGGTACGAAGCGTCTTGCGAATGCCGGAGCCGCAGCAAGAAAGACGATGCTCAAGATGAACCCGGCGAGAGATTGAAACGCAATCAGGGTGTGGGTCAACTGAAGACGCTTTGCAACATCCCGTGATGCCTTGTCTCCGATAATCACCCAAGCGGCTCTTGGAAGGCCCTCATTGACAGCTTCGGCGGCTGTGTTCATGTAGGTGTAGGCATCTGTGGTTACCACCATGGAGGCGTCAATGCTGGCAACCCAGAGCTTGGACAGAGTACCGTAGAGAGCTGGAAGAATGAAAGATGCGAGATTGAAGAGAAGAGATCCTCTGTATTGCGTGCGATGCCACGGAAACCTGCGACGCCACCATTTTGGGTGTTCAGCCCGTCCGGCGATCTCGGGGTCTTGTTCCATGTGTGAAGGGCAGAGCAGCTTTCAAACCCAAATGTGTAATTGATGGAGCAGGAAGTAACGATAAAAGAAGAGAGTTTGAAGTAATGATCTGAGGAAGCGAAGGCTTGATAACCTTGGGTAACTCGAGTTTACCCCTCACTGGGAGTGGTCGGCCTCCTGCATGAACGGTAAAGTCAGAAGACTAGGTCATAGAGAGCATGTGTGAGTGGACGGTGTCAACTTTAGTAAGGGAACCCTCTGCGCGTGGGCTTTTGGATAATAAATAAATTAGTTTCAACTTAATATCTATAGTATTGAGACCACAGGAACATATCACACCCACTGTTACCATTACCTTCGGTGTTAATTTTGATGCCCTGGCTACCTACGTAAGCCGCCATGTCTGCCTTTCTAGCATGTCCTCCCCAAGTGTGCAGTTTTCAAGCTTCAGTAAGCCGATGCGTTCCCAGTATGTGTGTACACTCGGCGCCGACTGCTTCTGTTCTTGCTTCCAGACGACAAGTATGTATGTGCTGTATGTGTCATACCCCTTCGTACGCGAAGTACCCAAGACGATGCCAGACCATGACTGTCGTCGTCATGATCCCTCCGAGTGAGCGAAAACTCGCCTTGCCACACCCTATCACCAGCACAAACCGTGCCTATCCATTCTCCGCAATCGTCAACTGTTTCTATTGTCCTTCGGAACCGGACTGTAGTTGCGCAAGCCGTGATCTCGAGGATGTGCTGCTGGCCAGACCAGAGGTCCTTGCTACTGTCATCGGCCGTGCTCAGCTGGTTGTAGTAGCTATCCCATGGTACAGCGCCACCATCTTGGCCACGAGGAATAATAGATATGTCCACGTCAAATCCATAATGTTGATGGACGAGAGGTTTACGTCCACGCATGCTTTTAACCACACCATGCCATCCAGCCCACGACCAGCTCGGAAACCCCAGTCGTCGGCGGGCCGGCTGTTGGAGGTGCCAGCAGAGTCCTTTGATGAAGCCATCAGGAGTGGGGAGATAACTCCAAGCTTTTGCCAATTGGCCGTCGTTGCATAGAATCGGCACGCCGCAAATGTGGTATATGGGCTTGTGTTCCTTCTCGCTAAGAGGCTGGAAGATGCCGAGCCCTTATCAGCAAAGTAGAAGATCTTAGGTACAGTAGCAAATAAACTAGTTTTCAACTCGATATCTGCAGCTTTAAAAACACAGACCTATCACACCCACTGTTAGCATTATCTTCAGAGTTAACTTTGCTGTATTCTCAGCCATGGTCGACCACCACGTGCCATAGCCCTGTCACAAAAGAGACCAAGGTTGCTCCGAGCAACCCCTCCCTCCTTGCTTTTTCACCCCCATCTAATCTCTTGAACCCCTTTCCCGCTCTTGACCGTGAGACAAACCACACATGCACGATGTCTGGAACTGAATCTCGCCCAGACCCCCCTGCAATTAGGGAGAAAGGCTTCCGGCTTAGCTACGGGAGGTTCACCGCCGCAGCTGGGGATGTTGGCCGGGTGGAGGGGTCTCGTCTGAGGGTTCTCTTCAACCCCGGTTCTCTTAGACTGAAAAGAGATCAGAAGGTGGCACAAGAAGCTGCTAAGGTGCTGAATACAAAACAGTTCTTGGCCGGTCAACTCAGGCACTATGGGATCAAGTTCCCGTCATCCGCAAACTCTGGGCAGCTACGCGATTTTTTGAGGGATGCTGTTTTTGCAGGCAAGGTAGGTTTTTTTTTTTTTACCATGATGAGTACGTAGCATGCCAACTAAACTGAAGCTTACCAACCTTAGTGCGATCATGTCCCAGGATCAGTGATGCTTCTCAGAGATGCAATGGAACGCAAACCGGCACCCCTGCACAAAAAATGGGAGGGCGATGTCCGGGCTTGGGACACGAGAAAGAAACGGAAAGAAGACGAGGCATTCAACAAATGCACAACACCTGGTGAACGAGCCAACTGCGATCTTGGACGGTTTCTGGACTACTACTTCTTGACCAACGGAGAACCTGATCAGACGAAGACTCCTGAAGCCTTTGCGGTGTATGGTTTTGATGGTATGGCATCGCTTCATCACATGGCTGAGAAAATCCCTGGTCTGTACACCATGAGTGGTGGTCCCGACGAGAACCGCACTCTTTGTATCGGCTGGGATCACTCTGCTGTTAGTCGTCTTGCCATGGCTATTGGCAGACAGGCGTACGAGGAGAAGAAGAAGAAAGAAGAGTCCAGGTGGGAGGAGACCATGGAGGCACACCAGAATTATCTTTCAAAGTTCGGTCAGGGAAGCTCGTCTCAAAGCAAGAAGACACCGGCCGGTAAAGGCAAGCTCTCCCGATGCTTTGAGCTTGGACGATGCATAGGCTCTTACGCCGTCAAATGCGACGCCGTGTCAGATGGTTGGTTGTCGATGAGGGACTTCACGATGGATATATGTGAGGAAAAAAACGGCACATTGGTCGCCGACTATAATTTCGGGATCATACAGGGAACCATGCTGCTGAGCCAAAGTGAGGAAACACTGGATGCGCTCACTGGTGCTGGACATGACTCGGACGATGACTCTGACGATGGATTTGACTCTGAAGAATTCGACCAAGCCGAAGAAGACGACGACGAAAGACCAAAGACGAAGAAAAGACTGGCCAAAGATATTGGCGCAAGCATAGAAGGTACTGCCTCTGCATCAAAGCGACGAAAGGCTACACCATCTCTTGCTCGCCGTGTCTATTATCGACTCAGAGGCCTTGAAACCGGTCAAGGCGAGATTCTGCCCGATCCAGAACCCGGCCACTTGGACTTTATCAGTGATAGCTGTGCTACGTTTGTTGGTTTGGCCTATCGCTTTCCATACGCGGGAAAAAATGTCGAGTTTCGAGGATACAAAGTGTCTGACGTCGCAAAGAGGCGAGCTGCGGGATGGGACGACTTTTCGTGGAGGGCTTACGAGTCTGCAAGAAGGGGTAGGTGGCCCTGAAAAGATATGCTGGTGCCATTGTGAAGTATATATGTAATGCAGTTTGGGCGTGATCTAAATGCGAAGACTCCGTCATAGTATGCCATCGTCAAGCAGAGTCACCGCCAACTAAGTTGACTGTTTTGCCAGCCTTGAGTTTCTTTGAAAAGAATATGCTGCCCTTTCCTGAAGATTCACCCCCCACAGTAGCCTCGGATATCGTTTGGCCTGTTCCAACAGTGACGTTCAGAGCATTTCCCAGGATGCTCATAATCGAAGCCTTGGTAAGCGCCCCATCCTTCCATTCAGCATCAACCACAAACCCGCCCTTTGCCACAAATCCCTTGAAAGCCCCTTGTTTTGAAGATGGCATTAATGCAGGGAGAATCTGTATCACACCGTTGCTGCTTGATAGGAGTGACTCGGCAATAGCTGCAGAGCCGCCGAAGTTTCCGTCGATCTGAAATGCTGCAGGAGGTCCCATGTTGAGGAGACTGTCGTAAGTAAGATTGAGGAGGAGGTGAGTCATGTCAACTTCAAGGTTCTTGCCCTGGCCTAGTCGGGCTCGTAAGGCAGCGAGCCAAGCACGAGACCACCCCATGCTGCCAGCATCATGCCTGCGGAATAATTAGTACCCAAAGACGCGTCCCTTATCCGGCCCTTGGCACTTACGAAGCACGCCGTTCTACTAGTTTTCTGGAAGCTTCCCAGATCTTGGCATTCTCTGGGGTGATCTCGGATCCCGGATACAGGCCGTAAAGGGGAGACAGATGTCGATGTCCTGGCTCAACTTCTTCAAAATCTTCAATCCACTCCATAAGAGTGCCCATTCTCGGAGAGACTTGTAGAGGCGGGAGATTCTTACTCAAAGAGTTGGCCGTCTCGACCAATTTGTCTCCGGATTTACCCAGGACTTTGGCCGCCTGCACAAAGTTTCCGAATAGTTCGCGCAAGATCGAGTTGTCTATCGTTGCTGAAATCGTCATGGCACCAGAGTTACTTCCGTTCTTGTAAGAGGCTTCTGGAGAAACGGACGGATTGGTCACCTTCCAACCCTTATAGTCTGTTAGGAAATCCTCATAGAACTGCACTGCGTCTTTGAACAGATAGTAGTTCTCTTTGAGGAAGTCTTTGTCCCCGGTGTAGAGGTAGTGATCGAAAACGTGTTGAAGGAGCCATGCGTGCCCCATAGGCCAGTAGGATCCTTGTGCGTATATATCCTGGGGTGCCGCATCTCCCCAAATGTCGGTGTTGTGATGTGCGACCCAACCGCGGGCATTGTACATTTTGCGTGCTACTGGTTTGCCAGTCTTGTGCATCAGCTTCATGTGAGTGAATAGAGGCTCAGTCAACTCGGCCAGATCTGGTGTTGCGTTAGGACTACCGTAAAAATGCGTAGTTGGGAGGAGGCTTACTCGTGATCTCGGCTGGCCAATAGTTCATCTGAAGATTGATGTTGATGGTATACTTGGAACCCCAGGAGGGATCTAGAGCATTGTTCCAAATTCCTTGAAGGTTTGCAGGCAAGGTCCCAGGGCGGGAGGAGGAAATAAGCAGGTATCTCCCAAACTGAAAGTAGAGACTGAAGAGGTCGGGGTCAAAGTCGCCTTGGGCTAGAGCCTGACGTCTTTTGGCCGTGGTCAAAGCCTTCTGCTCATCGCTCGAAGTACCAAGGGATAGACTCGCTCGCTCGTACAGCTTTTGGTAGTCGCTCACATGGCCTTCACGAGTTTGCGAGTAAGATGAAGACACGGCCTTGGCAAGTGTCTTTCGAACTGTTGACAGAGGGTCGCGTTCCCGGACAGTAGTTCGCATGTCGATGTATATCAAGGCTTCGTCCGCGTTGGTTACGACAATTTGATCACCGATTTGACGTTTGGATCCACCTTTGATGGCAACCCGAGCCCCGAAAACTGCTTTGAGCTGATTCGAATTGAATGTCGAGATGATGGTATCGCCGTTTTCAGCATAGGCTGTCTCCACGAACCGATTCTGCTGGTTGGAAGGTCGTTGGAGTTTGATGTAAAAGCTTAGAGAGCCTGGCTTAGAAGTAGTGAGCTGAACGGCCATGACGTCTCCTGGCTTGCTGGCAAGGTACTCCCGCCCGTATGAGATACCATTCGCTTGGTAGTAGACACCTGCCGTGCCGTCGCTGAGGTCAAGCCATCTTTCATACTTGGTAGCTGACCCTTGGTTTTGGAAGTATATTTGAAAGTCACCCCCAGGCTGGTACATTCGCATGCTGGACGGTACACCCGAGAGTCCCAGATTGGCCTCGAAGGTAGCGTCTTTGACATTTCCCTGAGCGAGAAGCGACTACACCTTTGGAAGCGTGTCTTTGGCGTCTGGATTGACTCTGTCGAGTGAGGTACCGCTCCAGAACGAGTCTTCGTTGATGTAGATGAGTTCAGTTCCAGTTACCCCCTTGATCATTCCCCCAAGCCTTCCATTTCCGATGGGTAGAGATTCGTTCCAGAGACTAGCAGGAGTGTCGTACCACAATCTCGAGGGGTTCGATTTGGAGTTGGGAGGATCAATGCCGTGGCATGTTGGAAGAGCTCCCAAAGTTGTCAACAGGAAGAATATCCGCATGGTGAGACGAAGGTTGCCGCGTAGTCTTTGGAGCTGAGATGAAGTCGGGCATAAGCATAAGCGATAAACTACAATGAACCATCAGAACCCTTTTGTAGTTTTGAAGGCTTGCATCTGCTTATATATGGATTCATGTCTTTATCCATGCAAGCTCAAAATCTGCGATGTAAAGAGCTTTGGATTGGTGGGTTAACTATTCAGGGAAGACTGTTTTCCGAGATCAGGCTAAATCGGCTCTTATAAGCCGTTTTTGAGATCGACATTGCAGATTCGAGTGCGGAGAGGCAATTATAGAATGATCGGCACATACTAAATCCCTGCCGTCGTGTGAGGGAAAGCTTAAGAGTGAGGGGAAAGACCGCGAAGGAGTGCAGAGGTGGACGGATAAATCGAGAGAAAGGAGGGGTTCGGTTGAAGGGAGAGCATTCACGGTTGAAGGGAGAGCATTCACGGTTGAAGCGCCTAATTAGGAGATTTGTCGATGAGAGTGGCTTTTTTCCGATGCCCAGGGCGAGAAGTTGAATCTTGTGAAGCATTTGGTTGGTTGCAGTGAGCCGTCAAGTGTGCTGTCAGTAAAGATGGGGTGCCGAAATCAGGCTGTAGCCGAGAATCGGTACAAAGGCCATGGGTGGTGGCTGATTCTGGGGGCTACTTACACCGATTCTCATTCAAATACAACTGTGAGATGGCGATCAGGTGCAGCCGAAATGAAACCAGGCTGCGACTATTGATCAACTAAGCCATGTCAATTGTGCAGCTGAACATGTCAGCCTGGCAGAGCTGTAACGTGCACCTTGATAAGGCCACATCCTTGTCGGGAAGAGCCCTGATGCATTTGGACTCGCCTCATTCTGAATTCACCTTGGATCTCAGAATCGGGGCAATATGTAAGGGGTAAAGCTGTTAGCTAGATCCTTGCTACTGCATTGCAGACGTGTTGGTCGCAACCGAGCTCATTGTTTCCCCTCACGGAATTCAGCTGGCTCGGTGTCGCCAGCGCCAAGGCGGCCTGACAGGCGCACTGCTTTGCACAGCCCGAGCAAGCAACTTGCAGCCTTCATAATCGCAGCGCGGCTGGGGAATCAGGGTGGCTGTGAAAGCGGCTTGGGTGGTAGGCAGTAATGGCACAATCTCTTTGCTGGTCATTGTTGATTGGCTACTCTCATTGGGTTAGGCAAAAATGAGGTGAGGCATCACGCGGGGCTCAACAGCATGTCCATTTTCCTGAACGAGTTTCCTCTCCCGTTCCTGATCTCTCTTGAACCTCAATTTCGATCCGTGAGTTTTTACTGAGTCCGACCTTCCACATAGATGCACTAACATACTCCAAGCATCTCAACCACAATGGAGGCCTTCAGTTTAGCCGCGTCGATCATGCAAGTCATCGACTTCGGCTCGAATTTCGTCGTCACAGCCATCGCATGTACAGGTCGTCATCTTCGACCCCCGAGGACCTCGTCGCACTCCGGAGTCTTCAAATAAACTCAGAAAGCCTTGGTGCTGTCTTGGGAACACTGAAAGCTGACTGTTGCCGACTTGCTAATCGTTCATCTGGGAACGAAAATGATGGCATCATTGCTTTGGCTAATGAATGCTCCAAAGCTCTTCAAAAAATGCTCGACACACTAGAAATCGTCAAGCCTTCGAAAACCGGAAACATCTGGAAGGCTATGAAATCCGCTGTGGCACTCAAGTGGAATGAAAGTAGCCTCTCCGCTCTCCAGAGCCAGCTCAATGACTTCAAGCATCAAATCAGCCTGAACTTGCTCGTTTCTGTTAGGTAAGTAGTAATCCAGAATATTATTCTTATCCTTGCTGGAGCTAATACCTTTGAAGGCAATATTCGCAAAAGAGCGTAACACAACAAGACGAGATTCTTCGACGCCTTGACCGGCTCACAAGAGACACCAGTGCGTCTGCACGGGAACCAATCCCCTCAATCGACCAGTCTGGCTTTGGATCGTCGATCATTCAGCTTTTGACCAGGCGGCTGGGCCAGGAAGACGGCGAGGCTGAAAGAGCCCGGCTTCGGAGCGCCATCATCAGCGCAATGTTGTCTGGAGACGACGACATTGAGACATCCTCGAGCATCCTTCTTACCGACGACCATCGTAAGAACCTTGAAGCAATGTTCCTAGCCACTCTTCACTACGAAAGTATGGCAGATAGGGAACTGGCAATTTCTGACGCACATGAGGCAACATTTCATTGGATTTTCAACAACAGCGAGCATCAGACCGCGAAGTGGTCAAGCTTTACAGGCTGGCTCGAGTCGGACGAACAGGTCTATTGGATCACTGGAAAGGCTGGATCAGGGAAATCTACCTTGATGAAGTTCTTGACGCAGCCTCACCAATCCCAGGATGCAGCGGAGAGCTCCAGGAACTTGCCTCTAGAAACTCGTTGCACCGAGTACCTTGGACGCTGGGCCGGAGACCAACGTCTCATCATGGCTTCCTTTTACTTTTGGGCTGCAGGTACTACTGCCCAGAAATCTCACAAAGGGTTATTCAAGACGCTCCTCTCACAACTTTTTCGGGCATTTCCAGAAGCTATTCCCTTCACGTTTCCCAAGCAATGGGGGGTGCTATCTCTATTTAATGAAGTTTCCAAAGAAGTCCCGGAACGAGAGCTGCGCAACATGTTCAAGCGAGCCATACGGCACATCTCCTCGAAAGCAAAAGTCGCTCTGTTCGTGGACGGACTGGACGAGTTTGAAGGTGATTTGGAGCCACTGATTTCAACAATGCGCGACGTGATATCTCACTCTTCGTTTGTCAAACTGTGCACCGCGAGTCGCCCATGGAATGAGTTCCAGAAGGCCTTTAAGGACGTGCCTAGCCTCCGACTTCAGGACCTCACCCGGTCTGACATCCAGAAGTACGTCGAAGCGAGGTTCAACGAGAATCAGAAATATAGGGCTCTACGGAACAGGGAGACTGGGCTCACCGAACATCTTATCAGCTCCGTGGTCTCGAAGGCGTCTGGTGTGTTCCTGTGGGTCAAGATTGTGGTGTCCTCATTGCTTGCAGGACTCAGCCAAGCAGATCGTCCAAGCGACCTAAAAAGACGACTTGATGATCTAACAGCGGATCTGGAGGGGCTATACGAAAGGATACTTGATAACATCGACCCCTTCTATCTCGAGCACGCTACCGAGTACTTCACCCTCATGAAATCATGCCCTGAACCACCTTTCGCCTTGCTCTTCTCTTTTGCAGACGAAGAGAACCTTCTGGATTTACCTGGCAGGCTTCTTTCCAACAATGTCAAGAAAGACGGCATGGCAAGCCTACTTGACCGTGTGCAAGATATCGCAACCAGGCTGAACAGTAGATGCAAAGGCCTCCTGGAGGTTGTTGAACCCATTCCAAAACCGGGATCTCGACACCCTGTACTCACGTACCATGGACCAAGGATTCAATACTTGCACAGAACTGTTCGAGATTTCATCGACAGCCCAAACACCACAAGACGACTTGGCCGCTATCTGCCTGACTCTTATGATCCCCATCTCATGCTTTTATACGCCAGCGTTGTTTTGGATGCAAAATGCAGCCCATATATGACACAACGGATGATGATGAGAGATGTCATGTATCATGCGGACCGAGTGAGCACAAACTCGACACAGGAGCTCGTGAGGGGATTGGACCGTTATCACGAAACCCTCTCAATCAGGTACGCTAATGAGAAGAATTTCCGCCTCGACTTAAGAAGCCTTAACGGTGTCTACAATGCGATGAGCCTGGAACAGCAGTTTATGTGTCTCGCCATCGAGTATGGGGTTGTAGGCTACATCAACGCCAAAGTTGACGACGGAGGCTCAATCCTCCTGTTCAGAGACCGTCTACTTGAGATATCCTTTCGGGAGTTCAGCCCCACCAGTTTCCGTCGTCCCGTGTGGAATTTTGTCAAAAGGGGCTTTAAAAGCCCTACGACAGTCTCATACTCTTTGCTTCATATTCCCTTCCTACACTTCTCGCCTTTACCCTACGACCGACAAGCCGAGGTGGCCAAGGCCCTGCTCAAAAGAGGAGCAGATCCTAATCAAGCATTCAAGTTTCGCTTCAATGGTGTCGGGGCGGTTACTACACCCTGGAGGTTATTCATCGGAGAGATTATCTGTGCCTTTCTTTTGAGGTCAAGGCTAGCAAGAAAGGCTCGATTAGCTGTGCTTGGCGAGATCACACGACTCTTGATTGACTACGGCGCCAACGTGGACCCTTCGAACGTGGAAGCAGCTATCAAACTCTTGGCGGCGCAGCCAGATAGAGATTACGTCTTGAGTCGCCCAGCGTGGTCGGTACACGAAGCCATTTACTCGGCTTTACGCAGAATGAAGAAGGACAGGGCATCCCGGAAGCTTGAGTTTGACAAGGAGCATCAACGATATCTAGGAGGGGGCGCCCTCAAGTTGAACCAGGACCCACCCGTGGAGCGTCTTCCATATCGGCAAGAACCTTGGCATAAGGGAGGACGAACACGGTATTATTCTAACTGTTAGCTTCTCAGCCGTAAAGGTTCTATATATATAAGATCTATATATATAAGAGATTAAGGAATGGGATTTCATAATGGAGTTGTAGCAGCAGCTAACTCTCCGAATGGAGCCACTTACACCTGATCTTTCATGCCTAGACTCGTGTCTGGTCATTATGCTCCCCAAAACCTCGCCCAAGCTCGGACAAAGACATTCTTCTCCTTCAAAGCCTCCCTATCACTCTCTTGGCCAAGCACCTCCTCCCAGAACCGACATTCCTCATCAATGGCCTGCTTCTGCCCATCGGCATAGATATCGACAGTAGCGGCGTTCGCCATACGGGTACCCTTGAAAATCTTCCAGAACAAGAACATGAAGGCGAACCACGCCAGACCAAAATAGCTAGTAATGAACCCCTTTGTCGACCATGGCTTGAAGGTGTCGAAACCGATAAAGATGGTGGTTAGGGTACCAATGAGGATGGACACATAAGGCAACCAAGATGCGCAGGGGACGGTATAGGGGAACACAATGCCTGGCACTGGCTGTGCCACGGATTGTCTGAAGAGCGACTTTTTGAAGTGGTTCTCACCCTGACGAACAATCCCCTGTGCCTTGAGAGCGCGGCACCAGCCGAGGAAAACCAACGACATGGCTGTGGCGTTGATGACAAGGGCCACGGTGGTAAGGTCCACGAACCAAGAGAAGACCTCTCCTGCGCTATTGGATGCGACGAGAAAGGATAACAGCGAGATGATGGTGACAGCCGTGACGCAGACCCATGGCACGCCACTCTTGGTGCACTTCAAGAAGAGCTTGGGTGCCCGTCCGTCCTGGGCAAGCGAGTAGAGGGTTCGGCTGGAAGAGTACAGATACGCGTTGCCACAGGACCAGCCGGAGAGAAGGATGAGAAAGTTGATGAGGCCGGGCAAGAATCCCTTGATGCCGAGGTTCAAAAGACCAAGAACCCAGGGAGATGCCGCTGCGCCAGCCTCGCCAGACTCGATCGCGCCCAGGAGTCGCGAGTCGCGCGAGTTGCATAGGATACCCACGGCGAGGATTCCCACGATGTAGAACAGCAGAATACGGGCGGCGATCATCTTGGCAACGCGGGGAATCGTCTTTCACGGGTTCTGGATCTCGCCAGCTGCCAGGGAGATGATATCGGGACCTCCAATAGTGAAGACGACGTACCGGACCGATATGCAGATGCTCAGAAAGATACCGGTGGCACCATCGGTGTAGTAAGGATGCACCATGTCCCCGTTCTTCCAGTTGCGAAACCCATACGCCTCACCTGTGGGATTTGCTCCGACCATGGTGAAAAAGGTCGCTAGGATCAACCCGATCAGCAGAAGGATCTTAGTTGAGCCCATGACGAACTCAGCTTCTCCATACCACCTATGTGATTCTGTCAGTGACTCTAAGTGTGACTAAGAGTATCTAACTCGCTTACCTGACTGCAACCATGTTCAGAAAGAAGCATACCGCCATAACCATGGCGATCCACACAGCTGGGTTGATGTCGGTGTTCCAATACTGCATGACAGTAGCGACGGCCGAGTACTCGGTGCACACTAACATGGCACCGGCGTAAAAGTAGGTCCAGCCCATGGCAAAGCCCAAGGCGGGATCGACGAAACGAGCGGCGAGTTCGTAGATGGAGCCACGGATTGGAAGCCACGCCAGCATCTCGGCAATGTTGACACAGGTTGGCCAGATGAATCCGAGGCCGTAAATCAGATAACCTATAAGCAGAGGGAGCGGGCCAGCCTTGGATAGAACCCCGCCGACGCCGACGAAGAGGCCGACGCCGATGCCACCGGCGATGGTCATCAGCTGGACGTGACGTGGGGTCAAGCCGCGACGAGTTTGCAGCACAGTGGTAGGGACGTGGTCCCCGGCGAAAGTCGAAACGTTGTCATCGCCGGTATCCTTTTTGAGCGAGGCGGTCATGATGGCAGATGAAGGATCAAAGAAAGAGAACCAATGCTCGCCTTTGGTAGATGGGCAAGGAGAGGGAACTGATTGTCGGGACTGTGGCGGGGAAGGTCAAGGTCCTTATAGACATGAGAATCGATGCTCAACAGGAGATTGGCAAGGCTCATATCTGCGGAAAGACGACAAGTTGTCCCTTGGCAAGGACAAACCTCCAGGCCGCCACCCTGATCGGCTCGCCGGGCCAAGGATAGGACTCTCTGCTAGCAAAGAAGACCGGATAGATAACCTGACTCGTAGACATGGGGTCTGATCAATAGTTTGCCCCCTCAAGCTTAGCACCAACCATTTGCGACGTAATCTGGAGACCCCGCCTACCCCATGGAGTCAGAATCTGAGCAATAGGATGCTTCTGTTTAACAACTCCAAATCTAGGTTAGTGTTATCGTCACCTGCTTATCTCCTGATGGAGACAACCCATCCTTGTCATACTCCATATGGCAAGACTAGCATTACAACACCTGATTGAGACTGAGGACACTTCCGAACGATAGCCGTCGACTTGCAAAAACCAGAATGGTCGTTATCAAAAGTATAATAGTGAAGAAATGGGTGTCGACCATGGCAGCATCGGTACCTCCTATCCACGACCAACCTACTGCTGACCATGAGCAACCCACGCGACAAGGCAAGAGACCGGCTCCTGGCCATCGCTCAAACTCTCCAAAGCCCAGACCCCAACTATGGCCTGCCGGAAGAGTTCATGACGAAGCTCAGGGCGGCCCTCGTCGCTGACCCGTTGCTCCCAAGGGCCGACCCGTCCATCTCACTCTGGCAGGAACCCCCTCATCCGAGTGTCTCGAACATCCAGTCGCCTAGTCTTCCTCGATTTGCCGACTTTGTCATCATCGGCTCTGGAATCACCGGGTGTAGCGTCACCAAATCCCTTCTGGAGGATGACTCCCTGCACCCCGCAAGCCGTGTCGTGGTCTTGGAGGCGCGCACCCTCACGAGCGGCGCCACTGGCCGTAACGGCGGCCAACTCGTCTCGCCAGTCGGTCATATATACAACAATTTGTGTCGGCGACACGGAGAAGACGCGGCAAAGGAGATGTCTCGCTTCAGCCTCATGAACGTTGATCGGGTCATGTCCATGGTCAAGGACCTGGATCCCGAACTCCAGGCTGCCAGCGAGATCCGCAAAGTCTCCAAAGTGATGGTTTCTGGAGACAAGGAGACTTGGGAAGCCTCAAAGAAGTCACTGAATGCTTTCCGAGATGCGATACCGGAGCACCGAAAGCTTCATTGCGTGACCGAGAAAGAAGATCTTGCCGAGGTATGTCCCGTGTCGTCTCTTATATGGACGACAAGAACTGACTGTCCGCTCCTTTTCAAGTTGAATATCAAGAACGGCTTCGGAGTCATCCAGCATCAAGTTGGCGCACTCTGGCCATATCGTCTCATCACCGGAATCTTTGAGCGTCTCCTCGCCCAATACCCCGACCGTCTATCGATCGAGACCAACACACCCGCCACCAACGTACAGTTCCTCCCTGAATCCGAGTCTGAATACCCATATGCAATCGAGACACCACGGGGAACTATTCGTAGCAAGCAGGTGATTCATTGCACGAATGCAAACGCTGCACACCTCTTGCGTCCACTTGCGGGAAGACTGTACCCGTATCGCGGACCGATGTCAGTGCAGAAGGCTGGTCCATACTTGGAGCACCGCGGCAACCAACGTTCATGGAGTTGCCTGGTCAAGTCTACGTTGGACCCGGTGACTGGATTCTTCCACAGCGGCTTGTACTACCTTCAACAGCACGGCACAACTGGAGATATCTGGGTTGGCACTGACTACTCCAGCTTGTTCGATGTCTTGACGTCCGACGACACTTCCGTTCCAGGTCAGGCAGTTGAAGCCCTGTTGCGATTTCTCCCCGAATACTTTGCTAAGGGATGGCCAACTGGCGAGGTTCCAGAATTGAAGGGAGTGTGGACTGGCCTTCAAGGGCATACATCAGATGGCATACCCCTAGTGGGCCGACTGACCAGAGATCTGTCCGGCAGGGACGGCGATGGTGAATGGTTCGCCGGAGGCTACGGCGGATACGGAATGGACAAGGCATGGATGACTGGCGAGGCGCTCTGTAGCATGATCACTCGTGACGTTGTCCCAGACTGGCTGCCAAAGGCCTTCCTCATGACCAAGGAGCGGCTTCAACGAGATGTGACAGTCGAGAAATCCGTAGCTAAATGGGTTTCAATTGCCAAGACAGGAGACTGGTAAAGAGAGTAGCTAGTCAAGTTTACATCCCATGAGCGTGCTCAACTCCTTTTGCGTGCAAATATCCAACCAATACACATCAGACTGCCCTTCATCCAGAGCACTCCAGATACTCGTGACAAGCTCCAGCACGTTGGCTACCTTGCGCAGCGGAAGCACAGCCGCGTATGCCGACAGCCGGCTCCTGACGGAACTCCTGGCGCGGGCCACCTCGATGACGCTCCGGCCAAGCCCCCGGGCCTGGTCATCCACCGCGCCCAGCGAAGCGACGTCCTGCGGCCCGCGGCGTAGCTCGTTGGGTACGGCGACGAAAATGAGGGGCTGGATGCTTCTGCTTCTGGACTCAAAGGGGATTTCGCGGACGAGATCCAGAGTATGCAATGCCAGGCTGGTCATCCACGAGTCCATCTCGGCTTTGCTTGGTATCTTGGATGGAGGCCGCGGGGAGAGGATTTGCTCCTTATCCCACGGACGATACCGCTCTGCGAGGAGATCAGGGAACACGCGGTATATCTGTAGTAGTCCGACATATTGATAAGCTTCGTCTATCTTGGCCAGGTGCGCCAACGTGGTTCTCGGATCTCCCATGTCTTGCAACCTTGAAGTATCCAACGGTCTGTATGGGAGTAGTCGTTTCTCCAAGATACGGGCCTCTCGGATCTGGCTTTTGAAAGAGTCCAAGTCTGCCTCGGTGACAAACTTGATAGCTGAGACTCGACGACGGTATTGATATACCAGCCTTCCAATATCGGCAAGCATCTTTACTGTCTGACCTGATATCCCAGCAAACGGGTGCAAGGTAGGCTCATTGGCCGGCTCTTCCGGTCCGATGAAGGGATTATCCGTGGTCGACGTGTCAGTGAAGAAAGAGAGCAGCATCCCCCAATAGTCGACTGAAGTCTGGAAGAACCTGGCAACATACTTGGAGTCTTCCCCCTTGGTTGTCGCAACCCGCTCACGCACCAACTTCCGTGTCGCTTGGAATCGCTCCTCGGACATGTTCCCAGGATTATGCCAGGTAGCGGAATGGCAAAGAAGAACTGTTGACAGGAGTTCGACCTCTGGGTGGTCCGAGGAGCTGCTGAGTTCTTCTTCAAGGCACTGTAGTGCTAAAAGGCGTTCTTGGGCCGCCGTTGCGGATAGCTCAGGGAACCCACTGGTCAGGCAAGCCGCGGCCATGCTCTGCATTGTGTGGTAGAGGACCCTAGATGACTGCCAAGCCTTTTCGACCACGACACGCATAAAGTTTGATTGGCTGTCCCAGGCGCAGAATAGTGATATGACTTCTTTGATGAAAAAGTCTGAGAGAGCGGTGGGGAGGTTGCTGAGCTCCCTTGGCATAGTTGAAAACCTTTGTATCATCTGCCCCGAGTCTTGGTTAATATGGTGATTGGAGGTGCGTGAACTTGAGCTTGTGCTATGGGCATATTGTTGGGTTTCTGCATCCGGCCAATTCTCGCTGATGGCATGGCTTGTAGGCATGTCGGCAAAGCCACTGTCCAAGATCAAGGGTTCACTCAAGGCCAGGGGGTATTCCATAGGGCT
This sequence comes from Fusarium phalaenopsidis, assembly GCF_050370095.1. Lineage (NCBI taxonomy): Eukaryota > Fungi > Ascomycota > Sordariomycetes > Hypocreales > Nectriaceae > Fusarium > Fusarium phalaenopsidis. The sequence goes on from NW_028145398.1 coordinate 149,644, forward strand.
GTATCCTTGGAAACCCCATTGAGAGTCTGAAAGATCATATCCTAGGCCTGGATATTGTGAGGCGCCTGGCTGCGTAGGGGACGGTAGATAACTGTTGTCTCCGAAGTTGGGAAACAGTGAGAGAAGGCTCAAACTTGAGGGCCCGGATGTCCCCGCGAGTCCTTGGTCGCCCGAGGCAGCACCAGCCTGCAGACAAGCCTGATCCCCTTTGGTTACCGACGGCTTCTGACCACGGCTTGAGCCAGCAGAGTTCTGATGGAGCTGGTTCTTAGCAGCCCATCGCAGGTTAAAGACGTATCCAGGACATTGATTCCCAGATTCCTCGCACCGTCTACACCCGGGCTTTCTTTGATCGCATTTAAGCTGATTTTCACCGTCAGCGCCTCGATGTGTCTCGACGCCAGGTCCATCGACCGACCTACCCTCTTGGCCTTGCACTGTGTGCACCCGTGGCGCGACCTCGAGTGTGTTAGACGATAAAGGGTGCTCATGGTTGGCAAGAACGGCAGTGGGATGTAAAGATGGCAGCCAATCGAGATCGTCCAGGAAGCGAGAGGTGATATAAGGAAGATGTTAGATATCATGAAGGGTTGCCGTCGTGATTAGACCAAGAAGGGGGTCAATGCCTGAGGCACCAAACCCCGCGATAACGGTTCACCCCCGCTTGTTAGCGGCTGGGCTTAACTCCCAAATAGGTTCCAACTACCGGGCTATCTTGAGTGTTTTGTCAAGGCGGCCCCCTGACCCCCTTGTGAGCTGAACCCCTTTGACACCCCATTAGACAATGGATAGGTTAGGATCGGGGTTATGGTTGGTTAGGGTTATGGTTAGGATTAGTCTATGATTGGTTCAAAGTGCAAAGGGGGTTGGCTGGCAAGGGGGTCGGGGGTCGTCTTGACTGTATACACGGCTATCTTTGAAGACATGGAAGTTATACAACCCTTTGCACTATGCTTGATTTTCATTATTGCCAATCGACTCCTTCGTTCGCCGGTTTATCGCCATAGCTAATGATATTCTCCAATTATTCAACAGCCAGGTCAGCCAACTTGGATGAGAGTGGATTGTTTCTGTTGACAAGTGATGTGGCGCTGGAAGAGTTTCCTGAGCATATGAGGACGTGATATAATCTTGGGGGGGGGCAGGGGAGGGGCAACTTGGGTGTGAAAGCATGCTGATAGTACTAGTATACTACTAGTAGATCCTTGTAGAATATCGGTGAAAGTAGAATAGAAACCTTTAGTGCTATATTCCGTCCTTACCGTTGGATTTGACATTGTTCGATGACAATCGGAGAGAGGAAATTTGGCTGAACTGGCGAATCACGTCAATAAGAAGCACTTGCCTATAATGTGAGACTACTCTTGGGCACATCTTAAATTCAGTTTCGTATAGAGACTACTGGAATCTGCTACGGTCATTGTTGTAGAAGAGCCGTGATCAACTTGCATACTATCACGCTTCAAACGCATTAAGACGTAAACGCTCTTCCGAGGGTACGCTTTCTCAAGCTCTTTCCTGTCGACTTGGTCTCCAAGACAGCAACACTCAGCTCTGGCAGACTGAACTTGAAAATTCCATCCTTGTCTGCCTCGAGAACTGTAGTCGTGCTGTTCACAATGTTGACCCCAGTGTGAGGGTCGTTGTAGGCAAAGGGATCGTCCTTGGCGTTGGTCAACAGGGTGAGGTCGGCCTCAGCGCCGGCCTGAACGCCCTCGAAGGACAGAGAGACAGGCACGTCGGCTCCCTTGGTCGTGTTATAGGCAGCACCCTTCCAGATGAAGCTGCCCTCGTCCTCATTCTTTCCAGCAACGTAGAAGAGAGGGTCAAAGTCGGCAGAAGCAGGCAGCGTGTGGGTCATGGGATGGGCAGCAAAGAGCTCCCACACGTACCAACTGGTGGAACGTGTTGTCATGGCGGGGTCGGCGGCGAACTGAACAATGGTGACGGCCCACTGCCAGCGGTTCATGTTGCGGAGGACAGGGGCGTAGAAAGTTCCAGGAATGCGATCGGCGTTTCTCTCGTAGCCGATAAGAGACACAGCCTCGCCCACGGTTCCAATCCACCAAGGAAACTTCATTAAATCCCCAGACCAGCCAGTTCCACCGTTAGGGTGAGTGGCAGCAACCTCTCCAACGATGTGGCCAATGTCATTGTCGAACCGGTCGAACTCCTCGACCAGGGCATTGGGCTCGCGGTAAGGGTGGTAGTCGCCAATTCCAGGAGCAGGAATGTCGAAGCCGTCGCCATCAGTAGTCGCGCCAGAAGAAATAACGGTAATATCGTCGTAGACGTCGGTGATGGCCTTGAGGAACATGGGGAAGCGGTACTCCTTGTAACTCTTCCATCCTCCGGGATAACCCGCGAGCCAGTCTTCGTTTCCAATCTCGACATAGTGAAGCTTAAATGGCTCTGGGTGACCAAGTTCGGCTCGACGCTTGCCCCATTTGGAGTCAGCAGGGCCACGGATGAATTCGATTTCGTCAAGGGCGTCGTCAATGATGGGCTGGAAGTCTTCCTTAGGGGTGACGTCGCCGTTGAGGGATAGACCCGCGTAGACGCCGACGACTGAGAAGAATCATGTTAGAGCTGTGTCGTGGCATAGTGAGCGAAAATATCTTACCAATCTCCAGTTGCATATCCTCAGCCCACTCAAGGTACTCCATGAGACCAAGGCCATGAGTTTGCTGGTAGTCCCAGACACCCTCAAAGCCCTTTCGGTACCGGAGAGGGCCGAGGGTGTCCTTCCAGTCCCACCAAGTCTTGTTGGTTGATCCCTCCAGCATGTTGCCACCAGGGAAGCGAAGCAGGCTCTGGTACAGTTGCGTCAGTGTATTGAGCAAAATCAAATTAGTTATGAGGGACTCACTGGGTGCAGGCCTTCGAGAGCCTCGGCAATATCGATTCTCAGCCCATTCTTGCGGCCCTTGTAAGTGGGGGGGAAGAGACTGATCAAGTTGAAGTCAAGAGATCCACCAGACACGCCCTATCTTAGTTAGAAAGAGTCCAAAATCGGTGACCGATGTGATTTGAATAGCTACCTTGGGGTTGAACGTGATGGCAAAAGTGTTGTTGCTGTTGGGAGCATCCTTCTTGGGGATGAGTTCGAACTTGTGCTCAGTCCAGTCATTGGCAACAGACTTGGACTTGATATCAACAGAGCCAAACACATCCTTGGTGAGGTTAGACTGCAGCGAGGCGGTGAACTTTCCCTTGTAGGCACCCTTGACCCAGAAAGAGCCTGTGTAAGTCTGCTTCTTCACATCCATTCCCCAGTAGCCGTCATTAAAGAAACCAATGGACTTTTCCTTCTTGCTTCCTGCCTTGACGTTCAAAGACACGGGAAGGGCATCGGAAAGTGGTTCCTTGAGACGGTTTAGAGATAGTTGGGCACCATTGACTGAGTGCCAGCCGTCTAGCGAAACCGGATATTTGTCGCTGTACTGGAAGGCTCGGTTGCGGATGAGCTCAGCATAGATTCCACCGTCACCGGAGTTGTTGATGTCCTTGATACAAAGAGTCAGTTGCCGGCCGTTGAAGCTGGTTAACAGAGACTTACTTCGTGAAGGAAGCCATATTGATGGCCACTCGTGGCATTTCCATCCGAGGCAGACACCTTGATGTTGACAGCTCCAGCCGTCGCGACATACGCCGCAGCGGCAAGAATCGACTTGAGGGAGACCATATCGAAGTCGGGCAGACAAAGTCTGAAAGGTCTGTGTCTGGGAGAGTCACATCTTGCGCCGGCATTGACGGGGTTTTATATCACGACGATCCGCCCATGACGTGCCTGCAGCCGATGGCCGGCCATACTAGCCGCCAGTTAATATTAACAACAAAGTCATACAATACAGCCTAAAAGAGATATTCCCCGAAACCATATACAGACAATAGTCAAGCGGCCCAATCATCGATCAATCAAGCCTCTCCGCATCATGTACATCCAAGTGCCCAGACGTAAAGTCGACTAACCCGCACTTCATCCCGCTCTTATTAGTTAGTAGCGCCGATGCGGAGAAAACAACGCGGAGAAGTCTCGTGCCTCGGGGTATCTAAGCTCGTATGACGTTCCTGATCGGTCGAGCATCATCCGGAGCAAGGTTACATTTAAGCCAGGATAAAGGCCAGCGTGCCCCGGCAAATTGAAGCGCCGGGATTGGATTCGCGCGCATAAGAGTTATAGTTGCGCATAGAGTGAGGGGAAAATGGTCTTGATCAGGCGGGGGAGTTAATTAAGCCTGTCTATCACTTCTTTTCCTGCTGTTAGTGAATACTTGTTTGTCGGTTTCTCCGGGTGGAAGAATTGATCAACAGGTCCACGAATTATAAGCGAGGAATCGGATAATGGCATGTCGATCAGTTGGAATTTGTCGCAGCTAAAAAAAAAAAAAAAACATGGGCAAAGGTAAAAAGCACAGGCATCCGCCTGATCCGATCTTGAATTCTTGAATTCTTCTTGTCATTGTTTGTTCATGCTATCTGCGCCTTTATCACCATCCGCAACCCAAGTCAGTGGCCAGTGCCTATTCACCAACCATCATCAACTGCCTATTTTCCAAGGACCATTGATGATGAGCGCGATGGCCTAGAATGGCCTTTGGGACAGCCGTGGGCCAATGGGGCATAGCGGTCGTCTATTTCGTCAAAGGGGACCGATGCAGATCATTCCCATGCCGTACAAGTTTGGCACTTGCATACTCAGTCATCACCCTCGATGTGGTCGCTCTTTTCCTTTCCTCCCACAAACTCTTGAGGCATAGCGATCGGTCGAGTCTTGGCAAACTTGACAGTCGACCACATCGACGGAGAGTCCTTGAACAGGAGCTCAATCTCCTCCAGGTTTCGGCCCATAGTCTCAGGGAACAGGAAGTAAACTGAGATGGGGATGCAAGCGGAAATGACAGCAAACACAATGTAGTATTGCCATCCGATAGTGTTGATGGCCACGGGAGTAACCATGACAATCACAAAGTTCCTATTGAAACATTAGTTGCGGTGCGTTGTAAAGAGTTTGAGTGACATACCATAGCCAATGGTTGGCTGTCGAAATGGACGACATGGCCATTCGCAGACGAATAGGCGCGACCTCGGTGCAGTACAGGAAATTGGCACCAAGGAAGCCAATTGGAACAAATGTATTGAAGAGGTAAAGGAAGCAACCAGCGGCAATCATGGCAGGCTTGTTCTCCTTGCCAAATGATGTCGTGATTGCAAGTGAAGCCATGCAGGCCGACATTCCAATGCCACTGATGATGAAGACGGCCCGACGACCGAAGCGATCGATGGTGAAGAAGGCGACAAAGGATGAGAGGAACTTCCATGTCAGAGCGCCTCCTGAGAGAACACGAGACATCTCACTGCTCATGCCCAGGTTTTGTTGGAAGAGAATTGGCGCATAAACGGACACCAGGTTGGATCCTGACGCCTGCTGATAGAACTGAAGCAGAACGCACAGACAGAATCGGTAGAGAAGCTTGTCGTCGCCCATCTTGAGCATGTCTCCCAGGGTGGCTCCACCATGGCTCGTCTCTTCGAGAGAGTGCTCGATACCGGCCACTTCGGCTTGAACCTCGAGTGCATCTTCGGGAAGACCTCGAAGTGCCGAGACAACATGGCGGGCTTCTTCGGATCGGTTCTTGAGGACCAGCCATCGAGGACTTTCCGGAAGTGTATAGATTGAAGCCATCAAGACGATAGAGAAGGCGATGGAGATGGCGATAGGAGGTCTCCAGGTGACGGATCCGTGCTTGAACTCGAAAAAGGCGAGGTCAACCCAAGACTCTAGCGTGTATCCAAGACAGATGAAAAGTCCGGTGAGGACAACGCTGCGTCCACGGTTCTTTGCTGCTGAAGTCTCACTCAGCCAGACAGGGACGATAGAGCTGAGTTGGCCGACACCCAAGCCGATGATGACTCTGCCGACGATGAACTGGGCCAGGCCAAAGGAGGAAGCCTCGAGGATCTCTCCAATCAAGGAGCAGATGCCAGCGAAGAAGATGACATTGCGTCGACCAAACTTGTCACCCGTGTAGGAGCAAGACAAGGAACCGATGAGGGCACCGATAACAAAGGTCGCAACGACAAATCCCTGCAGTGTCGACTTGCGGCTCTTTTCAGAACCCTCACTGTGGACGGTGTCGATCCCAGGGAATGTCTTGACCCAATCTTCCTCAGTGAGAAGGCCACCAATGCCGGCTTGGTTGTAACCGAAAATAATAAAGGCCGGGGCGACGACGAGAGCAAGCTGGAGAATGCTCAACGCCTTGCCGCTGGCACCAAGGTATGTCTGTGAGCTCATCTTTGCAAAGTCGACGCTGAAGAGACAAAAACAAGATGAGTAGTCCTCGAAAAGAACTTGAGTAGACTACCCCTTATATACTAAATCTTGTCTCCTCATTCTTGCCCCCATGTCTTGCGGAGCCCCATGGGATCACTAAATCACTAAAGGCACTTGACCCCGTCCTTGTGGGGTTTTAGCATCCTGCTGAGACGACTTGATTAATCGTCAACGTCGAATCGAAGTGTACGTGCTCACGGCAGTTGGCAACGGATTGCCTGCCATTTGGCGGACGTCGTCGGGATGGTTTCCACACCTTGTGGATAACTAGTCCCTATATATCGGATACTCGGCACGGTGGCTTTTCGGAGCCTTTGGACTAAGTGGATAACCACACTCGACGATATGGGTCTACACGGTGAGTCGGGTGGCCCCGGGAGCGTCATTGTTGAGCGAGTCAGCTCACTTGATGAGAAAAGAAAATGGCGCAGGCGAATAAGTCTGTAACACTAGGCATGGGTTCGGGGAGGGATCAGCAAGGTGTGCGGTCAGAGGCTGCTTGCGGGCGCGATTCATTGAGGCTGTCGTGATTCGGCGCTAGCGGGAGGCTCAAGTAAGCACTATGCTTCTGGAATGCTTCTGGAAACTGCCAGGTTTGGTGGTGAATGCGGCTTATTTCTGGGCGCCGATCGTTCCTCGGGGTTAGCTCTAGCAGCCGCATACGGATGATATCGGGTGAGACGTCAAGACGACATTTCGACGCGTATTGCTATCTAGAACAATGGAAGCGTTCAATGTCTAATTCCAATGACATTCGGATAAAACGGGATTGGAGGCGAACTTTGACCGGGGGGCCCAGAGTCTATAGTGCCAACCCCCACAACTTCAATGGCAACGTGGACGGAGATTGATGCACAGATCAAGACCCCAACAAAGCTGAGGCGGTCTCTCCCGTTCGGAGATAGCTCAGATTCCCCCAGAGTCGTGGCAGAGATGCTTGGAGAAAGAGAGTTGACTAATAAGCATGTACTGAGAGGTAAATCATGGAAAGAGAAAAGAAGACCCTGCCCCCTTGACCATGTAAAGCGGCTCCGTCACACCTCCCCTCTTGCATCCTACTGCCTGGCACTTACTGCAGCAAAAAGTGCCTCATAAGCTCCCTCGTCCTTGCTGCGCGTCTCCTCCGTCACAGCAGGTGATTCAGCATCCCCCGCGTAGTATCTGCCACCCTCGAGCCATGGACTAGGCCCGATGCCGATGTCGTACTCCGTGTACTGCATGCGTGATTCTTCCGTCACCGAAATGCCATCTCCGCCAAAACTTCGGTGGATATTGTAGGAAATGCGATGGTACGTGCTGGCGTCCATGCCATAGCCATCATCATCTGCATCTTCTCGAAACATTTTAGCATCCTCTGGCGCAGGTGAGTGCCAGGCACCATGACCCATCCGAAAGACCTTTAGAGCCTTCATAGTCTCTGCCCATCGTGAGAGGACCTGGTGCCATCGCAGTGAGAACTCAAACATGTCAGGCCTCCGACTTCCCGATTGCATCACCGTCCCAGCCCTGGGATAACCAGGGTCGCTGCGGCTAAGCGGACCCATTTGGCGAGCCCTGGTCAAAATGGGGCAGTCATCAAGATAAAGCTCCTCTAGCCCTCCGCTACCATTCTTTGACCCAATGGAGGCGAACCAGTCTATCTGCCAGTCATGGCTAAAGACGTAGTTTCCCAGCGCAAGCACCTTGAGCTGCGGGAATGGCGACCCGTCTTGGCCGATGAGGCGGAAGTCGAACTTTGGAAACCAGCCCCAATAGTCGCAGTAGAATAGCGACAAGACTCGCAGGTTGTCGGTGATGGGGCTCGAGAGCCATGAATTGGGCAGGTCGCCGAAGAACTCGTACTTTTCTTCGAAATAGACGGCGGACTCTGGTGAAGCGGATTCGGTTTCCGTGGCGATGAAGAGCTTGAGGTTGACGAGGCTGTCAAGAGAAAGTACCTTTTTCCATGCCTTGGACCTAGTGATGGAAGGATCGGCATAGTCTGCCAGGTTCGATATGGTGAGCTCCTTGAGCGGCAAGACATGTTCTAGGGGAACACCCAGATCATCCTCGGGATACTCAGGGTCGTATTCAAGGCCGGCTCTGTTGTCTATCCTTTCCTGTCGCTCTTTGGTCCACATGCCTGCGATACAGTGACACACGGTATCAATGATTCTATATCTGAATGACCAGGTCTCTTCAATCTCCGTTGCCCAATGATTGCGATCATTGTCACCACAATACTCGCCGAACCGCAGGTGTATAGCCGTGGCTTTTCCGAAGCATCGGATGTAAGGCAAAGCGTCCATAAATTCTGTAGGAATCTCATAGTCCTCGTTTGCATTGTACTCAAAGCTGGACCCGACCCAAGAGTCGATAGTGAGCTCTCGGACCAGGCCACGCAGCTTGGGGGACTTGGCGATGTTGATGACGCATTCGGCAGAACCGCCAAAGCCTTCGAGGCGTAGGCTCCTGAATAGGTGAGGCAAGGCGATGTGGTTCATTTGGCGCGAGGTGAGGCTTAGGTTGGACAGGCTCGGCTTCAGCATGAAAGAGCAAATGTGGCTCCATATCTCGGGCAAAAGGGGCGGGAGGACGCCATCACCAGCTGGGAAAGAAGACATGGCGATGCAAGAGGGTCTGATGGGATAAAGTCTGTGACAAGGCTAATGATAGCAGTTGCTTTAGAGCGTGGAGCTTGCCTATCGCGCAAGCTTCATCTCCTTTTAAGGCTGAACAAGAGAGTAATTTCGCTCCTGCAAATGGGGTTGTTGCCTGCTCTGCCTACGAAGGATCCACAAACTCTTGGGCTTTGGGATCGCTTAGAGATCGCTTAATCTCACGCGCAGCCTGCAGCCTATGAATTGGCAGGGGTCATTCTGGAAGTCCAGGGTAGGTAGGTTAGACGCCATCAGAGAGTTGGCAATGAATGGCAACAAAAGAAGTCGACTCATTAAAACGAGTCGTAAAACTGAGCCGATGGTATCATCTCAATTGTCTAAGACGTGACCTAGTGTAGGAATAGAAACATGGCCTCCTGGAAGACGATGTGACTTCTTGCCGCAGACATGAATATTCGCTGCAAATTTATGTGGCTGGTGATGGCTGATCTCAGCCAACAGCCAGTTGAACAAAACACAGTTAGCTTCCATTCCCCTCTCCGCCTTCAACTTCCTTTCTCCCAGCACGATCAAACCACTCCTCAAAGCCCTGAAAAGTAAGAGAAAATGACTACAAGAGCTCTAGTAGTGGGCGGCACAAGCGGCATCGGCTACGCCATGGCCTGTCGTGTCGCCGCTGAAGCCAGCACCTTAATCGTGACAATCAGCGGGCGCACCAAACCCCAAAACATTCCACACGCCAACATCAACTTTCGACCACTCGAGGCAACGTCGATGCGCCAGATCAAGCAGTACACGGATGATTTCAAAGCTCAAGGCCAGAGACTTGATCTCCTCATCATGACTCAGGGTATCATGACGATGGCTGGGAGAACCGAGACTGCGGAGGGCATCGATCGCAAGATGGCGCTGCACTACTACGGCAAACAACTTCTCATACGCGAGCTTCTCCCAACGATGAGTGAAGATGGCAAGGTTATTATCGTGTTTGATGGTTGGCTTGGAAGTCCTGATAAGCTCATTTGGGAGGATCTCGACCTTAAGACGCACTTTAGTCTCGGCAAGGCGGCAGATCATTGCATGTCCATGAACGACGCTATGGTCCAGTACTTTGCGGCGCAACAGACATCCAACGGTGCTGGTCGAAGACATTTCGTGCATGCATGGCCTGGAGGTGTCAGTTCAGGTCTATGGAGAGAGCTTCCCTGGTATCTACGGACGGTGGGCCGAGTTGGGGCCAACCTGGTCTGCGTGTCACCGGAAACTTGTGCTGAATATTTGATGAATGGGGCGACCGAGTGCTGCGCGGCAGGAGAGAAGGAGGGGAGATATTGGAGCAATATAGATAACAAGGGACGCCTCCTTGCCAAGAAGGCTATCTGGACCGAAGAGCAGATGAAGAAGGTGGCGGATCACACTTGGGGACTTATCGATGGCGCCTTGAACGTCAAAGTGTAATTCATTGGACGAACAAGTGAGAGAGACATGTAAGATAGCAGATTGTTACTTGTACTGGTAATGTAAAGTAAATAGGAACCTCAAGCACCAGTTATCCTGTAATTACCCAGTTCATGAGCACAGGCCTCCTTGAACAGCCTCATACGCCTTCGTTGCCCCAGAATCTACCTCAGATATTATTGAGTACCTCGTTAATCTTTTCCCAATCGCCCTTGTTCAAGTATCTAGGTAACCAATAGTTCCCATGAGCGTCCTTGCCCATGATGGGGAACGCGTTGGGGAGAGTCAAGCCATATTGACAGTTCTGGATGTAAGTCGGCCTCCCTGGCACGTGCCCCTCAGAAGGCGACGGGCTATCTGGCTTTATCGCTGCTGAAAAGTCGGTTTCAAACATCTTGGCCTTGCTTCAGTTCGAGTATGTGACCATGTGCATTGATGGATCCCCAAAGAATGGGGGTGTTCGAGCCAGTGACTGTCTGACCATCGACATGAACGCCTCGACCTGCTCTCTTGTGCCGTATTCTGAGATAGAGTGTCTTATGCGAGAAGCGATGTAGCCCAAAGGCTTTGTGAATATTTCTTTGACGGTGAGAGGCGTATGAATGAACCCTGTGGCGTTTGAGAGGTATGAGGTGCCGGCCGGTAGCAAGTCTCTGGCAAGGACAGAACGAAGGGAATATGCGCTGTATAAGATAACGTTAGTTTCCGAGTCTTGAGGCAGATGTGAGATGGCTATGCGAGTCCACCAAGCGCAAAGAATGTCGCCCTCACTTAGGAACGTGTCTTCGTCGCCGGAACTATCCACTGAGACATCTCGCATTGCCTCGTCCCTCAACTTGTCCATAAAAGCGGCTGGAACGCATACTATTCGGGTTTCATTCCCACGTAATGCAAACTCTGTGATGTGGTTAAGGCCATATCGAACCAGCCCCAACGTGGAGAGTTGACGATCAGCCAACTTGTGAGGCTCGGTAGGGTGACAGCCAAGCTCCGTAAGAGGGTCGCTATCGGCGCCACAGAGAGGCAAAATTTCCTCCTGCTGTCCTTGAAGTGTCAGTGACCACGCAGTCAAGAGAGCCTTCTTGCCCATGGCGTCGAATAGGATATGAGGCCAGTAAATGGAGACGAGAGTGGCATCCTTGAAAGAAACCGTGTGTAGACCAAGCTGGGGCCTTTCCGAGTTGACATAGTCTTCCAATTTCTTAGGGCTACCCTCAGGATGCATAAGACTCAAGAACTGGTCGGGGTCACCGAGTATTGAGGGTCTTGCGCTTGGTTTGGGTATTTTACCCGCGACGGGGTCGTTGGCTATCGGAGTGTCACGCTGGACATGGGCGTAGGCGATGGACGACCGGCCTTGGTTGAAATCAGTGGGGATATGATACTCGAGAACGCCTTTGGACTGAGCAAGAGTCAGTAAATATGTGTTAAGTAAACAAGAGTGGAATACGGTACGTTTCGTCGGGGCCGAGCTCCCAGTTTCTGCCAACCCTCCCTTTGGGCCAGCTCTTCCAATGAGTGGCGAATTTTATCCGTGTCAAGTACATCCTCAAAAACAAACAAGGAATACAAAATGAACGATCTCCAGACTGGCGTATCATCGAAGAAGTGGAGAGGGAGGACTTTGTCGCCAGCCCCCGGGACAGCTGTACCCCAGCCAAACAAATTCAACATGTTGAAATACGGACAAGTTTCCGATAAACAAGCAGTTCTTAGAACCTAAGATGCAAAACCAAATATCGGATGGAACTGCGCGTTGGGCCATTTTGACCGTGGACATGTGGAAATAGCCTCAATCCTCCAGCCAGGGTTAATAGGGGTTATAGACTCGGGGTCCTGCATCGAACCGCTGCTAATCATGGGCTCCTGGCATTTCCGTACCTTCGTGTTGGCTGTATTTGCGCCAAGTGAAACGAAAAAGCTTGGAACCAACACAGCGTTCCTTCAAGACGTCCCCGATGCAACGTGAACCGGACCCGAAAGGTGATCCGAGCTGCAGGAACATGGTCCGTTGAGGCATGCAGGTTGTAGAATACTCTGACTGGCTCCATGCGGAACAGGGACAAGTGTATTGTACCCTTGAATCCAAGAGAACTGGTATCATGCCATCGTCGTCCTTTTCCTTTTCCTGTGGATTCTACCCCGGCTCTGCGTGCAGATCAATACCCATCTATCTTGGCAGCGAAAGCTAAAAATTACTGAAGAGTTCGGACTCCCCAATGTTCTCCTCTGAGCAGAGGCAGTGGTATGATTTGGAATCTCGTCCTGCAGCATCCTGAAGATGTCGACACTCGAACAGGGAGAGCAGCTCCAGAAGCTGGCTTATGCCCATCCTCCGATCGAACCACAAGGGTTTGCCCTCGTTTTGATCATTGTAGTTTTGATATTCGTGGTGATTGCGACGGCTATTATGGCTCTGAGGGTCTACGTCCGGGCTTGGATGCTGCGATATACCGCAAACTGGGGATGGGAGGACGCCTTTGCTGTGCTACCCTATGCAAGTCTCGAGGCTGTCGTGTGTACAGTAGTAACTAATTGTTAGGCTCTTTCATCGTCAGTAGCGTATGTGCCGTCAAAGCAGCATACTTTGGCCTTAGGACGAGGGACGATAAACTGAACGATCTCGTCATGGTTCGATGCGCCGAATACATGCTCTACTCCCAGGTCATGTACGGAGCCACGGTACCATTGATCAAAGCCTCAGTCGTATTCATGCTGCTTCGCATTACCGTCGAACCAAAGTATCGCTGGACGCTCTACATCATGCAGCTGCTCGACACGGTTATGGCAATCGTTGGAATAGTTGCTTCTCTTACCTACTGCACCCCCGTCCGAGCATATTGGAACCCCTTGCTTGGAAAATGTGGTGACTTCAATCGAGTTGTCATCATTGGGTACGTTTGGACGGCTGTGGGTATTGTGACAGACTGGTGCTGCGCCATTTTGCCCTACTTTGTGGTACGAAAGCTGCAGATGAATCGGCGGTCCAAGAGAATCGTTATGCTCACCCTAGGACTGGGTGCTCTTGCAAGTACGGCTACGATCGTCAGGGCGCCTTACCTTCAGTACTATCTGGCTACAAAGGACAGGCTATGTGAGCCGACTGCTTCGTTAGCAACCATCTTCTCTGACTGACATTCGCAGACTGGAATGGCCATATTTCCCTTTGGTGTCAACTGGAGAGTGGAATCGCCATCATCGCAGCATCCCTCCCGTCTCTCCGGAAATTGTTTACCCGATATTTCGACCGTAGTCGTGGTGCTTCCAAAGGCCAGTCAGCTGGCAACGCGTCGAGCGGTCAACAAATCCACACGATTGGAGGAGGACAGATGAATGTGGGAGGGACACAGCTTGATAATCTCACGCCAAGCGGCAAGGGTAGAATGTCGGTAAATGGCAGCGGGGGGAAGTGGCGACGTTTGGAGGATGAGACGTCCAGCTCCAAGGGCATTATAGCAGAGGGTACAGTGTATGCCGAGACGAGCAGCATAAGTGATAATGCGAGCAAGCACTATCAGTCAAGGGAGGTTTAAACTCAACAGCGAATCCAACTTCGAGTATCCATTATTGAAGTAGAGGTTCCCTGGACTTTGTGAGTGTTGGCCTGAATGCGATCCTTATCACTCCGGACAACACCGGAACGAACACCCCTTCGGCGGTAGTCATACCAAGTTAGTCATTCATGCCAACATACGCCAACATAAAGATCGAGATACCATTTCCATGATGTAAGGTTATTTTGAACAATGTGCAGCACGGTGGCTTCAAGTTAGCCCGTCTTACTGAGCCATGCGGTCGACGGAGGGTGACATCCCGGCTTGGTCTTGATGCCAAGGCGCAAATCTTTGAGGGGAAGACGAGCTGAGTGTTAATGCCGCGCTCTTTGGTAGTCACCTGCCAGCGCTCACCCAGTAAAAGTGTACTTGGTGTGGTTAAAAATAGGTGGTTCAGTGTGGTATATTTAGACACAATGCCTAGCCAATGACGTCTCAAGGTGCCCCTCTCGAGGCTTGGACAATTTCTCCGAGCTGATGAGCCTAGATTATGCATAATATCGTTAAGAATTACCATTCTTTGAGCTGCACTCTCAAATACAATTTTATACTTGCTCTGTTTGAATACAGTGTCTGGTTCCCAAATGGATTCATGTTCATGAGTGTTCGCGGATATCCGCCTGTATAACTCGGGAGCATTCTCCTTCGAAGTCAAGTTCTGCATGTCTGGTCAGCAATGGAGATCTGCGCGGCCCGAAGGATCTGCAAATGTGGGTTGATCATTGGCATTGGTTGTATGCATCTGTAATGAGATCTTTCGTCATTGATAGACCCGAATTATACGAGGCATCCTCCATGTCTAGGGCCTCATGTGCGGATGTGCGGAAACGATCACACCTATCGAGGTATAAAAGTGTGGCAATCCTACTTGCTCTCTGTATCTGCCCATCTTCAATCAACATCCTCTCAACCGTTTCCATCAAGCTCAAAGCAAATTCTCCATCCCCCCAAAGTCAACATGAAGCTTCTTGCCTTCCTCCTTTCCACCGCAGCTGTCTCCTTGGCGGCACCAGCCCTTGAAACCCGCCAATTTGAAGACATCATTTTCCCCGCGGGAACCTACCGACGCTGGGTCCAGAGTGGCAAGATCATTCAAGACCCCCAAGACCAGCTTCTGATCGTCAAGAACGGCAAAGCTGCGGACGAGACAACCACCATCGTCACATTCGACTTCGACCAAAGCACAGAAGGCAAGACCTGCGAACTCATCTTTGAGCTCTGGGATCGAGATGTCTCCACAGGCACACAGACTCTTGACGTTTTCACCTGGTCGGACCCCCCAAGCGGTCTTCGAACATTCTCCGTTGCCGATATTGCTGAGTGGGCAGAAGCCAAGAGCAGAGACAACCATGTCGGTCGTATCTTGGTCCCGAAGCCAGGGAATGCTACATGGATTATGGCCTATCAGGGGTGGCCAAAGATCCCTTGCCCAGCTGGGCAGCTCATCGGTGTTGAATATGTCGGTGTCGGTGACCGTGTGGAGGTTCGTTGGGATATCGGGGTGACGGGACCAAGGTTCCGTGTTTTAGAGTAGGTAGTATGTTGCCCATACCCTTGGCAGTTGATGTTACATCCCGAATTGGTGCTTTTAAGCCATTTGCCTCCCGGCTCCGTCTACCTGATGCTACAAGCTCCACGTGGATAGTGGCCGTGGTTTAACGAGCCTCTATTGATCATCAAAGTGATTAATATAGACATGCAACAAGAATGGGTTGAGCCTGAAGGGCACTGTTGCTTGCGACTCGCACTCTTTTAAGGCATCTTGAAGCCCCTGAGTGCCACAACCAATCCAAGAAGAATGGCCCCTCCCTGTGCACTACCAGATTCAGCTTAGCTAGCTCCACTTATCTTTACTGATAATTGATCTTATTGGGCATGTGTAGCGACCCCTGGTGTAACTGTCTTCAACCAAGGTATAAGAAGAAGCACCTCATCCATCCCATGATCCCTCAAACAGACACGCAGTTCATCAATCAAGATGCTACCTCCTCCAGATCCTTGGGGTCCCCATGTCCCCTCCCTTCCAGAAGATGCCCAACCGTCTCGGCATGTCAACACCCTTGATCCGAACGGCCCTGAGGCTTCGCATTTTGTAGACAATCTCGACATGTCTGCTTTTGAGTCTTGCGACTTTGACTTCTCGTCTCTCATAGACCTTGATCAGATTGATGATGTCGCTTTACTAAACACTCCAGGTCATTGGTGACTCTGCCCGCTTGAAGAAGTTTATCCCTTAGTAAACACATAATCATCATAATAGGGTTTAATCGCGTCGAGCTTAAATGCCGTTTCGCCAGCGACGGAGCCTTAGCTTAGAGACCTTATGGAGCTTTGCTGCGCGTAGGACGCTTAGCTTTGGATCCTTTTGAAGGGCCTGAATGGCAAGAATGGTTCTAGCCTCGACACGTGGACCAGATATTTTTAGTGGTTAGAGGATCTTTAGATAAGACAAGAAGCTAGGTGTAAGAGGGAAAAGCGCGTCGCATGCTTACCATGCACGTTATCCCATAACGATGGATATTCTTATCTCTCTTTCGCTCTTTCATTTGCGATACCCGCTCAGGTGGCTTGGTTCGTGATCCATAGAGTTCGTTAGACGGTTGTCGTTCTTGCCTTACCCCTGCGCAATAAGAAAGACTGCTGGCCGTTTCAGAGTGCGCACTGGTAGAGAGGGATAAGCATTGGAAAAGAAGATGGGTTATTAGAGTTTGAACACGATTCTAGCACGTGCCAGGGTCCGTGATGGTTTAGGAGGGTCTTGTGCCGACTAAGTGGGATGTGCTATCGGCAATCCCACGACAATGGCCAAAGAAGGTGAGCCGTGTTACAGTCAACAGTGCCCAAAGCATAATTGTTATTGCCCTGATGGGCGATGCTTTCGAATTGGTCGTGTTTCTCGCTCGGTAAGGCTCTTGCAGCCCGAACACAACCGCTTAGTTTCTGAACACCGATAGGCTATTTCTTGGCATATTCTATTGCCACGTGCTTTTTGCAGGTTATTATTGAAGTAGTGGTTGAGCGTGTAGGGCCTCTTTTGCCTTTCTATATGCACCAGGTATATGGCATAACCCATGCCTACAAGGGAGGTCGACCTCGACCTATGATTCAGTGCAGGCCCCAGCGAGGGCCCCGAGTATGAACTTATGGGTGGCGTGAATGGTTCTGCTCAGATACTGAAGGGTCATTCTATTCCAATTGGCGGACTGCTCTTGAAAAGTGCTAGGTAGGATACACGACCCAAAGATTCCTAATTCAAGACCACGAGAGCATCGATACATCTCAGCGATCCAAGGTATGATCTCGGAGGTTGTGTATGTGACAACAGATAAAAGCCTCAGTTACATGGCCAACAAAGTGATTTACGAGCGATTTTGGAGTCTACCATTAATTATAACGAGGGGAGCATGGGTGGGGGCTGGCATTTAAGCGCGCAAATATGCATAATTAAGACTGTTATTTGATAGGACTGGTTGATTACGTAGATATATCATAGACTTGTAGTACCCAAATTCTGGTAATTATCCCAACTCGATTGCTGCAGGTCGGGATCGGCTTCAAGGCATAGGGTAGCTTCATGATTGAGAGAACTGAAGCCATCTCCAATATTAACTTAACAAACTCGGCAGTCTGTACACCAGTTCATCCAATTCGAAGCTAATCCAATGTCCACCGCCAAATTGGTAATGTGCCCTTGGTCCGGCATTGGTACATTTGGAAAAGAGTCCTAGTACCCTGGCCGATTAAGCGGAACAAGCCAAAGCCGGCACTTTTGTAGTGCTTTTAAGCTAGACTGGTGCCCCTTGCTCAACGGCTTTAACCTTACAACTGTCTCTATCTTCTAGAGCTGACAGGGTGAAACCACAGACTAAGAACCGTAGAACAATAAAGGTTTAGCCAGCTTATTCTACATCTTCGAAGCTAAGTAGTCCTCGATTGGTCAGTATATACCAAAACAAGCGTACTAGACTGTTCATTTGTAGCATGGATATGTACATGCATTAAAAAAGAGAAGAAGACTCAGATGAAAAACAGATTGCCTAACAGGATAAATATGGAAATTTCTTTTACGAGACGAACGAAGCTTTCTTAGCCAAAGCGAACTTTTTTAGTCAAAGCTAAATTCACAACTTGGTTAATATTTCTTTTCGGGTGCCGGCACTTAGTTCCACTGCCACCAATTCGTAGGTTGTTAGAGATAGTTCACCTTACATTGTCTGTTTTTAGCGTTTTAAGTCTTAACCTGAACTGGCCCTGAAAGCTTAACGCCCCTCGTGGTTAGCTTGCTTAATGAATCACCGCATTGATGTCCTTAATTTTATGAGGCTAACCTTGTGTTAATTTCCAGGACCTTACAACTGCCGTGTATTCTTGCCGAAACTTAGCTTCACTGCGAGCTAGTAAACTTTAGCGGGTTCAAATGAGTTTGTTAATTGGTACTCAGTAGTAGTAAAAGCATACACACAATATGCTGCACTCTTATCAGTATTTCCATGCAATCGAACAAGGTCGACCTCGTGCAACACCTTGCGAAGTGGCTCAGCATAACCCTAGTTCCTTGTAATGTTGTTGGAAGCCGTGTTAAAAGCCGCATCTCGGATCCTTGAGTCATGCGATGAGGAGGTACTTTTGTGAGAGCTTCATCTAGTTCAATTATAAAATAGGAATGGCACGTTATTCATAATCACGTATATATATCTTGGTTGGATACTGCTTGAAACTGGACATTCTCACCTCCAACTCATCTTTTCTACACTGTATTCACTGCTGGTCTCTCCAACTGCAACCCAACTTTAACAATGCGGTCTCTCTCTACCGTCGGAGCTCTTCTGTTGGCTTCCCTTTGGGGCCAGCAAATCACTGTCCTTTCAGCGGTCGTTGAGGTGTAAGTAGCCGGACTTATTATTCCGTGATAAATCGAAAACCAGCTAAATGTAAAGCCATAGCGTCGAAAAGCGAGCCACCATCAATGCCGTCCCCTGTCTGACCTCTGGTACCGTTACCGGTACAGGAGCAGGAATGGTTGCGCAAGCTAAAGCATTAAAGAGCGCTCCGTGGATTCCAGACTGTGAAACAATCAAAGACACCAAACAAAGACTGGAATGCCTGGCCTGTAACGGCGTTGCATCAGGAACTTGGCTTGCTGCCCTGGCTGGCTGCACCGAAGGCTCAACCTTCTGTGCCTGGGGTCTTCCGCTTTGCGAAGCCATTTGCGTCTCTGCTGCCACATATGTCTATTGGGGTGCGTGCCAGAGCTGCTATTGCCTTCACGCGGATTGTTCCGATGCGAGTGTCAGAGCTGCTGGAAGAGTTACAAGCTCGCCAGCATTGTCCATTGGTGGTGGTCACTTCGCGCTCAACCCTCCTCTCAGGTACATTGGCACTACTAGTTTCAGTGTGAACAAGAACCCCGGAAAACCGGCGAATCTGGGCGCAACTCTCAACTGCCCTAGCAGAGGCTGCAAGTATGTTATTCATGATAAAACTCGTCATATCAACACACGCTAACGGGTTTGGAAGTGCCGCCAATCAATGCCGCTCTGGTGATGATTCCTAAATTCGCAGTTCGATTTAAGAAGAGGGGAGATGGGTTTGTCAGATTACGGGACGTTTTTAGGAGCCTTGGAGACCCGTTGTGAGATGGTGGGACTAGGGGATGTAGAGTGGTGGAAGAATTTCTTTCTTAAAAGCTGTATGAAGAGCACTTAACCTGCTCATTATTTCTACACAGCTGACGTTTATTCAGCCTTAACAGGCTATTAGGACTATAGCTATACTCTCTCTATTGATAAAGGAAGGTATCACGTGAACCTTCTGGTTAGAGTCATGAAATATTTTGCTTATCCAGTACTGAGATCTGGGCTAAGCTCTGTCACTGTCTGATATATTCTATACACCATGGTTAGGCGCTAAACAAAGCCATTGGATCAGCTAGAATTGCCTTTTCGAATTTTGCGGTCACACACAAACTTCTTTGGATTTTCGCGATCATTTTACTAACCTAATTTCGCAAGATGGACAAGAACGGTTGGAGTTCTTAGGTCGCTGCTAGGAAGGCTTACAAAGTTTGGTCATTGATATATCTTTTGGATTAGATTTTAAATAGCTTCTGACTACATGCAATTCACCTGCTCATCTTCGTGTCGCTAGCTACTACGGCCCTCATATACCCTCATGTTATTAGTTCACGGAGGGAGCAAGCTGTTCAAATACGACTAAGACGCAGGTGATGGCTACAAGAGCAAAAGGTAACATGCGTTATGTACAGCAACGATATTAAAATTCAATCCCGGAGAAAACCTTCGTGAGGCAGCAGCCATGGAAAGCTAACTGGCTTTCTGCCTGTGCTCCACAAAACAAAACATAACTCTGCGGTATGCAGCTGCAAAGCTTAAGGTCTTTACGATTCTAAAACCATCGAATGTTGCGTCAATCACCCATAAATACCAACATCTCAAAGAAACCGTCTAAGCCAGCCAAATACCAATAGACTCAGAGACGAGACTCAAGCACACCAAAATTCATTTCCGTTTCCAGAGCTGAGGCCCTGCCGCTCTAAGCTGAGGTGGTGCTGAGCTCGGGCTGAGGAGGCCTGAGTTGAGGTTGGGGTGGGCTGAGCTTGGGCTGAGGCGCCTGTACGAGCCCACTTTTGGGATCGCATGCCCCTGCAAGGCCCCAGGTCTGGGACAACGCCCTGTTTTTGGCTCCGGTCAGATTTGCCCGCATCAGCAATCCGGGCCCCTTGAACCGAAACTTGCGAGACTCGGGCAACATGATCCTAGTTTCTGTTGGGTTTTGTCCCGGGCTCCAAATGCATACAATGGCTTCTCCCGACGTGGCCAGTCGGTCAGGGCCAGATCACATGAAAGGGGCGATAGGTTGAGGCTGGCCTCGAAACGTCCCATTCAATGCGAACTGCCATGCGGTAAACGCTCCTCTCACACCCTAAGATACCACCACGGAGACAGTTGCACCGACTCCAGTGTCGAGCTGCGAGACTGTGAGAAAAGTTTTACGATTCATGAGTCATCCCGTCCTGTGATAGAATGACTAGCACTGCCTTGTCTTCTCTTGCGTCTTCTTCTTGCCTGGCTCCCACATAGGAATAAGAGAAGCTCCTAGGGCTTGTGACGGGGCCTGGGAATATAAACGAGAATGGCCTCAGGTTTCAGGGCTGACTTGCTAAGTTGAGGAGGAGGGATCGTCGCTCAACTGCTTGTCAGTGGCTTAGTCTCAGAGGCAGTCACATCAATGGCTGAATCGTATAATATTGTTCCTCAGATAGGCACGTTATAGTGACCGCAGCCATATCATAGCTATTCTAGGCTGCCGAGATCAACCGGAAGGAAGGATACCGACTTAACTACTCCTTAAGGAGTAAGACTAATGTTAGGGGGTTTAAGATAATCACTGAGAGGAGGTATGAGATAGAAGCATTAGTGGCTAGTTAAGACGGTAGAGGTTGTATCCTTGTGGGTGGGGTTGCAATAGAATCCTAGTGGCTGAGGTGAATGGCGAGAATTGTCTAGGCAAAGGTTCTTTCTAGCATCAATCACCGTGGATGGAAGCCTTGTGATGTCACATAGATGTAAGATGTCTGTCTTTATCCTCGGCTTGACCGAAAGTTCCACGCAGTTGGCAGAAGGAGTATGGTGCTTCGGGCTTTCCGGCTGGCTATACTCAAAGCTTTCATGATGGTACGTACCATTGCCCCTGACTATCAGGAGCATTCCTTCTGGGTCCCGAGGCTTGCTAAGTTGGGGGCTTTCTGTTGGCAACCCCTTGTTTCTAATTTTATGCAAGTATTCCCCTGACTAGCCGAATAACTACGATCCATTAGAATCATCGCCACGCGTCCCTGTTAATGCTTGTTCCTACTCCGCCTGCCTTGGCAGACACTCCTCCGGGCCGATGCTGTTAGCCGTTTGGGGTGAGGGTGAGCATGCTCGATCAGCCCAACGTCCCACACCTTGGTGGTTGAGGTCGGGGCCTGGCAAGGTCACTCCACCCTCAATAGCAACATGCCGATAAATCCCCTGGAAGCCTGTGCAACCACAATGATAGGCTTACTTCGGCTACTCCGAGGACTCTGCCTTACCAGTGGCCAGGATCTGATGCTTGGAAAGGCACAAGATGAGACAATGAGGGTCATGAGGATCTTTTGTGTTAGCGAAGCGGCACTGGTGTGGTCCGGCAGTTCAATGATTCGTGCAACTCCTCAAGCCAACGTTAAAGGGCCTCATGAGCCTTGCGAGAATATGCCAAGTATCGACACCAAAGAACAAGAGAATGGATTTATATACAGTCTCATCTACCAGAGACAACCAGATTTCTGCATCCTCGTCAGTGCCTCTCCTTCTTCGTCCTTTTTGACAGAGCTTGCTCTCTCTGGGCCTACGATTTCTTGCGCAGTGAGGTTTAAGACTGAGGCCCGAAAGAAGGGCGAGGGCGAGAAGAGACACCCTGAGAATCAGCCAAACGAGCACTCGCAGGCAACCACCAAGGATACGGCTAAGGAGGAGCGACACCAGAATGGCACCATTGAGGTTATTTCCCCATTATTACTCATGACCCAACAACCGAGTCTCGCTTCGAACTCATTCAACAAATGGAGTCAGACAACGAAGTGGACGAGGGCATCGCCGACGAAGGTGACGGCGACGTCGCTGATGAAGGTGATGAAGACCTTCCAGATGTCGCGAGATTATCAAAACGCGTCACGGCCTCCAGGAAACGCAAAGCACGTCATCAACTCGTTGATTTAACCATGGAGGCGCTCACTCCAGAGCCAGACGGCGATATCAACCACCCTACAAAACGTTCGCGAGGAGAACTACCCGCGACGAAAGAATTGCAATGGACGGCGACGGCTGAAGAAGTCTTAAAGCAACTACAACCGGAAGGTGGAAGCCTAAAAGACAGCGTCCTACAGTCCATCATGGAAGTCTTATTTGCCATCTTCTGGCGGCACCGTGAGCACAACACGTCCGCTCGCGTGACACACCCACTCTGGTTCAATGCAGACGAAGAGACGCTGCCACAGGAGCTCCGAGACTTTGGAAATTATGATATTATCTTTTTTCCGATTCACCACAAAGAAATGGGGCACTGGACGATGGGTGTGTTGCACATCGCGCAGCATACAATTCACTGTGATTTCTACGATTCCCTGCCCACTCCAAAGACAGCCGCAAAGGTCGAAGAGCGGCTAAAAGCCTGGATAGGAGAAAGCGGTTCATCTCATGTTGTTTCTTTTGAAAAAAAGGTAAGCTCCCAGTGCCACTTGATAATTCACCAAACTCAATCAAAATAGATATGCGCGAGGCAGAATGATGGGGTCAGTTGCGGCATTTTCGTGTTGATGAATCTCAGGCGTCTGTTCAGGGGCGAGCCTGTCGACCTGACAATATGCCCAGTTGATGCCAGGGCCCAACTGCTAAGGGATCTCCACGAACATGATGCGTTGTCACTCCCTTTGCCATCGCCAACTTATTCAGTGCTCTTGGGTGAGGTGCAAGCTCTTTCGAAAAGGGAAACACCAAGATACGACGTGTCTCAGGCTGATGACCTAGAGGCGGAGAATCCTCTAAGGTGGCTACCAGATGGAGAGGGCTCGCAAGTCATTCAATCTGCTCTCACCAAGTTTGTTGGGAAAGCTATGTCCTTCGGAAGCCTTGATCGACTGCAGGCGCGTCTTTCTACAGAGGAGAGTCGTGCAGAGAAGGCACGCTCCGATCTACGGCAATCTGAGGCGGCATATGCAAATGCAGTTGCAAAGGTCAACTTGATAAATCAGATTCGTGACAGCGATATCACGTTCATGGAGCATGAAGTGGTGGGCCCAGGGACTAGTTCCGACGGAGCACAGGCCTCAAGCCAGTCACTTGAGGCAAAACTCGCCAGAGTACGTGACGAGTACTTGCATATGATCCAGACGAAGGCAAGTAAGGAGATTTTGGACAAACTATCCCGCCATAGGCTACGGGAAGTGGAGAATGCCAATCTAAGAGTCCGTGAATTGGAAGAAGAAGTGGCTGTGAAATCAGGGGAAGTGGAGGAAGCTGACAAGTGCATTTCTTTTTTGCAGCGCTGTGCGTCAACGTTTCAACTGGCGCTTGAGCTTGAGAATGGGATGTTCCTAGAATACATCGGGGATAGTAACTAATGACGAAGAAATCGAGTAATTTACCAACTATGGGCCGCTGGTGAACTGAGACTAAAGGCAGGACTACGGCATTTCAAGATATAAACTATACCGATAAGCACATCTAAAATCTAGCAAGCGTAGACGAAGTCGTTAGGAATACTATACTTAACCCTAGTAGATGGTGCTACGCCTAACCAATAGCATAATAACGGCGGCCATGCAGAGTGTGGCAGACCATACTGATACCTCTAATCCCTTCATAATATATAGCATAAACTAGCTTCTAGTACTAACAAATTGCCACAACCTACCTTCTCCCCAGAGTTGTACCAGGACACTTAAGTTTTGTCCATAAATGAATAACAGGATCCTCTCAGGATCTTCATCACTGTAGGTAATGGCATAGGTGATGTGTTTTTGGTCGGTGTACTTTTTGGTCGCCGCATTTGGTCGCTCTTTGACAAGACGCATTACATCTGCAGGGTTGGCCAGCAAGGTTTCTCCCTTAACCCTTCTGTAATACTCGCTAATGTTTAGTTCGATATTTGAATCCTTGATACGAATATCATGCCGTCGTTTGTTTACCCATGTCCAGGGCTTAAGACAGTCAAAGAATAGCGCCCTCTGCGGGAAACCTTCAGGGTACTTGGCAAGTGGATTGTCGGTTTCCTCTGTCGCCAAACCAAGTGCTAGATAGGCCTGGACGTTGCTTCCCACACCCTCCGTGCCATCAGAAGCCGAACCACTTTTGTCAAACTTCTCAAGATCAACGCCAATGAATAGTGCAGTGAATCCCAAGCCTGTCATTTCTTCCTTCCATTTGGTTTTCGAGAAAATGCGACTGAAGATAAGACTTTTATCACAGGGTATGGAGGTGGTAACGTAATCTCCCATTGTCAATATTAGACCTTAAAATGACGCGAGATCTAAAGGCCGTAGGAGGTATGTAGGGGTAAGTGTTTTTAACAGGCTTACGAGTATGGTATAATAAATACCTAACCACAAAACCTTGCCTAATTATTTATACTACAATGTGCTTAAATATGAAACCAAAACAAGGGCCAAGAATCCAAGATCTGGGATTTGAATGATCGAAAATGAGGACATAAATAGCATAGACCGCTTCTGGGCCTACGTAATTTAGAAGCCCATTTTTTGGACCTGAGATGACAGATATATTAAATAGGAATAAAGCTAATTGAAGTCATACTGTCAAGTCATCCTGTCAAGTCATCAACGTCTATATACAGTATCAGTCCGTTTAGCTTACAGCCTTTAATATGACCACCTCTAAGAGAATGAACGTGCTCTTGGATAAAATATTCAAGCATCAACGGTGGCTGAAGCAAGCCGTAAGCCTTGGCGCAAACCCTGTTGTTCTTGGGCATGATCTTATCAGCTTCTTTAACGGTGCCAACTCTCCTATGAATCTTGCCTTGATATCTATGGAATTTACTGGCGATCTTCACTACTCAGAGCTTCTTAGATCTCTCAAAGAACCAAAACACTTCAACGAAGACCTGGCCGAATACTCTCTCCGAGAGTCAAACGTCACCTTATACATCTGGGAAGCTCTCAAACGGGACGACTATACATAGATTCCCAGCTTCGAAAAGCTATTCAAGCAAGATTCAACGACTCTTAGAACGGCTGTCCTATATTATAACGAAGGAGCTGGAAGCCTTCAAAGCCTGTCTATAAAGAACCATTCACTGCCCTGGAAGAAACAGTATAGGGTGCCTCTTCCGTTATGCAGAGATATCTCTAATCCCTCAAGGAGTCTCGATTGGGTCTTCACTTTGTATGTGGAGGAGCGGTCCGGTAAGGATTTCCAGCAAATGGATTCCCAACTGCTGTTAGGGAACGAAGACATATTTCTCCCCGGAGGGCCACTAGACCCAGATTTCGTAAAATTTGCTCAGCCGTTATTTCAAGGACTGAGATCTCTCTGCAACGCGAGTGAATTGTCCGATGAATATGGCGCCTAGATCTGTGTGTAAAGTTTAACTATATAGTTGTATAGAAGTGATTATAAAGAGACGAGTTTAATCAGCCTAAATTTATCGCTCTCTAGAACCAGGTCCCCAATAATGATATTAAACTAGGGATCAGTGGACTCGATACAAGGAATAGAGATGTACACAGTATTCTCAAAGACAGCCGGGGAGACGCCGCATCTCGGATCCTTGATAACTAGTTTATTCGCCCGTACTTTTGTTTTTATGAGCTCGACGCCCTCAGTCTAGACTCGACGCCCTCTCTGCCCTATCCATATATCCCTAATTTCCCAGTTCAATCTCCGCAGTAAGTGTCTCCTTCAAGTCTTCCAGAATATCTTGAAAGCGCTTTCCAAACTTTGGCGAAACCTCGACTATAATATGACCAGAGTTGCTAACTGCGGCGTACTTCAAATCCCACCCCTTGCTGGACATCTCATCCTTGATATCATCAATTGACCGCAAAGTGATGCCAATAATAACCGTATACTTCTCCTCTCGAACAAGTCTCTCTTCCCGCGTGATTTTCAATGGCCCTTCGACATAAAAGTCTACTTTCCATGGAGTAGGCAGTGAGTCTTGAAAGGACCCTCCTTTGAAGCGCTTTACTGGTGAGGAAGTTAGATCTATTACCATAAAGAAGGGGCACCGGTACCTTCATGTCTTTCTTCACTTTCTCTCTTCCTCTTTCTTTTGTTAGGTTCTTCATCGGGAGCATCCGCACCTTCGACTTTCTGAAAACCAGGAAGAATCTTGGTTGCCAATTCTTCATCATCGATGAATGACTCCTCCAAGACGTGCTTGGAAACAGGCAAGGTGGCAATAAGATGCTGTTGAGCGCTCATGATACTGATCTGTCGAGTATCAGGTGGGAAATATGGTGTGCGACTGTTAAGTGTTCAGAGCAGTTGGAGAGCTCGTGCATTTTATAGTTGCACTCCTACTCTGCCAATATGCGGCAAGTTCAAGTTGAGAGCCACTGGCTGATCACTGATGGTAAGGCACAATCGCTTGCTGTGGTTGTTAGAACCATGGGTGCTAAGTTGTCAGGGGCTGGGATACCACTAGTGAGCCGCAGGCATCACAGTCAGGATTCAGGATTCAGGATTTAGAGAACTCGCCTAGCCCCCTTTACAAAAGAATCCCGAAGGCATTCAGGAGCGTAGCCCTGCACAGAGCCTAACAAGAGGAGCCGCTCATGGCCGTGACACGTCATTTAGATGGGAACAGGGATGGAGAATGGTTGTAAAAATCGACAAGGTTATTCATAGACAAAGAATCCGTTACAAGGAGGCGTAGAGGGAAGAAGGCTTCTGAGATCCTCTTGCAGTCACAACTCCGTGCCCTCGAAACCTTATCGCATCTCGCCAGCTGGGCTCAAGTCTCCTACGGATGGATCCCTGAATCCTTGGAAAAGGTCTGATCTCCCATGTCATAGAATCCTCTAGGTGATTATGCCTGGCCTCCTCTGGGCAGAGTTCCCCCGCTCCATCAAAGAGTCTCCCACGGAGCATCCCCCCTGGTCCAAGCTTCCGGCCGTCGACACAGCATCGAACTCCTCGACTGGGACAGACAACTTGCGGTGGTACTTGCAATGCCTGCGTGATGCCTAAAAACAAGTTAAGAACGAAGATACGAAGAAATGGCGTTGCGTATCAACCTGGAAAACCTCATCGCGTACACAGGCACTGGCATCAACTGACCAGGAGTGCAGGGGGCTCCTCAAGGAGTGCGCCCCGAGTGTACTAAAGATCAATTCACAGCTTTCTACTGAAACCAACGCTACCCTAGAGAAAGCTTTAGGCCAGCAACAAGACCTAGAAGAATTCCTCGTGTGTCTTGAAGAAGCAGGGCCTATCGCTATTCGCCTGTCACCAGAGTAGCCTTCGCAAGCCGAAGTAGGAAAAGTAGACGATAAAGCTAGCGAAGCAAGAGCGAACCAGGCAAGGAGGATTGCTATGTGCGTGATGTTGTCAAACTCTACATACTCTAACACAGCGAGCCATGGGATTCTGCCATCGATACAACTATTTGAAAACAAGCCCATGTTCCGGTCTGGCTGCTGTCGTAGTGATGGAACTACCTCTAGAGGGCCCGCACAATGGCGCACTCGGATAAACGCAGAGTTCCATGGGCGAGGCAGCTAAATATTTGGTGAAACATGTGGAGGAGTGGGAGGCGTAGATCGCGATTTAGAACAAAGCGGAAACAAGCATACAGAAAACATCAGCATGGCCTCAACTGACTCAAAAGCGGTGGCCTTGGTGATAGACCCTTTAAGCAGAGCTCCGGGCGTAATGTACGGCGTTTAAATCCACGGCATCGCCTGTCGCCAGCTGTCCGTATGTTTGAGCACGTCAGAAAGTGGGCACACCTTGCCATCGCTACCACCCTCGGCCGTGTAGTCTCCGATGTTAGGGCGCTTGGGCGGGCTTGAGGGCTCTGGACCGCATTCGGAAGCACCGCAATTGGTTTTACACTCCCTATGCGTCAATTGCCACTCGATATATCGCGTGCTCCAGTCGTCTCGTTCTTTTAAGTAGGCATCCGCCTCCTTGAAGTAGGTGGCAATCTTTGTCAAGTCAACTCTCCCACTGTGCTCGAACCATTGCTGAAACATGAACCCCCATTGCCAAGGGGCATTATGATTCCATCGGTAGGGTTTGGTGTCGAGCATGAATCGCGATGGGGCAAGTTGAGGAAGGTCAAACATGGCCTCGAGACAAGGGACGTGATAGGAATCGCCAAAGGCAATGTCGACAAGGATTCGGTGCCTGAACGTGGCTGCCTGGTAATTCCTTCTGCCTTGATCTACAAGGCATTCCGATGCATCGCACGGAAGTCGGCTATAGGGTGTCTGCTGGCAGCGTTGAAGGAGGAGCATCACGGCCGGATCTTTGTCCAATTGTCGCTGGAGCTGGGCCCTGTCCTCTGCAATCTTCTCCTGGGGTGTAAGGCGGCCACGTCTCGCTTCCTCGGCTTCCGTGGCTTCAATCTGGTTGATGAAGTACTTGGGGGGATACCTATTTCCTCCACAGACTGGAGAGGTAGATCTCCCCCGGCCACAGGGTCTTCGGCGGCTTTTGTTCGACATTGTTCAATAGAGGTTAAGGTTTCGTTCAAACGGGATGCTCCAAAATGGAGTTTGACAGGTGGATAGAAGGTGGCAGGGTTCATTGGAAAGGGTGGGCAAGAAGGGCAACCCATTGCGCAATAAATAACCGTCACTCGATCACCGCGGCTATCTGCCGGCTGGGGTCAGATGCGCGGGGCTGGCCGCCCTGTTCTGGGCCCTCCCCTTGCGCCTTGTTTTGGGCCCTCGGCTCGGGAATTGAAACCACTCATGTTGTCTGACAGGTAAGACTAGCCTGGAAACCAGTCCAAATAGTTTCATTAATTGCTGTTGCTTACCTGGAGGTGTTGGTTGATGACGCGGCTTCCAGCCAAGACAGGTATGTGCACACAAGGCTCGCTGCTTCAGCAGATTTATCTGCCAGTAGGGAAATAATAACCCTAATCCGAAGGTTAAGTATTAAAACTTCTCCGCGTTAAAATCTTTTCTATGAAGGTGTGGTCTCCCCTGAGCAGTACTAGCTAGATGATGGAAAGGCAGCAAAATCTATCACTGAGGCTTCCTTCCCCAGACGAAGTAGATCGGCAAGTAAAGATGAATCGAAGGGTCTTTGAGGTCCTTCTTGACCTTGGCCACGTACACCTGAATCTCCTCCTCTGTCCAGCTAAGAACAGTCGAGAAGAGCCTGGGCGTGTATGACTCCACGGCCTGAATCTGCTGGATACCTTGATATCTCCCCATCTCCTTGAGTTTCGGATCCTTGGGCCAAGCGCCAATGGGCATCTTACCACCTCATATCAACAACGGCCAGATATTCAGAATGGGACGGTGACTTACCTTGCGAACCTCCTGCTGCACGTCCACAAAACCTGCCTTCTCCATCTTCTCCTTCCAATCAACGGCAATCTCGAGCGGCTTTCCGAACTTGGCCGAGCCCTCCAGCAGGGTCTTGAGCCAGCCCTGGGCGTTCTCGGCTTTATCGGCGGTGCCATCATCGGACATCCAGCGCGGGTTGGCGGCCTGGAACTCGATGTACCCGCCCGGTGTGAGGTGGCGGAAGGCGCGCCGGAAAAGCTCATCATCGTCGCTGATGCATCCCTCGAGCTCGCGTGCGTGAATGAAGTCGAAGGGCTTAGTGTAGAGCCACTCAGCTTCGAAGTCGTCGACCTCGAAGAGACAGTTTGGAGGGGTCCTGATTATGTGGATTATTACTTAGAGGTAGACAGAAGAAGGAAGAGAATCTACCAGTTTGGCTGGATGGGACTAAGATCCGTTCCAATCACCTCTGCGGATGGGTATTCACTGCTTTCATGTCAGCAAGATGATCATGCAAACCTTGATCCGGAACAAACTCGGCAAAGTCCATGGCCCAGATACCCGTGCCGGTGCCGAGATCAAGGACACGATGGGGCTCATCGGGGATAGGCGCTAGGAAGAGCTTGCCGCTGAGCAATAGACGGTACAGATGATGTACGAGATCCATGCGGTCTTGCTCTGTGTCATCGTTTGGCTATTATATCTCAGCATGATTTCTTTCTGGCATATGTCACATAGAACATACCAGTAGATAGGTGCCTGCACGGAAGGCATGGTAGCGACGTCCATTCTACTTTAGGTAAGCTACTGATGACGAACGTGAATTCTCGCTGATACTCACCTCGTATCTGTACCACCAAAGCAGGTCCTGGTTAGAGAAAGCTGCGGAGACGACTAGACGACATACTTATAGTTTATAATGCTTGACGCCAAAGAGGTTTGGTAGCTGCCCGAGTTTTCTCTGATGAAACTGTCAGCGCCAACCTCTGAACTGCACATCCATCCCAGACTTACGAGATAGCATAGGCGGAATCATCGTCGGGAAGATTATCCTGAAGGGAAGTGTCAGCCAATTGACAAATGGGGAAAATGCCATCATTCACATCTGCCTCTAGAGGATTCTCAGCCAGGGCCTCCTGCAGCGGTGGCGTAGGGGACTTAGACTTCTGTCGCTCGTCTGCACACATTGTCAGGGCAGGCAGTTTGAGAAGGAATTGAAGGGGGTAGCGAACAAGACGGCAGTGGCTGGGATCGGCACACATTTAACAGCGAACAGCGGCAAAGGCTGTGGGACACTTCATGACGCGTTGCCAACAAAGGCAAGATCAGAAGTACTTTTACACCACATTCTGCGGCTTTGGGAAGTACTCTTGAGCACTCATGAGCTTGGCAAGTACAGGGGTTCCCCTCCCGTTATTCCTCTTCGGCGCGCAAGCATATGGCAGGCCCGCTGAGTGGTATGACACCGGCGCCAACCATACCCCCATCCAGCCAAGCCCGCCCACGGGCCGCACTTAGGGCAAATGGGGAGGGTAGCCGGCCCCCCGCCCCCGCGAGCCGACAGCCAGTGTTTCGCGTACCATCAGCCGAGACACACGAGAACAGTTAATCCCGCTCTTTGTACGTTGACTGCGGCAGCATATAGAGGTCACTGCCAGAGAATGGCAATAAGAGATGTTGTGGCCGAAATCACAGAAGAGGACTAGCACGGGAAGTTCCATATCCCTAATTGCTCCGTCGAGATTGAGAAATTTATTTCCGCGTTCCAAGCAAGGATTACTATCAACAAGTATGAACAGCTTATAGTTGTGCAATTATGGGCTTATCCTTTAACCTATGTGAATTGCTTGTCTTGCTTATCCCTGAGGCTATTCCCTCCTTCCCTTCTAGGCCACGACGTAGCCTTCCGGATTAGGACTAGCTTAGCTAACCTTCTAGAGATTAGCCAGCCCCCGACCTTATATAACTACCCTTAGAGCTATTATATAAGATCTTATTTAATATGCCTCTTTAGCAAGAGAGTATTACTCCCTTATTACCTGTTGAACCCGATCTTGAGTGAATTGCTTGATTGATTGTCTCTGACTGACTCTTGCCCCTCTTTTGGGCTGATGCTATGCGCTATTCCTATTTGAGATGTGTCTTGTCACGTGACTTTGCTTCAACTGGTTCCGAGGCTCGTCTGGTCAAAACCCATTGCGGGATCCCCTGCACATTCTCGTATGAATAGGACCGCTTCGGTTCAACAGAAGGCACCAAAGCAGCTCTCCAGAGTTAGTTCTCGAAGCATTGAAGTCTCTTGCGAAGGGAACAAAGGCAGCTATGCATGAGATGGCTTTAGTAAGGGCCGAGGTCCAAGACCTTCGAGAGGCAAATGAGATACTAAGCCGGCGCCGGAGGGCAAAAAGGACTAGACTATAGAGAAGAGGGGTCATGACATTAGAGGAAGGAAGGCAAGCAATTGATCAAATGGATGTTGATGCGCAGGTAGTGGCTGAATCGTCGGGAAGGGGTCGTCAAGGGAGGTCGGCGCGACCGGGGGTTCGGCATTGTGGTGTCTGCGGTAAGCCCGGCCATAATGCAAGGACCTGTTAGGTAGTGATTGAGACGTCTGGAGAAGAGTATAGTGAGTAGTTTTAATTAATTAAATGGTTTATAGTGTTTTTATAGCGATTTCTATCTTAGAGGTTGAGATTTTTGTCCGGCATACTTGTCTGTCCGGCATGCTTATTATGTACGTTATATTAAGTTATATACTAGTAGTTTGCAAGGCAGATTAGGTTGCTTGCTTTTAGGGTTCTAATGCATAAAATATAATAATAGTCTTTATTACATATCTAGTATGCTTTCGCATAACTTACGAAGTCTAACTAAGTTTATCCTTTCAAACTATGTTATCAATCCCATCCATCCCAGGACCTAGTCAGTCAGTCTCATTGTATGTGGATCCACCATCACCTGCTGGACTGAAAAAATCCCATCATGACAACTCCTCCTCTCCGCTCTTTCAACCCCAACCCGCCTACCAGCCCCCCCAAAAAGGGCACCCCCTTCATAAACACCTCTCCGATATACTATGCCCCTATACACACACACACACACGCCAACTTTTCCCCCTCAACCCCTCCCCGCCGCCATGCCCGACCCGCACTTCTCCGACCTCATCCTCCCTCGCAACGAGCAGCCGTCCATGTCGCAGCTGCTCGGCTCGCTCAAGCGCACCGCGCTGAGCGTCCACAACCGCCTGGCCAGCATCCGGGCCGACGCCGGCTTCGTGGCGCGCGCCGCCGCCGCGTATGCGCCCCGGCCGCTCGTCGCCAACGAGCGCTGCGGCAGCTAGTATATAGCGCCCGCGGACCGGGCGGCCGGCGCCTACTTCAAGAGCACCGATGGCCACGAGCGCGCGTGGAAGTTTAGCACCAGGAGGCTTAACCTGCACCTGGTGGACTTGATTGAGCTCCGTGACGGGTATGTTGGGGGTACAAGCCTGAGAGGGCGGTTCAATGAGCTCGTGCTGTTTTGACCCTCGTGAGCTGCGAGCCAGTGCCCGACATCTGCTGACGCTCGCGATAGCGTCATCGTCGTGGACTCTACCCGGCGAGGAAAGCGTAAGACCTCGCCCTCCGTCCCTCAATCGCGGTGAAGAAAACACATCCCCTCATCTAACTCCTCTTCGACTCTGCAGGAATGCCCGACGCGCTCTCCACCACCGTTCCCATCTGGTGCACCGTCATCAACATGGCCCTTCTCCCCTCGCACCCCCTCTCCCCCAACCTCCACCTCCCCCCCTTCCTCCCGCCCTCGACCCACGCCCAAATCACCGCCCTGCTCCCCTAGTTCCTAGCCTCTCTCCAAGCCCTCAATCTCAAGCTGCCCATAACCCTCACCAAACCCCTGCGGCCCATGTGGGTGACGCCGGAATTGGCCCTCCCCGACCCAAGCACTACCACCACTACTGGCCCGCTATTGTTCGACGACTACCGTCCTGTAATCTGCTGCACCGCTAGTCGCCGTGTAGTCGGCAGCGAGATGGACGAGGCCGGCTACGTCCAGGGGGCCGGGGACGATACCGAGAACTGGGCCCACGGGCTCATACCCGCCGTGTTTTGGGAGCACGTCGACGAGCTTCTCGAGGCGGCCGAGGCTGACCTTCCAGAACTCATCACAAGACTCGTAGAACAACAGTACAAGGGCGGCGAGGGCGAACGAGAGAGCTCCCGAAAGGACATTACACCAGTCATCTCAGTCTGCGCCTTGCCCCTGAAAAAGGGCAAAGGGTCAAGCAATTGCTGCTGCTACATTACCATAACTCAAGACATAACCCCCAAAGACGCTTGGGCAAAGACCCCCAACTCCTTGGATGTCGGCCTTGGTAAGAGCAAAATGGCGAGTCGGAACATGCGCGCGGCTCTACCCGAGATCTGCGCTTTTGCCTCCAAGTTCCTGGCCTCAGAGCCACCCGAGGGAGACACGGCGCGACGCATTACTGTGGCATGCGAATCCGGCAAGGATTTATCTGTCGGGGTTGCGCTGGCCTTGTGGTGTTACTTGTTTGACGACTCTGGCCATCTCCGTGTGTCAAGCGCAGAGCACGCGTTTACCAAGACGTTCGTCAAGGCTAGATTGGGTTCCATCATGACTACTTTTCCCGAGGCCAATCCCAGCCGAAGCACACTCCAGAGCGTTAACAGCTTTCTCATGGATTAGAAAAGATGAAAACTATATCGATCGGCTCATTCTAGCATTTCCCTTTTAAATCTATCTGCCCCGTGTAACAGGCGCCATGAGCAGCTCTCGACACAACAAACTACTGCGTAACAGAGACCTTGCTCCATCGCATCAATGGTGGTAGGTTTCTCTTCACAGTGGCTTTCGGTCCCATTTCTAGACAGTCCCAGCTTCAATCTGGCCCAGAGCAGCATGCTTGCGACTGAAATCGCGACTGCATCCGATCTATCCAGGCCATCCTTTACAGTCAACACCCGCTGGATCCACTCTCTCATTCGACAGCGTGCTTCGGGTTTGTTAGCTTTCACCAGAGCATCATCAATTTTCCACACCATCCTTGAGTTTCGTAGAGTAATGCACCTGTAGACCCTCGACGGACCGCCCTGGATAGGCCTCACTGAACCGCTCGTGAATCTCGGGCCACGCTAGCATCTGACTCTTCTTCAACTTGATGAGAAGGTCATCCTCCTGTGCGGTGTATTTGGCTCTTGAGCCTCGCTCGCCCTTGCCCCTTTTCCGTGTCGAGGGTGAATTAGCCTGATCTAAAACGGCACTGCTGGCATGCCCCTGCTTTGTACAAGGAGTCCAGTCAAATTGTAGCTGGAAATTTGTTCGGCCGTTCTCGGTTATACGCTTGAGTGAGGCGTTCTCGAGCGGCCATTCCTCAAACCTGGCGAGAACCGCTCTGGCTTCGGTGTCATCGGACGTCGCCCGGGATGACGCTGGGCTGATACCGCTTGCCTGGGCAGGCTTCCCCCTCGACCTCAAAGACGGTCTTACCGGACGAGGGCGTTCAACAACAGCTGCTGCATCGCGCAGCAAACTGGCGGAGGACCTCGAGACCTTGCGGCGCTTGCGTGGGCACTGGTCTCCGCCATCAGACTTGTCGCCCTCTAGGCTCATCTCTTCGGCTTCAGTGTGAGAGGGACAATAGTCCTTATCACGCCGCAAATTCGCTTGAGCAAGATGGGTTTCACTTCCTTGAGACTCGCTATCCGCGTCGCTGCTACCATCGTCGTCGTCTTCGATCAATCTAGGCACGGCCTGACGGGTGCGGAAGCGTGTTGTCGGACCTAGAAGCCGACAAGGGGACACACGGGCTTCTGATGATAGATGAGGTGCGCCCTCAGACAATACATGGGCTTCAGCGTCTTCGGATCCACAACTACTCGCTTCATGCCCTTGCCCTCGATGCCATTTGAACGGCGGTTGGTTTTGGGGGGACGCTTCACGCGTCCCAGGAATGCTGTTGTGGTTTGAAGGAGTAACGCGTTCAGGTATGTCGTCCCCTCGATACAGAGCATCGTCCGTGTCAAGCGGCGTAGGGGTGGGCGGCTGCAACGCACGTGTTGACGCTGGGAGGTCTGGAGTGCACTGCGGTGGAGGTATCAGTGTTGCCACATGCGTAGCATCGCCTGTGACACAGCTTAACTCCGTTGCGTTGATTGTAGTAAGACCCTGCCTTTCAGGCTTGTCTTGAGAGAGGTGTCTCTAAGGGCATATATGGGGGGTCCCGGGAATGCCATCATAGCATGGAAGAGAACCGCTCGCGGGCACATCATCGCCCTGATAGGGGGCCTGATTCGGATGTGCGGGATCAGACATTTGTGATGTCTGTGCGGGCGTTGGAGGGTGCGGCGAAGATCTTGGGGATCCACTGCCTATGCTGGTCACGGCATCTGACTCAATTGCGCGGGCCGTGGTCAAGTCCACGTAATGAATATCGATGTTATAAAACGCCTTGCTGGGACTGTCTGGATCGGCTGTTAGACCTCCGGTGCTTTTAGGAGAGCAGACAGTCATTAGGGCTCACCCGCATGGATTGCGTTCACGGGCTGGGACTGTGCAGCAAGACTTTTGATCGATAGAAGCGTCGTATCAGATCGCGAATCATCAAAATCTTGACCCTAATCTCCGTCATCCTCCGCATCGGAGTCGATGTCAGAGGGGATCCAGATTGGCTCGTTGGAAGCCCCGACGCCAGAAGTCGACGGGGGACTGCTGTCTCTAAGGGGAGACGAGGTTTCCGCAAGTGAAGGATAAGGAGGATGGGCCTGCAGCAGCTTCTGCTGGCTGGCATCAAGGGAAGTGGCGTGTGCCATGGTCAGGCTGCGCGTACACATGTCGAGGTCAAAGATGTGAGGGTGAACGAACGGATGCGTTGGGCTGGAGGGCACCGTCCGGCTTTAATAATTGAGCTGCTCGAGCTGGCCTGCATATCCTGCACACAAATCATGGCCTCCCTGTCGCACCGCCTGGCCTCTCCCTACCATTCGTTCCATCCATCCGAGATAAAGGGGGTACTCGGTGCTAGAAGGAGGCCGCTGTCCTATCCGTCCCCCTATTCTCGGTCATCTCCGCCAATCAACTAACCGCCGAGTCAGGCCATCGCGCCAGACCAATGCAGCTGCATAAGGAGAAGTCCACTCTCATCACGCCGTCTCCTACCGGGGGTAGACGTCTTCCGTTGGTAAGGCATACTCCTCGGCGACTCCAGTTTCAGCCCCGAGACCCATGTGTTGGTTGCTCGTCGTCTCCGAGCACGAATCGTATTCTCGAGATGGAATGGCCGACGCTCATCCCCGGCCGTTTCTATCGCCCACCTGATTCTGATGCCACCCATCCGACTTAGCCGAGCGCTGATCATCCCAAACCCGCGCGTTCTCTGGCCATTCAGAGTCTTGATATGCAGCACATGGTCTGTTGCTTGAATAACCGAGGGCAAGAGGATGACCAAGGCGGGGGCCAAGCGTGGAACGAGCGGTCCATCTCGCCTCGCTTCGCCGCATTCCGCCCACCCCCCCCCTTCTTCGAGTGCGACCTCGGCCAACGTTGATCCTGAGGGACCCGGGCGTTATTGGGTCGGCGATCCACGATCCTGGATGCAGCTCGGCCCTCTCCTCTCCAGACCGGTCGGTCTTTGTCTCCCACGTAGCGAATAAGGTGGGAGAGGACAGTCTCAAAGAGGGGCTGGCTGACACGGAAGGTCACGGAAGAGGAGACTCCGAGATGACGCCAGCTCAGCAGCTTGCCTGCATTGATGGATCATACTGTCTCGCGTCTTCGTTCTCACCGCTTCTGATAGGTCAACCTCGGGGTCACTGCTTCGCTCTAAATGAAGGGAAAGGGGCTTGCCGGAGCTGGCTCTCCTGAATCCCTGGAGTACGCGCTAAGAGCGTATCGCCGAGAGTCGGACCTGGGCAGACGCGGCCAGCGATTGCGGCACTTTTGCGATTGGTCAGCTCCCATAGGAGGCCTCACGAAGACCAACAACCCAGTCAGGCGCCTGCAGCCTACGAGAGGACAGGATAGTGACGAGGTCGCAGGGTCGTCAGAAAGCATGAGCCTTAGGGGCAGCGACAGATCCAGCCGCCTCATAAACCGGTCAGCACATAGTCGATAGCCATACGTAGGTAGAGAAAAGTCCGTACGAAAACGGCCGTCAATGATGGCAATAATGAGGGCCGTGGAAAGCTTGCACGCAACAACACGGCTGGTCGTCTTGGGATGACTGGAGAGAGGGAGTGCGATCAAGGCCTTTGACCGTGAAGTCAGGGCGGGCGGGCGCAGGCAGACGAGGGATAACGCGGCGTGTCGAAAAATAAAGAAGCCACGATGGGGCGGCGAAGGGGAAAGGAGGGAAGAAAGTCGAAGGTACAAGTTCACGATCCGGGACGGGCGTTGCTCGATAAGCAAGCACTTATATAGACAAGGTCACGTGGCACGGGCGCAGGGGGGGCTCGCGGCGCGGGCGGCGAGGGCGCGTTGCCCGTTTAGGCGGTGCGCCTAAACCAGAGGTAATAGCAGCGCATCCGCGATTACTATTTGCATTGAGCTCACTGGTCTGGCACCTAGGGCCGGCGTCAGCTGCAAAAAGAGGGACACACCCTGAACCCAAACCACCTACGGCAGCCCGGCCATGGCGGCTTCACTGTTTCCTGGAGCCCAAGCTTCGGCCGCCAGACATATCAAAAGCTGCTGCATTTACACCAACATGCTCGATAAAATTTATCGTAGTAAGAGCGGCGATCTAGCACACAAGCTTAATTTTCACGGCTGGAGATAACTTGGAGGCTAAACAAGCAACGGCAGGGGATAAAGCGGTGCAGTTCGTTGGAGCGTTTCTAACAGCACGACAAGAGTCTATGACCAGGAGATGTAGTGTGCTCTGAGAGAATGTTCGCTCTTTTCTAAAATGGTGATTCATTGAAGACTGAACTAGAGAAATAGCAGAATCTGTGCCGTAGTGAACTCAATCTCAAACTCATACTACATGGATAAATTGGCCTCGAATTCGGCAACAACCTTGGCACCCAGATCCCACTTGTCCACCCACATATTTTCAGAGCTCGGTTGCCCTCGCCACTTGGCCTCGTACAGGATGACCCCTCCAATCTCCTTCTTCGAGACCAATGCCTCAAATTTGAATTCGTCGCGGCCATAAGGGTGCTTCGCTTCATAGTTGGCTATGGCCCCTATGCCGATATCCTTCTTCTTCACCCAACTATTGTCGCTCTCGGGGTAGCCCTTCCATTTGACCTTGTACCACACTCGCCTTCCGATCCGCCCCTTAGCAACCAAACTCTCAACTTCGAACTCGGTTCCTGCCTGGTCCAGAGGAAGGGGCTTGTCGTGACATTCTTCGCCCTGGTTGTCCCGGATAGGGACTCTGCCAATAAGTTCCCCGTCGTGACTTGTAAGATCAGGTGCGATTCCGGCCTTGGTAGCTTCGCTGACTTGTTGAGTTGAATTGTCTTGGAATGACGCATTGGTGTCCATGGAAATCGTGGTACTGTTTACACCCGTTTCTTCTGTAACGCTTACCACAGTAGAGACAGAGCCGTGGAGAGGATCTATGATACGGTAAGAATCAGCCAGTGTATCAGTTTCAATAGGTTATCGTACCTTGAATTTCCTGGGGGGTGTCCGGCGTTGCCTCTAATGGACCACTGGCAGCTGTGCAGCCCGTAAGCCTATCGCCTGGCCACGATTCAACTAGAGACATGGCTGGATGGATAACTTCCTCCAACGGAGCGGAAGATAGCGAGGTGCTATGACCAGATGGCGCGGCGTCTTCGTAGTCAGTAGTACCTGAGCTGCAGAAAGGCGTGGACTCTTGGCAAAGGCCTGACGATTTGGGAGATGACTGCCTCTTTTCGCCATCTGGGTAGGTGTTATGAAAAGTGTATTGGGTTTGCAAGGCGGCAATTCTGTCGTTTTCTTCAGAATTATTGCGAAACTGCTGCACTCTCATCCTCTTCGAAGGTGGAATGCCATCAACCCCACATTTCAGTCTTTTCATCTTCTTAGCATTATCATTGCGCTCGACACCGAAAGTATCTTAAAGATGGAATCGTAAATCCAAAACCGACTTAAACTTTCCTAGACAGTGGGAATGCAAGCGTGGGCAGTTCAAAGGCCTAGTTCCATTTTCGAGCTCTCTGATGTGTGTTTGGGTATGATCGAGCTAGGTCCACCGCTTCTTAAATTGGTACATCCGCGCAGAAGCTGGCATCCGTTCATCTCCGAGGCAGAACGGACAGTAGCCAGCCCTGACGAGAACCCCGCCGTAAGCCAGAGGATCGCACCACGCCGGAAGGCTATCCGGGTGATCCAAGTGATATTAACAATGAGTTTCCCAGGCCCCGATACCACAGAACCATTCATTGCAGAGGAAGCATAGCTCTGCAAAACCATCAGCTTCCGCAGTAGCTATTCTGTTACAATCGTATATATGTCTCCAGTTATAAGAATAGCCATCACTGTCCTTTCCGCAATGGCACTTATCTGGCTCTAGCCCTGGCCGATACTCTACATTGCGACGCTTCTAGTAAAGACCCAGCATATCATGAAGCACAGTGAGACCTGCAGGACTCCATAGCTTATCAACCAGGAAGAGGTTATATGCCAGACGGTCTCGTTCCGGCATCAGGAACCAGACACGATCAAATATCGCTCTATGGTATCCTAGCAGATCGTCATGCTTAACTAGCTGGTTCCTTTGCCACTTTCGCAATCGCTCGGCAACGAGTTTCCGCTTCTCCGCGTAAAGCTTCTTACGGTGCTCCCGGGACTTTGTATTGGTTATGCCCTATAGCGCAAGTATTTCTCGTTTAATATGCATCATTTCCGCGCTAGTATCACACTCGTATTGCTGTTTGGCTAGAAGGCACTGCCAAAGACTCGGGTTTCGAGGTATCATTAAACCTCGGAAGAGGTCAAGTACCAATGTTCGTCTCTCCTGGCCATAGTAGGCTGCCTGGCCATCTGCGCCGTTTCGGGGTAGGTAATATGTGCCAAGCGTCTTTAGTTCGGCGTGTCCGGCATAGACCATCCGCGTGGATTCTAGTTCGTTTAGACCTATTAGTAAGGTCATATTAGCAGTAGAAAGCAAAGCGAAAAAGAAATCTAATATATACTCATAAGGTAAAGGCCCTCTGCCCGAATATCATAATATCTCGGTGGTATTAGGTATCCTACTCGTAGACCCAGTGACCGCAGTTAATAGCTAAATGCGCCGGCCGTCTCGATATCCTCGCTTAACTGACTTCTAAAGAATGGCGTCTCAAGAAGATGTTCTTTCCATTGTATCACCTATATCTTATCTTTCGGTGGCACGATAGTAAGGAGCTCATCAATGGTTTTGTAGTCCCTGAAAGCTTCGTATGCAAGAAGTCTAGCGAGAAATGGAAGCATAGGATTGTAGCAGAGCTTTTCAGGCTTGATACCTTTATATAACGCGTGTTATGGTCTAGAGTAAAGACGAATGAGAAAAAAATTTAAGAGCTGAGCGATGATTCCTACCTTTTGTTAGGCGTATTGGTCATATTTTTGGCGTCTCGGGTCAGCTGAATGGCGAACTCTGGCGCCCCGTCCTCGTTGATGAATGCCACAAACGTGAGATCCTTAGAGGCTGCTTAGTGATTGTCTGGGTTGATGGGCCAAGGGCAATATCGTTACCTTGAAGTAGAGGCCTCGACCGGTACCCCTACGGCAGGTAGACTCAATATACTCCCCAATCCGGGAAGAAGAATAAGCGTTGCCTAATAAGAGACCCCAGTCATCAATAGGTGCTGCTGGGTGTTTATGCTCAATCCAATCTGCCGCCCAGAGCTGTATGGCGCAGTTAAGTATGACGTTTTTCCCAGCGAACCTTCGGCGCCTTTTATTCTTCGGCATACCCATTTCTTTTGCTAGAGGTCCCTTGATGAAC
The DNA here is from genome assembly GCF_050370095.1 of Fusarium phalaenopsidis. Classification (NCBI taxonomy): domain Eukaryota; kingdom Fungi; phylum Ascomycota; class Sordariomycetes; order Hypocreales; family Nectriaceae; genus Fusarium; species Fusarium phalaenopsidis. Next base: position 191,564 of record NW_028145398.1, read on the forward strand.
TAGCAACGAAGTTAGTATTTTCCAATATCCGTTCGGACGCCAATGTTGAGATACTTGCCTCTGTCACGGACTAGGCTAGACCACGTGGTATCGATTCCAAAGGGTAAGCACGCTGCCAGGCTGCCGTAAATGCGTTCTAGTACTTCCTCACAGTCTCGCATCCAGGGACATCGAATTCTTGATCCTCAGCATTTTCCCCATCAATGCCATAGGCCACCTGCCTCACAAAGTCTTTTAGAGACTGTAACTCATGTACAGAAGCATTGGGCTTTGTCCTCTGGTACCTGTGGACTCGAGTCAGCCCAGCATCTTGACATTGAAACGATGCGAATATACTCACTGAAACCAGAAGTCCATCATTCTCTTATAATTTTTCTATACCGCGGGCTGAAGTGTCCTATGGACTATTTCGCCATTCACGATATTGCTCTCTATCGCCGCGCTCCTTTCAGAGCCCAGGTGCAGAGCATCAGCCACGCTCTTAGCTTTTCCCATTAGATAAAGCCGAGTTTATGAGAGGGCAAGGATAATGAGTTAAGGCGGCTAAATCGCGTTGGAGTATTCGGTTAGGGCTTTCGAGTGTAAATACCACGGCGAGGCTTGAGAACGAATTGATGGGTGAAGTCGAGTCTGAATACCAAGACGAGACTTGAGAACGAATTGATGAGTGAAGTCGAGTCTAAATACCACGCAGAGATCTAGACGCGAATAGGGGGAAGGGTGTCACGCAGGTCTACGTGAATTGCTTGCCCCCATAGTCCGGTCGAGTCCCAGGAGCGAGGAGCCTTGCATCGGAACGCACTGCTTCCGGGCACAGAAGGATTCAACTGCGGTCAAGTTCCGGGACTTTGTTGAGGATCAAGAACTGGGATCCCAGTCCCAAAAGGGGATCCGAAGCTGAGCTTGGTTGGGATGCCATGACGCCCGTGGTAGTTGAAGGAGGTAGCGAGACCCAGAGGTTAGGCGCCCAGAAATGGGATCAGGAGCGGCTGGCGAGCTCGGCTCAGCCAGAGGGGGGATTCAAGCTGACGGGGGCCGATGGGGGGCTGAGGGGGGCTGATGAATAGCTGAGCCGAAGCTGAGCCAGGTCTTAAAAGCGGCGATCTATGGTATGGCACGTGTAGCTTGAGTTTCGTCTCATAATACCAATTCTTTCCTTTGAGCTAGCGGCCACATCCAACACCCATTTACCCTCAACCCGAGAGTGCGAATATGGCTCCATCATCACGCACTCACCACTGGTGGCGTGCAAGCATTTCAAAGAACGGACTGCAAGTTTTGCAAACAGCTCTTGGTCTATCAGAATCTGACCAACCGTCGCCTATCATTGTGGCAATTGACTTTGAGCAGACTAACAACTTGAAAAATGGCTTTCTTGAAAGTTAGGACTCCCAGTTGGGTATCGCCACATTCGACACCAAACTTTTGTCCCAGGCTGTTCAGGATGAAGAGGACTTAATCATGACTGAGAACTATATCAAAGGATCGGAGTCTTATATCGAAAAGGCTTCCAATAGGTTTGCCTTTGGGGAGTCGACGACAATAGAGCCGACCGAACTTGTGCGTCAAATTGACAGAGCACTACCTAAAGATCGACCCATCGTCCTTGTTGGCCATGCAGTCCATAATGAACTTGATATATTTCGTGCTCTCGGATATAGGCTTGCAGAATCCATCATAGAGGTCATCGACACCCTCCGAGTTGCAAACGAGGTGTTCGAGCCTTGGACGTGCTCACTTCGCGCCTTGCTGCTTCGACTTCGATGTCCATTTGCTCGACTCCACAGCGGTGGGAACGATGCCAACTTTACACTCAAGGCTGCATTACTTCTGGCGGTTTACAGATACACTGATCACGATCACGCCGTTGCGGACAGGTTGAGACAGATAGCATCATCTTATTCAACTCAGTTGCCAGGTTGGTATTTTGGCCGTGAAAAGAAGCCATCGAGACAAGCAGAAAGAAAGATCCAGAAAATACCAATCAAATTCATGGAGCCTGAAGAAGCAGAACAAGATCAGGGAACAACGAGCGGCTTGGAGAATCGAGGCCGAAAGATTGCGACTTTACTAAGAAGATGGTCAATGCGAATGCTCACTGCCCAATATCTTTCACCATCTGGAGGGGATTCCAGACAAAGTTGATGCTAGATATTGAAAGTGAAAACATTTTTCATTTCTGACTCCCAGAATATCCAGACTTTACTCAACTTCAGCGTCCATCCCCAAGTCTTCAAATCATCCATAGCAAGCGAAGGATAAACTTGCAAATTAGAAAACAAAACGGCTTGAGAAATGGTTTTCTCCCTTTGATGACGCCTGATATACTTGAAATAAATATGATTAGAAGTCATCGAGTCCCCGTAAAGCAGAGAAATGTGGGCTATGCTTACACCCACACGCGGTGCGGGAGTTATAAAGGTCCGCGATGAGATCCGGGACATCAGCATCACTCCCAGCATTGCCAACGGCCTTTATGAGTTCCCGCTCCGCCACTAACAAAGCTGTCCTTCAGGGCCCTCTAGCACTTTGTCTTACCCAGCCTCAATGGATTACAAAGAAACAGCGGGAAAAAAAGTCAATTCGCACCGCGTAGTGGGATCAGCATAGCCAGGCTGGGATTAATAATGCCAAGGATGTTGTGTGATAGTATGATTGCTATTTGGAATCAAATTTAGGGTGGTTGAGATGCATAATTGAGCTCTGCATATAAAGAGATTGCCGAATTGTCATTTTGCTTCAGAGCTGTCTTACAAGCACAACCGCACTTCCAGCCCTTCTAAGCTCTAGCAATGTTCTTGTCAACTGCAACCGCAACTCTCACTGCTGTCCTTTGTTTACCTCAACTCGCTCTAGCTTGTGGTAGCTGCTCATCTTCTAACAGTTACGCCCGGAATGGCAGCGATGGAGGAGTGCACACTGCAAACCTGCTTCTCAACCAAGCTATCAAAGCTCTCGGTGGCAGGATGGCCCTGCGGAATTTGCATGGAGTCACATATGAGTCCAATGAGTAGGAGACATTTTGAACCCGTATAGAGGCCGAATGGGGCTGACCGAACCTAGGATCTTTCGCATTAACACCTTGATGCAGAACTACAACCTTTTTCACGAAGACAGATACGTGGTATCTCATGGTACCCAAAACATCTCGTACTCTTTCAAAGATGGATTCGCCCAGAGAATCGATCGTAACTACCAAGTCTCTGGTAGGAATTCGCCCTCAAGCCCAAATTGACCCTTCATCTAACTCAACAATAGACTACTTTGCCTTTGGAACGCCATCTATCCCACCTGTCCAGTTCTCACTCGTCATGAAGGATGGACCTGAGGGATATGCTTGCTACAATGAGGGCAACGATCTCGTATTCTTGCCTGGAAATGTGACTGCCGGCTACACAGACTGTGAGTTCGTTGGCAACTGTGTTTGGACATGCACTCATCTCGATTAGCTGCCCTCGCCGAGTACCTCTTGTTCCAGGCTCATAAGATGTCGCCTCGACTTCTGCTCGATGTTGGTGACTTTATCTATTGTCCCCGACATGCTGCTAATGCCCTGCTAGATGGAGAAGCATCGGCTCACCCGAACCACCGTCACTATCAACAACGTCGATTTCCCAGCTGGTACGTGAATTCTGTGTATTCCAGAGCTCTTCTGACTTGGGCCTTTAGTTCACGACCAGCGCCTTGACATTGTTGTCGCTTTCGACCTCGAGACCAAGTTGCCTTACATCATCCGTTCTTTTGAAGACCATGCCATTTTTGGCCGAACAGAGAACGACCTACGTCTTTACAACTACACCGAAGTTGATGGAATCCAGTTTCCTACTCATCGTTTCATCTTCCAGAATGGTACTGCTATCGTGGAGCAGACCGACTTCTCCAGGGTCATCCCGAACCCAGCTTTTGCTGCCGACTTCTTCGAAGGCCTTGAGGAGAGTAAGAGTGCAACCCCCCGGGCTGCACCCGCCAAGATCCCGGAATACTCGCACGCAGAGATCGGAGAGTACTGGACTAATGCCCTCTGGAGCGGCCCCTACACCGGAACTTATGACAACATCACCACAGAGACGCTTGGCCCCGATCTCCCCAACGCCCACAAACTCTTGGTTGAAAACAACCCAATAGTGGAACATCTCATTCTGGATTTCGAGAATGGCGTTATTGTGTATGAGGCGCCTCCTCATCAGACAGACCTTGTGATTCGATGGGTCAAGGAGAACCTCAAGAAGCCAATCACTCATGTCTTTGTAAGAGCTTTATGCGCCCAGTCCTCTGCGAGATCCTTTACTAACTACTCAAGCTCACGCACCATCATCATGACCATAGCTACGATGTCCACAAGTATGTCGCTTTGGGAGCTAAGATCATCGTTCCTGAGGTTGCAACCAAGTACTGGAAACAGATTCCTGGTGCTGAGCTCGTTACCTTTACGTGAGTTCTTTCCAATCCCTGATGGATCTATATCTAACGTGCCTTGATAGTGAGGGCAAGCCATACATTCACGCCGACAGCACGATGCAGGCTCGCTTCATCTGGCACGAGGAGGCTCCCCACTCCGTTGACTGGTCGTATTCCATCGTCACCACCCGCTGTCCCTCGGCAAACAGCACCATGTTGGCCTACGAAGCCGATTCCTTCTCCACCCTTACACATTTTGACCCTCACTTCGCTTACGGCTGGCTTAACCAAGCTGTTGCTGACGGAATGAGCAACAACACTATGTGAGTCAACCCCATCGTTGCACTCTGCGAATGCTAACCTCGTGTAGTGTCGTGCCTACTCATGGAATGCCGGTTCCGTTGTCGTTCCTCCTTGACCAGATTAGCTACGTCTACCCGGCTCTGGATTCGACTGATCTCCGTGCCGGAGTTCCCAGCTGCCTCGCCTACTAGCGGCATTCCTCAGACAACCTTTTTGCATTGAATTATTGTGTTGAGATCAATATCAGACACAGCTCCCGAATGCCACTGCCAAAGGTTAATTGGGACGGAATGCAGTCCGATCAGTGCACAGTCATAATTTCTTCTTCACATATCGCTGTATTTAGACAAAGAACGGGTTTAGCTCACCTAAGCACGTTTATGTAACTATTACATAGAATTCACCTCCACTCTCAAGTTTAACCCTGCGCACCTCTCTGCAGCCAGATTGCGGCGGACCAGGGGATTGATATGCCTCTACCTTCAGCAAGCCGAGGCTCAATTAGCGCCTCAACAAGTTCTCTGATTACGCCGATAGAGATCTTTTCCTTTTCCCTTAATGGCCCTTTTGTCAAGACTGCATATCGTCGGTTCGTCCGGACTTGCCTCTATCATAAGATATCTCGACAGAAGTGGACACAGGAGTGGGAGGGTTGATGAACATGCGGGGTAAGATAGTGAGCAAAGTACCGAGCAATGCGAGTGTCGGTACCTCCACTCTTCAAGTTCTGATTAACCAACCAATCTAGTAGCCAAAGGCTTGAATGAGGGGAAGCATCCCACTCTCGAAAGACGACCTCACTAGCCCCCAATTAACTTGTCCAACTGACCAGCAGAGTAAGCCCTTATATAAACGGATGTTTCCGTCTTGGACCCCAGCGTTGTCGGTGGCGTTTGGAAATTCTGCATGGCGCCCTCCGAGCGGAGGGGTCCGTGTCCAGCACAAGGTTGGCTTGCGGAGAAGTTACGTGGAAGCAGGACGGGGAAAGAGGAAAGAAAGCCGAGGAAGGAATATTATTTAAGTACAGTGGCGGCATAGATAACCATGCATAATATCAGAGCAACTGGATGCTGTAGGCAGGAGTGGGGGGTAAGGATAGGGGATTTCCAGCCTCATCCCCACCCCTGCATGTTCATTTACTTTCCGATCGACGTTTGTAGAGCAAAGTCAATGTTACCTCGGGCGGGTAGCGGGAGTGGGTGGCTTGAAGTGAATGGTTGTGTGTGTTACAACGCTTCCGCACACATCGCTTCCACTTGCCGGTTATTGGGTTGCTGAAGTCACTTGCTTGCCATAAACTTCCCTTCGCCTTGTTTCCACCAGGTCAACCACTTCCTGACCATCCTTCTTTCGATTTCTTCCTTTGTCTGAGGTTAATCTAGCGAATCACCAATTCAACATGCACAGCACACCGACATTGGACCTTCTGCCGTCGCCACCCCCTTCCGATACCGATGGCGCCAGCTCACCAAAGACCTCCGTTGAGGCACTTTCCCCTCTTATCAAATCCACCTACCAGAGCTCCGAGCTACGATTCTTTGTCAATGGACGGCCCGTGACGGTGAAAAATCCCAACCCCGACTGGGTTCTCCTCGACTGGATTCGAGCCCAAGATACCCTGAAGGGAACAAAGTTAGGATGTGGCGAAGGCGGTTGCGGCGCCTGCACCGTTGTCGTGCAAACGGCTGAGCCGGGCAGACACGTCAGACACCTTGCTGTCAATGCATGTCTTTATCCGCTTGTTGGATTGGATGGAAAGAGCCTGATTACCATTGAAGGGCTTGGTACAGTCCATCGTCCACATCCTTTGCAAGAACGAGTTGCGAAAATGCAGTAGGTGTTCTAGAGCATAGAACTCCCGAAACAACTTGCATAAAATTGGGTCTAACGACAATAGTGGCACACAATGTGGTTTTTGCACACCTGGCATTGTTATGAGCCTGTACGCTCTGATTAGAAATTCATATCGGAACGGCAAATTCCATCTTACCAACTCCGACGTCGAGCTCCAGGGCCATCTTGATGGAAATCTTTGCCGATGTGTATGTTATCTTAAAGGTTTCTCGGTTGTGTTTAGAACCTTACTGACCCGTGATAGACTGGCTACAAGCCGATTCTCGAGGCGGCTCGCACGTTCATCACCGAAGATTTGAACGGAGTCATTGCGGAGAGCAGCGGTAAAAAAGAAACTCGCGGCCCAAGTACTCCAGACACAGAGGAAGCCGATGCAAACACTTTTCGTGCTACGAATGGCTCTGGGTCATGTGGCCGCCCAGGTGGTTGCTGTCGAGATGATCCCAATGCCAAGGGTTGCGGTCCTGCCAAGCCTACTGAGGCAGAAATTACACCACCGAGTTCACCAGGGAAGTCATTTACGGAGCCCACCTTCTTGCCATACGATGCTTCCACCGAGCCGATATTTCCACCCTCACTTTGGAAGTACGAACCTCGACCGATCTGTTACGGGGACGAGCGACGACTTTGGTTTAGGCCAACAAGCTTGGAGCAGCTTGTTGAGTTAAAGGCCGTTTATCCCTTGGCAAAGATCGTGGGCGGTGCAAGCGAGACACAGATCGAAGTGAGATTCAAGAAGATGAACTACCGAGTCTCCGTCTTTGCAGCAGATATTCCTGAACTAAATAGTCACGAAGACCCCAGTCTCAAGGCCCAGGCCGAGCTCAGCGCCCTCAAGGAGATCGCGATCCCGGGTAATCTGTCATTGACCAAGGTGGAAGATCTTTGTACCAACTTGTATCGAAAACTTGGCCGACGGGCTTTGCCCCTGGAAGCCCTCCGAAAGCAGCTCCGCTACTTTGCCGGACGTCAGATTCGGAATGTGGCCAGTCTTGCAGGCAGTCTCGCTACGGCAAGCCCAATTTCAGATTCTGCACCTGTGCTCCTAGCAGCTGGAGCAAGGGTAAGTGTGCTGTCGCGGAAACTTGGGGCCTTCGATATCCCCCTGTCTTCTTGGTTTGTGTCTTACCGGACTACTGCTCTCCCTGAAGATGGAGTCATCACTCAAATCATCATTCCTCTAGCGGATGAAGATGCTCTGGAAATCACAAAAGCCTACAAGCAAGCCAAGAGAAAAGATGACGACATTGCCATTGTCACGTCTGGCTTGAGGGTCCGTCTTGATCAAGACGGTTTGGTGCAGGATTCAGGCTTTGCCTTTGGTGGAATGGCTCCAACTACGGTGATTGCCGCCAAGGCACAAGAAGCCGTGGCTGGAAAGCGATGGGCCGACACAGCTACACTGGAGGCAGCGATCGACGCACTGTTGGAGCAATTCGATCTTCCCTTTGGTGTTCCTGGTGGCATGGCCCATTATCGCAGAGGTTTGTCACACCAAAAGTCCGGTTGTATTGCGATGGAGCTAACCCTTTGATTAGTCTTGACCATATCCATGCTCTTCCGATTCTGGCACGAGGTTGTCAGTGAGCTGGGCCTCGGAAAGGTCGACCCCGATCTAATCCAAGAAATCCACCGCGAAATATCCTCTGGCAATCGCGACAACTTCACAGCCTCGATGAAGAACAGGGGAACTAGGACCGTAGGACGGCCGGTTCCCCATCTGTCAGCCCTGAAGCATTGCACTGGAGAGGCCGAGTATGTCGATGACATGCCTCGGCAGCACAATGAGCTCTTTGGCGCGCCAGTCATGTCTAAGATGGCACACGCTGAAATCCTCAGTGTCGATTGGACAGCTGCACTAGAGATGCCAGGCGTCGTCGGGTATCTTGACAAGAACAGTCTATCATCAGACCAGAACACATGGGGTCCAGTTGTTCGTGACGAAGAGCTTTTCGCCGACGGCAAAGTTCATTTCTATGGACAGATCATTGGACTGGTCTACGCGGAATCGGCTCTGCAAGCTCGAGCAGCTGCCGATCGTGTTCAAGTCAACTACAATACACTGCCTTCCATTGTTACCATTGATGAAGCAATCAAGGCCAGTAGCTTCTTCAAGCATGGAAAGCAACTGAGGAAGGGCGATGCCGTGGGCGGATCACTCGAAGACGCATTTGCCAAGTGTGAGCATGTGTTTGAAGGCACTACCAGGATGGGTGGCCAGGAACACTTTTATCTCGAGACCAACGCGGCGCTTGCCATCCCTCACATGGAGGATGGTTCCATGGAGGTCTATGTCTCATCACAAAATCTCATGGAGAACCAAGTCTTCGTGGCCCAGGTTTTGGGTGTCCCGATGAGTCGTGTCAACATGCGCGTTCGTCGCATGGGAGGAGCCTATGGCGGTAAGGAGTCAAGAAGTACGCCCATTGCCATGCTGGTGGCTTTGGCAGCACGCAAAGAGTCTCGTCCCGTGCGAATGATGCTCAATCGCGATGAGGATATCGCTACCAGTGGCCAGAGACATCCGTTCCAATCTCATTGGAAGGTTGGCGTTGATTCCCAGGGAAAGATTCAGGTCCTCGACGTGGATATTTACAACAACGCTGGCCATACGCTGGACATGAGCTCGGCGGTGATGTAAGTATCCTTTAGTTGACTTGGTGTTGTTGATGCTAACATTTTCCGGCAGGGATCGTGCTTGTACTCACGTCGATAATTGCTACTACATCCCACACGCCTGGGTTCGAGGATGGGTCTGCAAGACAAACACCGTCAGCAACACGGCTTTCCGCGGCTTCGGTGGTCCTCAAGGCATGTACATCACCGAGAACATCATGTACACCATCTCGGAAGGTCTAAATATCGATATTGACGACCTCCGAACTCGAAATCTGTACCAGATCGGGCAGCGGACTCCGTTCTTGCAGGAGATCACAGATGACTTTCATGTTCCTACCATGCTAGAGCAGCTCACTGTCACTTCTGACTACGAGAAGAGAAAGAAGGCAGTCAAGGAGTTCAACTCAAAGAATAGCTACAAGAAGCGAGGAATTTGCAAGATACCAACCAAGTTTGGCCTCAGGTATGTTGCACCATCTCGTGTCATCGAGACATCTCGCTTAAAAACCTAAGCTTTGCAACTGCTCTGTGCCTCAACCAGGCCGCAGCTTACGTCAAGATCTACGAGGATGGCTCAGTCCTCCTACACCATGGAGGCACCGAGATGGGTCAAGGCCTGTATACCAAAATGGCCCAGGTCGCAGCTGAGGAGCTAGGTGTCAGCGTGGACGAGGTTTACAACAAGGAGTCACAGACTGACCAGATCGCCAACGGTTCTCCCACAGCAGCCTCCTCTGGCAGTGACTTGAACGGACAGGCTGTCAAAAATGCCTGCGATCAGATCAATGAGCGGTTGAAGCCGTATAGAGAGAAGTACGGCTATGATGCGCCGCTATCTAATATTGCGCATGCGGCGTATTCCGACAGAGTCAACCTGGCGGCAAATGGTTTTTGGAAGATGCCTCGAATTGGTTATGTGTGGGGGAACTGGAAAGACCCTCTGCCTATGTGAGTATCTGAGTCTTGATGCTTCTCTCAGCGGTGCTGACTTTACTACCCAGGTATTACTACTGGACTCAGGGAGTGTAAGTTTTGCATTTACAAAACACCAGGGCCTGTGTACGCTGACTTGATTATCCATAGTGCTATCACCGAGGTCGAACTGGACACCTTGACTGGAGATTCTACGGTCCTTAGAACCGACCTCATGATGGACATTGGCCGGTCCATTAACCCAGCTCTAGACTACGGGCAGATTGAAGGAGCGTTTGTGCAAGGTCAAGGTCTATTCACAATGGAGGAGTCCTTGTGGACAAACACCGGAGAGTTATTTACCAAGGGGCCTGGAACATACAAGATCCCAGGTGAGTATTCGCCCGAGTTTAGTACCCTGTGCTTAATATTTAACTTTGCTGACATTCTGCAGGCTTCTCTGATATCCCTCAAGTATTCAACTTATCGACCTTGCAACATGACTCGGAAGGAAAGCCCATCAGCTGGGAGAAGATCCGCTCTATCCAGAGCAGCAAGGGCACAGGAGAGCCTCCTCTCTTCCTGGGGTCTTCAGTTTTCTTCGCCCTGAGGGAAGCTGTCAAGGCCGCTCGCGAGATGAACAAGGTCACAGAGCCCTTGGTGTTGAACGCTCCAAGCACTGCAGAGAAGCTACGGTTGACTGTTGGTGATAGCTTGGTCCGACGAGCGGGAGTAGTGTGCAAGGAAGGAGAGAAGAACTTCTTTACTAGAATAGAGACATAGTTAAGAGAGCATGCTTTTAAAGAAATACAAGACCTACAATGTTACCGTAATTCATTGGTTTTTATCGTATCGTTGATCCAGGAAGTGAGCTGGAAATGCGAAAGCACAATCAAGTTGTTTGAAGTGTCCATATAGATTGTTCCAAAAACCTTACTATGACAATAGAGATACTTGCAACTTGAACTCAAAGAAACAGAACGCCCCAGAATTATCTTTCCCATATCCAAATGTTTACTGGCAGAACATCTGCACTGAGACATCCTCTGATAGCTGCTCCAAAAGACCAAAGTCCATACCCGTCTGCTTGAAGCTCACTACGATCAAGTCAAACTCCTCCAGCTTCTGCTTGGTCCAGTCCTCATCAGCCAGTCTGGTGATGTCGGGCACGGCTGATTGGTTGACAAGAGAATCAGCAAAGGCCACGTCGAGCTCGAACTTGTTAAGTTCTCGAGCGAGCTGAAGTCCGGGAGAGTTGACGAGGTGGCTTTGTCCTGCCTTGAAGCCCATGCCGACCACGAGGACTCGCTTTCTGATCTCGAAGCCGGAGTCTCGGCGGCCTTCCTTGTCGCTTCCGAAGAATCCGTCAATGATTCTCCGGGCAATCTCGGCGGGGCGCTCGTTCATGGTTTCCGCGGCGGCTCTTAGGAGGGGATAGTCGCCGTTGGAGAGCAGGTAGTAAGGGTTGACAGGGATGCAGTGCCCGCCAACACCAAGGCTGGGCTGGAAGGGGAGATATCCGAATGGCTTGGTGGCAGCTGCGTCGCAGACTTCGTATGGGTCAATGCCAAGACCGATACAAGCATCAGCCATCTCGTTGACATAGGCGATGCACATCATTCGTTGACAATTCTCGTAGAGCTTGGTCATCTCGGCAACTTCTGGCTTGGAAACGGGGACAATGGTGTCAAAGACTCGGCCGTAAAGTCTGACAATAGCATCAAGAGATCCGGGAACAACATCGTCAAGACCAGAGACAACCTTGGGAATGGTCCTCATGGGAGGCTCAGTGCGTCCTGGGTCGATGCGCTATATCGATGTTAGTATACAATGGTAAGGAAGTCCTGAATCGGATGTGAGCTTACCTCTGGAGACATGCCCGCAAAGAGACGACGAGACTTGGCAATTGGTCCAAGAAGCTCACGAGTCATGCCAATTGCGACTGAGCTCTCAATGACAATGGTCGAGCCGGGTCGAGCCCATCTGTTGACCTTGTCGAGTGCACTCTTCAGATAGGAAAGATTGATAGACTTGTCGGAGAGAAGAAGAGTGGGAACAGAGATAAGAAAGTGAGTTGCCAACTTGAGATCAGATTCAGTTGAGGTGAAGCTGACGTTGGGTCTGGCCTCAAACTCAACCCTCAAGTCCTTGACTCTCTCTTCACTGATGTCGAAGCCGAGGATATCGTACTTAGCAGAGAAAGAATCGACAAGACCAGTGCCAACGAAACCAACACCAATAACAGCGACAAGAGGAGTAGGCTCAGCAGGCGTCTCAGTCTGAGGAGCCTTGTTGAGCTTGATCCACTTGTGCTCCATGATGGTGGAGTCGCGAGGAAGGGCCCTCTGGGCAAGCTTGATGAAGGGAGACATGATCGAAAGTGTTGTGGGTAGTAGATATGATACTCTTGGAAGGATTGTGAAGGAGTTGTTGTGATGATGAGCTGACCCAGACTGCCGGGACTGTGATACTTATAGGTGAGACATGCATGGCTGCTATAATGCCAATATCATACTTCAACTGGACTATCACACTCCTCACGCGCGTGGTATAGGGCGTTTTTCCTCTCATCGGCAGACATTGAGTTGTACAGAGCAGTCTAGACCCTCAACTTGAGTAATGGCGAAAGATGGTATGGTGTAGGCTACTGTTGGTAGCATTCTATCGGCAGGGAATATCGTGGCGATGTGGTAAGTTCGCGCCTCTAGTGTCTACATTGATTAACAGCACTCGGTATAGACTGTCTGGAACTCGGTGGACGCTAAGATGTGCAAGTTTGCCAAAGCTCTTGACAATGTGCCAAGTGAACTTGACGTTTGCGCCCAAGTCGACGAGCCTTACACTACCACACGCACCACGCGGTAAGCTCCGCCGCCACCCGTCTCCAGCGCTTTGATAAAGTGATGTATCCATTTTCTGGGCTCAGACACCAAGAAAGCAGGTCTAGAGATGTCGTGGCAAGCCGCGTGCGGCATGGCGGTCCTCGGCCTCAAGGCGCCATTCTTGGTCAGCACTCTATTCAGCCTGGACCTCTTGACATGACACCAATCACTTACACCCGAAGACGTCTTGTTTGATAGAATGTTCTCGCTTGGCTATGCGGCACTTTTGATGAATGCCAAGCATAGGGTTCGTTTTCATCACACATCTAGGCCCGTTGGTGGCTACCTAACCACTTCAGGCTCCTCGACCGATGAACGCTTTGAGGATCTGGTGTTCTGCCATGTTCCATGCTCCACATGTATCTCTCAGTCTATACTAAAGGCGTTACGGTTAGGCTCTTTACGGGAACAAGGGCGGGTTTAGGAGCGGTGATATAGGGAGTGAATGATTCAAGGCTTGGACTGGTCGAAAAGCTATCGCCATGCCGCCCCAACTCTAAGTCAAGCCTGTGGAATGTGGGTAGGGCCCAACCATTCCAGTTTAATGTCACTACTCCACGACGGCCGTAAACATAGTTCCGGTACTATGGTATTTGACAGTTCTTGTTCAACGCCGCCAAAACTTGAGTAACGCTCGGAGCAGGGCAATGGAACGTGGAGGGCGGGGAACCGGGGACAGCCTTCAGGGGTCGATATTCGGTAAATGGCCCAAGATGGGCAAGTTTGGATGAATGCCGGGAAGAGTCTGGTGTCGTTTTTAGTCTTCTTGGCAAACCTCATATCCTTCTTGCTGTAGGTAGGCGATCAGACCATCTGGTGGGAACGATATGTGTTCTAATATTGATTATCCTGCAACCAGTACGTAACGTCTCGTACGCGCCATGTATAGCACCGTCTAGTATTGATGCTATCTATCACATTGAGGGAAAATCTGGCCACCGGCGCTTCAACGCCGCCGGAATTTGACTAAGGCTATTGACACCATTCACTCGCCTCTCGGCGTCGGACCCTTTTACTACACCGGCCGGCGGCAAACTCTTTAGAAGCTGCTAGTTATTATACATTTCTTAGACCAAACGCCTCCATCTCGAAACTTCATGGCATATCGTAAACCAGACTACCAGCTTCAACATCAGTCATGCATGTCACCGCGCCTTCGACAACGGGCATCACAGCGTCTGGTGATGCCCCTCAGAAAGCATCAACACGAGATCAAGATGCATCAAGTGAGAAGACGGCGGTTGAACAGCCACCTCCAGGTCCCAAAGACACTGTTGAGACATGTGGCTACCCTCCCATCGAGGATCCTGTTGATCCTGCTCGCATTCTTACGCCCAGGGATCTGCGGAACCAGAGAATTATCTTTCTCGGCATCATCATCTTGATCAACATCTGCATGACCGCCACGGCCTTTTTTGGAAAGAAGAGCAAGCTCATCTTTGTCGCCATTCTCTTCATCAAAAGCAAGGATTTCTTGTCAGCCATTCTTTCACCACTTGGCATGATGGTCACTGCCATCTACCACAAGTTTCGGCCACCCAAGGAAGTCGAGCAGCTTTGGATACTTTCTTTGATCCCTGCATATTCAGAGAGCGAGGAGCAAATCGTCAAGACCATCTACTCTCTTCGGGACAATGGTGTCGAACCGCACCGTCAGGTCATGGTTGTCATCCTTGACGGCAAGCCTCGAGATGTGCGATCACACATGACTCGAGTTGTCAGTGGATTTGAACGACCTTATGTGTCTCTCAAATGGAAGAAGGGCTGTCTTCGTGTCCTCGCCGGGTTCATGATGGACGTGCCCGTCATTGTCATCGAAAAGGTCAAGAATGCAGGCAAGAAGGACTCTCTCATCCTCTGCCACGACCTCTTCAACTATGCACGAGACAATTCTCCTCTTTATACCAAGCTGCTACGGAAGGAGATCTGGGAGGATGTCCTCCCTGCTCTCACCGAGGGCGAGAAGTTCAACGGCTTTGATATGGTCTTTTGCACCGATGCAGACTCCACCATTTACAAGGGAGCAGTCGCCCTTCTTGCAAATGCGATCGCCAGAGACAAGAATGCTATTGCTGCGTGTGGATTGGTTCTTGTTGAACTTGAACCAGGGTTTGAATGGTCTTTTTGGAATTTATATCAACAGTTTCAGGTGAGTGTCTCAGATAACTAAAACATCCCGGCCTTGACTAACTGTCATAGTACACGTTCGGGCAATACGTGAGAAGACGAGCAGAAGGCATCGTTGGCAAGGTAACTTGCCTTCCAGGATGCATCACAATGATTGCAGTCAGAGAAGAGATGGCAGGTGCTATTCGAAAATACGCAGAACCTGTGACTGGATACATGGTGATTTCTCACCAAGTCCAATACCTTGTAAGTGCAACCTTGCAGACACTCATTTCATCTCCTTACTAACATCATATAGGGTACCGACAGAAGGCTCACGTACTCCATGTTATCCCAAGGGAAACATCTCCGGACACTCTTCGTACCCGACGCCGTTAGTGAGACAGTGGCGCCCCAATCCATCGCGCATTATCTGAGTCAAAGACGTCGCTGGGGCTCAAACGCCTACTTCAACAACTACTTCTACCTTGCGGGAGAAAAGATGATTCCCTTGACTCGCATCGCCGCCACGATCGAAGTTGTGCGACTCAGCATGGTCTACTACCGGGTCTTGAACACTATTCTATTCATCAGGAGCCTGACCCATCATGCCAGCATCATGAAGCTTATGCCCATGTTGATCATTGGCCAAGTACCTTCTGTCTGGTTCTTTTGCTCAATTCTGCTGGAATCAGAGCTAAGAAAACGTGGTCACAAACTGATACTAGGATATTGCATCAACAAAATGATATCGCCGTTCATGAGCGTCATCATCTTCACAAAGGTTGCTACCAATCTTGGCAGTCAAGGTACGTCCGTCTTAAAACGTCTCACTTGGAAATTGCGAGACTAACAATGACATCAGTATGGGGCATGTCCGGAGTGACAGCTTCATCGGCGCCTCCCGCAGATGCTGCCGCCACGACAGAAACAGAGACTGTGATGGCGCCCCCCACAAATGATGAGCTATCCGCTGCTGAGAGGGGAGAAATCACTCCTCCAAAGCCAGTCTATGCAGGGCCGGACCAGAGGAGGGACCGTGCTCCCAGCCGTGCTCCCAGCACTGAAGGGTATGACATAGAATAACGCACGCGTCACCAACAAGGAACAGGAGCTCCGGAAGGCTCGGGGAAGTGATAGATGCGGCAACGGAGCACTTCGGCCAACTAGAATACTACACTACTCTTCCTTGATTAGATTAGAAATAGACAATCAAAGAGCTACGCCGAATCTGATATCTCATCACCATCAAAGTTCGTCTGTGTTTCGGCCATTTAAGTCGTTGAACACGTCGGCCTGCCTACCTTGTGTCGTAGTTCGAGGTTCAGGAAGACATGGCGGTTTCTCTAATCTTAGCAATACAAGATAGATAAAATCAAAGATCTGAGGCGAGAGCATTTAGGGACGTGCCGGGGTTTGCGGCGTTATGACTCAACAGCGCAGTTTCTTAAATCCCCCCTGTCCAGCCACTACCTTCTCTCCGCGGGATCTCAGCCTGGTGTTGACATGGCTGCCCGGGTTCCTATCCTAGCTCTGTGCCCTTCAGCGCGGACGTCCACATTCTAAGTGTTCCTGCATTTTAGTGGTGAGCTACGGGCGTTGGGGAGATGTAACCATCACGGCAGCCAGATTGGGGCGAGAAGCCTCCCAAGCGCCCGTGGTCTAAGCTATGGCTCCTTGTCATTTACACTAACTTTAGCCAAAGCCGATACTTTGTCTAGACCGCAAGGACCTCCTGGGGGTCCGTTCCTTGCATTCCCGGCACCTGGCAGTGGCACGTGGTAAGACGCCGCAACCGCAGAGTTCCCGAACCGTCTCGACCCGGCGGGAGCAAAACGCCAAGCCGGCTTTGGGCTTGGGAATACTTGGCATCAGGAGATACTTGGTAGGGCCATGGTCCCACATTCTTCAGCCACTTGCGGCAGTCACCGGCTCTGACCCGCCGGGGAGACTGGAGACTAGCGTCTACCATTAAACGGCGCCAGTATTCTACATTCCTATCACTACACCCAACATTTACCGTGTCTATTTGCCTTGCGGAGGTGGCAAGCTAGTCATCCAGGCAAGTCCACCAACTGGCATGAACACCGCAAAGAAGCCGTTCGATTTGTCAACAGAGGCGTTAATATTGGCCGTTATATGCGGCTCATTCCTAATAAAGCATGTCCTTCAGGCCCCGACTCAGCATGCACAGTCGTGCTCCGACCAAGTTCAGCCCTTGAGACAGATGTCGCAATCTTGGCGAGACTCAACCATTATTGCACCGGTCTAGCTAGTATCTCTCGGTGCTACCACTTTCGAATACACGCCCGAACCCCGAGCCTAATTAGCGGCTATGTTTAGTGAGTGCGAGCGAAGTGGTCCCTACGCGTAGATCAGCGATAAGAAGCAGAATTTACGATCAGAGCAGGGCGTAATAAAGAAGCGGGTGGCTTTGCAGATCGAAACGCCGTAGGGAGGCCTGAGGTAGGCAAGGACGTTTTCATTGATTTTAGAGATAATTTCCTCTGTTCTTCTTAATTCAACTGTCCTCACGTCTCGAATAACGCATGATAAGCCCATCTCGCGTTACCTCTCTGGTCTATGCTTGGCGGAACAAGACTTGTCTGGGAGACCTACCCTACAGGTAGCTGAAATACCTCAATCTAGACACCATGGTGTACTTTCACCCCTCTCCCCATGATCAATCGTGACGGACAGTATACCCAGACCGTTTCCATCCAACCGTTTCTGTCTTCAGGCCGAGGCCAGGCCCAGTTCTAGCCCACTCCTCTCCTTTAGCCTGAAAGTCGGGATGAAATGGTTGCCTCCAAGATATAGCTCTAATGTTAAGTCCCGAGACCAGAGGGTCTGATCAAGCCCATCTTACATCCGATAAGTGAGAAATGACACGACAAAATCCTCCGGTCTTGGGTACAGGATAATGGGTTGTGATAAAAGGACCTACTTTAAACTCTATCACTTGTGAGGACGCGGGGTTACATCGAGCGGCGCCTCTAGCCATTTCCGATGATCCAGACCTGGCCAATCCATTCCAGTCCAAGAGTCAAGGCATGGAAGCAATCAGTCACTTTCCCATTTTCTAAGAGGGGTGGATTCTCCTAGCCCTGGCCTTGAACGTTGCATTTGGGGACTTTCATCATCCCCTCTCTGAAGCATCTCGGACAAGTTTGCCTTGAGCCTCACTGCGGACATGTGGCATCTCGTAATCTTGACGATACTTGCAGTCGTTCTAACTGTTTATTTTGTATGCGACAACAGACACAAATCTACAGTGGATTGGCGCTCGATTGTGAGTCCCAACGGGGACAAGCTCCCAGACTTCAGCTTTTCTGGCTACCACAACTCAGAGGTATCACTTCCAACTGTCAACACTGCCGATGCCACCCTCTCTTTTCCGAGCAAGACTTATGATGATATAAGTCCTTTGATTCAGAAGGCCATTGACTCTGTTGCCCTTAGTGGCGGAGGCGTTGTTGAGCTCCCACCGGGTAGCTTCCACATCAGTGCTGGAATTCAGCTTCGCAGCAAAGTCACTGTTCGGGGATCCAAGAGTGGTGAAACCCTCTTGATTCTTCAAGAACAGCCATCCAGCCCAGTGTTCACTCTTGGGAGTATTGGCATCGCTTCCAAGGCAGAGTTTGGGGCCAAATCAAGAATCATCGACGACTATGTTCCCATCGGCTCGTCCATTGTGAACATCCGGAACAACACCGATCTCTCAGTCAACCAAACCGTGTACATATCCAGGGCTACAGAAGAATCTTGGATCAGGTATAACGGAATGGGTGACTTGGTACGAGATGGCGATGCACAAACATGGATAACGGTACGGACGCCCCCCCTGCGACATAGAGATAATTAGATACTAAGCAAACAACAGTTGAACAAGAAGATCATGTCACCAAATGTGATTAAGTCTATCAATGGCACGGAGATCACGCTTCAGATACCATTGACAGACGCTCTTGATTCGAGGTACATGAAGCCCGAAGTCTGGGCCTACAAGCCTCCAGAGCAATACTCGGAGATGGGACTTCACAATCTTCGCATACAAGTTCCCAACTCCTGTTCTGGGGCTCCACTCAGTAACGAGACTTGCAATTTTGCGGCAGTCAAGTTCCCATCATGGACTGTTGATAGTTGGGCAAGCGGGTTACAGTTGGAAGGCTTCAACCGCTTTTTCGATGTTGAGACGGACGCTTCTCGAATCACCATTCAAGATGTCGAGATGAATCGGGATCACGACATTGAAGGAAGAGCGCTTCCCATCGACGTCTTGATTCAAGGTTCCCAGGTTCTTGTACAAGACTGCAAGCAGATCGGGCTCCCAACAGCGAGGTGCTTCTCTGTGGCAACAGACTCGCTAGCCGCGGGACCGAATACCGTCATTCGACACTCCACTATGTCTGACATGCAGACCATTTACCCTCATGAAAGGTGGGCGCATGGGTTGCTTGTTGAAGGGACATCAGTGCCGACTCTCTTTGTCAATCGAGCTTCAAATGGCACAGGCCATGGATGGACGATAAATGCTGGCGTTGGGTGGAATCTGAGGGGTGAGGCTATTGTCCAGTCACCGCCGCTTGGCATTAACTGGTGTATCGGCTGTGGAGGGACGAATGGGACGTCGGGGAACGGTACCTTTATCCGCCCTGACAAGCAGGTTAAGCCGACAAGCCTTTTCGCAGCGCAGCTTGAGGCCCGTGGACTAGACTAGAGCATTAGACGGGACAGAGCAACTGGGGAACAGATGAAGTTGATGGTGGTAGTGAGAACAGGTCAATAGAACAATATGTCATTCTATGAATTAAGGTGATGATCTCTGGCATAAGCTTAGACACAGTTAATCCGGAGGCGAGCACGGGATTACACATCTCGTCGGAAATCGCTGGTTGGAAAGCCGGAGTCAGCTTTATCGGAGATGCGGGTTTTCTTGCTCGATAAATCCGACGACACGTAAGGGCCGGTGGGGGGTCTTACACCCTGGGCCTTAGCGGCCCTGTAGATGTAACGCGCTGGCTTATGCTTAACCAGGGGACCTAGATGATCGTCATTAGCTGTTAACATGATCCAAGGCAAAGTGGTACAGATGGAATTCCTTGAATCTATTGCTCAAGGTAGTTGAGGCTTGACGATGCATCTCGTGCACAGCCGCAGGGTTACGACTCCACATGTTGAGAACTTTGGTAATGCTTGCGTACTACGTGAATTGTAAGCCTAAAGGCCTGAGCCTCGCTTGACTTTGGGGAGAGGCCGAACAGGTATAAAACAGAGGTTGACTCCCAGATATCTCCATTAACCAACAAGCACAGAAACACCAACAACAGAACAAGAACGAATACAGAATACGATGAAGTTGCTGGTTCCTAGCCTCTTCTGTGGGCTGGCTGCCGCCCTCCCAACCAACAGCAACAAGACAGCCGAGTATGAGTTTGTCATCATTGGCTCAGGCCCAGGTGGTGGCACTCTGGCGTAAGTTGATTGCAAGACCATAGTAACAGCTTACCGACTGTGTTTATCTGCAGTGCCAACCTAGCCCGCGCTGGTCATTCCGTCTTCTTACTTGAGGCTGGAGATGATCAGGGAGACACGCTGCTGCAGCGTCTTCCATCATTGTAACTTACCTACGTACCCATATCACTTGGAGGTTGGTGGTTAACTAGAGAAATCAGCGCGGATAACGTTTCGGAAGAACCCAGCATGTCTTGGTCGTTCTTTGTAAACCATTACCAGAACGTGACGCAAGCACGCCGTGACTCCAAGTATACCTATCGGCTTTCAAACGGGACGCTGTGGTATGGACTTGATCCTCCAGAGGGTGCAGAGCCGTAAGTGTCCCAGCAAGTACCTTTCCCTGAAGAGGTTACCATGCTAACTCCTACAGTCTTGGGATTCTCTACCCCCGAGGTGCCACTCTCGGCGGCTCTGCTCAGCTTAACGCTATGAACTTTGCTCTGCCACCCGAAAGTGACTGGAACTACATTGCTGAGCTCACTGGAGACAAGTCCTGGAGCTCTGACAGCATGAGACGCCTCTTTATGGACCTGGAGAACTGCACTTACGCTCCTGAGGGCACCCCTGGCCACGGCTTTGAAGGCTTCATTGGCGTACGTCATCGCAGACCTGAACCCCGCCCGAAGCCTAATAACTGACATGCGGTAGAGCAATCGAAACAACATCTCCTACATCACTGACCGTCCTGGAGTTGTCGAGGTCTTGACCCATGCCTTCCGGCTGACCGAGGACATTGAAGTCGAAAACGCGGAGGAGATCGGAACGCTGATGCAGAGGGACCTCAACGGCATTGGGCCTGATCGATATGCGCCTGGCCTCTATCAGCTTCCCCTCCACATTGATGGTTTGAGGCAGCGCACTGGATCTTGGAGATACCTCCACGAGACGCTCATTGCGAAAGCTGAAGATGGATCTCCCAAGTATCCTCTGACTCTCAGCACACAGTCTCTTGCGACACGCGTCCTGTTTAAGGACGGCAAGGATGGGAAGCCAAGAGCCTACGGCGTTGAGTACCTCAAGGGTAAGGGCTTGTACTCAGCTGATAAGCGGTACAATGAATCCGACTCGGGTCATTTGATGAACGTCACTGCTTCTCGAGAAGTCATTGTTGCTGGAGGTGCCTTTAATACGCCCCAGATTCTCAAGCTCAGCGGCGTTGGCCCTCGTGAGGAGCTTGAGAGCCATCATATCGATGTCGTGGTAGACCTTCCGGCTGTGGTGAGTTCCCGTCAGCAATCGGACGTGATGACATGCGGTGCTAATTATGAGTTCTCAGGGCAACTATCTCCAAGACAACTACGAGGGTGGTGTTACTGTCGAAGCATCTATCCCCTGGGAGAACAACCCCTTTGCCCGATGCGACTTTTCCCTTGAGCCCAACGACACTTGTCTGCAGGAGTGGAACCAGTCTCACACTGGACCATACGGCGAAGGTGCAGCACCTCTTGGTCTTCTTTACAAGTCCAGCGTCAGTGAGACTGACGAGTCGGATCTGTTTCTCTTTGGAGCTGCTGGTGTTGTGTTCCGCGGCTACTTCCCTGGATATTCTACATACCAGGCCCCTCCCACTTCATGGTTCTGGTCAGTGGTCAAGATGCAAACTGGAAACCAAGCAGGAACCATCACACTCCGGTCAGCGGATCCCAGAGAAGCCCCAGAGATCAACTTCAACTTCTTTGCTGAGAAGGGAGACCGCGATCTCCAGGCCATCCAGGAGGCTGTCGAGCACACCATGCAAATCTTCAACGCGACCGGAGAGCCGTATGCCCCGTACACGGTTATCGAGCCTCCTCCCAGTGTAGATGTCCGCCAGGGACTCATGGACGAAGCTTTCAGTCATCACGCGACCTCTACCTGCCGCATGGGTCCTGCTGGTGACAAGAACTACTGCGTCGACTCCAACTTCAAGGTCAATGGAGTTGACGGCCTTCGCGTTGTTGATGCATCCATCTTCCCTCGCACTCCGGGCGGATTCCCTGTCGCCCCCACGTTTGTGATTAGCCAGAAGGCTTTTGAGGTGATTCTCAAGTCCATCAAGAATTAATGGCTGCGGTATCAGCACACCATTAGGGCTGGCATTACAGAGACAAGGTCTTGGACTAAGGGAATGGATGCACTGAGGACACTACGGACATGCTTCTAGAGCACAACATGGAGGGAAGAGAACCTGTAACACAGACGGCCATTCGCATAAACATATAGTATATGCCTTTACGGCTCAAAGCTAGGTGTCTTCTTCCTACTATGCCCAACTCTGTCTCTCGCAGGAGGCAAATGACCATCTTTCAGAGGTCTCAGAGGCCCTGTTTGTTACTCACGCCTCTATGTAGAGACCACCTGACAAAGAGGTCAATTTGCTGCTTAGACATCTGTGCTGTCACGTTTGCCTGGCATCTCAACCTCCTCCACAACTCCAAACTTTCCCCTGCTAACAACATCTTCAGCGGCCACAGTAATGCTCTTGCCATCAAAGATCTCGGTGATCTGCTCCAAGGTGCGGCCCTTGGTCTCGGGGAAGACAAAGTAGATGAGGGTGGACAGGGCAGCCAGAATACAGCAGAACACGATGTAGTATTTCCAACCAATCGCAGCCAAGCCAACGGGGTTGATCAGCTGGGCGGCAATCAGACCACAGTAGGAGGATGTGAGCGCGGTGGTCAAGCCACGGCTGCGCGTAAGGAAGGGGAAGATCTCGATGGTATATGCCTGCGGGAGTGGTGTCCAAGCGATGTCGTAGAAGAAAAAGGCGATGAAGATGAACGCCACGACCGCTCGACCTGCCGATTCGTCGTGGCTCTTGATAAAGTAGCTCGTAAGCGCGGTCCAGGCAATGTAGCTAAGGCCAAGGCCGATGGTGGATACCAGGAACAGTCTTCGACGTCCAAATCGATCAACCATCATGGCACCGGCAAAGACGGCGGCAGCAAAGTTGAAGAGCTGAAGCAGGCCATTGATCAAGGTTTGGTCCTTCACGGCGGTAATTCCGATGGTGTTGAGGACAAGAGTCAGGTAATATGTCACAACGCTGATACCGTTCCACTGACTAAAGAAGCCGACAATGAATGCGATGAAAGTTCGCCTGCGCATAGGACCGGTTTGGACGAGGGTCAACCACGAGACAGATGACTCTTTGTTGCGCTCCAGTTCAAGAGCCTTTTCGATCTCGGTAATCTCGTACTCGACAAGAGGAGAGGCTGTCTGCCCAGCCGCATGCCACTTGGTGAGAAGGGCAACAGCCTGATCCTTTTTGCCATTGGCGATGAGCCATCTAATGTGTCATGTTGGTTAGCAAACTGTCATTCCTCCGGTTGGCCTGCTACTAACCGAGGTGACTCAGGAACCCAGTAGATGAACAGCAGCTGGCAAAAGGGAATGGCTGCTTGCAATGCCGAAGGAATACGCCAAGACCAGGTAGACTGAATCTTGAAGGTTCCATAAGTGATCCAAGCCGCTCCAATGGCACCAAAGTAGAAAAACGTGTTGTACAGGGCCGTCATTTTGCCTCTGTGTGTCGGATAAGACAGTTCCGACACGAGAATCGGGCATGACACCTGAGGGAAAACTGTAGCGAATCCAATGATGCCCCTAGACACGATGAACATGGGGAGATTCATCGATGCTGCCTGAATAGCTGGTCCCAAGACGAGAGCGACAAGTCCAAGGTAGATTGGCACCTTGCGACCCCATTTATCCGAGATCAAGGTAGCAGGGACCAGACCTAGAATCTTGCAAACTGGATAGACTGCGTTGATGGCTCCGAGCACCGGTGCGGGAGGGTGGTTGAAGAATCCTCGCCACTGTGGGAGTGTCTGGAGGCCGTTCATCATGGAGCCTATGTCACACGCGCCGCCGTCAGCCTTTGTATAGCAACTCGAAAGAAGCCGGGGCGGAACTCACCATCATAGCCCACAGCGGAGGAGCTGAACAGAGGAACAAGAAGGATCAAGTTCAGCAGGAGGAGATGCTTCGTTCGATACCAAGGGACGTCGATGTTGGGAAGAACCTAAGTTGAGTTGAGTCAGCATCGGCTGCGCAAAGACTCGGAAATCGCTGTCAACTAGTGTAATGTTGATGTTACCTTGAGTAGCTCTGGCCCAACAGTGTTTTCCGCGGCATCTTTCTTCTCCTTCTTCCTGTTGAAAAGGCCCATGATGCCTGCAAGGTTGCAAAATGAAGGGGGCTGAAAAGTTTGCGATTGGGATTCTGTTGATGAGTCGTGCTGATTGCTGGCCAAGATAACCCAAACGTCTGGGTTGCTGAGGAATATTTATAACCTTGCCAAGTAGCATCAATGTAAGAGTCGAGCCATGTCAAGGGGAAGCCGACTTTGAGCAGACTTGTTGGTGGTGAGGTCAGGCCATGGATGGTTCAGGACCGAGAACCGGAGCTACTGTCGCTGGTCCCATGGTTAAAGTTGCGGGGAGGCTAGATCGAGCCTAGACCTGGGGAGATGGGGATGCGGGGAGGGCATTGAGCTGTGAAGGTGCAAAGGACAAGGGATGGGGTTATCCGGTGTGGCCAACCACAGTCATGATGCATCCACTTGAAGTTTCTTCGATCACATGGCTTGAACCAACTTGCGACAATGGAGAATGGTTTGAACATTACGCTCGCTTCTTCTCGCTCGGTACAGGATCGCATGGTGGTGGGAACCTTGTCTGGCTAGTATGGTGGCGCTACTGGTGTCCCCTACGGATCGGGGAGCCTCCCCGATGCATTTAAATAGCCCTAGGGCGCCTCTCCCCTGCTCAACGCCTCCTACTGTAGGATTCTTGTATTCATATTTGATCTTGGTTTCGTCGGGTCCTCCCCGATATCTTCAACCCCCATCACAACCGCCCTCAGCACCGTTGGCCAGCCTCCATGACTAGCCGCAACAGTCCAACGACGACCCATCAAAATGGCAGGGGCCAGGTCCCGTTCCCCAAACCTCGGGGCGTTACCGCATGCGAAAAATGTCGCCTCCGCAAGACCAGATGCGACAACCGTCGACCAACCTGTGGGTTTTGCTTGAGGCGCCATTTGGTCTGTGTCTATCCGGACGAAGAAGATGCGGGGTAAGATCCAGGTTGTTTGGTTGGTGCAGGTCGTCATTAACGAGTGGCTTGCTAACCAAGTCTTCATGTATCAGTAGCTCGGTCTCGGGGGCCGAGATCCTACAGGCAATCCACAAGCTGACAAGACTGGTGGAGAGTCAACAGCCTCTCCAACACTACCAGCAGCAGTCACCAGCACAGGCTATCGACTCCTCGCCCTATGTGCCCCAGTCAGTCTCCGAGCAGCATCATCAATCCGGGGGGGCGGAGAGCCTAACGCATCACGCTACGGTACGACCTCAGGGCGTTGAATCAATCCTCGACTGGGAAATATTTGCCCCAGACCGGCCCACACAATGCCTTTTCGCCCAGCGGAACCCTCCAAGTATGGGTAGTTATTCTCTACCGGATACAAGCTATCCTCAGCTCGCGCGGCTGGAGTCAAAGTATATCGATACTCTCCACACCAAGAACCCAATCCTAGACCTAAGCGATCTGCATCGCATGATGCTACAAGTTGCCGAGGACGGACTCGACTGGTCTACACAGACGTGTTTGGTAGCCCTGGTGTGCGCCAACGCTGCCATCACCGAGCCATACCCTGAATCCGTCGGAGGAGATGAGATGCACTTGTCGTCTACGCCAGATCAAATGGCTAGAGAGAACGCCGAGTTGGACCTGTCAATGCAATTCTGGAATGTCGCCATCAAACGCCTCGGTTATGCGTCAGGGCAGAGCAGTGTGCAGGCCGTTCAATGCCTATGTCTGGCGGGCATCTGGTACATGCATCGACTCGAACCTCTTGAAGCTTGGAAGCACTTCAGCCTCGCCGGCACAGCATGGCATAGTCTCAGCTTGACGCACTTTCCCCACGGCGAACTCATCAACCAGGCCGACTCTTCCTCCAACGAACTCACCATCATGCAGGCTCTCTACTTTACCATCTGGAAGTCGGAATGCGAGCTAAGGCTAGAATTACCGTTGCCGAGCCCCTCGGTCCTCGACAACGCGTATTTTCCCCTGGCGTTCCCCCAGCCTCCAAGTCTCGGCTCGCACCCGCTAGATCCCGATACAACGGAGCGAGAGCGGAGTTGGTATTACTACCTCAGTGAGATCGCGGCAAGGCATCTCATAAATCGACTACTCCAGATGAACTCGGAGGTTCCCGCCACACCAACGGAGAAGCAGGTTCGCCGCATGATCTCCCAAGCGGAGATGATGGAGACTCAGATCTTTGACTGGTACTCGTCGTTGCCGCCAATCTTCTACTTTGACATCCCAGAGGGCTACCAAATCGACTTTCATCCAAACGCCATGATCTTTGTCTTGCGGCATCGGTATTTCACCCTTCGCGAGCTTGTATCACGGCCGTTCGTCCGGCTTTGCGTGGATCGGCTCGTAGACGGAATGGATCCTTGCTTCCATGCCCCGGTTTCTTCGTTTGCATCACAATGTCTACAATTCTGCATGCTTAAGCTGGGTCAAGTCGTGGGTCATCGACACCAGGGCGCCTGGTACACCATCCGCATGACAGCCAGTTCATGTTTAACCCTGGCGGCTGTCCACAGGGCTCAGCGCCAAGCCGATGAGACCCAAGCGGCCCGTATTGTGCAGAATGTCATTCTACCGGAGACATGGAGAGACAGGGTTCGACAGGCTGTGGACTCGAATCAGCCACAATTTGACGAGCCGAATGGGGGAGCCTCCAACCTTAAACAGGTAGTGGAAGCGATATTGGAGTCAAGTCTGGATTACCCGACTCCACTAGAGTAGGCAATCGATCACCCGTTTCTCCTTGGTGTTTCTCCACCCCCGAGGCTTATGGTCGGGGAGGCTCCCCGACGGTCCATGCAATTCAAGGCCCACCACTTCGCCAAGGCCAGGCTTAGGCAGGGAGCTTGTCCTCTAGTCTAGCATGCGTACTGACCATTTACCTTTTACCTGGAATATAAGTGTGGTGGAAGTCTTGATACCGGCCCGGGCGACAAGGAACACTGTTCTAGGCCTTGAAGCTTCACATCCGCCATTGTCTTCTAAACATCCTCCCTTGGACCACCACAACTATGGTTCTGAAAGTGCAAGCTCCTTCTGATGCTTCAAGCGACTTTGACATCGATCATGTTATCAAAAATGCATCCGTGTCAGAAAAGATCTCATTGTTGTCTGGTGAGTGCCCCTTTTCGAATCCTCAAGCGGCCACAGGATGCTAGTGTCCATGCTAACTTGCCCTGTGATACAGGCCGGGATTTTTGGCACACAGCTCCTCTACCTAGGTTCAACGTTCCCTCCGTCCGCGTGAGCGATGGGCCGAACGGCGTGCGAGGGACCAAATTTATCGACGGTGTACCTGCAGCATGCTTGCCTTGCGGTACTGGTCTAGCAGCAACTTGGGATCAAGATCTCCTTTATCAGGCAGGCATTCTGATAGGCAACGAATGCAAAGCAAAAGGAGCCCACTGCTGGCTCGGGCCAACAGTCTGCATCCAACGCTCCCCGCTAGGTGGTCGTGGTTTTGAGTCCCTGGCAGAGGACCCGTATGCCACAGGCAAGCTGGCTGCCGCATACATCAAGGGCGTTCAGTCGACCGGCGTCGTGTCTGTCATCAAGCATTGGTTGGCCAACGACCAAGAACATGAAAGAGTTGGGGTCAACGTCGTGGTTAGCGAGCGCGCCTTGCGAGAGATTCACATGCTCCCTTTCCAGATAGCCCTTCGCGATGCCGCACCTGGCGCTGTCATGTCTTGCTACAACAAAGTCAACGGAAAGCATGTCTCTGAAAGTCGAGATCTGTTGGATGGCCTCCTCCGGGAGGAGTGGCAGTGGAAGGGGCTGATCATGAGCGACTGGTACGTCGACAACAGCACATGTGGTTCATGTAAAATTCGAGACTAACGACGATCCTTCTAGGTTCGGTACCTACTCGACCGCCGAAGCTCTCAACGCAGGGTTGGACCTTGAGATGCCGGGGCCAACCAGACAGCGCGGCCAACTACTGGACCTTGCGGTGTCGACTCGAAAGGTATCCCGGACGACGATAGACACACGAGCACGCAACGTGCTGGAGTTTGTGCAGAGATGTAACAAGGTCGCTGTGGCTTCTGAAGAAGGTGGTCGAGACTTTCCCGAAGACAGACAGCTTAACCGACAGCTGGCCGGGAATAGTGTCGTCTTGTTGAAGAACGAGGGGGGCCTACTACCGCTCAAGCGGCCGTTCAAGAGCATCGCCCTGATTGGACCCAACATGAAGAACACGTCGTTTTGTGGTGGTGGTTCAGCACATCTTCAGCCATACTACACTGTTTCTCCCTTTGAAGGGATTGTCGACCAACTACCACCCGATGTCGAGGTCAAATACGAAATCGGCGCTTCGGCAAGTGGTTGGAACCCTCTTCTTCAAGCTTCGGATGTCATGACACCTGATGGATGTCCTGGTCTGCGAATCCGCTTCTACCGAGAACCGCCAACAATCCCAGATCGCGAGGTCATCGACGAGAGCTTGTTGCCCGAGTCTTCTTGGCAGCTCATGGGCTACTCCCATCCGAAGTTGGAAAAGCTGTTCTACGCTGAAGTGGAGGGCGACTTTGTTGGGCAAGCTACAGGGCCTTTCGAGTTTGGCTTGGCCGTCTATGGCTCAGCCCGGCTTTATGTCGACGGCCAGCTGTTGATCGACAACACGGCTGTGCAGCGAGGCGGCACCTTTTTCTTTGGCAAGGGAACTCTGGAGGAAAAGGCCGAGATGCACCTCACTCAGGGCCAGAAGTACAGGATCAAGGTCGAATACGAAAGTGCACCGTCATCCAAACTCGTCAAACCAGGCGTGGTCAACTTCGGTGGCGGTGCGGGAAGACTGGGCCTCGTGGAAGTGATTGACCCTGATGCGTCCATCCAAGCGGCTGTTGATGCAGCAACAAAGTCGGACGTGGCGATTCTATGTGTTGGCTTGACAAGAGATCAAGAATCAGAAGGATTTGATCGTCAGCACATGGAACTCCCAGGATTCCTTCCTCGCCTCATCTCAGCCGTCCTAGATGCAGCACCCGACGCAATCATCGTGTCACAGAGTGGCACACCCTTCAACATGTTGCCTTGGGCCACGCGCACCAAGACGCATATGCATGCATGGATGGGGGGTAATGAGACTGGCAACGGCATTGCCGACGTCATATTCGGCAAGATTTGTCCCAGCGGAAAACTGCCGCTCTCTTTCCCACGACGAATCGAGGACACACCGACATATCTCAACTTTGGAAGCGAGAGGGGGCGCGTCATATACGGTGAGGACATTTATGTTGGATATCGATACTACGAGAAGGTGGATCGAGACGTGCTCTACCCTTTCGGGTAAGTTGACTCCCCTTTGCCCACGCTGAGACGCGAAGAACCGAGCTAACATTATGTGCACAGCCACGGCCTCTCATACACTACGTTTACGTACTCGAACCTAACTATCACATCCTTACACGTGAATTTGGAAGTCACGAACTCGGGTTCAGTTGCTGGAGCTGAAGCCGTTCAGCTGTACATCGCGGCCGACGAGACAACATCCTCTATCGCGAAGCCCAAGAAGGAGCTAAAGGGGTTCAAGAAAGTACACCTGCAACCCGGGCAAACACAGCGGGTGCAAATACCACTGGATCGGTTTACAACGGCGTTTTGGGACGAGGAGATGCATTGCTGGGTTTGTGAAAAGGGAGTGTACAGGGTGCTTGTAGGGTCTAGTAGTCAGAAGATATTATTGGAAGGGAAGTTGGAGGTGATGGACACGACCTGTTGGTCTGGGCTTTAATTTTCTTGTAGACAATAAATGATGAATCATTTCAGTACTCCATGTATTCATGGCCTTGTTTTTATTTATTATTGCGAATTGCTTCGTTTAAAGACACTATTTAGATCTAGGACCATAATGGCGCAGCTCAAATCTTTACTTCGGTGTAATAGAGGCCGAGATTGTCTCTACAATTACCGCGATGGTTGGTGTTCTAATTGCCGGCAAATGAGGCTATCGCGAGATGGGTGTAGCGTGTGTGGGGTTGAGAACGCGAAGGTTGTGTTTCTAAGCACTATGATGACGTCATGGTGTGATGACATAAGGCGCCCTTAATCCTCACGTGACAAAGGCCTGCTCCTGACCGCTCAAGTGCATAATATGATGGAAACACAGGATCTTTTTGCGAAAGTTCACAACATTAAACACTCACATCATAAAAGCCGACAATTAGCGCATTATTTAGCCTTCCAGTACTCCTCAAATCACATAAAATATCTTTTTTGTTTATATATCACTCTACATCTTTAAGAAATCTATTAAAACCGTGATTATAATGCCATTTGAACGTGTTTATGAAATAATTGTCTCCCTACCCTGTTGCTTCACTTGTGTGGGTCATCGGAACCATGACCCCGGAAGCAGTTGGCCAATCTCGCCAAGATGACCCTGGCTGGTGCATGCAACTTGCTGACACTAGCTTTAGGCTAAAGTTGCTTGTGTCGGGGAGACTCCCCGATGGCCAACACGGACGTCCGGACTTAAGATTTGCTCGCTGATTGGTCCCAGTGGTCTCAGTCTCCGGAGAGTGATCTGGGGGAGGGGAGGATCATGATTCTGCACTGGCCTTCTCCATTTGCAATTTCTTGCCTCAAGGAACTCTCTCGGATTTTAGAGATATTGCCAGCTTAGAGATTGAGTCAAATGGCAGTTTAAATACCACTGCGGTCCTCAATTCTTTGGCGAGAAGCATTCAACGGTCCCGTCACCATCATCTCAAGAACATCGCAGCTCAATACTTCACCTGGCGACATCACGCTATCCGACATTTGAGATTTGGCCTCCGACAGTCATGGCAGCGCGCACCGAGTTGGAGCTGGAGAATGGCACATCCCCAGTTCCAACATCAACAGAAAAGGAGGAGCAATCGGGATCAAGTCAGTCAGATTGTGGCCCAATCGATTGGGATGGACCAGACGATCCTGAGATGCCATTGAATTGGCCAAAGTCCAAGCGCTGGATCAACACCATGGCGGTGTCAACTTTGACGCTACTGACGTTTGTGGCCCCTGACATGCTACAGCCTGCAACCACGGAATCTTGTGCTGATCTCGATTCTTAGACCCTTTGCATCTTCCATGATTGCACCCGCTGTCCAACTCATTATGGACGATATGGGTGAAACAAACCGCAATATAGGCTCATTCTCGGTATCAATATACCTGCTTGGGTATGCTTTTGGCCCTTTATTCCTCGCCCCACTTAGCGAGCTTTACGGCCGTCTTCCAGTTTACCACATTTGCATGTTTCTCTTCCTCCTGACGAACATCGCATGCGCCTTGTCTGTCAACATGCCCATGTTCATCGTCTTTCGTCTGCTCACTGGACTGGTGGGCGCATGCCCCTTGACTCTTGGGCCGGCCAGCGTCGCAGACTGTTTCAGACAGCAGGAGAGAGGCCGAGCGATGGCCATATGGAATATGCCTGTGCTACTGGGCCCGAGTCTTGGACCTGCAGTTGGGGCATATGTCTCTAGAAGTTTGGGCTGGAGGTGGAACTTTTGGCTTCTTGTTATTATGGTGAGATTAAGCATCCTTCAACTCCAATCTCTTTTGCTGACACTGGCCAATGCAGACTGGCGCTGTTCTAGCTGTTTGCCTTTTCATTCAGAAGGAGACTCACCATCCAACTCTGCTCAAGAAGAAGCAAAGGAAGCTGCAGAAGTTACACGACACTCAGCAAGCCTCTTCCACCCGTGTTTCCGACACAACGAATCAGGTGCTGAAGAAAAGCCTGGCTCGCCCATTGAAGATGCTCTTTCTATCGCCAATCATCTTCGGCCTTTCTCTTCTAACTGCCATCGCTTACGGAACTCTTTACCTGCTGTTCACCACTGTCTCTGAAGTCTTCAGGACCAGATATGGGATAGTCACTAACGTCGGACTTGTTTACCTGGGTTTTGGTAGTGGCCAGATCGTTGGACTCTTCGTCTTTGGCTTGCTCTCAGACGCTATTGTGAAGAGACTAGCCACCAAAGGCGGAGAGATGAAGCCAGAGTATCGTCTTCCCCTTATGATTCCTTGCAGCGCAATCATCCCTATTGGACTATTGGTGTATGGCTGGACGGCCCAGTTCCGAGTCTTCTGGTTTGTGCCTATTATTGGCACATTCCTGATTGGCTTCGGAATGATCACGGTTTTTAGTTCTGTGAGCACTTACTTGGTCGATGCGTTCCCTGTCTACGCTGCCAGTGCTACTGCGGCCAACACTGTCCTGAGAAGTGTCGGCGGCGCCCTTTTGCCACTTGCTGGCCCGAAGATGTATGAAGCGCTGGACCAGGGATGGGGTAATACGCTGCTCGCAGGGATATCCTTGGGTATGATTGGCATGATAGTTATGTCGTACAAGTATGGGGAAAGACTGAGAACAAAAGTTGAATACTAAGGTAGATAAACTAGTTGTGGTGAGTAGGGGGAAACAAAATTGGATACATTAGTCCCTGGCCTTGGATGAGCATGTCTCCTCCGTGGGATCAAAAGTATAGAACCTCAACCATGGTCCCACGATTAATACAATCTCCCCGTTATTTCATGTCCATCGCGCGAGTGATTCCTTTCCATCTTAACCTTGCTCATCTGACACCTTGTCTCGTTTGATCTCGTCTTCCACAAAATCCAGAAAGTCAGCCCCCAGGTCTGGCGGTAATTGCGTCTCTGAATGCCGGGCTTCCATGGCAAGGGTAACGATGTTGGGATGGTCGTAGTGTTCAAGGACCCAGTCGCCACCATCCTTCTTGGAGCCCCATATAGAAGTTTTTTCGTACCTCAACTGCCGACACGCATTGAGGATACCATTGTGATCCACTGGGCCATTTTGACGGTGCCAGGCTAAGGATTCGATCATACAATCGAATACACATTCCAATGATGGAGCCGCAAAGAGCGTATCGGGTGGCGGACCAAAGATTGACTTGCCCAGCTCGCGACCAACGGCGATGTCAAGTAAAAACCAGAACCGTGGCTCAGTTTGGGAATCCAAGTTGATGTAGTCTTCCATACCCTTGCCTGTGTTGAAGTTCATTTCGAACTTGGGATCGGGTGCCTGCCGGGCCGCATTGGCCTTGGTGAAGAGGACAAACTCAAGTTTACGTGCCGGACAGGGTAGAGAGTGATGGCTGATGATGTGAGAGAGGTGACGATAATCGGATATCGGCTCGTGTATGATTGCATAGACATCAACGTCACTGATGCCAGGCTGGTATGCGCTGTACCCAGCCGAACCGAAAAGATGGACGGCCAAGAGGTTGTCCTTTAGCTCGTCATGGAGCCGCTGGACTAGTTGCAGTGAATATTGATCCAACTGACCATGCCCTGATTCTGTCGACTGTTGCTCGTCTTGGTCTGAATCCTGAAGAGGATCGGCCATTCTCCATAGGCGGGAAGGATGAACCCTTCCGAGATAGATGTAGGAGGAAGATCAGATGGATTGTGAGTGATTGCAGGTCAAAGATGGACACGAGGATGGGGAACTTGGGCCGTCGACGTTTGATGACGTATTCATAGAAGGTTGTGATCGATTGCTGACCATTATGTAAGGGGGTCAACGTCGACCTCTCATTGGGCCTTCGGCGTCATCATGTGTGCCGATGGAAGACCTCTGGCATTGGCTACCGATGGTGAGAGCCTCGGAAGAATGGCTAAAAAAAAGTCTCGCTATCTAGATAGTGCAAGATCTTGAAAATACAATCATGTTTCAGTAGACTAACAACTGCGAATGGCATTCACCCCTGACTCAGAGAGCACGCTTGCGAATGGCCTCCAACAAGACCTTGCCAATGACTCCAGCACTGGGAGGATTCTGACCAGTAATCAGGTTCTCACTCTTACCGCTGGTGACAACCTTGACGCCAAAAAGCTGGTCGGCCTTTTCGTACCGGCCTCCATGTTCCTGCAGCTTGTCCTCAAGCAAGAAAGGCATTGCGTCGGTGAATTTGTATGCCTCCTCCTCAGCATTGGAGAAACCGGTGACGGCCTGGCCATCGACCATATATGTTCCATCCGATAGCTTGACGTTAGCCAGGGCAGCCGGCCCGTGGCAAACGGCTGAGACCAGCTTACCGGACTCGTAAAACTCACGAACCAGAGCGTGGGACGTGCTATCCACGGCTAGGTCGAACATGGCTTGATAGCTTTGTCAGCGTCTCATCGTGGTTGAGGAAAAAGTACACGTACGGCCGTGGCCACCGACGAAAAAGATACCGATATACTCATCAGACTTGCCAAGAAAACTCTCAAGCTTCTGCGTGTTCTTCCAAACATGCTCCTTTTCTTTCAAGAATGCTTGGCAAGCTTCATCATTCTTGGCATCCTCAATCGAATATGGGTCGACAGGAGCTTCGCCTCCCTTAGGCGAAGCTACAATGAGGTCCACATGGGGAGCGAGGTCGTTGTATGGGTGAACCAACTCGGGGAGATACCATCCCGTCTTCATGTTGGCCCGTGTGGGAAGTACATCTTGGGATGTAAGGACGACAAGAAGTTTCTGCCTGGTAGACATGATGTAG
Organism: Fusarium phalaenopsidis; assembly: GCF_050370095.1. Classification (NCBI taxonomy): domain Eukaryota; kingdom Fungi; phylum Ascomycota; class Sordariomycetes; order Hypocreales; family Nectriaceae; genus Fusarium; species Fusarium phalaenopsidis. Next base: position 226,739 of record NW_028145398.1, read on the forward strand.
ATAGATGAGGAGTAAAGAATATACTGGATGCGTTGTTTTCGTAGCTTTGGGGCTTAGATAAGGAACTCTAGAGTTAGAGGATGCCTTTTATGTGGAAGCCATTTTTCGGACTTATCACACATGCCGAAGAGCGACCAAGTTAGTGTGTCTTAACGCCGAAAACGCACTTGATGTTCCCTGCCACCTACCTTGCAATACGAACCATCGGCTGATAATGTCGAACCTTAATTCTAACGGTTTGAACTTTCAACGTGTTGTGATGACGTTTACCTCCGGTAACTCCGTGGTCCAAGGAGTGATTGGCAACCGTTGACACAGGCAGCTTAGGCATAAAGACTCGATAGCCCCTCGTCAATGTTCTATCTATTGGAAGTGCAACCCATTCTTCATCATTGTCAGTTTTACTGTTGAATCACGAAAGCGAACTCGGATTTCCTCATTTCTCCTCCCACTCAACTCGCACTCAAAACCACTACCAACATGGCCTTCACCATCACTGTTCTCTTTCCCAATGAACCCGATGCCAAATACGACTTCGATTATTACGTCTCTAAGCACATGCCGCTAATTCAAGAGCGCTGGGGCAAATACGGTGTCAAAAGCTGGTCGGCAACGCAATTTACTGCCGGATTGGACGGTTCGCCAAGTCCCTACGCATTCGGATCCATCGTCGAGTGGGAAGACGCGGACCAAATCAAGACTGCTTTTGAGGGACCCGAGGCCGCCGAAATCATGGGAGATGTCGCCAACTTTAGTAACAAGCAGGCCCTTTTCCTTCTGGGCCGAGTTGCACACTAAGTCCTTGCGCGATTGCTGCGGATTTAGTAGCCTCTTGAGGGCTCTGTTAGCGCTCTAGTCTTGAGGCTCAACCCGAAAGTCAGGATCAGATGTTGCGGGGATTTGAAGTCAGTCATTGGAAAAGGGTGGTTATGGGTCTTGAGGAACGCACACTCTGTGCCATGGTCAATACTCGTGTAGATGAATGAAGGATACTTGATTGGGCTCTGAATTCTCTGGTCTGATATGTAGCGTGAGGTGCTGCAAACCTGTGCGGCAGATTTGCCTGAGAATCTCGTTACTCGTGTCGAAAGCATCGGTACTGTGAGTTCGGAGTGTATATATGGCTATTCCCTACTTTTCTGACTGGCCTAGAAGGGACTACAAGGTTTACTATACAATCTCTACAGTAACTGTGTTACTATCTCTAAAGACATCACCGTCACATTAACCCATACTAACTCGTCGGAATGCCCCTCTGGTGTAAGTAGACGGCCTTAATACCAGGAACCAGGTATTTGGTTCCTCCACTTCTAGTTCATCAGCAACAGAACAGTCATCTGCTGACTCCCAAGAGAACAGTTTGAAGCAGTAAAGGTCATCATCAACTGCAACACTCTTCAGGTGATCCCAAATCACTTGAATCGGCTTGTCCCGATACTGAATTTGCACACATGGTGTTTGCTCAGTGACCAGGTTCGCGAGAACCATGCTCGCAGCGAGGATAGCCTTCCCACTAATCACTGCGCTCGTTTCATCATCTAGGAGTTCCGTCTGGCAAGCTAATCTCTCAACTTTGACGCAATTCGAGAGAACGAGCGTATACTGCGAATACCTCAAGGGCTCGTTAAAGTTGTACGTGATGGGCCTGTCAACCGATCCCCACGACCAAATTGGTATCCCACCAAGCTCATCGTCTCTGTTGGGTTTTTGGTTGGTGTCCGGTTTGGGAATGTCTTGAGGCTCAATATAAGGATGGAACCAGTTTGCCCCCCAAGCAAGATCAAAATGAAACTCTCGCTTCCAGAGACCTGCAGCGTATTCATCTGCTTGGAGAGTTTCGCGGAAAAGTTTAGCCAGCTCAGAAAGAGCGTTCAGTTTGTCTTTCCGTCGTGATACAGACCGACTTGAGTACTCTGTGACAATATCTTTCCATCTCTCATGGGCTATACTGAGTTTGTCTCGTTCCGGGCCACGCATGCAACTTTCCTGGTAGAAGGTGATAGCGGGCAGTGGGTTTGAGGGCTTGACTTTGGCTTTGAGGCGGCCTGCTTTGAGAGGCGTTGCGAGCCGCCGAAGCTGGAAAGGTTGAGGCCTCCATAGTATATGTCCGCATTCGCAGATCTTCCGGCAGAGAGACTCCCAGATCATTTCGTCTCTAGTGAAGCACAAGCGACAATTAGGGAGCAGGCTTTCCTGTAGGCACCAACCCCTCTTGTCAAATGACCACTTTTTGGACGTGTCGTCGGTGTCAATGGTAGGTTGAACGAATATCTCGAGAGGCGCTTCATCATAGCCAGAGGGCAAATTAGCGACAAACCGGCGCTGCCACTTAGGGTCGCCATAGCGCTGCTTTCCCAAAAAGTGCGACTTGCAGCTGGAGGGTTCAAGGGTCGAGATGGTGAGGAGAGAGTGGAGATAGACTTGATCCATCTGTGAGGCAATGCCGCTGGATCACCCTGGGGGATACATAAAGAGTCATCCCACAAGTTCCGGATCTTCAGTCCGCGACATACAATAATGGCGTCTTGGATCGCAAGGAGCATCTTGGCCATAGGAATGGACTCACGGTGAGAATTGATGTGCATTGTTGTCTTCAAAATGCCGGCGATATCTGAGCCCCAGCAATAAATAAGACACGCGTATGGTGCAGGTTGACAAGGCCTGAAGAGGAATGGCTCACGCGACCCATCCCATGAGCCACCATTTATAAGACGACGCGGCATAAAGCCTGGGTTCGGCATGGCACATGCCTCATCGTGCTCGAGACAATATGAGAGCCACTTGGCCACTCTATCAAAGGCGGCTTGAGAGAAAGATTCCACGACAACACTGAGAGACTGAGCCCTGGGGAGTCGTAGCCTATTCGTAGGTTCCGGTATTTTTGAATAAAGGGGGCGTCCGTCCGGCCCTCGGGCGAACTCGTCGTAAATGGGCTCGCACTCATCGTACATGTGCTCTCCTAGTCAAGAGTTGGCTAAGGCTCAAAGAGACAACCGAGGCTCATGTGTCGGTATCTAGTTGTCGGGCGAGCTGACTTACCCTTTGACTTATGGAAGAATTGGAACGAGCTAATCTTCTGTATATCCTCGGGGAACCTGGCATTTTCGTTTACCGGCCCTGAAAGGAGCTCTACCTGGTATGGAACTGGCTTGAAGAACCGTATCAAACCATGGCCATCCTTACGAGCATTGATCTAACCAGGGGAAAAGGCCTCAATGACTTGCAGGAGTAGATGACATTCTACGCATGACGTAGAATACTCGAGACAGGTCCGTATGGGTACGCAGATTCCACAAGGATTGGCCATGTGCGGGCATCTTTGTGATGTTATCAATTCGACTGAGCTCACACAGCCCGGCCAGAGTCGTCTAAGGCATCGCTTGCATCTCGCATGATGGCGCATGTTTCCCAATGCGCAGGGTCTGTAGGTAGGTAGTTGGAACACACTCTCACTGTCTACATGAGCGCTTAACCCTTCATTCTCCAGGCTTAGGCTGATGTCTGTTCTGTATCCCCACTTTTCAGGAAGCTGACATGAGCAGTGAATCCTATATGAACAACCTGTCGACCTGGGTAGGCACGGAGTAACTCTTACGGTGTTGTATGGGGTCAGGCGTTGATGCCGTTCAGTTTTAATAATTGTGTCTTGTTGCAACGGAGAACTTCTTTCGAGAGGGCCTTGATGATGAGAAGAAGAGTCTTGTAAGCTATGCATAAATATATATGCCTAATGTACAATACTAGCAGCTATCTCAGAAAGAAACAATATTCACCCTCAAACTATATAAACCGTTGCATCTAGAAGCCAGTCTAGGAAACGACCATGTTCAACCCCTTCCAAGCCTATAGCATGACAATCCATCCTGCATGGACTCAAATATGCCACGTCGTCTCTCCAGATCGGCCCTTTAAGCCTTGAGAGACCTCATACGGCGAGCGTGGAAGCTAGAAGAGCATCCGCTTCCAGAGCCGGTCGAGGGGCTGGCTGATCCAGTATCGGCGTTGAAACCAGTGGCATCAGGAGCAGGGGCAGCAGTGGTGACAGCAGGAGCCGTGGTATCGTCAATGGCGGAAGTAGGGGCAGGAGTATCGACAGGAGCAGAGCCAGAGTCCGACTCGCCACCGGCGACGGTCTCGGTAACATCGCCAGTGGCGCCATCAGCAGTACCACGGATGGTGCCACCAGGAATGACATCAGGGCCAGGGGCGACGGGGTATGAGGTGGAAGATCCCCAAAGGCTGAAGTTGACAGCCTCGTCGGACTCCTTGTAGACACCAGGAATCTTGACGCTCTGGCCGGGCATGCTGGTGGCGCTGTTGCCAGCAACCTCAATCTGGGCGCAGGCATAGTAGAATTCGGCCTCGCCGTTGTGGGCACCATGAAGACCGATGTGCTCGCCACGGACGAGGTACTGGCCATCGGGGATGGACGACGGCACGTTGAACCAGACTTGGTCCTCCATCCAGGTGCACCAAGCATCAGTGCGCAGCGACTCAGCGCTTCCAGCCTTACAAATCAGGGTCTGGTGGATCTTGTACCAGTCACCGCTGCCGTCACTGCTGGCGGCATTATCGACGGGGCTGACATAGACCTGGGAAGGTCCGGGGTGTGCCATGCCGGTACCACCGTATGCCATCTTCAGGCCAACCTTGTCGCCAGCCTTGACCTTGAAGACCTGTGCAGCAGGGACGGCTCCCTTGTTGCAGGAGAAGTCGGCGTCGAGAGGAGTGATGGAGCCGGAAGGAGGGTTCTTGAACTTGGTGGGCATGTAGCTGTTCTGGTGCTTGCGAATGTAGGTGTTGGCGGTTCCCTCGAGGGCATCGTTGACAACAAGCTGGTCAAAGGTGTAGTGACCGTAGACGGAGGCCACGGAGGCCAGGACGGCAGAAGCAACGGAGAACTTCATGGTTGCTGGAGTTGGTAGTTGAAGTGAGTGGTTGTTACTTGAAGAGAATGCTGAAGTAAGGAAGTTGACAGTAAAAGAGTGAATTGAATAGAGACTAGCTCTGAGAAACGAATGAATGAAACAAGGAAGCGATAGCGAGGAATGAAGATTTCCGATGTAGAGGGACGGCCATGTCTTTATATATCATGATCCCTTCCACCCACTCTACGACGTCATGCCATTCACAATGGGGCAAAGGATAAGCATGTTTCAAAGATGGAATACCAAGAACTGCCGGTGGGCGAAGCCGCTGGTCTTTCCCGGGGTTTGGGCTAATCAGACGAATTACCAGTTCAGAAGTTCAGCTTGGCCCCGTGCCCCCGTGCCCCCGCTCCTCTAAATGCTCCTTCATTAAGTGACAGGGTACCCTTGTGGAGCTCTTCAGCCTCTCGCATCAGGTGCTGGGGCCGTTAGCTCGGCGGATTTAAATTCCACTACTGAGGACCCTTGCGCCCACATCCCGACACTTCTTGGCCCGAGACGCTGGGAATGGAGTCAACTTTAGCGAGGTCTAGACCAAAAGTCAGTGCGTTGACAGTGGGAGGAGCATGTGATGGTCTTCAACGACATGTATTAAGGAATTACGAAGTTCGATAGACTGGCCAAGATTGAAGAATTCCGGCACATGATTGCCATGATGGCACTTTGAGTACTTTATGAAGAGTTGCCTCAAAGATCCTCCAGATGCTGACTGAGGTGTCAAAGGTAGTTAATCTGGCACATGGTACTCCTGTTGATGTCTCCACGTTGCCGCTGAAAGTCGAAAGCCCATCATTCGGTGACTGCCACCTGCTAGATAAGTCAGCCGTTACTCATGACTGTTTGTTTCAGCAGTCCATGCACCTGAGACAGGGGCCGGGATGGCTTGTTGAGAATCTCACCCCCTATGTTCTTTGGGAACAAAACTCAAGATCGATCTTCGGTGTTCTTTTGAAGCAGGCCACTCAAGGTGATTCTACGAGGTCTCTGCTTGTTTGCACTCATGCGGAAAGAGGAAGGATAGCTTCTAATACTACTGTGCCTCTCCTTGATCATTGATCAAGGCTATTGTGTGCCAAGAGGTTGTTGAGAGCCCCGGGTCTTTTCCAATTGTAACGAACCTACCCCATAGAAGAAAATGGTTTGACGTAGACTACCACTTATTCTGACCCAGGAGTAAAATGACGCATTCTGATCATCGTAAACACTCCATTTCATCCTCGGTTATTGCCATCAAGGTCGAAAATACACCGCAATCTCGGCATCAAGCCACTCGACAGGGACCCAGATTGGAGCCAATGGATCCCCTGAGTGGCACTCGAAGTTAAGCTTACTGGCTTTACGCAACAATCAGTGCTTGTGGCAGCACAAGTCTAGTGCTACCCTTAGAACGTCTCAGGCTGTTGGACCACCACGGAGATACTTGGCCTTGTGAAACCTTACTATATACTTGCTATGAAGCTAAAGTCCCGCGAAGATCCCCAATACGACACTCAGGGGACAAGTAAATACTGTACTAAAAACTCTTGCACGGCACGGGGTTATCATTTACAATGCTTCGTGGAATCCTGGAGCCCAGCCAGGAGGGAGTCATGTTATTTGTCTCTCCAGGAGGCATGGCTTCCTCTTTCCATCAAAGGAAATATTTACTCCAAAAACTACTATATACGAAGAAAAAATGGTGTGGAATGCGAACCACAGTTGATCACTCCTGAAATGCTTTCAAGCCATCCTAAATTGTAGCCACAGGATACACGCCAGAAGGATTCTGCTGTGTGCTTCGCGTCTACCTGAGGGCCTGGACAACAGCATCGTAGGCAGGCTTGGGCGAGTAGTTGTTGTCGAAGAGGAGAGGATTCTTGCCGGTGCGCCATGAGTCCTGGTCACGGACACCCCAGACAGTGATGCCGACGCACTTGGGGACGTTGAGACAGGCCTTGGTGACTGTGGCGTAGTCGTTGGCAGGGGCGCTGGCGATGTCAAGCTCGGTGATGGCAACCTCAGAAACACCAGAGCCGGCAAGAGCCTGGAGGGCGCCCTGGATGCCAGAAGCGGCGCCAGGGTCAAGGTGAGTCTGGGAGCCGATACCGTCGATAGGGATACCGGCGGCCCTCCACTTCTTGACGTGAGCAACCATACCGGTGGTGACCTTGGCGGCGCTGGCCGAGTCGAGGCTGTAGTCGTTGATGTATAGTTTGGCATTGGGATCGGCAGCCCTGGCGGCCCTGAAGGCGATGCCAACAAAGTCCTCGCCAAGGACGCGGGAGAAGACCGAGTCACGGAGACGACCGTCCCATTCGAAGATTTCGTTGACGACATCCTACTCTAGTTAGTGGACTATCCAGTGTTATTTTGATTAGTTGAATGCGTGCTCACCCAGGCGTAGATCTTGCCCTTGTAGCGGCCAGCAACCGTCTTGATGTGGTTCTCAATGACCTGAGTCAGAGTGTTGCGGTCGTTGATGTTCTGAACCCACTGAGGCAGCTGAGAGTGCCAGAGAAGGGTATGACCTCGAACCTTGAGGCCGTTCTGCTGGGCAAAGTTGACAACCTGGTCAGCACCAGCAAAGTTGAACTGGCCACGCTGGGGCTCGGTGGCATCCCACTTCATGCTGTTCTCGGGGGTGACCTGGCCAAAGTTCGCCTTGATGATGGCATTGTTCTTCTGGTTGCTGAGGAGGTTGGGGTCGGTGATGGTGCCATAGTACTTCTTGCCCTTGTTGATGATGAGTTTGTTGATGCTGTTCGGGGACTGGCGGGGCTCGATGTTGGCGGGGGCGGCCGCGACCAGCGAGGCTGCGAAGAGGAAAGAGGAGAACTTCATTGTAAGTTGTTGATAGTTCGAGAGAATGGAATCAAGACAAGAAAGAACGAAAGAAAGCGATATCCTGTGGTATGGAGAGAGAATGTGTGAGGAATGGAGAGGAAAGGAGAAAAAAGCTGGTCGTGAGTGGGTGAAAAGTGCCAAGAACAGGAGGACGGAGCAGGACATTATACATCAACTCCGGCGATGCAAAATTTGTATGCTATTCGGCATCACCAGTGTATCATCCGGAGGAGCACGGTCCGTTGTTTTTTTTGGTGTTGCTTTGGAATTGACGCTTGTCTCATTGGAGGAATAATACAACGGAGCCTCACGTTTCATTTCTACCACCTGGACCAGGGTTTATCTGCCTAAACTGAATCCCGAGCTTCTGGAAACAGAACATGGGGCCGTCATCGCCGAATTTGACCCCTGGTTTTCGTTTATACACGTGCTTGGCGTATTTCCTCTCCACAATTGGGGTCGTATTTCGTTCTTCGCCATCTTGCCCTGAAACACTTCAAGGATGCTGTTTGGAGCATCACCAAGTTCACAAGGAGGAACTTTTTTAAAAATGTTGACAACTGAAACCAACGCCATATGCTGCAGTCTTTATTAACCATTGATCCGTATATCCCCTAACCACCTCCTCTTAGAGAACTCTCCTTCGACCCTCTAGAGCTTCAGGGGAGACAGTGGAAGACTACTTCTTGCCTCGTAACGGGATCGTGCTATTCCTTCTTAGCATTTAAAGATGATGAGTGGGATTAATCTGTTCGAGACATCCCGCCGCGTTGTGGCGTTATCATCACGTCTTGTTCGCTACTCTCTCCTTAGCTTGGATTGTTTTGTAAAGAACTTGGTGGGGCCTCAGATCCTTTAGCTGTTTCAGAACCTGGTTTACAAGGTAGTCGTTTCAGCCCACCTACGGGCACGGCGTCGGCTTTTCAACTGATATCCGCTCTGAATCGGATGTTCGGCAATCACCTCGGCCTGGTTTGACAGGGTAGAATCCCACTAAACTGGCGAGGCAGCCAGTACATCTGTAAGTATTGCTAGCTTTTGGACGCCGCTCTAAAACTCGAAACGCTCCCTAGTTATTATGTGCAGATGATCTCAGCATGTTAATTAAACAACATACGTGCCGTCCAAGCCGTGAAACTTGGAGTAATTAAAGTCAATTGTCAACGATTACGAGTCTGCTCACTTGCTTCTAATTTATCCATGTTAGACACGCGGCTTGATGCGATGACATTGAATGCTACAAATGTATAATAGAAGTGTGTCTGGTTTCTCTGCATTGCCTTGCCTCTCAATTTCTTTCGCGCATCGCAATCGATTTTTGCTTGATTCTCTTCATTAAATCGCTCTTTTACTTTCTATCTTTCTATTCGAAATGCAATTCAACAAGTTGTTGCCCTTCCTTGTCACGGCGCTGGCGTCCGTGTCCGAAGTCGTTGATGCCTCTGCGTGCAGGCATCAGAAGTCAAACGCTCCTGTTTCCCATGTCGATCCTGTCACTAAAACTCCTCATTCGACTCTTTCTACCATCGCCACATCCAAGGCCGCTAGTACGTCTGTTGCCAAGGCTGTTGTGAAGCCTGCAGCCCCCACTGCTTCTTCAGCCACAGCTTCTTCAGCCCCTGTTTCTGAGGAGGCCTCCACCTCTGAAGTCTTCACGGGCTTGGGAACTCGTTATGGCCTGTCTGATGGCTGTACCGAGGAAGACTGCTGGCAAAACGGTGCCTGCAGCTTTGCCGACTACGATTTGCCCTCGGGTCTGGATGGTTCTACCTGCGTCTCGGATGATATCTGGGAAAACGGTGCCAACTGCGGCGGTTGTATTTCCGTCACTTACAAGGGCGTCACCTTGAAGATCATGGTGAGAATTGGTCCTATTTTGGGCTTTCCGTTCTCTTGTGAAGATTCACAATTCTAACTCTGTCCTAGGTAACCAACAGGACTGGCGGAAATGCTACTCATCTTGATATGACCCCGTCGACCTGGTCGAAGCTCACCAAGGGTTATTCCGGAGGTGGAGTTGACGGCATTGAATGGGAATGGATCAAATGCCCTCTCCCCCAGTCGTCATCTCTTCAAGTTCACATGCACAAAGGAGCCTCCAAGTACTGGTTCGCTGCTACGATTGAGAATGCACTTCTCCGCACTAAGAAGGTTGAGGTCAGCAGCGACAAGGGCAAGACCTGGCAAGTCTGTACCCTTCATGATCCCAACATGTATATTCTTGACGACAAGACTCTTCCCGGTGACACCGCCTATGTCCGCGTTACCGACATCAACGGTGGCCAGGTTGTTGTGAAGGATGTTGTACTCAAGTCTGGTGTGGTGACCAAGGCTACCTAGGTGCTTTCAAGGTTAGGGTAGGGACCTAGGAGGTCGGGATGGGGGGTTGGGTATTGAGTCGGTTCGGGATACAGTGCAATTTCTTTCTTGTATTATTTACTATTTATTTATTTACATAACCAGTGCGTGATAGGTAGTTAATTTCAGCAAGGCTACCTATTTAATAGACCTTTGATAGTTGAATCAAGCAATTGACTTATCATTCTTGACATCGGCTTTAATATCCTCAGAGACCCTGGCGCCCGACAGCGTCTTTATGTTCTTGAACTGCCTGAAGGGGATGTTCATCGCGAACAATTGCTCAATCTCTTCCAGTGTACGCCCTTGAAGCTCCGGGATGCAGAAGTAGGTGAATAGCACGGCAAGCACGGCGAACGAACCATAGATGAAGCCAACCTTTGACTGTAGGTTTGCGTAGGGTGGGAACAGGAGATATGGAAGTGTGAATGCGGTGACGAATCTGTGGTTACACGGCAATATCAGGGACCCGCACAAAGACTCATGAAGTGCTTGGGGCAAGACTTACTGCATGATCACATTGACCACAGACCCGGCCCTGTAAGACATGTCTCGCAGCCTCTGATTCGGGATCTCTGCGCTTAGAATATGTGAGTTTGGCGACCACCCACACGTCCAACCCACAACAAAAATGATCATCATGGCCACAATGGCTGAATTCTTTGCGTTGGAGGCCGGGACAACCGTTCCAATGATGCCCATCGCCATCAAAGCTACGGCTTGAATCGAACCTCCGATCATCAAAAGGCGTCTAATGACATGAGTTAACCAATATGCTGATCATGGCTCGAGGGTTACTGGCCGTCGCCCAACAATATCGCAGCCCCACATTGTCGCGATGGCCACGACAAGAGCGACAAAGGACTTGATCAAGTTGATGTTGAAAGGGTTAATCGTGCCCAGTGACTTGATATAGACAGAGCCATACACCAAGTGGAAGGTGTAGCCGGTCGTCTGCAGGAAGAAGTTGATGCCGATGACAATAAATGTTTGGCGGATGTTGGCCTTCCAGAACAGCTCCTTGAAGGTTCCTTTCTCTTGGTAGCGGGAGGCGGCGGTTCCCAAGAGGTTGTATTCTGACGCGATCTCGTCTTCGGTCATCTTGCCCTCCCTGAGTTTTCGAAGTGCTGCGAGGCCTTCCTCATGACGGGCTTTGCCGGCGAGCCAACGAGGAGACTGCGAGTTGAGATATCGTTAGCGTTACCCAGGGCAAAAGATGCAGAGTATGGGGGGACCTACCTCTGGGACAAACCAGATAGCACTGGCGACGATGGTTGGGACGAAGAAAAAAAGGCCGTACGGGATCTGCCATGACGCATTGCTTGGGATCTCGCTGGTTCCGCGAGTAATAATGCTCACAATAAGCCCGCCAAGCTATACTTTCGATCAGTACCCACCTCAAGTGATCCCTATCTATGAAGGGTCTTGGCCAGATCGCGGGGGAAGGACTTACAATGACACTGGTCTGGTAAGTGGATACGACGAAGCCCCTGGATCGCGCAGGCACGATTTCGGATTGGTAGATGGGAACAACGGCAAGTTCCATGCCGATGTAAACATCTGTGGGTTCCATTAGCATGTCTGATGTCCGGTCTGAGAAACAGGAGTCGGTAATACAGACAGTTGAGAACACGGCCAGCCAAGAGATGATCTCGATTCTTTGCAGTGACGACAATGGCAGCTGCAAAGATGGCCCAAATGCTCATGGTGAAGACACACATACGCCTGCCCCAGCGGTTGCTGACATAGCTGCCTACGAGGAGACCTGCATCGCCGTGAGCGCAGTGATGGTATGGAGGGACTGTACTTGACAAGCCCCAGAGTGGGGACATACCAATCATGAAGCTGACGTATGGGAGTGAACTGAACAGAGACAACCACTGAGGGTCCACGACATGCTTCTTCGCCGCCGGATTCCATGTACCAAATTGCTTCTCAAAGTAGTTCATTGCTTGGGTTCCAGAAAAGACAGACATCTCAAACCCAAAGTTGAACTGAGAAAATGCGATCAGCAGCACCGTCAACGTCAGACGGACGTTGAAGGTGCCGCGTAAGTCGAGGCCGTGTTTCTGAGATGCCATGGTGTAGAACGAAATCCTGCTCAATGTGCCGTAATGTAGGAGGGCTTGAAAAGTTGCTCGGTGAGTTGGGATGATACATCAAAAACTTGGGAATACGGTATTGTTTATATAGGATGTTTCAACTCGGTTCTCAATTCACGGCCTGAATGGTGTAATCGGCCTTTCCATACTGACCGCAAGAGATGGAGCGAAGTTTGCAAAGTCCAGGCCCACATCGTCTCAAAGATACCCCGACCCAGCATCGCTTGAAGTCGTCTTGATCTTCGGAAATCTTGCTAGCGCCCCTTGGCGTCTGGGGTTGAGGGCACATGACGAGTTGCTGGCGCATCATTACCCGTCTACCCGCCCGCCATTCCGTTGCGGACCCCTCTTTATGCTCGCTTGCGATGTTAGACTCAGCGAGACACTCCCGCCTACCCGCTTACCCGTGCCGGCCTCAGTTGATGGCTCACTTGACTTGCCGTTACTAGTCGGTCTAATCTTGTTACCCTGTTTGAGTAATTATTAATATGACCGCCTGTCTTTTCTTCCAAGAGTAGGTATTGCTTTGTCTCAATTTCGTCATCAAGGAGAGAAAATATGAAGCACCCTCTCCTCCTTATCGAGCCCGACCGTCCGAGCAAGACAACATTATCGATTGCCATCCCCGAACCCAAGCATCAAAGGCCCAACATGTCAAAACGGCCAAACTTTCTCATAATCGTTGCCGATGACCTCGGTTTCTCTGATCTTGGCTGCTATGGCTCAGAGATCAACACACCCAACCTCGACAAGCTGGCGCAAGGCGGCGTTCGAATGACCAACTTTCATACCGCCGCTGCCTGCTCACCAACGCGTTCCATGCTCTTTTCTGGTACTGACAACCATATCGCCGGGCTTGGAGAAATGGTAGAGTATATGATGCCGTTCAAGGAGTACTTTAACCACAAGCCAGGGTATGAAGGATACCTCAACTGGAGAGTGGCTGCTCTCCCAGAGGTGCTGCAGGATGGTGGCTATCACACAATATTTTCTGGTAAATGGTAAAGTCATCGTTTGGTTTCCAACATGGCCAATGGAAATGCTGATATCACGTTTTCTATAGGCACCTCGGCTTAACCAAAGAGTTCTCCCCCTCCTCGCGACGGTTCACCAAAGATTTCACGTTTCTACCCGGCGCTGGCAACCACTTTGGCTATGAGCCCCAGCTTCAAGACGACGTCTATTTCCCCGCCCTCTCGAGTAAAGGGCACTGGATGGAAGATGGGGCATTTTTCGATCACGAGGATCTTCCAAAGGACTTTTACTCCACAACCACCTTTACGGACAAGATGCTCGACAAGTTCAAACTCAGGACAGAAGAGGAGATACAGAAGCCATTCTTCGCAACCCTAGCTTTCACGGCGCCACACTGGCCACTCCAGGCCCCTAAGCATGTTGTGGATAAGTACCGTGAGTATCCTTCTCTCTATCGAGTAGAGGCAGTCTCTGTTAATGCAGCGCAGGCGGAAAATACGACCAAGGTCCAGATCACCTAGCTGCATCTCGTCTAAGTCGTGTTATCGAGCTCGGGCTGGTGATCAAGACAGCTCAGATCCCAGATCCCGCGGGAGCACAAGGCTACAAATGGAGCTCCATGACGGCAGACGCCAAATCTAGATCATCTCGGGCGATGGAGGTGTATGCTGCCATGGTCGAAGTGGTGGACGATAACGTAGGGCGCGTGTTGAAATACCCTGAGGAAACCGGCGAGCTTGACAACACATTTGTCTTGTTCATGTCGGACAATGGAGCGGAAGGGGCTTCTATAGAGGCAGCGCCGGTTAGTAGATGACTTATGTCTCCTTTTTTCTATCGACATGGCCCTGACACGAGTGTTGCAGATCATGGGTGGCACCAAGACAATGGCATTTATATTCGACAAATATTACAACAACAGCCTCGAAAACATTGGTCGTCCAGATTCCTTCGTTTGGTATGGTAAGTTAACAACAATCATGATGGCACTTTTAGATCACATGCTGATTCAAACAGGACCCCGCTGGGCCTGCGCTTCTACAGCCCCTAGTAGGGGCATGAAGTCCTGGGTCCTCGAGGGCGGCATCCGTTGCCCATGCATAGTATCCTACCCTCAATGGCCCACAAAGCCTGGTGCTATCACAGACTCCTTCACGAGCGTCATGGACATTCTCCCAACAATCCTGGAGCTGGTAGGCGTCCCGCACCCAGGTAATGTTTTTCGTGGACGCGAGGGGGTACAGCCCCGAGGCAAATCATGGGTCAATCACCTGTCATCATGGAACGACGCAAGAGTTAGCGTGTACGATGGACAGGTTGATATTCACGGTTGGGAGTTCTTAAATCACAAGGCAATTAGAAAGGGCAATTGGAAAGCTGTTTGGATCAGCGCACCACGTGGGAAGGATGAGTGGGAGCTGTATGACGTTGAGAAGGATCCATCTGAGTTACTGGATCTCGCTTCTGAGCGGCCGGATGTCCTGGAAGAGATGATCTTTCACTGGGAACAGTACTATTCGGAGACCGGGATGATACCGACTCCCATGCTGGGCCATCGTCCATAGACAGTAGCTTAGAATACATCAAGTGCACCTGTACTGTATGTAGCTACTCGCAGAAGCCATCGAATATGCTTTCAACCTGAAGCTCCGCACTCGAGCTATGCGTTATGTCTGCAACATGCTGTTGAAGATACCCCCTTTCTACATCCTGGTCTCATTCAGCGTGGGAAAACGTGTCGGCGATCAAACCGACCTCCGGGGATTTGTGAAGATGGACATCCAACAATTGTTAGTCGCATGGACCCGTCCCCTATCCATTTCCTAGCCATTTTTCTACCCATAAAGACATCAATTGATGTCAAGGAAGAAAAATACAGTAGCATACTGACTCAATATCGGTCTTGAGCTTGATGCCGGATGTCTTGCCGGGGAACGAAGCTGAGGTTCCGGAAAGCCTGTACCCCGCACTCCCCGGTTCCTGAGCACGTCACAAACTAATAAAATGGCGAACATTACAACACCCTTCAACTACCGCTTTTATGACAAGCTTCCCTTCCGTCTTGCCGTCTACCCGTGCTTCCGTTAAACAACGCAGCACCTGGCGGCCATGTCAGAATCGTCAAACACTTCCCCTCGGCAAGAGGATTCACCGCCTGTGTCTCTTTTGCATCCCGGAGATGGGAATCCTCCAGTTCATCGCCCTGCCGCCAACCAAGACCGGGGCCGCGCTGACCCCCAGTCGAAACGAAGACGTCTTAACACGACAGACTTTGCTCAACGTAAGCGCGCCGCCGAAGCATGTCAATTTTGCCGAGTGAGAAAGACAAAGTGTGACAGCGCTCGCCCACGGTGCGGCTTCTGTGTTCGTAATAATGCTACGTGCATCTACAAGGACGTTCAGCAGCCCACCGAGACGATACCTGTGCAAGTGCAACACGAGGCTGCTTCGAACAGAGAAGTCATAGCTCGCTTGGAAGAGATCAAGGATATTTTACTCAAGGATTCCTACAAGAGGTATAACACCTCCTCGTCGCCCACCACAGCAACGGAAGGGCGGGATCCTCCTGCAGCGGAAAACATTTTCCCCGCCACGACTCCAAATCCTTGGGCGAGGTTCTCCCACATCGCCAACAGTAGTTCATCAAAAGGGCGTCGAATTCCATATGCAGCCTTGAGATGCGAGGGCCTACTCAAATGGCCTTGTCTGGCCAGTGTCATCCCGCAATCTGCTACGAATATTGACTCCTTTCTGTTCAGCCCGGGGTATAGAGAGGTCCGGAAGATTCAAGGAATGAAACATGGGAGGGGCATCAACGAGCATGCCTTGGTCCCCCTCTGCGAGAAGTTCTTGGTTACAGCACATCTTCGTAACCCAATTCTTGATGATCAAGAATTATTATGCCACGCCCGCCGGGCCACCGGTCACGGCCTTGATTGGGACTCTTCGGCCTGCCTGGTGGTGAGTAATCGCCAATGGTTCAGTTCCCTGTGTCGTTTGGTCCACTGACTGACACGAAATGGCATAGCTGCTAGCCTGTGCTTTGGGTTCTTACGCCACGCCTTGGATCAAACCAAGGGAGCAGTTATGCCCATTCGACGAGGCCCAGCTACAAGCCTTAACAGAGGCAGAAGATCAAGATGAGGCAGAGGCCTATTATGTGGCCGCGCAGAAACGGCTTGGGCTACTAGGCAACTCGATCCAGGATATTCAATGCTTCTTCCTTGCTGGCATGTTCGAAAAGACAGCTTTACGCCCACTGAGGGCATGGCATCACATTCAACAAGCATGTAGTCGCCTTGTTACTCGATTGCTACAGCGGGGCGAAAGACCCCTGGCGCCGTTCAATGACCTGAATCCCGAAAACCACCACCTAGAACAGCGGCTTTTTTGGTCTTGCCTCCGCGCCGAAAGGTTCGTGCTTTGTCCTGTTTTTGCGCTTTACTCACACACCCTCAGTGAACTCGTTTTCGAACTCGGCGAAACGCCAGGGAGCTTGGAGAATTTCTCGTATCCTGATGCTTTCCCTTCGCCGCCTGATAATCTCTTCGATGACGCTTCGCCTAACACTGACGGCTCACCTCCTAGCTCTATCGATAAGCAAAGGCGGATCAACGAACAAGGCTGGTATTACTACCTTGCCGAGATCTCGGTCCGGCGGACGGTAGACGAGACTTTGAATCTACTTTACAGCCAAGGTCCAGAGTACTGGATGGAGAACCCTGCCTACTTGATCCGCCAGTACTACGAATGCGACGGTCAAGTGTCTTCGTGGTGAGTGAGATCTACACCTGACTCTCCAATGTTATCACTGACAGGCCCGCCGTCTTAGGCATCGCCAAATTCCGGCTCTTGTCCAATTCGAGGAAAACGTTTTCCCAGACGATGAGCTTGCCCAAGGGCTGCAAGCACGAGCATCCCTCTGGCGTGAGTACACCCTACGACCGATCCTCTACTACGTATTCCATGCTCCTGAAGATCAAGAGGTGTCATCAGAGGCTCCCTCTTTAGCCGCGAAGGAGATACAGGTCTGCGTCACCACTATTCAGCGATGCTCCTTCTCCGGGAGGCATGGTGGTATTTGGTTCGTTTGCCGCAACATATTTACAGCCGCATGCTTGATTCTTGCAGCTGCTCTTAATCCGCATCGTGTGCAGCCACCTCCGGAATGGCAAGGTATCGCGGAGCTGGCAATCCAAATACTGAGTCGATGGGGGCAAGAAGCTCAAGACGTTCGAGATATGAGAGATATACTATATCACATGTATGAACAAATCCGCAGGAAACTATGAATAGTAAGCCACGTTGTTTTATGGCGCTGGGCTTTGATCTAGCTATGTAGAACATTGCTTACTATTGTGATTATTGGCCCCTTTTAGAGACATGGAGAAAACAAACTACCATTTACATGACAGGGAGATCCGATAGGACCACCCACCGCAACCTTTGCTCTTCCAATGGTCTGGGTCTTTGTAACAAACAATCCCGCTGACGCCATCACAATACAACTGACCTACCGTATAAGGCGAACCAATATAGTAACATTCTTTGCCATATATCTTGTCATTGTTCGTAACCAAAGTCGGGTACTCGGCGTCGTCAGGATCATTGGGACTGATCTGCGAGCTTCGGGAATACTTGCCCGTTAGGTCGCAGTGATCCTTGGGTTGCTTCCCTTGTAAGGGGTACTCGGTGATGCCCCACATTCTCTTGTTGCCATGTACATTCCTCTGGAAGATGGTGATCTTGTGCTTCTTCTCTGAGGTACCAAAATCGTTGCAGCCGTTCAGCCACGCCGCAATAGCACCGGCCTTGGGATCGACAGGAATGTAATCCGCGCGGCCGGTCGATGAAAGTGTCCCGTACCGAACGTTGGCACCGGAGGTTCCGACTCCGCCAGCGATCTCGCCAGCTTCCCGCCAGGTTGGCTTGTTGGGGTAGTCGTTATACCAGACCTTGACACGACCGTCGAGTTTGCGTGTCCAGACGTAATCTGCCTTGCCATCGCCGTTGAGATCGATAAAGTCGATCTCATCGGGCGACTGGCTTATGCCGGAGGCATCTGCCTCGGGAAGTGGCTTGTACCTGTCGCCTGTGTACTCAGGGTGGTAGACGTTTCGGTAGATGGTGGTGCCGCCGTTGTCTTTGAGGTAGATGTAGTCATCGCGCTGAAGAGAAGTTAGTGTACTGGTTTGTAGCGTACTTGAAGAGCCGATATCTTACCCCATCGCCATCAATATCGGCAATTCTGACCCTCTTGCCGGGTCCGAGACCAGAGGCTATAGTCCCGATAGGCTTGAACTTCCAGC
The DNA here is from genome assembly GCF_050370095.1 of Fusarium phalaenopsidis. Classification (NCBI taxonomy): domain Eukaryota; kingdom Fungi; phylum Ascomycota; class Sordariomycetes; order Hypocreales; family Nectriaceae; genus Fusarium; species Fusarium phalaenopsidis. The sequence continues at coordinate 245,234 of NW_028145398.1, forward strand.
CATACTCGGAGCCCTTGTCTTCACCCACATTCAGGTAGGCCTTGAGCATACCGGTTTTATCGTCCAAGTCCAGGTAGTCGTCAAGCCCATCCCTTGTATCATGTAAGTCAGCTGAAACATCAACGTATAACAGAGCCCAAAGAATTACCCATTGATATCACCAAACACAACTTGATGGGCCGGTGCCGCACCAGAAGCAATGGCCTTCCCACCATTCAGTGGCTTCCAGGCCCAACCCAGGGAGTCCCCGTCGCCCACTCCTGCATTGAGACTGTGCACTAAGGTCAGATTACTGAAGGTTGTGGGTAATCAGTCAACTTACTAGACAGTTGGAGCCCCCGACTTGGGGTCTAACCAGATGTAGTCATCAATCTGAGATTCACGATTAGAATGATGCCCAAAGAATTTCGTAGAGTGAACACTCACTCCATCGCCGTCAATGTCCGCAAAGCGTAGACCATCAATCGTCATGGAGTCATCTGTGGTCCCCCGATTGTACCATACAGATAGGGCGCCATTCTTGCCGACGTAGACATAGTCGTCTTTGCCATCTCCATCCATGTCGGCCAGTCTGATGGTGCTCGGGTCCTTTTTAATACCATCTGCGATCGTCTTCGGGTCGCCTTGGTTGATAAAGAGAGGCACACCCTCTCTGTTCGTGGGCTGGTTGAGAAAGCCAGTGAGACCACTGTCTTCGTCCCAGATAAGATAGTCTGGCGTTTGTTAGTTGCATACAACACAATTCCCCACGAGGTTCTTACCATCTCGGCCATCACCGTTCATCTAACGAGTAAGTCAGTTCTCACCGCGTACGATCGTTGGGCAAGGGCAAACTCACATCAGCGAATACCAGGTTAGACAAGTTCCGCACAGCGCCTGTTGCAATACCACCCATGGCGTGGAAGAGCACATCTTGTCCTCCAGCCGACCCAGTGTTCATGTAGTGTTTCAGAGATCCCCCTTCACCAATGTACACATAGTCAGCCCTTCCGTCGCCATTGATATCAGGGAATCGCAAAGTCTCGAGGTTGGCATGTGGAACGCCTGAAGCGATCTGGCCCCCAGGCACAAACCTCCAGCCGTTGACCCAGTCATCGTCGGGGCCGTAGTTCCACCAGACCCGAACTGAGCCGTTATCCGGATCAACAACAAGATAGTCGTCCATCTGATCGAGGATTAGCCATGATCTGAATCAAACAACTTGGTACTTACACCGTCTCCGTTCATATCCTGTGTAAATGTTAGTTTGGCCTGACTAAGAAAATTCGTGGGGCTCTTACCGCGAGGAAGATGGTCTTTGCCGGGCCCACGCCACTGCCGATAATGCTGTTGTTGTTGCCTGCTGGAGACCATGGCTTAGGCAGGTTGTTCAGCCAGCATCTGATCTCTCCAGTCTTGGGATGAATCCAAACGTAGTCTTATCACATTGATCAGGACAGCTGAAGACAAAAGAGGACCTGAAAATGTTGAACTTACCGGCCTTTCCGTCGCCGTTCATGTCATGGAGACGGACATAGCGAGTATCCCACCCCAGTCCCTCAGCAACCTCTCCCTCGGCAACCCAGTTCTTGTGGTACTTCCAGTCACCGTTGTGGCCCACGTTGCCTTGAGCAATCTTTCCCGCACCCTTCCAGATGGGATTTTTGTTGCAGGCAGTCCAACTCTTCCCTCCCTTTGCCGACTCAGCTGCATCGGCGACGGTCTCCTTCGAGGTAACTTGGATCGGACTCTTCCCCCAGTCGGGAGCAGGGATGTTCTTGTCAATGCCGCCGTTATTGCCGCTTCCACCGCTGTTTGGGTCGGACCCGACGGGCTTTTTGATCCAGCTGGTGGGGATCTGGTGAATGAAGCTGTACCAATAGTCGCCCATGAGCTTGTATCCTGAGTTGGTGGGATGAATACAGTCCTGCAGATCGCTTGTCTTGAAGGTGGTGAAGTCGACGGCGAGGACCTGGTGCCCATCCTCCCTCCGTGACTTGACCACGCCGGGAATGAGTTTTTGGAACTCTTTCGTTGCCGGGCTCTGCCTCTTGTCACAGGTGTTGATTATCATCGCAACCAGAATGGTGGCGTCTGGACACTCCTTGATCATCTTGTCGACTAGCTTGCCTAGTCGATCAGCAGCTCCTTTGGGGTCGTTTCCTTCTTTGGAGATGCCACGGTTCGGGTTCATGTCGTTCGTCCCTGCTGCCAAGAGGATGATATTGGGTCGTTGCTTTAATGACGGATCGACATGATCAGAGATGTACTGAATGGTCTTTCCAGACCAAGCCGCCTGTTGTTTCTCGGTTAGCAGTGTCGCGTTGCTCCGCAGAGGTCACTTACGTAGTAACCATCACTCATCGTGCCGGATGATTCTGTGCCAGCAAAGACGACTTCATCACCTGGGCCTGATGTCAGCATACAATATATCGTGTCGGACTAATTGTGTTCCTACCAGACAAGTCCTTTTTAAGCTGACCTCGGTAGCCGTTGCCGTCCCCGCCATTCCTGTCGCTCAAGTACCCGACAGTGATGGAATCGCCCACCGGAAGAATCCGCAGCTTCGTGCCTTTCTTTACAGCCTCCCCAGCTTCGGTTTCCTTGTACTTTAGAACGACATCCGTGTCAGGCAGATCAAGGGAGCAAGCGCCAGAACTCTCATCCTCCATAGGCACAGTATCTTGCCCGTCCTCTTTCGCCCGGTGATTCGACATGTGAAAAAGGACAAGGTTCGCGATGAGCTTGTGCAGCAGAACCTGAGGGTGAAAGACGCGCCCATACCTGCAAGTCTCGTGGTAAGTTCTCAGCTTCGTTCCTGGGTTTCGAGCTCTTACCCGTCAGGTATTACATTAGATACACTGTCTTCTTCGATATCCAGAGCCGAGACTGTCTCGATGTTTTCCAACTTGCCGTCATTGTCTATAAGACGATCATGTCTGAACTCGGCACTATCGTCAACATACTGCATCGCTTGAGAAAGTATATTCATCTCAGCGGCGAAGGTTCCGTTGTGGTAGCTGCCTGTTCCTCGCTTCCAGGGATACTTGCCCCACGGATCCAGGGTGTTGAGCTCGTAGAACATCAATTCTGGCCTATGATGCTCAGCATGTTTCATCTTTGTTATACACCCAACCGAGACTTACCTCGTGTTGCTATCCACGGTTGACTCGTCGACACCGGGCTCGCAGAAGCGCCCGTTAAAGTCTCCGACAAGGTTGTCGTAATCAACAAATTTGACCTTGTCACCCGCCCGTGCAACAGCCGCCTCCTAGTTACAGTTGCTTAGAAAAAGACCACATAAAAGAGAAGCGAGATACGAGACTTACCAGCTGTTTATTCATGAGGTCAACGAGAAAGTTCATCCAACGACGGTTGCTAGCTTTCAGAGTGATGACATCTTGCAATCGGCTGTAGGTTTTCTGAGTTGGATAGTCAGTCGGGGCATAGCAGCACATCAAAGGCCAAAACGCACAAAGATCCATATTGTCCAGCTCACTTTGTTGCACGCCGTGTCGTATTCAGTCCCGAAGAATTTTGCGTAACTGTTGGATTTCGTTAGCCACTAGTCCACGAGATGAGGTAGAAACATACCCGGTATAGTATATCATGCCACTGAGGAACAAAACAGTTAGTGCTGGTCATGAAAGGAAGGGGGTTACCAAAGGTTCACATACTCTGGGGACAGCTTCTTCTTGGCGGCCTCAATCATGGTGTCGAGTCTCTTCCCAAATTCATCACTGCGGATGATGTTCTCTGACACTTTGAGCTGTCCTTCGCATCCACGGGAATATGTGTTCCAGTCCCACGCGTTAGCCCACTTGTCGCCCTTCCAGCTTGCAATCTTCCCGATGAACCACTGGGCATCGCTAAAGGCTAGCCACTGGAAAACGCATTGGTTGAGGATGTTGACAAGCTCCGCATCGTTGCCGCCTAGGTAGAATAGATGAGCCAGAATGCCATTAGTGAACTGTCGGGGGAACAAACCAGCAGAGAGAAGAATGACTTGCTGGCCAGAGTCGAGCCCAGGAATCTGGTCATCAATCACGTCCTGGACTACCGCCCCGGAACACGACTCGAACTGGAATTTCCTCTTGGTCGGGTCACCAAGCCTTTCGTCCTGGTTGACAAGATATGGGTATGAATGATCATATCGAGCGCAATCGGAATCTTGATCAAGCATTAGCATCATTGGGCCTGCCAAGACAAAGAAGGTACTCACCACCTGGGCCCTGCAGTCTGTCACCAGCCCCTATCCCGGCTGAATACGAGTCTCCAATAGCTGCAATCTTTTTGATCGAAGAGAGGTCATCAAAGTAAAAGTCCTCATCCGTAGCCCTTGAGAACAAACTCGACATAGGTATTGATCCAATATCTCCCAACGCTGGGCGAGCGACTATTGTACCAGAAGTGGCAATCAGAGCGAAACAATGAAAGAACGTATTGAGTTTCATGATGAGCCAGTTACTCTGGAAAGCGAATGAAGGATAGTCGGCTCAGCATGGCAGATAAAACAGGACGCATACTTTTCCGAGGCACTTTAATAATCTGGCTGCATCCAAGCTGTCCTGTGCCGAACACTTGACAGGGGAACAGATCACGAACAGGTATCCCGCGAACCATATTGGGTTCGGGAGTCGACGGGCCTAATTCGGGCCAAGTGACGCATAGAACGACGATCCTGCGTCATATTATCTATGGATAACCAACAGATACTGCACAAGACTGGAGCTGTGTTGGTGAGGGTGGGCCATGTTCTGTTGGTATAGGGAATAGGGGAACACGAGAAAGTACAAGGGGTTACAACTTCAGCCCCCTTCAACGGTTGATCTATTTCCTCAAGTTATGTGAAGGCTCAGGACACCAGGGCAGTGCTCCATATCCATTCATGCAATAAGTATGTCTAAATTAGACAAAGGATCAGTTCATGCGCAGCACCAGCCCACAGCCCTGTTTCATCGCCATGTTGCCGCTTGTTGTTGGTCGTTGGCTTCGGTTGTTGGCTATGGGCTGTTGGTTGTTGGTTGTTGGTTGTTGGTCGGTGGTCGTATCCATAGTGGCCCCGACACGGAACGCCCGGGCGGTCCTTCGCAACCGGTAATTGGTTCGTTAACCAGATAGATCGCCAGACCTGTCCCATATTTAACCTGTAACGTGGTCCACATGGGACCGAGTCAAATATCTCCTTGAGTGCGTTAAGGCTTCGTGAGGGTCACGACAGGGGGTCCGGTCCAATTAAAATAGCGAAAATTAGAGGTACTTTAATCCCCACCTATTTTCTATGGTGATAGAAGTCCCAACAATCTTGTGAGTTACAAATCGCAACATCACATTGCTTGCAGCCATAAGATGACCTCTTCAGCCCCTTCCTTTTCGTATTGCCGTTGACGCCGGCTAATGGCTTCCTCTTGCTACGTGACCTAATTTGACCGCAGCGGAGTCCTTGACAAGCAAGGCAAGGGCTGTTTTTCCCTCTTTTGACGCGTTCATGCAGCTCCATAGGCGTATTTTCGTCGCCAGCTCGAAATCGCTGCCTGGAATGACCAGTCCAATAAGCCGCAATAAGGTCATCTATAAGGCGGCCTCGCCAGTCACTCTGAGACCGTATTTTCTTCCACTTTGGCTGCCCATGAAGCTGAAGAAGATAGCTATTGATGAGGGCTGTGTCAAGAAGGAAGGTCCAAGCTATAGCCTGCCAAGGGCCACGACGAATTGAGTGACTATAGCCCCGTGATGCCCTTAGTTGGTCGCCACGGTCCACATGGTTCATCTCATCGTTGTACGTAGCGGCGATAGAAGGGATCGCAAAGGTCTTAACGGCATCGTCACCAAAAAAACGCTGTATTGGCCGTGCGCGGGCTTGATCTGTATTTGGCCTCTTCCTCTTCCGTATGATAAGCTCGTCGCCTTTGAATACAGTAGATAAGAAGAGCACGAGGGCGTTATCCTTCCACGCGATTTGGTTGACCTAGGGAAGAGTAAGTCAAATTAGTAGGGGTTTTATAGGTAAATTTGACTTAGCTTGCTACCTTATTATCAACTGTTGGAGCCATTCTGACCTCATTGAACTGAAGGAGCCTCCGGCCGGCAGAATCATCGTCTTTGAGCTTCGCGAAGGGGGCGTAGATACCACAGTTGCGGCGGGCCGTGCCTGTGGCCCCGTGGCCATATTGACGGAGGCTTCTAAAGAGGTTAGCGGACGAGAAGAGGTTATCAATGAAGACGTGATATATGGCTTTTGGCAGCTTATTAATAAGGGCAATAACCACGCTCTGTGTCGGGTTGAGGTGTGTGTAAAGTCGCCTTCTTCTCTGAGATCGAAGCCGCGTTACGAGGCTAACTGGACCGTATCTCTTCTTCGGCTCGTGCCAAAGCCACCGCAAGAAGAGGCCTTTTGCGCCGTGGCCCAGATCTTGAAGCCCACGGGGATAGGCTTATTTGGGACTCGTGTTGTCTGGTATGACCTTCCTGTATAGCGGATCATACACTCGTCCACAGCGATATTCGTGCCCGGCTTGAGGAATTCAGTTGACGCGTATTGTAGGTGCCGAGACCACTCGTCAACGGCGGCAAAGACCTTCGTAAGGCCAGCTTTGGCAGCCTCTTTGGCGAGGCTGAAGGGGTTGAAGAGCCGAAGGTGCCGATGAATCAGTTGAAAGCGGTCAAAAGTCATGACTTTGAGGATTGAATGGTCGGAACCTTGGTGCCCTAGCCGGGAAGTCTTCCAATGGTCTCGGATTGTGATTTCCTTATGAATTCCTATATGAATTAGAAGCGCAAGCCATAGATATACCTCTGGCACGGTGGTTGGCTTCCAACTGCGAATTCGAGCCCGTGGCTTCCAGCTTCCAGCTGCGACTGCGAAGCAAATGATCAACCCATTCATTCGTATATTTAACCCATTTTGCAACTAGGAAATAAGGCACAAAGTGATGGAAGAGGTCAAGAGGCTGCTGGGGCAGCTCTTTGACCTCGAGGTCGCGATCAGGCACCATCACCGGGAGGAAATTGGTGCCGCAGCTAGGGACCGGGTTGAAGATAGGTCGGCAGGTGAAATCGGCTGGCTGCTCGCGGCGGCTATTCTCTTCTGTAATTATAATACTTGGATCAGAGGCACTCAGTGCCTGACTAGGGATTGATTGAGAGCTCATGAGTATCTTCAAAAATATTTATATGGTGTTTTAGGTGGAAATAATTAATGGAGCACTATGTGGTACCCCTCTCGTACCTACGTCATGACTAAGGTCATGTGGGTCAAGTAACCTCACGAAGCCTTAACGCACTCAAGGAGATATTGCATTTCCCCGAAGGCCGTGCCTAACGGCCCACACGGATACCGATGGCTGTGCCTTGGGCTGGGGCCTGTTTCATCTATAGCGTTGGGACTTTCGTGCTCGGGAGTCGGACCATCAGTCCCGACTCATGTCGGGCGGTTCTACCGTTTCCGCTGGAACCCATTGCTACCATGGGCGGTGTTATATTGCCCTCCCTTGGTGTTTCTTGACCACTCTACAACTAGTACGATCTCTTCATACCAGATTCCCCCCTTGTATCTTATTCGGCTCGCTTCACTTTCACAATGTTGGCCTTCGGCCTTTCCCACCCCCTAGTACTTCTTGTGCTGCTCCTCGCATTCAGTCAGTTTCTCGAAGCAGGTGACTTCTCTAGACCCCATCAACCTAAGGGTAAGCTGAAAGTTCGACTTGACTACGCACTGGCAACAGATGGCGGGACGACCAAGAGAGTCAGGGCCGAGAGCGCGCACAAATGGGTCTTTTCTACTTATCTCGTCTTCAACGAACCAGTGTCTTCGATTACCTCGGGCCAGCTCAAGCAAATAGCCTTCGACGCCATCGACGAAATGAACGACGACGTTTTGCAATACAAGCCATCAAAAGAACCAAGAACGCAGAGACCCATTCGTGTACCCGGTGTTATGACGATCATGGCATTCGACAACGAAATTATCCTCGCCTCGTCACAGAAGGGGGCGACTGCGTTTCTTAGTAGTCATCCCGACAATCCCGTCAGCAAGACCCTAGATTTGTGTCAGACAATTTGGAAAGACCAAGTCCTCGGTCAAAGCCCTGACGACGAAGGAAAGGCGGCCCAAGATCATGTGAATGAACGTAAATGTGGAGAGATTTCAACCTTCTTCCAGTACTATCAGATGCACGACAAGAAAATAGCCGATCTAGCCCCACGGGCGCGAGTGACTACAGTCATCCGAACTACCGGAAGAGGAAACAGAGTGGGCCATATCAGTATCCCGGGATGTGGAACAGTTAAGAACTCGAATCCGCCTAGAGACCGCGACGTGAGTCAAGATATCGAAAAGTGGGCGTGGCTTCGTCGTTTTCTAACATTATTATAGGATGCTTGGGGGTGCAACCTACTGGTCAGGCATGCAGACGTTGATGCCGACTACTTCCTCAATGACGTGCGAGCGGAACCGTACAACTTGAACGAGATAGCGGGGGGCATTAAGAAAATTGGCCAGATTCAAATGCACCCCTGTAGTGACGATAAAAAGGTATTATGGAGTGTTGGCAATGATGGTTAAGGGAGGGCTTTGGTTAGGACACTTCTGATGGCTAATGCTAACGAAGGTCAAGGAGAGTTGGATTTTATCGGCTCACGGCCAGTATCTACTTAATGTGAGCCCAATCTTAGTAGTGTGGCTCTCATTGCAGAATATATTGACTCTGAATATCACTGATTGCCGACTTCGCGTTCCCAATTCCTCAGTTCTATGTTGAAGCGAGCGCTAAGGCTTTCCCGCTCTCTCTTGCATTCACTCGGCTCTCCATCCATGGAGCAGGAGCCCGGGAGGATGAAACTTTTCAAGTTCTTCATTTCAGACAGTGCTCCGCTCTCTAGCTCTGACTTGATGGCTGCGACGATCATTTCATCATCCCACTCGTTGTCGTCAGTACACCACACATACCCCGCCAGTTCAAGATCCTCGAGACTAGGCGGGAGGATGGAACCGATCCGGCCGGGAGAAGGCTTGGTCATGCCCATGACAAACACCCATGGAACACTCATTCGTCTAAGCTTGTATAGCTGAGAGAGTTGGTTCAATGAACTCTGCAATGTAATAGCGGGTGGATCGTATTGCCCATAATTCATTGCAGGTTGTATTTCTCCCGTGATTTCCAAATCGGTCAGTGTATCCTTGAGTTCCACTAAGGCCGCCGCCATCTTGTCTAGCCTGACGACGCGGTCGCTAACCTTTGGGTCCACGAAAGGCTGATAGAACCAGTTATAGCGTAACTTCCGTAGGTTCTTGAGGGCAGACAACAATGGCTCAAGGCGGGTTTCCCTTATCCTATACAACTCGAGGGATGATAGTAACAACGGGTTCGGCGGGGTTGAAGATGGCCAGGTAAACTCGATCGGATTGTCGATAGAGACTGATATGTGCTCGATGTTGGGCAAGTAGAATAGACTCAATGCGTCCAGCGTGTTTTCGGGGGCCGGATAGTCTTCTTCATCAACCCTGGGCACCAGCTTGACGTGCTTCAATGACTCATAGGTGAGTGACCGTGGCAGAGAAGAGTCTTTAGGAGTCTTGAAGAGCGTTGATCTAAATACTAGTCCGATGTATTTCACCTTGCTGGTCCAGTTGCATGAGAAGGAGAGCCACTCCAAATTCGGTAGCAGACTTAAAAGAAATGCTGCAACGGCATCAGGTGACCCAGATTGGGCCTCATGGGTCCAGGAACTGGTGCGTTCCTCAACTCTCGCCGACTCAACAGCTTGAGAAAGTTTTTCGGCCTGGAGTGGAACGATATTCGGCAGTGCAGCGGGTTGCCGATCCGTGTCCTGATCTTCCCGTTCAAAAAACCCTTCACCGTCAAGTTCTAGGCGTCGAACATGGCTACCCAAGTCCGGCCTATCGAGGATAGTTCGTAGGAGTAGGATGATGGTTGGGTGATCTTGCAGTGTCCATGTCATCCTGATCGATGAGTAGATGAGCGGTTCGGTGAGATGGCGCAAGCCCTTGCTAGTCATGGATAAGGCGGACAAGTCGCATAAGGGCAGTAATTCAGCGATGGCGAGCTGCACCTCTGTTGGAAAGTCGAGAATGCCCATGATTGCAGAGTTCAAACAAAATGAGATATTTTTCTTGGAAATAGGTAGAAGTGCAGGGACTAGACACAACCAACAGAGCAAGATTGGTTTATTTATGTTCACAGCCCGCATAACGGAGGAATCGCTGTACCGAGGCTTAGTGCATAAAAAAACTGAAAACTGGATACAAGGATCGAGCGGTGGTTTCACATATATTACCAACCCTTTTCAGAACGGATGCCTTAGATGTACTTATTATCCTGACGTTTCTCTCCTGGTGTTTCGAAGGCTTAACATTTCTTGTTATGCTTATTGCGCACACGTGATTATCCTGGTAGCCAGGGGCTTTAGTCTCGGAGAAATACCCAACTCGCTACGAATTAAACCGCGGGATCGCTACATCTGGCAAGGCATTTCTCCGGAGGGACTTATCCATAGCATGGACATTTTACATGATAAATACCATCCATCAGATGCTCTCAAGATCTGAGAACTCATGAAGCTTTACTCGCACCATCGTCACTCGTGATCCTCCCCCGACGCAAAAGGGCCTTGTGTGCATGATCGCTCGCTCTTTCAACCGCCACCATGGTCACCACCGAGATCCCGTACCTTCGAGCTACGCCCAATTCGGCCCAGCTGATCGTCAAGGGTCAACCCTTTCTTATGCTTCCGTTAGAGCTGCACAATTCGTCCATGTCTTCAGAAGAGTACATGGAGACGGTATGGGACAACCTGAAGGATTGCAACTTCAACACTGTTCTTGGGAGCGTTACCTGGGAGATGATCGAACCTGAGGAGGGCAAGTTCAATTTCGCAGAGCTCGACATAACTATTCTGGCCGCCCGCAAGCGTGGTCTACACCTCGTGGTGCTGTGGTTTGGCAGCTACAAGAACGGCACCAGCTCATACGTTCCAGGCTGGGTCAAGACAAACCCCAGTCGGTTTCGGCGCGCAAAGATCTTCGATCAAGATGGCAAGTTGAAGGTGACCGAAGTCCTCTCGCCCTTCTGTCAGGCTTGTTGGGAGGCCGACGCAAAGGCCTTTGCCGCCCTGATGCGACATATTAAAGAGTTCGACGCTGCACACAGCACCGTGCTCATGACTCAGGTGGAGAATGAGTGCGGTCTCCTCGGAGACTCTCGAGATCGCTGCGACCTGGCCAACGAAGCCTTTCAGAAGCCCGTCCCCACAGACCTCTTGGCGTATCTCAAGGGGAAAAAGCAGCTCCACCCCGAGTTTGAGAGGAAATGGCCCAAGTTCAGAGAGGCTGTTTCTGTTGACGGCCCCGTGAGCTGGACCCAGGCTTTCGGCTCGAGCATCTTTGGAGACGAGATTTTTATGACAAATGCCCTATCGTCATACGTGGGCAAAGTCGCCGAAGCTGGCAAGAAGGAATATCCCCTCCCATTCTTTGTCAATGTGTGGATGAACACCGAAGACGCTTCTCTCGTGGACCTCGGGGAGACTGGTGGCAAGCTCGATCTACCAGCGGTGGCTGGCGGTGGATATAAGCCTGGTGTGTACCCGTCGGGCGGCCCCTGTCCTCACACACTCGACTTTTGGAGGTACAACGCCCCAGCCATCGACTTTGTCTCTCCCGATATTTACCTGCAAGATTATGAGTGGGTTTGTAAGCAGTACCGCTACGAGAACCAGCCACTCTTCATTCCCGAACAGCGAGCCGACGGCCGAGGCGCGCGTCGAGCCTGGCTGGCTTATGGCACCTACAGCAGTCTGGGATGTTCTCCTTTTGGTGTCGATGATGTGCCGGCGTCAGAGAGCGACTTCGCCAAGCCTTACGAAATCCTCTCCAAAATGAGCAAGCACATTCTCGCAGCCCAGGCCAGTGAGCCCAACAGCACATTCGGTTTCTACTTTGACCCCCTTTCAGATAGCTGCAAGGACAAGTGGGAGCACACATTCGGCAAGTTCAAGCTGAACATCACCCGCTCTATAGCCTTTGGAGAACCGGCGCCGGCCTATGGTATGATTACCCACCGTGGCAACGGCCGCTTCCTGTTCATCGGCCAAGGCTACCAGGTCACGTTCGAAAGCGTAGAACCATCCGCTGTGTACACAGGCGTTCTAGAGTTTTTTGAATTGTTGGTGGATAACGATGGCAACCTCACACGAAGCCGGACACTGAACGGAGATGAGCGTATGAGTGGAGAACTCGCCATCATGCCGAGCGAGACGCCAGACAACGGCGGCTTCCCCATCCGAGTCTTGGTTCCTGCAAGAACTTACATTGCAGAGTGTGTTGCGTATAGCATTTAGTTGGTTGGTTGGTTGGTTGGTTCTCCGGGTAGAATAGCTTGACGTCAACAGTCATTTTCGCAATACATGCTGAGAAAGAGAGTCACTCCCCCTTTTCCGTTCCGACTACTCCACGCGATCCACGCGATGGACGTGGCATGATGTGATGTGCACCTGTTGATCCTACCTACTAAGCACTTAGTCTCATCACGCGGGTGGTAATAATTGTCTATACTGGTGAGGTTCTCCATGAGCCAGAGCGACCAGTCAGCCCATGACACTGACATGGTCTAACACATACGAAAGGATGCCTTCAACCCTATGGCGGATTGACGTACGTTTGTTGGCTGGACGTCGGACAATAACAAACAGTTCGCGAAAAGGAACGATAGTTGCGCTCCAATAGCCTTCAATCAAGACGAACTAATGGTACCGTTCAGCCTCCTTCGGCGAAATTGGCCTAAAATATCCTCGTGGTGGCGACCAGTGCTCGGCGAATCTATCTCAAAACGGACTAGACAATGTCGTCCCCACGTTCCCACGGCTCTCAGCCAACAATTTTCTAGTCACGCTCTGAAGCCTCCGACTGCCAGCAATTCTCCATGTGTCAAGCGGGCCAATGGTGCAATGATGGTCCCGGTTTTACGGTCACGGCCTCGATCCCTTCGTACGGCCTGCCCACGCTTTACCCCGGATGAGACAATCCGGGGACGTCTCCACTTTCTGTATAAATATCGGCGTTGACGAGCTTTCTTTCGCGATGCCCTCATTCCTTACCAGGCTACAACAATTCACCTCTTATCGCATCGATTTGACCTTTTCTAGCCATGGCGCAGACAGTGACAGCACAAGGCACCGAGCACTTGGACAAGTTGACCAAGGCAGGCCTTCCCCATCTGGTCACCATCATTACTTAGGCAAAGCTAACAACCGCCAGGATGCTTCCCATGCCGATCACCAGGTCCCAACTGAGCCGCCCGAGCCTAGTTTCGGCCTCGCCCAGTGGAAGGACAACCTCCGATCTTTCAAGACCAACAAGAAGATCACTCTCTGGTGCATCATGATCATGTCGCTCCTCATCAACTTTGGCTTCGACGCCATCATCTCTGGACAAGCTCTCGCCTTCCAGGCCTTCCGTGAAGACTACGGCCGATACTACGCCCCGGCTGACGACTATGTCATCTCTGCCATGTGGCAGTCCCTTTGGGCAGCCGCCAATACCATTGGAGTCGTCATCGGTAGCTTCTTTGCCGGCTTCACCAACGACTGGCTGGGCAGGAAGTTCAGCTTCTGGATCAACCTGGTCATGTCGGTCGCCACCAGTTTCGTCATGGTCTTTGCGCCCAACGTTCAGGCACTGTTCGGCGCCAAGCTTGTGTTTGGCATCTCTATCGGCTTTTCCTACACCACTGCTCCCCTCTACATCGTGGAGAATGCGCCCACCGAGATTCGCAGCACCCTCATGTCTTTCTTCAACGTCTTTGTCGTCTTTGGACAGTTCCTGGGAGTCGTTATTGCGAACCCTCTCTCCAAGATCCACGGTTCCTGGTCCTACAAGGGAACCTTCTGCCTGACTTTCCTCATCCCTGCCATTCTCCTCCCTCTCATGCCCTTTCTCCCAGAGTCACTGATGTGGTACATGATGAAGGAGAGAGAAGAGGACGCTCGCAAGGCAATTGTCCGCCTCCATGGAGACCTATCCGCCGAACGCGTTGAGGAGATGGTCGAGGAGCTCAGGCATAACATCAACGTCGCCAACCAGGGCCCTCATGAGGTAGAGAAGGTCAGATGGCTGGAGATCTTCCAAGGTGGAAACCTGAAGCGTACTGCTCTGTTGACCACCATCTATACACTACATCACTGCAGTGGCATGCCCTTCGTCATCAGCTACCAGACCTACTTCTTCCAGCTGTCTGGTGTCTCGGACGCCTTTGCCATCAGCCTCGGTGCCTTTGCACTCATGCTGGCAGGCAACATCGGAGCTCTGATCTTGCCCAATTTCGTGGGTCAACGCAAGGTCATGATCTACGGAGCAACTCTCCTGATCATTTGGGACCTGATTATTGGCACCGTCGGCATTGCTGGAACTGACAACAAGCCTGCCGTCACTGCTTCGGTGGCCTTTGTTGCCTCATGGGCCTTCTTCTACCAACTGACCATCGGTACCATTGGCTTCGTGGTTGCACCAGAGCTTCCAAGCCAGCGGCTGAGAGCCAAGACTCAGTCTTTCGGGACCATCGTTGCCAACATCATTGGCTGGGCTATTGCATTCTCCATCCCGTATCTAGTAAGTCTGACTCTCGACCTGCTAGGATTTCTCTGTCCCCAGGACCCTGCTAACCTTGAATCAGTTCAACCCCGACGAGGCCAATCTGGGAGCTCGCTTGTTGATCATTTTTGTTGGTCTTTCGATTCCTTTGACGCTGTACCTGTGGTTTTTCCTTCCGGAGACGAAGAACCGAACTCTCAGTGAGCTGGAAGAGCTCTACCAGGAGCACGGCGGTCATGAGGACCAGGAGAAGAGGGTATCTAAGGCAGAAGAGGCTTGATATGACTGTTGTTTGTCCACCAATCAAGTATGCATACCTGGGTATGAAGGAGTGGTCTGGGAATGGTGAGGGTTGTTAGTCTTATTCTCAATCCAGATTTGTGTCGCTAGCTTCTAGTCATCACGAACCTATAGTCCTGAAGTACTTATTGTACCAGTTACGAAATACGACAATCTTGCTAACTCACGAAATACAAAGAAAGTGCAATGACAAGAGGCTCTCGCTCCAAGAACGAAAGCCCATGATGCGGATCGCAAGGTAGATTGATACGTAGATCAAGATTGACAAGTTACCGTTAGCTTCTCTGATACTCGCGAATTGAGCTTAGAGAGAACATCGAGCAAAGCATCAAAGTGTGACTTGGCTCTCTCTAGTACATGTACGGATTCACAATTTTGTAGTACCTCGAGGAGGGTGGCGCAAACGAGGCGAAGCTTCTCAACCTGAACAGAAAGCAAAGGGCCAAGTAGTTAGCACACCATTAACATGCATGTAGCTGAGCAGAAAAGAATGGGGCTTACACATGATTCTCCGTTAGCTTGTAGAGACTCAAACGGGACGCTCGTGACAAGCTCAAGCACATCGTGAGCAATCTCTACCTTTCTGCATTTCAGCGATATTGGGTCATCGTTCAACCCTAGCAAACAGTGGAGATTTGAGGCGATGAAGCGGTCGAGGATCATCATACGCAGGTAATGGTATGTAAGTATAAGGTTCGCTTTTTGCACCCACAATGCACGTCTCTGGTATTCCAGAAGTTGTCCATCTGAAGAAGCGCGTAACGTATTGGGCGATGCGATGAGGTCGGGAATGTTGTCCAGGCTGGACAGGAAGCGCAGGTAGGACTCGGATAAGCTTTGCTGCTGGTTCTTGTTAATGCTGCCCCCCTCACCTGCTCGGATATTGGCAGTGGCGAACAGTTGTAGGTTGAAGAGTATGGTATGGCCCAGATCCCAGACATCGTGATTCTTGAGAAAGCCTTGCAAAATGCATTCCTCAATCTGGTGTAGATGACTGGACTCATGCGAACCCAGTAGTGGTGTGGCCTGGCTCGTCTTGAAGAGAGTGGTAAAAGGGGTCTGGAGGCGAAATTCGTCCAGTTCCAGGGGTCGCGAATTGAGCAAGCAGGCAGATCTATCGCTCGAGTAGAGGCTCCAAAAGGCATTGCGGCGCAGCTGAGCCTCTATGGAATCGGGGATCTCATATGAGCATTCGTCATAGAGGCGCATCTGCACAGCAAGCCGCATAGCCTCATCCATGGCGTTCCAAGCAAGATCAGCATCACCCATCACGTGGTGACAAGATGAATGCATAATCCGGATCGAGAGCGAAGACGATGTCGGGTTCGCGACATCATGGGCAGAAAAAAGCCGAAGGGTTGTTTCTGAGGCATTCAGGAACAGGGTTGCCAGAGTATCGCCCTGGGGGCAGACATCGAGCGGCATGGAGTGAAGGACGGCGGAGCATATGGCAGTGAGAAGAGAGTAACTTCGAACTGAGTCGATCATCTCAGATGTCAGGCTGTCCAAAGGGGCCTGAACATGCTCGGCGAAAGAAGGGAGGACCAGGGGAAGGGACCGGAGGGTTGACTCGCAGACGACCGGCACTAGCGGAAATACGGAGCTTATAAAGAGATCGACGCATCGTCGTGTCAGCTTGTCGGGGTCAAGGGCAAACTCTCCGGTCGCGAGCGAAAGACCCGCCAGCAGTTTGCGATGACAAGCAAGGGCCAGAGACGTCGCCATGCTGTCATTTGGCTCAACTGCTGCTCCCACCTGGGGAGGCTCCTCATGAGTATGAGTGTGAGGCGAACTGTTCTGAAGTGAGGCTGGACTGCATTGCGAGACCCAACTGACCCCAGACTGATCGTTACTGAGGTTGATCTCGACGTCCCGGGGACGCGTCTTTGGCTTGGGCCCCCGCTTCCGCCGAGGTACCACATATGTACACACCAGGTCGGCATTGCGGCAAGGAGTGCATGCAGGCGGTGTCTGATCACACTTGAGTTGGCGTGTCAGTCAGTCTGGAGCTGAACAGGTGGATCCGGGGTTGCACGCTGCTTACCTTGACTTTGCGCTGTTTACACGCGTCACAGGCTCGCTTGCTCATGGCTAAGGGGGTCATGGTGTTGTGTGCAAGGCGAGAGAGGGGAAACGAGAATTTCGCCGAGACGAAGGAGTAAAAAGGGAATATTTAGCCGGCCTAGCTACCCTAGAGCTTGAATCATAACTTGATATAATTATAGAGGATAACATACATAATAAGCGAGTAGAATAGACAAGCGAGTGGAATACTTTTCTTAACCTTTAAAATAAAAATCGCTATAAAAATATAATAAATTATCTAATTAATTAAAACTTATCGCTATATTCTTCCCTAGATATCTTAATTACTACCTAATAGGTCCTTATATTATAGCTAGGCTTACCATAGATACTATAATGCCAAACCCCCGGTTATATTGACCTCCCTTAATTACTACTCCGCAATGATTTAGCTACTACCTATATATTAATATCTATTTAATTAATTACTTATCTTCCTTTATTTAGAGTTATTTTACTTCTTTTCTATAGGTAGGTCCTTTTTGCCCTTTGCCGCTGACTTAGTATCTTATTTACTTATTAAAGGTCTTAGATCTTAGACCTTAATAAGGCATTTTTATATATTATTACCTTTATTTCTTTTAAAAGAGACTTTAGGGCTTTTAAAATTAACTTAAGGGAGCTACTTTAATGCCTTTTAATTTATCTTTTAAGGTATTTAGACTAAGACCTAGCCTTAAGGATAGTCTTTAAGGTCTTTAAGACCTAAGGGTTAAAGGGGCTAGCCTCCTCCTTAACTAGTATTAAAGTTTATAGCTAATATATATAATAAGCGAGTATACTAGACAAGCAAGTATACTAAAAATCCCTTATTTAATATTATTACTATTTAATTAATTAATTCCTTATAATTAGAGATATCTTAATTAAATAAAGAAGCTAGATTACTTCTTATACTTTAGGCCCTTTAAAATAACCTAGATTTAAAACTATAATAAACTATAAGGCTCTACTAGGTTAACTACTATGCCTTATATTATCGGTATAATAGTATATAATCTTAACGCAATATTATCCCGAAATTACGCAAACTATTAGATCTAGAGGAATAAATTATTATTTAATTTATTCTTAACCTAGATTTATAAGGATTTCCCCCCTAGCTATATAATATAAAAAAAATAGCTAATTAATTACTTACTAACTATAATATATTACTAATTAATATGCGCTAGGCTTTAAACTTTATTAAGTAATACCTAGACCTTAAGATATGTTTTTTTTATAAATATAACTACTAGAGAACTAAGTATAAAGATCTAACTATTATTTGCGATTAATTTTAGCTTATAGCGAATATAATCGCGAAATATAGCATCTAATTAAATAATATCTATAATATTAACGAGACTAGCTTTCTTATAGGCATAATTACAAGCGGAATAATCATCATAGGCACAGAAAGGCATAAAAAGCTAAAAGTAGTATAGCCTAGAAACCGAGAATGGATTACGGTCATTTAGGCGATTAATGCGGAAGGCTAGCCGATCCCGCCGTTTATTATTAGTGCGGGCCAATATTATCTCGCTAACTAGTACTGAGAAAGCAACCTCCCGGGCGATTAGGCTATTATAACGACCTAAAATAACTAGACTAATAATAAGACTAGTCTCAAGTAGCTTAAGCACTTTAACCGGTGCATAACTAATTAATTAATTAATATCTATTATCTTTTAATCCTTAATAGCTATAAAAGTTACTATTTTATTAAATTTAAGAGATATTATAAGGAGAATAAAATTATTAGGCTTTATATATTACCTTATTCCTCTTATCTACTTTAGCCCCTTAATATTAAGTACTTTAGCATACTTAAAAGTACTTATAATTAAGAAATAAAGTATCTAATTAAATGCTTTATAACCTATGTTTTAAAGACTAAGTTCTTTTTAGCCTTCTACGCCGTATTTTAAGTTATTATAATAAAATAAAATATTAAGGGGGCTTTTAGAGAAGCTAGGCTTATTCCTCTTAATGCAGAAAATATAATCTTAAAGCTTAATATGCAGCTATATACGCTAATGCCAGTTAAGGAGGCAGCTAAACTATTAACCCCTTAGGCCTTAAGGACCCCAAAGACCATACTTAAGGCTAGATCTTAGTCTAAATACCTCGAAAGATAAATTAAAAGGCATTAAAGTAGCTCCCTAGAGTCAATTTTAGAAGCTCTATAGTCTCTTATAAAGGGGATAAAGGCAATTATGCATTAGGTAGCCTTATTAACCGCTAAGAATAAAGACCTTCGAGAGGCAAATAAGATACTAAGCTAGCGCTAGAGGGCAAAAAGAACCCAACTATAGAAAAGAGGGGTAATAACGGTAGAGGAAAGAAGGCAAGTAATTAATTAGATAGATATTAATGCGTAGGTAGTGGCTAAATCGTCGAGAAGTAATAGTTAAGGGAGGTCAGCGCGACTGGGTATTCGGCATTATGGTATCTATGGCAAGCCTAGCTATAATATAAGGACCTATTAGGTAGTGATTAAGATATTAGGGGAAGAGTATAGTGAGTAGTTTTAATTAATTAAATAGTTTATAGTATTTTTATAGTAATTTCTATCTTTAAGGTAGAGATTTTTAATATACTTATTATAAAAGACTAAAAAATAGAGGAAATATAGTCTTTAAAGACTATAGGGTAGGTAATAGAGATAGGAGGTAAATAGGCAGTGGAATTAGTCCTTATATAAAGCTAATTAGCTAGGTAAGAAATCATAGAGTAATAAGAGTGGGGCAAATAGAAGATAGGGTTAAAATAGAGAAGACCAGCTTCTAATTAGTGTTCTTATTATCTGAATTGATTTAAGATCTTAGGAGCTATTTCTAAGAGAGGGTTTATAGCTTATATAGTAAATGGCTCGGAATCTATTAGCCCGATTCGGATAGAAGTTATACCGTCGGATAGCCCTAATTCCGGGCTTTAAAACCCTATTAGTTTTGCTAGTAACGAATAACTAGAAGCCGAGTTATAGCATAATAGAAGTTAAAACCTATCGGGTTTTAAACTAGGATATTTAAAACCGGATAGGAAATACCCTATAGAAGGAGACGGGTTTAACGGCGTTATCGGGCTTATAATAAAGCCCTAAGTCCGAGATTACATAACCTTCCTAAAAGGGTAATAAAATCCTAGGCTTATATCCTATAAGCTTATTTTTCTAGAATTTTATTTATAAAAGACCTTCTTATAAATAAGGTATTTTACACTTATTTATCTAGTGCACTCACTTATTATATATGTTATATATTAAGCTTTAAAACTATACTTTCTAGGTTAAGAGGAATAAGCATAGCTCTTTTAAAACCTCTTTTAATATTTCTTTTTATTATAATAGCTTAATATTATAAGGATACGAAGTGCCTAAGGGCCTCCTTATATACTAATATAGCAGGCAGTGCCAGCACGTTGTGCTAACACTGGCGGATCTTTTAGTCTATTAGATTAGTTTTATACCTGCCTAATACTCTTATAAATATATAGCATAAAAGGCTAAAAAGAACTTAGTCTTTAAAATATAAGTTATAAAGTATTTAATTAAATGCTTTATTTCTTAATTATAAGCCTTTTTAAGTAGCTTAAAGTACTTAATATTAAGAGGCTAAAGTAAATAAAATAAATAAGGCGGTATATAAAGCATAATAATATTATTCTTCTTATAATATATCTTAAAGTTAGCTAAGTAGTAGCTTTTATGCCTATTAAGGATTAAAAAATAATAAGGACTAATTAATTAATTAGTTATATATTAATTAAAGTACTTTAGCTACTTAAGACTTATTTTATTATTAATTTAGCTATTTTTAGATATCGCAATAGCCTAATTGCCCGGGAGGTTACTTTCTTAATACTAATTAGCGAGGTAATATTAGCCCATAACTATAATAAATAGCTAAATAGCCTAGCCTTCCGTATTAATTACCTAAATAACTATAACCTATTCCTAGTCTCTAGGCTATATTAATTTTAGTCTTTTATACCTTTCTATACCTATAATAACTATTCCGCTCTAAATTAGGCCTATTATAAAGCTAGTCTTATTAAAGTTATAAATATTACTTAAGGTAATATTATATTTCGCGATTATATTCTCTATGCGCTTAAATTAATCGCGAATAATAATTAGATCTTTATATTTAGCTCTCTAATAATTATATTTATAAAAAAAAATATATTTTAAGCTCTTAATATTACTTAATAAAGTTAAAAGCTTAGCGCTTATTGATAAGTAGTATATTATAGTTAGTGAGTAATTAATTAATTATTTTTTTAATATTATATAATTACGGGGGAAATCCTCGCGAATTTAAGTTAAGAATAAACTAAATAATAATTTCTTTCTCTAGATTAAATAATTTCTATAACTTTAATATAATATTATATAAAGAAAGAATACCTTATTACTAGCGCTATAGTATTATAAGACTAACTTTATAGATCTTTATAGCATATTAAAGAGATAATTTTAGGTTATTTTAAAGGGCTTAAAAAGTAAAAAAGATATTAGCTTTTTTATTTAATTATAATATACTAAGTAGTTAGGAATTAATTAATTAAATAGAGATAATATAAGTTAAGGGATTTTTATTTTACTTACTTATCTATTTTACTTACTTAATATAATATATATAATAAGTATATATTATATATAAATATATATTATACTTTTCCCTTTTATACCTAACTTTTTATTTAATTAATTAATTCTTTAATTATTAAATATATTAGACCTAAATACTAAGGCTAAAACTCTTCTTACTCTTTAAGCACTTTAAAATAACCTAAAACTAAGTATTTAATGCGCTATAAACCTCTATAGGATCTCTAAGCATAGGCTACGTTGCTAGCAAAATAGCATTTAATTACGATATAATTAAATCTCTTAATTGCGTTAACTATTTAATCTTAAGGAATAAATTATTATTTACTTTATTCTTAACCTAGACTTATAAGGATTTCCCCTTAGACTATATAATATAAAAGAAATAATTAATTAATTACTTATTAATTGCGATGCGCTACTAATTAGTATATATTAGGCTTATAACTTTATTAAATAATACCTAGAGCTTAAGATATATTTTTTTTTAAAAATATAATTACTAAAGAGCTAAGTATAAAGATCTAACTATTATTTATAACTAGTTTATATTTATAGTAAATATAATCGCGAAGTATAATATCTAATTAGATAATATTTATAATATTAATAAGATTAGCTTTATAATAGGTATAATTTAGAGCGGAATAGTTATTATAGGCATAGAAAGGCATAGAAAGCTAAAATCAGTATAGCCTAGAAACCGAGAATAGATTATAGCTATCTAGGCGATTAATGCAGATAGCTAAGCGATCCCGCTATTTATTATTAGTGCGGGCTAATATTACCTCGCTAACTAGTACCGAGAAAGTAACCTCCCGGGTGATTAAGCTATTATAATAACCTAAAATAACTAAACTAATAATAAGACTAATCTTAAGTAGCTTAAGCACTTTAATTAATATATAGCTAAGTAATTAAATAGTTATTATTATTTTTTAATCCTTAATAGCTATAAAAGTTATTACTTTATTAAATTTAAGAGATATTATAAAAAGAATAAAATTATTAGGCTTTATATATTACCTTATTTATTTTATTTACTTTAGTTATTTAATATTAAATACTTTAATATACTTAAAAATAACATATATAATAAGCAAGCGCCGCAGACAAGCAAGCGCCGCACTTTTCTTAACCCTCTTTAGTAAGATCATAATAAAAACATAATAAATTAATTAATTAATTAAAACTACTTACTATACTCTTCCCCAGAGGTCTCAATCACTACTTAACACATTCTAGCATTATGACCGGGCTTACCGCATACTCTATAGTGCCGAACTCTCGGTCGCGCTGACCTTCCTTGACTACCACTTCTCGACGATTTAGCTACTACCTGCGCATTAATATCCATCTAATTAATTACTTACCTTCCTTCCTCTACCGTTATTACCCCTCTCTTTTGTAGCTGGGTTCTTTTTGCTCTCTGGCGCCGGCTTAGTATCTCATTCGCCTATCGAAGATCCTATACCTTAGCCCTTAATAATATTATCTTATATATAACTGCCTTTGTTCTCTTAGAAAGATACTTTAATGCTTCTAGAATTAATTTAAGAGAGCTACTTTTATGCCTTCTAATTCTTCTTTTAAGGTATTTAGACTAAGATTAGGCCTTAAGGATGGTCTTTGAGGTCTTTGAGACCTAAGGGTTAGAGGGGCCAGCCTCCTCCTCAACCGGCGTTAGAGTCCGTAGCTGCATATTAAGCTTTGAGACTATACTTTCCGGGTCAAGAGGGACAAGTCCAGCCCCTCTAAAAGTAGACCTAATATTTTATTCCGTCATAATAGCTTAATAAGCGGCATAGAAGGCCAGGAAGAACTCGGTCTTAGAAACGTGGGTAATAGAGCATCTAATTAGATGCTCTATTTCTTAACTATAAGCCTTTTTAAGTAGGCTAAAGTACCCGATGTTAAGAGGCTAAAGTAGATAAGACAAATGAGGCGGTATATAAAGCGTAATAATCTTATTCTCCTCGTAATATCTCTCAAAGTCAATAGAGTAGTGACTTTTATGGCTATTAAGGACTAGAAGACGATAGCGACTATTTAATCGCTTGATTGTACACCGGTTAAAGTGCTTTAGCCACTTGAGACCGGTCTTATTATCGGTTTAGCCATTTTAGGAGGTTATAATAGTCTAATCGCCCGGGAGGTTGCTTTCTCTGTACCAGTTGGCGAGGTGATATTGGCCCGCACCTATGATGAACGGCTGAATCGCTTGGCCCTCCGCATTGATCGCCTGAATCACTGTAATCTATTCCCGGCTTCTAGGCTATATTGATTTTGGTCGACCACGCCTTTCTGCGCCAATAATAACCATTCCGCTTGCAATCATACCCATAAGGAAGCCAGTCTCGTCAAAGTTCTAGATATTATCTAATTAGATGCTATACTTCGCGATTATATTCGCCACGAGCTAAAACCACTTCCGGATTTCCTCTAGATCTTTGCACTTAGCCCTCTAGTAGTTATATTTATGAAAAAAATGCGTCTTTAGCTTTTCTTATCATCTGACGAAGTTAGAAGCCTAGCGCTTGCCGATGGGTGGCGCGTCGCGGTCGGCAAGCAGTCAATTAGCCATTGCTTCAACAGCACGCAGTCGCGGGGGAAAACCTCGCGCATCTAGGTCGAGAATGAATTGAACTATGATCTATTCCTCTAGATCAGATAGTCGGCGTGAATTTGGGATAGTATCGCGTCGGGATTAAATGCCCTGCTGGCGGCGACGTAGCCGCCGCTTATCAATCTTATACATCCCTGCAGCGCTTTGGATGCTTAGTTTTGGGTTATTTTGAAGGGCTTGAAGGGCAAGAAGCATTCTAGCCTCAGTATTTGGGTCTAATATATTTGGTGGTTAATAATTAATTGATTAAATGAAAAGTTAGGTGTAGGAGGGAAAAGTGCGGCGCTCGCTTGTCTGCGGCGCTCGCTTATCATGTACGTTACTTATAATTAAGAAATAAAACTTTTAATTAAATACTTTATAATTTATATTTTAAAGACTAAGTTCTTTTTAGCCTTTTATATTATATTTTAGGCTATTATAATAGAAAAAAATATTAAGTTAGCCTTTAAAGGAGCTAGGCTTATTTTTCTTAACTTAGAAAGTATAGTTTTAAAGCTTAATATATAGCTATAGACTTTAATACTACCTAAGGAGGTAGCTAAACTATTAACCCCTTAGGTCTTAAAAACCTTAAAAATTATGCTTAAGACTTAATCTTAGTTAGATTATCTTAAGAGGTAAGTAAAAAAGTATAAAAGTAGCTCCCTAGAGTTAATTTTAAAAGCTATATAGTCTTTTTTTAAAGAAATAAAAATAATTATATATAAGGTTGCCTTACTTAAGGCTAGGGTTAAAAAACTTAAATAGGTAAATAAGATACTAAGTTAGTACTAAAGGGCAAAAAGGACTTAATTATAAAAAAAAGAGGTAATAATAATAAAGAAAGGAAGGTAAATAATTAATTAAATAGATATTAATATATAAGTAATAGCTAAATTATTAAGAAGTAGTAATTAAGGGAGGTTAGTATAATTAAGAGTTTAGTATTATAATATTTATAATAAGCCTAGTTATAATATAAAAATATATTAGGTAGTAATTAAGATATTTAAGAAAGAGTATAATAAGTAATTTTAATTAATAAAATAATTTATAGTATTTTTATTATAATTTCTATCTTAAAGATATAAGAAAAGTATAATATATATTTATATATAATATATACTCCATAAACCGAGAAAGCGCTGCTGGAGCCGCCAAATCGGGCGGAAAGTGTCGCCGTTTTAGCAGGCACGAGCAGTGCGGGGAGTTCAGCGACAAGAGGTCGCGGGGCAGGTACTATATACTTGACTGGCTCGCCCACGCACAGACCACTTGCACACGCCCAGGGCTGACATGCCCACCTGGGGCCCCAGTTTCTGTCCCCCTCCTGCCTTCATCACAAAGGGCGTTCTAATTTCGACACCCGGCGCGTCTGTTTTCTGTTTCCTGTCGTCGTCCACAATGGATCCATCCCTTGCCGCCCAGAGTAAGCACACTCGAGCTGCCATGGCCTCCCAGCTCTCTATAAATGGCAGCGACGGTCCCCTTAGCCTCCCGTTCCCGTTCGACTCGTTCGACACCGCCGCTCTTCCCATCATCCTTCGCAGCCCGCCTGTCTGCTCTCTCTCCCCCCCCAACCGAATGACTGCCAAGTTAATCGAGCCGACAAGCAACGAGCCTCGGAGAATCATTCACGTCCTCACGTCCCCACGTCCCCATGGCTCAGTCTACGGCCGCCACAGCGTACCGAGCCGGTCACAACGGCGCCCCGGACAATCATGCCGACTTTCTCGCCCGAGTCGCTCAGCGAGAGTCACGCAGCAGAGGCACCAGACGACCCGCACCGCTGTCCGCCGAGGCGCATGAGGAGAACCGAAAGCAGCTGCGGCGAGTGACCTTCGTCAAGCCCGTGTATGCTCGCGAAACCCGGATCAACGTCGCCGGTCTTTTCAGGAAATGGGAGCGGTAAGTCACCGAGCCTGTCCCGCTGGATATCTGTCCTCTGACGTGTGGGCCAAGTTACTGTCAGGAAAAGAAGGTCGGCGATTGGAAGGCTACGTTGGAAGATCTACAGCGAGAGACGACGATGGATTTTTTACTCTTCGTCTGCGGCAACTACAAGGTCAACTCGTGGGGTACTTTGGATGTGTATATTCGCCAATTCCAACAGCTGTACACCACGGTCACGGGTCGTTTCATGGACCGCAATGACTCTAAGGAAGTGTACAAGGTACGGCCCACTTGAACCTGGCCGGAGGCCAGCTCTTCTCCCCATACTTCCCCATGTATAGGAAGCGCTGACAGAGACTCTCGGCCAGTACAATCGTCATTTCTTGATCCCTCAGTTCGGTCTTCGCGCGCCCAACATCGACGCCAAGCCAGTCGTGAGCGCGGCCGAGTTGGAGGTCCTCCTGGTGTTCAACATGGCGTACGACGAGAGCATCTTCCCCAGTGAACGGCACCGCATTCAACTCCCCTGCTGCTACAAGATTATGTGCTACACCGGGGCGCGACCTGGAGAGCTCGTCGACAACGAGAGGCGAAAGCCTAAAGACGGTTCAATTCAGAAACTCTTCGGCTCCAAGGTCGTGTCTTCACCCAACGCCAACTGTGAAGCGGACGAAGATGAAGACAATGACGTCGCGCCTGATGAGGTATCCCGGCGGCTAGATGAGCTGTTGTCGGCGGAACCCAAGAGACGCGGCCGACCCAAGGCTCTCTGCTACGAGGACATCCATCTGATGATTGTCCGCCACCCGAGGACGGGACGGGCAGTACCCGCCATGGCCATCAAGTTTATCCATCACAAAGGCGCAGATAACAGGCCGAAACCGTGAGCTGCCAACGTCCTACAGGCTGACCACGACCGGCCCGTCTTCTCGATGCTAACTATCACAGTACCATCTTCTACTTCACGCCGACGAGGAAACTGGTTTTTTGCGTCATCAGCGACATCATCGCCCTTGCGCTTCACGACGACGCCTTTGCCGCGGAGAGCTTGACAAACGCCTCTCGGGTGCTAGGGACGAAGATCCCTGCGTGCAAGCCGTCCACACAGCTACGGTGGAAGGAGTCCATGCTCAAGGTCCCCGTTTTCCGCCGCTTTGGCCGCAATGGCGAACTCTCCGAAGACGAAGCCATGCTCTATGCCAAGTTAAGAGATGACATGGGCCAACAGAGCGAGAATGCGGGGTTCGAGGTTCGCTGGACGCCAAAGGTCTGCCGCAGAGGAGCCTCCAACGCTGCGAACGGTGCGTGACATCCCTGAGCTCTGGCGGGCTTCCGATCTGCAGATTGCTAATGTGCCCGCAGGTAACGCGCCGGACGCTGTCCGAGACCAGATGATGCGCCACGACCCCAAGTTTCTCACGTTTCACGACGCCTACCTTAATCAGATGGTCGAGTTTGACTTGCAGAACACCTTTCTTGAGGAACAGACAGAGAGCGAACTGTACAAATTGTTCGCGCACGTCAGCCTTACCCGTGACCCTCGAGCTAAACGCGACATGGTGCCTGCAGAAGTATGGGCGAACCTGCCACCCGATCCAGAGATCGTTGAGCTGGAGCAGCGGCGAGCATTACTCAAGCAGGGACGGCGTCGTATTCAGGGTCTGGAGGCCGAAGAAGAGATATGCATGCTTACCGAGCAGATCAGACTCAAGAAGGGACGACGCGTGCACCTGATCACAAGAGAGTACCGCCAGTATTACTTCTATCACCGTCCCACCTGGGATATTGAACGGCAGGCACGCGGAGAAGACGAGGACGAGTACCTGGAGCCTGTTATCGATGTCACTGTGCCGGAACGCGAGAAGCTGGCAGAGATCCTCTGTCACCAGCCCGACGACTTGACCGAAGACCAGATCGCCCAACGAAGGATCGACTCCATCGATCTCATGGTGGCTCTCTGTGGCAAAAGAGAGACGGTCAGGCGCTCCCATGCTCGCCAGAGCGCCAAAGCCTGCCTCTCTATAAAGACTGAGCCTCCCGAAATAGAACACGAAAGGTTGCCCAGCCCTGATCGATTCCCTCTGCTCCTGCATGCTGCGCAATGCCCCGATTGTATCGGCGATGAGCGACTCTCTCGCGAAGAGCGTACCTTTACATACTGCCGCCCGACTGTCATGAACGACCATTTCGATGACCAGCATCTGATCAGACGCGAGCAAGCTGAGCGGAGCGGTGAGAAGATACGGTGCGAGCATCCTAAGTGTCGAGACGTCAAGTTTCAACATGTCGACCACTTCCGGCGCCATGTTCAGGAAGTCCATGGTGTTACGCTGCGGACGTCAGAGCAAGTGAGGCAGAGGCGACAGCGCAAGGTAAGTCGCCGCCAGATGGTCAGGAAACAATGCAAGCTAGTACAATAGAGCAGACATAGACCGGTCGTTGATAAATAATGATAAAACTGTGCCGTGTGTTGTTCTAGCCCCTTGTACGACACCTGTGATGTCTTAACCCCAGCAGCCGCCAGAAGCCTACATACTTGGTCCAAAATAGCAGCCCAAGCAGCGTCAAAAAAGGGCCATTTTAGGACTGCTGACCGCCCCCCACCCCCCAAACAACAGCCGGAGAGACCACGGAGCCGGCATCGCATCTCAGGCCCAGCATGTTCGTGAAACCTCCAACGAGCTAGAAAGAGCAGCCAAAAGGCGGCCTGCATGCGTCGCAGATAATTAGATCCGAGCCCCTCTGTCTCGCCGCCTGTGTGCGTTACGCCATTCCTCGAGCAACGGAGGGAGATCAATCAGTCCAGCGACAGACGTGGTGGCTCATGGGGCCAAGAGAAGGGATTTTCCGAACAGAACGGGTAGACTCTGGTAGCGAAATTTCTAAAGCCGGGCTTCGTCGATAGTTTCGAGCAGACTCAGCCGGCGACATTTCCCAGGCCAGGTTTTGTCGATAGTTTCGAGCAGACCCAGTCGGCGATATTTCCCAGGCCAGGTTTTGTCGATGGTCTCGAGTAGACCCAGTCGGCGACATTTCCTAGGCCAGGTTTTGTCGATGGTTTCGAGCAGACCCAGCCGGCGACATTTCCCAGGCCAGGTTTTGTCGATGGTTTCGAGCAGACCCAGTCGGCGACATTTCCTAGGCCAGGTTTTGTCGATAGTTTCGATTTGTCGCTTTTCTCATGCCTAATTCAGGTCCCTGAGGTCGGGCAAGGCCTTGATGAGGTTGCCAACCTGAAGCTCTAGCTCCCAAGCTCGGACGGGCCTTAAATTAGGCCTACTGCCAAGAATATGGACTGGTGATCCTCTACCCTTTTTTTCACTGTCCAATGATAACTTTACGATTTGACACTGGCCGTGTCTTATCGTAATCTTATCGGCCTATGGCGAGGTCCCGTGCTATCACGTGCAGCCTGGTCACACCGAGCTCAACCAGGCTCCGCCCAAGCAGCGATACCTAGGAACAAACAGGATCAGCTGGCCAAACACCATTTGGCGTTTGGCGAAGTGGGGCGTAACGGATAAACATTCGGGGCGCTTCGGTTGTCGGCCAAACCCCGCTTACCGGGTATGGCTGCCGGGGAATGGCGGCTAAAACCGAGTAGGAATAGAACCTGAACCTGAACCTGAACCGCCTTTCCGATTCGAGAGCGGAGCCACGCAAACTAAGGAGACATTCAAGGTGGGGACATGCTTGCTAACTGTGATGCGACACAGAACTTCTAGGCGACATGGAACTCCTAGACGACACAGAACTTCTAGACGACACAGAACTTCTAGGTGACATAGAACTATTTCTAGGCGACGCAGAACTAGACGACATTGAACTATTTCTAGGCGACGCAGAACTTCTAGACATAGAACTTCCAGGTGACATAGAACTTCTAGACATAGAACTGCTAGACGACACAGAACTTCTAGGTGACACAGAACTTCTAGGTGCCATAGAACTTCTAGGTGACACAGAACTATTTCTAGGCGACGCAGAACTAGACGATATTGAACTATTTCTAGGCGACGCAGAACTTCTAGACATAGAACTTCCAGGTGACATAGAATTTCTACACATAGAACTTCTAGAGGACGCAGAACTTCTAGGCGACATAGAACCCCCAACTCAGAACAAATATCCACTCTTCTAATTTATCAAACTGGTTCAAGAGACTGTATGATTCGCGCGGCTGAAATCTGATCCATATCAAACGGATGATCGAATCTGACTGCTGATTCTGCTTTGTCGGTGAGACGAGTACACATACGAACGAGCTGGGTTGGACACTCCTCCAGGATTCTAGTCGCCACTAACTTCAGGGTTGCGCCGTCTAATCTTCTAAAGTCCTTTCTTTCAGATAATTAGCGTGACAGTGAATCCAGGAAGAAGGGTAAGGCACATTTACACGATCGGCTCAGATGCCTCCGAATACATCAGAACAAAGAGTAGAGATAGACTCGCTAGGTCCCTCCACCTTCCACCAGTTCGCTTGCGTTCTCTTAGCTCACGCCTCAAATTATCGGGATGTAAATGGCTTTCCTGGGCGCTCATATATATGTCGATAGCAATGCTCGCGTTGCCATAGCCAGGCTCTCGGAAGATCCGCTTAGTCTCTCTTTCAGACTTGATAATAGCTTCAAGAGAAGCAAAGAGCCGCATCAATTGGATATAAGCCAACCGTCGGAGCAGGTATGTCCCTTGTTGTCCACAAATGACACTGTCCACAGTCTTGAATGCGGTAATGACACAGGGGTCTGAACTCTCGATATCACTTGGTAATATAGTCTTGCTCAGTAGTGAGATCCAGTCTGCTATCGTCTTTTCGCAATTCTCGGCGAAGGAGTTCAACGGCTCGTTTCCGACGAGCCTGTGGCTAAGGGAAGTCACACGTGCTAACTTTCTCTTGCGGATCTTCTCAAGGTCTTTCCCTGGTGATTTAGGTAGTCGCCACTTCTGATGATGGATCGGAGTATGTTGTTTAAAATTCTGGGTTGTTGATGTGCCAAGCTGGCCTTGGACTTTCTGGCTCTTGGGCCTGCGGCATGATACTATCTTGGCAGAATTCTTCCTAGTCTGTGAATGCTCCAGCCCCATGCGATCTGTGAGGAGCTTGCTAAAAGCTCTGGGTCCAAAAGTCGACTTCACGGAGACCCTCGCTGTCGTGTCTTCGCTGTCGATCTGCATGAAGTCAAGAGTGGTATCGTCTTCGTGCCTCGTCTTAGACTCAAGATGCTTGTGTTCGCTGTCAATATCCATAGGCTCGATCATTTCGTTAGGCTCGTAAGTTGAGGCGCTCCTAACAAACAACCGCTGTTCTACCTCAGGCATGTTGGCAGAGCTGTTGCACCATTCTCGATTCGACGGGCTTCATAACAAGGACACATAGATGAGAGGCATTATATACCTTCGCAGGTTGCTGATAGTTCTGCAAAACCGGAGTTTGGGAGGCAACATGACGACGACTTCTGGAGTTAGTTTCCTGGGATCTTTCCTGAAAACTTTTCCCAGATACGGAAGTGATAAAAGCTGCTTCAGTACGTTCTCTGAAGTCCGTTTTCCGCGTCGTGCTCCGGAAACAGTTCCCGGAACAGCATTCTGGATACCGAGCTACTACGCATATACAGGGACAGTTGCCAATACGAGTAAAGGGAAGCATTCGCTTACTAGGTGCCTCCGACTCATGAGTTTCACGATGACATGGCGAATTGGTTCAACGAAATCTTGTACATTGTTATTGCATTTTTAACCATGTTGCACAAAAAAAAAAAATATATATATATATATATATATACACGCTACTTTGAACCTCAAGCATATCGATCAGCTAGCTCACGGACCAAGCCCACGGCAAAAGCTGGTACCTCGGTCAACAGCTCGTCCCAGCCTTGCAGATGAGACACGTCCTCGACTACACAGGTAGCAAACTGTGCCACAAGCAGGCGCAGCTTATCCCCCTCGCAGCTGCCGTAAATGAAGCGAACAAGTTCTCCAAAAATAGGCATGAACGTTTGTACAGACATGACCCAATACACCAACTCCCGGGCCAGGTTTATGCAAGATAAACCCATGAGTGGTTCAACGGCAAATCTTCGAGCGAAGGCCCATACTCTTACATGCCCGATCAAGATGTACTTGAAATGCTCTGACCGCGGGTCCGACCTGGACTGTCGAACGTTCTGCCATAGGTCGGTCACAGGGACATATGCTCGCATAAAATTGGACACATATTCTTGCTTCTTTCCGTGACGTCCGGGCTTCCGCAATTCACAATTGCAAGGAACTCGCCCCTGCGACCTGACCTGGCTGCAATATTCATCTGTTGCAGTTGTCATCCAGGATGCAAGAGAGTAGGGAAGCCCCAGTAAGTGACTTCTATCCAAGGACTGTCCGAAGACTCTGGCAGTGCCATGTCTCTCTGACAGCTGCTCGGGGGGGCCGCCAGTGGACTGTATCACTGAGGTCTGTCCGAAGATCGGTTTGTCCCAGTGTCCGAAGTCAAATAGTCCAAAGCCGGAAGACCTGCCACCAGTATTTAGACCAGTTGGGAGCGAGTCAGGGTCATCGGTTGACTTTGTGCTCCCAGTCGCGTCCATGGTGCTTGCTCCGGGAGATCTTTCTCGGAGATCTTCCCCGGCCGGATCAAAGCCTGCGTATGATCCGCAATAAGCGAATTGGACGAAGCGTGAGAACACGTCGTCATCAACATCCTCGAAGGGTACGCAGTCTTCCTTGGACCCATCTGCCTGGGAGGCCTGGATGAGAGAATGCAACCGGGTGGACAAGGCCGATATTAAGCCTGAGTGTATGCTGAATTCAATTTTTCTGCCCCCGATGGCGAACTTGGTTACTTGGGTGGTCAATACCCTGTCACCGTAGAGTTAGATGAGGTGTCGGGAGTTACATATCAAGAGTGCTCACTGCTCCACTTGTGCAGGCTTGATACCTGGTAGGCCGAATTGGCCGGGAAGGTTGTCGGAATGGAGCATCTTTAGCCGTTTGGTTATGTTTTGCCAAAAGGGTTGCGATAGAGACAAACAAGCTCGTCGAGATGCATTGAGGAGCTTTCAATCAGGGAATTAGGAGGATGTGGGCTCCCTGCTTTCTCTTAAAAGGATCCCACTTATCGTGGCCCCGCCGTAGGATTACCTGCCGTAGAGAAAGCCACCCACCAACCTGGGAGGATGTCCAGAAATCCGCGGCACTGAATATGTCCACCAAGCGGCTCCACAGGACGTTTCATGCTTCTGCTTCCTGTCTTTTGTCAGCATGCGCAGGTAATTTGCCATTCATAATCGATCCTGCCCGGTGGCGCTTAGCAGTAATTGCGGACCTCCCATAGGTGCAGATTGCCCATCGCCAGAAAGCTGCCCCACCACCCTCCGCCGCCCAGCGCTACACGGGATGTTTTCAGTCTTGCTGCTTTCTGTCTTGTGTCTGCATGCGCGGGTAATTTACTAGTACACGAGGACACAGCTCCGTTTTCTGTGAACGGTTCCATCCTCGGCGCTTAGCAGTAAACTTGGGCGTATTCCATTCCCTGCTTCTGTTCGAAAGGTTCCGCCTACTGGCGCTTACCAGTAAACGCCGCCAACCATCCCTGGCGCTTACTGGGAAAGGTTTATCGCATTACTGGTAAACCCTTTCCTGAAATCATTTCTGGTAAGCTGGCCACCCGCTTACTAGTAAACAACAAGGAGGCTCGCGAAAGTTTACTGCTAATTTTAGGCCTTGAAACTTAACGCGGCGGCAGATTACCAGTCCTCAGCCATCACACTACTGGGAAACTTTCAGGAGAAAGCTATTCCGGTAAAGCTATTTACGCTGACTGGTAAACAATCAGCGGATAACTGGAATTTTACCAGTCATTCTGGCCTTCACCTGGTCGACACCTGTAAGATTACTCGTCAACATGGCCCATACTTGTACCGGATGTGGGCAGGCAAGCGTCCATGCAATGACATCAAACGCATTCTCTGCAGCTCGTCAATGGCAGTACAAGCAGCAAAGATGATGATCAGGACGGGGCTCCTGGGCCAGTTCCAGGCAGCCCCGTCCACAGTACTCAAATACTCATAGCGTAGACGAGTGATAACTGGCACACAGAATCCGAGGAGGGCCAGGAAAGGCCTGACAAGTGCACAGACACACAACAACTAGAGAGGCTATTAGTAGAGGGTAACCAAGCTCAAGCGGACAGGGGATGAGAGCATCGCTGCAAGAATTACCTGTTTGGAGACGGGGAAACTCTTGCAAGGAGAAAAACTTGTTTTTCGGGAAGCGGGAACTGCGAACCTGATATTTATAGCCGTACGCTGCATAGCTACCAGTAAGGTGGCTGGGACAGCCTATGAATGAATCCAATACATGGCCCATACTGGGAAATTTACCATGACGTCAGGACGGAGGACCAGTGAGTGACCGGTCGTCGGTCCCCTACCGGTCCTATTTGTTTCGGTAATGCACTCGGAGATGGGTTTTTGTGGTTGAGTTGACTCGACAATGGTTATAAAAGCTAGGGGAATAGTTACCCTAGCTGGGAAACCCTGATCTATATCCTCTTCATCGCTCCACAAGCAAAACTTTCCTCGTAGAGGTTTGCAGGTCGAGGTCTCTGCCCCATCGCTGTTCTGGGGAGTATCGGGCCGCTGGATTGGCTGCTCATCCTGCCGCACTCCATTAGCGACAGCTTTGTCAGTAGACTTGAACTCGTATTTTTCACCCTTACGGCGAATGTAGATGTAGGCCTCAGCGTCATATGCCTGGTGAACTTCGAAGCCGTTCTTTTTTAAAAGTATACCATCTTTTCATGAAGTTTTCATTACTTCAGTCTTTCTTATTTACCTTGGCGTTCTTACCAGCGGCTGTTGTCAAATCATATGGGATAGCACCATGATCAATAGCTATCGTTGGAGTATGGAGTTGAAGAGGCTGGGGCTGGCAATCCCGATGCTCTAGGGTATATATACCTAACCAGCTTGCTATGGGTTCCAGAAATGGCACCAGCATCCAAGGCCCAAGGGTCCAGCTTTGTGTAAGCAGGGAGCTGTTCAATCTTTAACAGAATATCGAAGTGGGTCCATTAGGGGGTAATCAGGCTACTCGTAGCCACTCCTAGAAATCAGATAATTAGGGTAATCAGGCTACTCGTAGCCACTCCTGGAAATCAGATAATCAGGGTAATCAGGCTACTCGTAGCCACTTCTGGAAATCAGATAATCAGGGTAATCAGGCTACTCGTAGCCACTCCTGGAAATCAGATAATCAGGGTAATCAGGCTACTCGTAGCCACTTCTGGAAATCAGATAATCAGGGTAATCAGGCTACTCGTAGCCACTCCTGGAAATCAGATAATCAGGGTAATCAAGCTACTAGTAGCCACTAGATTAGGAAGTAATCAGGCTACTCGTAGCCACTAGATTAGGAAGTAATCAGGCTACTCGTAGCCACTTCTGGAAATCAGATAATCAGGGCAATTAAGCTACTAGTACAAGCCACTCTTAGATATGTACAGGAGACTGGTCCCTTACAGGGTCTGCCAATGCCTTTTTGGAACGAGCCGAGCCCTTGAGAAGCTGTCTGTGTTACGTGCCTAATTCGCTTAAATATAACTAGTGGCCCAGGCTTCTTAAGTAAATTGATTTGCTTAGCTGGCAGCCTCTTAGGACAAGGATGGTCGCGTGCAGAGCTTAGAATGCTGTTGCGAAGCACCAATAGAGGACTAAGAGCTACCCGATGGCCAAGAGGAGGACGAGGCGTTGGAGGAGCTTCAGTTCTTAATAGCAGAATAGGCATAAATCGCGAATATTTATCTGTTTCGGTAATGCGCTAGGAGATGAGATTTTGTGGTTGAGTTGACTTGACTGTGGCTATGTAAGCTAGAGGAATGGCTCCCCTAAAGAGAGAACTTCCAATCCAGCCACATGCTTATCAATTCTATTCTTAAGCCAAGATGCCAGTCGCGGTTTGTTCGTTGCCAAGGCGAAGTCACCCAACTCCCAAGAGCTATCAGGCCGAATTGGGTATCCACCTCTGCCCCTTTGTTAAAAAGGTGACTGATGGAATCGTAGAGCAAAGGCGGTCCGGCGGCGAGAGTGACCTTGGGACGGGCGCGGCGCGCATTACAGCAACTAGCACCAACCCGCCCTGCCACTTTGAACCCAGAGCCTCTTTCGGACACCTTGGGGGCTTGCGGGGTCTTGATAACGTACGGACATTATCGCGCCCTTGTTTTTGTTTCTCCCCTGCTTCCTCGTATTCCTCCTTGTGGCTAGTGATTGTGGTGGCGCAGTCTGGTCCATCGCGACGCGGAGTTGGCTGATACGTTGGCGATGGCAGACCGGTGAGAGTAGCGGCCGATACGGCGGCGGTCGGCCTAGCGGGTATTAGCGGCCGATACGGGATAGCATGTCGGTCGGAATCCATAAACGGAGGGATACAGAAAAACAGACCGATACGGGCCGAAACGGGTCACCACGCGCACCGACCGTGCGCCGTCACTATACCGGCCGGGCTCCACATCGGTCCTTACGTGCACCGGCCTCTAAAAAACCGATGTGGACGCCCGGTCGATACAGCGATGGCGCACGGTCGGTGGGTGCGGGGTCGGCCTGGTCAGTATCGGTCGAGCTTTCTGTATCCTTCCATTTATGGATTCCGACCGACACGACACATCATATCGACCGCTTATATCCGCCAAGCCGACCGTCGTCCGTATCGGCCACTGGTCCTGTCGGCCTGCCATCGCTATTAATCAGTGAATCGGCAAAACGATACAGAAGGTTCGCTAGGCGACTGTAATGAGTCTCTCATCCCACATAGACAGTAAATCTTAATGCGGCGCATGCCAATCAAGAGGACTGTGGAATAGCTCTGGCATCACAATCCGAACAGGATAATAGAGAAATAGGGTAGCTACGGTCGTGTCGACCGTCTCCGAGTGGCCTATAATTGGCTCGTCTTAAACAAGAGTTGCTATGATCCGATCAAGCGGTTCTAAAGCCGGATGATGTGGAAGCCAACCAGCTCGTGAGAACTTGGAGCCCAAAACACCAACTCCCCGGCTCCGTCACCTCAACTGGCCCTGCTATCTGGTGTGGAGCTGTTATCGATAAAATGCACTCTGAGTGACCGGCATGGTATCGGCTACACTGTCATCCCTTGGGGGGCCAGTGTTGTTGGCACTGACAAAGTGGGTGGCCCGGATTAGTATTGATCCGGGATACCCGGACATACAAGTAGCCATTTAAACAATGACAGCAAATGAAACCAACCAGCCCATCGCCACGTAAGTCAATCGCGTCAGTGATGATTGTTTCCCCCGTGATACTATCGGCATCCGCTTCGTGCTTAATGCCATGTTCAGAGCACAGGCCCATCAGCGACTAATTACAACATGTCGACTACGGTCTCCCAGCTCGCGAGACCCTCGCATTGCACTGTCGCCTTTGTTATTCCACCAGAAGTAAGCGCCCCTGCACCACACCTTGATTCGGCAGACTCATCTGGCGAATAAACCGACAGCTCCTAGCCGCGGTACCCAGGGTCTCTTCTCCTCTCGTTCGTCTGCCATCCGAGCTGCTCCTCCACCTCTTCTCGCACGCGATCGATCCCTTAGACCAACTCTGCTTGGCCCTTACCTGCAGACGTCTTCTCCAAGTTTCTTCATTCCTCATTGTGAAGATACCCTCCGTGGCGAAGCACAGATACCTAAACTCGCAGTCCTGTTGTAGAATGCTCCCATTGCTGAGAAGGTTGGCTCCCGTAGATGCGCGTGGGAGGCCAAGGCGAACATTGGCTCTCTGTTGCGATTGTTTATGGTACCGACCTACCAGGAAGAGTTACTGGACAAAATATGGCAACCAATACGTTCTTATGGAGCCGGGTAGATGTGCGCAAGAGGTTTAGGACAACAGAGTATCGATATGGATGTCCAGGTTCTCGTTTCAATGCCCGGCATGTTGGCTCAAAGAGAGAATGGTGATACTAGAGCGGGCTGGCAAATTTCAGCAGCCTCAATCGTGAACTATTTCGTTTCGAATCACCAACTACTGGCAACTTGGGGGGTTAGCCCAACAATATAAGATAACATCATTTGAGTCTAAGACCTTAAAACAAGTGACGATGTTGCACTACCATCGAGGAGAGTGGATACATCATACTTCTCCCTGTGATATTGAACCAATGATTCCTTCCATCAGTCGGCGAAGGGCTTCGCTTCGCACCTGTCTGCTTGACATGTTTTGGTACGGCCGACTGTATAACACCTGCTCATGGGATATTGGTTCCATGACTATAAAAGGCCCAGGATCTGCGCGCCCACGAGAGCGATCTACTTCTACCCGGCGACGGAAGCATCCTGCCTCATCAAAGAAGCCAAATACCTGCTCATTAGAGCTTCGTGCACGGCCTATTCGAATATTCTGATGTTTTATCGATGCCGGCACGACTATGCCACCTGAGCCCTTCAACGACCTAGTGGCTTTTGTTCTTTGGCCAGGGAGTTTGCGATGGAGCCGGGCGGGTTTATTTCCTTTAGGTGTATGAACTCTGTCATTGGTTGCGGCGAGGTTTGGCGATGGAGTCTTATCCGTGCCGCGGACTAGTCGTCGTGGAAACGATCCGAGGTAGACGACGTCGTCTCTAGATTCTTCGACAACATAAGACTCCCCTGACGAGCATGTTGGAGTCTGGGAGTAAGTTACGGCGGTCGGAATGCTGGTAGCGGTCGCTTGTTTCGAAGGTAGAACGCAGTGGTCACGGACCATGATATTCGATTTTGGTGGGTAGAATAGGTGAGGCTGAGGGTTGCTCCGGATCCGCTTTAGATAAGATAGAGGGACGAGCACTAAAAAGGAAACCCCAGGCTAAACCTCGGATATTTTCTTGTCCTAAACCAGGCCTAGTCCACATGTCCTCCCCACCTTTCGTCACGACAACACTACAATCACTTAGTCGCAGATGGAACTAACAGCAAACTTTTAGAGTTGGCAACTAGAACATAATAACCTCAAGTCGAAGTGTGAGCGTCTTGAATGCACTACTCGCGGATCCCGCAAGCTTAACCTTGGATGTTTTCTTGTCCCCAAGGCGCCGACGCACCCCGGGTCAGCTACAGCTACAAGTAGACAGCTACTAGTAGGCTGCCTTGCTTAGCAATTACAGGCCACTAGCACGATTGGGGTTGATGACTTGATGATCTGACTACGGGCTACTAGTAGCTTCGATCTGCATTACCGTAATCGAAGATTAGATTTATGCCTCAACCCGGCTCCACCACCTCGGCTGACCCTGTTATCTGGTGTGAACCTGTTATCGACCATCGGCGTCCAGTCCGTGCTCAATGCCACGTTTAGAGCACATGCCCTTTGGCGACTAATTGCAATATGTCAACTGCGGTCTCCCAACGCGCGAGACCCTCGCATTGTGCTGCTGCGATTTTTTACGGTAGCCGCCGACGGTCTCACGTTTTCCTACCAAAAATAGCAGCCCAAGAGACACAGCCTTGACCAAACAGAGCCCCGGACTGAGACCTTCACCCAGGCCGTCTTAAATTGAGGAGGCGGCTATTTTAATACTGTTGCCTAAGTCCCTCTCCCATTTGATGTTGGCTGGAGCCTTATTCCAGTGGCCAGAGACCCTGGCTGAGGTACTATACAAGCTCCTAGACAAGGTCCTGGCGACACTGACCCATGCTCTTACTACTACCATGGGGGTGATGTGTATTTTAATATCATCATAGCCTCTAATGATGTACTGGCTGTGTCTGATGGCTTCTGTCCCAGTCACAGGTCTCCACCAACCCTACGTCCGTTGACAAATAGCTCGGTACCTCCCTGACCCATCCTTGCCCCCACAACCAATGCCTTGGTCGCATCTTCCCCCGGATCTCGTTCGACCAAAGATTGACTGTGCGTGATCACCACGATCCAGCCGACCACCGTTTGCGACATGACGCCGCACCACCTGACTACAGCCGCCTGGTCCGCCTTGTCCAGGTTGTCAAACACCTCGTCAACGAGCACGTAGTGCGCCCGGTGTGCACTTCTAGCCCGCGCTAGTTGCAGCAATGCGAAGAAGAGTGCTAGATCGACGCGCTTGCGCTCGCCACTCGAGCGCTTGCTATAGGCGAGTGAGGGGTGAATAGCAAGGGTGGGGCCGAGAACGGATCCCGAGAGGGATGTATCGATCGTATCGTCGGCGGACTCGGAGTCGAACAGTGAACGCAGCATCCCCGTTGCTATGTGTGCGTTGCGCGTGCCATCGTACAGCACCGTTAGGACCTGCGCGAGGAGTCCGTTGAGCTCTGATAATGACTTCACAAGGATGTGCTCGCGGAAGTTGACCGTTGCCTTCGTCGTGGAGCTGGGCGAGGAAGACGAAGAGGCGCGGCAGGTGCGCTTTGCTAGGGCGGAGGACCAAAAGACGAAGAGCTCACGATTAGCGGCAAGCTCTTGCAGCTTAGTGGCCAGCGCATCGTGTTCCGAGCGTAGGGAGAACAGCGATGACTGCTCGGTTTCAGCCAGGCACTTGTATGTGGCTGCGTCGCGTTGCTTAATCGTGGCCTGTTGCTGCAAGGCTTCGCATGCTTTTTGAGCCCGGATGGCCTGCGCAAGCTGCTCGCTAATCATGATGGCGTGGTCAGTACTCAGCTTTTCCTCGTGCTTAAGGTTCTGCAGCCGCGACGAGCTTTTCTTGATGTCTCGACGGAGATCGTTAATGGACGCCTCCTGGTCATGCTCTTGGATGCTGGTTGTTTCCCGAGGGTATTCCTTTGGGATCCCGAATGTGCGCAAGAGGCCGCCAACGGTCACCAGGATGACGCGGAGAACGGAGATCTCTATGGCGTGAAAGAGTTTGCGCAGGCCTATGGGGTGAGCCGCGGTCATGGCCGCGAGTCTTTGACTGAGTTGCTGCTGTAGCCAGCTTGGCCAAGATGCCGACTCGGCATGCTTCTGTTCGTGCATCTGGGCATAAGAGCTCTTTAGCCGTTGTAAATTCTCCTGCTCAGTGTAGATTTGATTCTGCAGCGCTAAAATCTCAGCGCGAAAGTCCATGTTGAGCTCGGGGGCCTGGGGTCCTTTGCTTGCATGGTCTTTAAGGGCTGCCTCTAAGGATGTGACAGCTTCCTCCGCCTCATCTTCGAGCCGGTT
Organism: Fusarium phalaenopsidis; assembly: GCF_050370095.1. Taxonomy (NCBI): domain Eukaryota; kingdom Fungi; phylum Ascomycota; class Sordariomycetes; order Hypocreales; family Nectriaceae; genus Fusarium; species Fusarium phalaenopsidis. Next base: position 286,441 of record NW_028145398.1, read on the forward strand.
CTGTGTCCGGTTCAGATCTTCGAGCCGTCGCTCATTGTATTCTATCGTCCGGGTCAAACCTTCTAGCTTGCCCTCTACCTTGTTCATGTCGGCGTCGATGTCCTTGAGCAGCAGTCTCGACACCTGCCCACACTGATCTAACATCGACAGCCCAAGCGATGCCTCGATCAGGTCGCGCCGCTGCGCTGGCGTGGAGTTCAAAAAGCTCGCTGCACTCTCGTGGCTCAGCACGACCGTCCTGACGTATGTCTCGTAGTCGGTGCCAAGCAGCTCGTTGATGGCCGCCTGCGTTGTGCGCACGTCTGGGTGCTCGAGCTGGGGCTGTGGCTCACCACGCAGCGAGATAATGACGCGATTTTTGTAGACCTTGTGCTTGCGACACCGTTCAATGGTGTATCCGTTGGCGAACTCCAGCTTGACGGAGCAGTTCTTGCCTACTTTGTCGTTGACGACGTCGTTGGCCGCTAGCCCGCCACGAATGCACCGCCCGAACTGACACCACGCCATGGCCTCGACGAGCGTGCTCTTACCGGAGCCATTGTCGCCGACCAGAAACGTCAATCCGCGCGAGAGGTCTTGCCGGAAGTCGATGTTGATGGTGTTCTATACGCCGAGGAAGTTGGTGATTGTAAGCTTTCGCGGCTCGGCGACGAAGACGTAGGTAGAGGGTCCTGCCAGCTCAGTGGCGGTTCTTGTGCCGACAACTTGAGATGACCTATCGAGGAAGTCTTGATAGTTAACCTCGTCCTCGACATCCTGGTCAGCGATCTCGCGGGAGACTTGGATCATGCGTTGGCCAACCCGCACCAACTCGTCCCGTCGCAAGAGAAGCGACTCGTCTAGATCCAGCGACTCGACATATTCGCGAGCCTCTGCGGCGAGGTCAAGTCTTTCAGACTGATGTTCGGAGCCAGGGTCAGAGCCCGAAACACTGTCCGTGGTTATGGTTAGATCCGCCTCATCCCTGGTGGGCTCCTCTAAGGGCTAGACAGCGGCATCGCTCGCCGGCACCGACGCGCCGAGACTACCGGATGAAGATCAGTCGGCGTGCAAAGCAAGGCCTATAGGAGTCCAACTTCGCACGCTCCGCACGCCCAGCGAGAGAAGCTTGTCACGAGCCGTGACATACTTGAGATAGGTAAGCTTGCCGATGAGCATGATATGCTTGTCTGCCACAGCACCCTCGTCGACCTGGCCGCTGAGAACTTGTTGCAGGTCAGCTGTTATGTAGCCGACGGCATGCGGGTTGATAAGCAGTTCGTGCTCAAGTGTCTCCGGATCAAACAAAACGACGCCCCGCTGCTCGTCATAGAGGTCGGCCCAGTTTAGCTGCAAGGGCGAGCCTAGGTATGTGACGCTCCCTTGTAAATCGACCTTATTGCTGCCAGATTATTGCTGGATGATGGTCTGGTGGCTGTGAAAATGCCCTGTGAATGTTCGGGCGAGAGAGGCAAAACGATTCGGGCCCGTTAAGCCGCGGTGCGTAATAGAGTTCGCCGCGCGAGGATTGTCGACGCCGGCACCGACTATATGCCGCTGCGTGATAGCCTTATTGATTGCGAGATGGGCAAAGGCAACCGTCTTGCTCGCCTCGTCGGGGCCTAGAGCCGCCATGGCCTTCATCAGTTCATCCTGCTCCTCACGAAATAGCAGCAGTAAGACGCGTCGGCCGTCCCATTCGTGGTGAGCGACGACGCTATGTAACGACACGTATGGGGCTAGGCGTTTAATGTTGAGAGCGTTAAGGGCTATAGCCTAGTAGTCGCGACGGTAGGCGAGGTCATGGTTGCCGAGTATGATATGAACTCGCGACACGATGTCGCTGAGGAGACTGATGAAGCGGTAACACGCAGATAGCATATGCGTCGGCTGCATCGTTCGGCTCGTCAGCAGGTCGCCGCACACCACCGCCCGCCCGACGTGGTTTCGCTCCGCCTCCGCAACGATCCACTGCGCTGTCTGCCGCACCCGATCTAAGTCATGATGCTTGAAGTGGAGATCGCTGAGAAGCAGCCATTGCACCGTCCTGGGTGACGGCGCTCGCATGGCTCATGGTGGCTAAAAGGGGGGTAAAAGATGCTATAAAATGGGGCGCCATGGAAATCTAGGAGAAGGAGAATTGCGGGGGATTAAAGAGTAGAATACCGTCCGGGATGATGTCACTGACGGTAATGCACGGGAGGTGAGATTTTGTGCTGAGTGACCGGGGGCCCCATAGGGACACGCCTAGGCGCGCCTCCACTCGCGAACGCGTAGGCGTGCAGATTATGTCAGCCCTCAATTTGGCCCAAACCCCGCACAGCTGTAATTCCGAGTTCTGAGGTGGTTCTTAAAATCCTATAAACTCTACTACTACTACTAAGTACTAAAATCCTATGATCCCGAACGGTGAGGAATAATTGATTATCTACCTGAATAAATAGCCTGCTGGGCCTCGCCATCTGCCGCTGCCGCCTCCCAAATATCACACATACCTCTTCTACTAGAAAAAGGGATGCGTTCCATCTCCGTAGCTACCTGAGCCTCGACCCGGTCATCTTCTGCTTTGCTCCAATCTAGGTAGGCCATCATCTCCTCTTTAGTCCAATCTCTAGAGCCAGTTGGCGTATCGCAGCGCTTGCCCATCTGCTTCCAATCGAGACACCACTGATAGCTTGATTTATCATACCGCAGAGGTAGACCTAGCGCCCTCCGATATTGCTGGTTGGTTTTAATACTGCCACGAGGCTGCGCCTTATACCAAGCATCTCGAGCAGCAACATATCTCTGATAGATAGCCCGCGGGTCATCATACCTAGGTGCCGGCACCATCCTTGCCTGAGCCGACGGTGCTGATGATGATGCTGCCGGCACTGTACTGTCTGTGTCGTCGATACTAACAACAATGCAGCTAGCACTATCCCTAATTGGCCTTTCCTGCCCTGATGACCCTGAAGGCATTGGTCTTAGAGCTTCCCCTGCCTGCAAAGATGGTGCTGATGAAGATGTCGTCGGCACTGGTCGTACCTGCCCTGATAATGCCGACGGCAACGCCGCTGGCATTGCCCCTACGTGCGCCGACGATGCTGACGACTGCAAAAGTTCCTCGTATCGCTGAGGGCATGCCTTTGAAGTCATTCTATGACCTACTTGGTGGCATCTGCTGCATTTGGGTTGTGCCTTTGGCCGTACTGTTGCCTGAACTGCCTCGAATGCACTTGGCTCTCTCTAGGTGCTTGATTGCGGTCTACCAGTAGTCGAACCGGCGACTATTCGATCAGGTCGATGCCGAGGCTCTAGTAGTACCTGATGAACACCATGGCGATTGAGGTGCCAATGCGTGTGAAAATGCTCCAGGCGAAGGGCTTGACCTTGTTCTTGTAAAGCCTTGAGAGTATGGGCGCAAGGGAGGCCGTGAGATCGAGAGAATGCGCCGGTGCAACTAGGCAGGTTTTCTTTCAAGAGCAGCTTCCGCTATTCTTCAACTTTGCGTAAAGCTTCGTGAGATACCCAGCCACGTATGGCACTATATAGTGATCCAGAGAGCTTAATTGGTATTCTCATTTGCTGGCTCGCTTGGTTGGATCGCAGTTCGGCTAATTGATTAAGAAGCGCATGCTTCATAGCCCTCTAAGCCTCGAAGAGATCCAGCGTAGATTTCTTGAGGTGGCTCTTAAGGAGCCCATGGATACCCTCAACCCGCGAGGTAACTATATTACCAAAATGAGGGTGCTGATCAACCCAAGCCTTCACCAGCTTTTCCTTGTACGGATTGAGCCAATTGGCCTTGATATAGCCAACCTCTTCAATGTATTGCGGTAGGTAGCGCCTTTCAAGCTCTTGTACGCGCTGATCAAAGGCCTCTTCGTCTGGTGACTTCATAATTGAGTGCCAGTGGTTGAAAAACTCACTCCAATCGCTCAGACCCTGCTGATAGGCCTCTGATCCTTGTTGGTGGCGCACGAATGTCGGCTGGCAATAGCGGAGGACTGCCTTGTTCGCGTGCCATAGGCATAAGAGAGAAATTAAAGATGGGAAGCAGATCTCTGCGGCATTCATACAAGCCTTATCGCGGTCTGTTAGGATAACAGATGGAAGCCTTGTATTGCAGAGTTCATACAGGGACCTAAGCCGGTCCAAGGCCCATAGGTAGTCCTGCTCAGTCTCGCCACTAAGAAATGCAAAGGCGATACAGAATGATCGCTGGCAGGCGTCGACGCCAATCATATTAAGCAGTGGCATCCCATATTTGTTCGTCTTGTATGTGCAGTCGAGGAAAAGTAGGTCTGGATAAGCCTGGAGGTACGCCAATGACTCTGGGTGGGCGAATAACACAGCCGTGACTCGGTCATCTGAATCAAGCTGCATCCGGCTCCAGAACCCTTCCTTATCCAGCTGGTTAGCAAAGGCGTGTATAGTGCTCTGTCCCTCACACAGCTCTCGTTTGCTATCTGCGATACGATTATAGATATCTTGCTGGGTTGCAATGGTGTTCGAGTTCTGACGGATATAAGTCCTGATATCCTTTGGCGCTACCCCGGCATTCATAAGGCGGCTAATTGTTGACTTGTCCGCATCAGAGAGCTGCCGATGGACTAGATGAGCCGATTTGTGCCAGCTTGGCTCGTGGTTGTGTAAGGAAAATCGGCTGTCCGGACGATGCCTTAAAGACCAGGTCGCCTTATCCAGGGATTCCTTCGCAATGATTGAGAACCGACAATTGGTTCCTCGTGTAGTAGTCTTGCGCTGGCGATCTTTTGAGGCGCTAGGTGGACGACACCACCGATCACATGCGTATGTAACAATCTGCCTGCCACTAGTTGATCGCGAAGATCTCCCAGTTATGAATGTGTATCCTCTGGGTGCCGCCCATTCGTTGATAGCTGCGAGTAGAGCTTCTCGTGAATCGTATGTACCCTCCGGCGGGAGCACATCATCAGGAAATGTTGCTTGGGCCATAGCGGAAGCCCGCTCCTGGAGACTGTAGTTGTGTTCAGCAGTGGCAGCAACAGACGGAGCCCCTGAAACTGCGACTGTGGGGTTTGGGCCAAATTGAGGGCTGACATAATCTGCACGCCTACGCGTTCGCGAGTGGAGGCGCGCCTAGGCGTGTCCCTATGGGGCCCCCTTGATCGAACCGCCGGCGGTGCAGGTATGGGGAGCCTGCCCGAGTGCGACGTGCTATCTAAGCCCCGAAAGTGGCAGAAAGGGCAGCCCATCTTCGCTCCACACTTGAACGCTTCTTCTCCTTTGCTGCACCGAAGCGTAAGCACGATGCAAGTCAACAAGGTCATATTCAGAGGGCTGGGGCCTGCGTGCGTTGATCTGGCTTCTCAGGAAACGCTTCAAAGAAGACTGATACAGGAAACCGAGAGAACGAGGGCAATCTCTATGCTCTATAATGGATCAAGTTGTCATATCCATGCTCAAATCCTCCCCATTGCCCGTAACTTCCTCATCATCCATCTCGTCGTCCGTAGCTTCCTCATCGTCCGTCTCGTCGTCTGTAGCTTCCTCGTCACCCATCTCATCGTTCATGGCCTCCTCACCAACATCATCGCAAGGCCCTCCGATGTTGTGTTCCAGGACCGCGTTGTACTGTTCGAGAAAATTCTCCCATCCCTCATGAATCAGTTAGCGAAGCGTTTCGCTTTCCGCTTCTAAAGGATCGCCGTACACTCCAGACTCGGTTAAGTCGTAGTACAACAGAAGTCTTTCCAGCGCGTCAAACATATCATCAAAATACCAACCGTTGCTACTAGGCCACTCCACAACCTCCTCATAAAAGGCCTCAAGCAAGGTTGGGATTTCCAATTCGATGGCATTGCGAGCTTCGCTCAGTATGATGGCAGCCTTTTGGGTGTATTCATGGCCTGATGGCTTGCTGCTCTCCATGGCCGAGCGAGGGTTGAGTGATGAGGGTTGAGTGATGAGGGTTGAGTGATGAGGGTTGAGTGATGAGGGTTGAGTGATGAGGGTTGAGTGGTGAGGATGAGATAGAACGAGGTCAGCAACTAAGACCTGGCGGCGGTATAGAGTTGTCGACGCGAGCAACTAAGAGCGGCTTAGGTGAGGGGGGGAAAGATCATCGTGCATTATATATAAACAATAAACACTAAGCCAAGATGCAACATGGGATCAGTCTGGAAATGTTTCCTCGGTAGACTATGCATACCCAATGACTCAATCCGTACTGGGGGAAATTGTTACAAGGTCACTCCGGATATCACCCCTCTCACATCCAAAACCAATCAAGGAAGTTTAATGCTGTGAACTTAACGTCCTCTCTGGGGTCCCATGTAATTAGTTCTATCACACGGGCTACGTCGCGAAAATAAGGCGACGCCGCTCTTCCGGTCCTATTTCATCGCGCACTTGACCGGTGATGAGCAAACATCTCCTTGTTTCGATTGAGATGCTGATAAGAAATTGATTGGTACATCTACTGATGGAAGTAACCGGATGGCGCTTCCGCCGCCCTGGTGACCTGCGCCCCCTATGGTGGTGTGGTATCCATAATCTAAGGCTACCCGTTCTTGTAACCGTTGTTCCTTCAGTCGCGACGAAGGGCGAGCCGATCCGTCCGTTCATCAACACAACGCGATCCCAAGCTACGCGTATCAAAGCAGGCTGGTACTGCGTACGCGCTTTGCGGTTGCCGATTTATAAACTACATCACGCGGGCCTTTCGACGCCTTATAGAATGGTTCGCCCAAGGGTCGCCTTTGACCCCAATCTATTTCGACTACCTATATTTTCAATAGTTCCTCGCCCTCTCAAGTCTCATAATAGCCCATATATTTTCATTGGACCAGTATTGAACAATTCTTCTACGAAATGCCATTGCAGCGGCTCCCACAGCACGCACCTGAATCCATACCTGAATCCCTAGACACGCCGTTTCCTCATGGTATGCACAAGACTATCCTGCCGTGTGGAACTAATAGTCTAACCACCTTTAGACAGAGAACCCCCCCAGAACGACGGGAAGAACGCACTCGGGTTTACGACTGTGGGCGTCATGAGAAGACGCATATCAAAAGAGTTTTCCTGTCAGGGGAGATGCGGCAAGTCGGATTGTGACAAGTCATTCACCCGTCGTAGTGGGCTTAGTTATCATTTGAGCTTGCCCGGCATCCCTCTCGATCTTACACCCTTGATGGGACACGGGATGCAGCAAAGCCTGGCCCAGGACACGACGGTTGCTTGCGGCATTGGCAGATTGGCGGCTCTGCCTACGAACCAAGGCAACGACTTATCTTTTGCCGACAAGGATAATCAACAAAGTTCCCTGCGCAATATTTCTCCTACTTGCGCAGCAACTGATTCTGGTATGTACAATACTATAGTATTAGGTGTCGCGAAACTAATTGTTTGACGAGCTCTAGATCAGGACGGCCCTGGAAATTCTCAATTCACGTGCAGATTTTGCCCTCTACAGCTTTCAAAGCTGAAGGGTATTCTGCGCCATGAGAAGCGCCATCAGGGCAAACTTAAGTGTCCATATTGCCCTAAGAGAGTCCCTGACCGATTCTCCTTGAGTGAGCATTTACGAACACATACCGATGAGAAACCGTTTGAGTGCGACACCTGCACCAGAACATATAAGCGTCCTCAGGCTCTGAAGAAACACAAAGAGAACTGTCCGCCCCTTGCTCAACAACCTCACCGGCAAGACATAGCTCAGAACACGCCGGTTACCTCTAATACTAGTATATCTGAGTCTTTCTCTGTACGGCAAGGTGACGATTTGGTCTCTACAGTTGACACCCTCAATGACAATGCCGATACGGACAGTCATGGCGACACAATCAGTTATAATCCACCACCAATAGCGACAGAAGGCTTCCTAGTCCAACGCCCCCCGATGCCGACAGCCCCGACAGGCGATACAAATCAAGGCTTTTACGACAATAACCTGCCGATCCAAACCTGGCCACACCAAGACCAGGGGACGCCTCGTGATCCCGCCAACCAGGGAAAGACGTGCGATGTTTGCGGCCGGGCGTTTCGTTGGGCTCACGACCGTAGGCGCCATGAGAAGTCGCACCGTCCAAACGAGCTCGAGTTCGTCTGCGATGGGGGATGCGGCAAGACGGGATGTGGCAAGGCATATTCCCGCCGCGATATGTTGCTTCGCCACTTAAGCAGCTCCCGCAGCAGTATGTGCGATCCTATTCTGTGGCGGGAAACCAATTTTTGACCACCTCCAGATCAAGACGGTACAAGTCTCGCGCGCCATGAGATTTGCCATACGGACGAAGGACTGAAGTGTCCATATTGCTCCCTGAGACCCTCTACCACATCCAGCTTGGCTGAGCATTTACGATCACATATCCATGCGCAGCCATTTGCGTGCGCCTATTGCAGCCGTGCGTATAAGTATAAACAGGATCTCCGGAAGCATGCGAAGCGCTGTCTACCCCCTGCTCAACTGCATCACCAGCCGAACATGGCTCAGAACACCCCGGTGGCCTCTAACACTGGTATATCTAAGTCTTTCCCGGTATGCCAAGGCGAGGACTTGGTCTCTACAGTTGGCACGCCCAATGATAATGTCGATATAGGCAGTTATAACAACGCCTCAATCAGTTATCCACCAATGGCGACAGAAGGCTTCCTAGTCCAACACCCCCCGGCGCCAAGGGCCCCCACAGACGGTACAGATCAAGGCTTTTACGGCGATAGCCTACTGATCCAAACCTCATCACCCGGGGCATACTTTTGCACTAACCCTTGGGGCGGGCCGGGCGGGCCCTTCCTTGCTCCTCATGTCTCCGTGACCACTGAGCAAGGCATGCCAGCGGGCCAACCAGAGAATCAAGAAGAGGGAGACCTGGGGACAGTCTACTTCAACACCTCATGGGTCCGTATCTAAGTGGTTCTACGAGACTGATGCAATGAAGGGAGTATACGCGAGTCAGATTTTGGTAGTAAAAATTGATTTTGTATCCTGGCTTTCTCTGTCGGGTTCCGCCGATGGCCAACCCCGGATGTTACGGGCCGGCTCGGCATCGATTGTACCCACATTACCCGATGGCCGATTGCGGCCTTCGGGCCATTGTGTGACATGCTTGGATCAATTTGCATCCACGTAGCCAGCGCGTCTGTTGACAATAAGTGCTATTAAAATTGCGTGCTTTGTGTAAGTCCTGCATATGTCAATGTCATCGCGGTTATCCCCAGCCTTCTTCCTGGCCCTACACCACAGCGGAGAACCATAATTGATGCTAGGAGGGCGTGAAAGTAAGCAGTGCACAGACCGCGATTTTGAAGGGGGCGTGTAAGCCTCGACCCGGCTTGGGCGCTGTTTTCTCAACCGCTCCTCCTGAGTTGCCGAGTTACCTCTGACGGGGGGGAACTTGCTTCCTCGGTGCATACAGCACAGCTCTCAAGTGGCCGCCCTGCGCTCGTGAGTCACCACATCGGCGTAACTATGCAGGAGGCCCGGTCCGTGAATAATCTGTTGGCCAACCTGAGCCACTCGTTCCGAGACCACCCCGAGCTGTTGCAGACAAGCCTTCCTGAATGCCAACGCGCGCCGGGGGGCTGAATACACTGTCGCCCTCACGCTGAGAGAGTTCTACGGTGGTCGCCCGATTAATCAAGCGTGCTGACGGAGTCGTGCAAGCAGAGCTTGATGCCTTGCAAGAACGGGCGATCGTTGGTCAACACATCGCGAAACTATGCAGGAGGCAGGGCCTTGGACTGACGTGTTCAACATAGCAGTCTGTTCTAGACTGTCGGTTTCTAGGCATCAATCACGCCAGCCTCAGCGCCAGTTTCCAAGGCCACCGCAGGCTATCCAATCGTCTCGTCCTTTACGCGCGGCTTGACTTCTTCGAGATGAATGGTACGCCCTCGCAAGCGAGAATCTCCCAGTGAACTCAAACGATACAACCGCAGGCAGCAGTTCCCCACGCAAAATAGAACGCAACAGCGATATGAACCAGCGGCAGGCCACCCTCATTAACTCTTTGGAAGGCAGAGTGACGCAACGCGGACCTGAATCTTGAACAGACTCGTGTTGATATCCCAGCTGGGTAGGCAACCAACAGGGCTGCTAGCAGTGACGAAGGATGCAATAAGGAACAGAGCCGCATGCGACGGGGAGCGGCATGGATGTGAGTAAGCGGCTAATACCCGGCGCCTCACTCAGCGATTTCTTAAAAAAGCAACGCGGCTGGTCTGTGGTGAACCGGACAGTCAATGACTTGGGGAGAAGGCGTGCGCCAACTTGGAACTGTTTAGGGAATGACACGTTACAGGCCAGACACTATGGAGCACCGTAGTAGAAATAAACGCATCGGAGCGCCGAAAATAGCACGATTAACCAGGTTGTGCAATGTCATCCCTAGCGTTTTAATATTGAAGGCAAGGCGTCACTTTGCTCGAGCCAATTAGCGTGTGTATCTGATTTTGGTGGGCAGGCACATGCCATCACTAATTGCTACCTTAATGCCTTAGGCAGACAATGATGACAGGCGCTTCAAGAATTGGAAAACAAAGACGCGCGCCTCCACACAACTTTCCCTAGCGGATCAGTTGCCACCTCTATTCCCGCCTTATCTAGTCACCGTCCTCGTTCCCATAAACCGGTTTCCGCGTAGCGGCGAGGTAGTGTTGCACCTCGCTCGGCATCAGGTGACAGCGCTGCTGACTGATCAAGAATTCCGAGCTAACGGATCGACTAAATCGTCCGCCGCCGTAAACTGCCTGGAGTGAGTTCTCCCTCATCATCACGTCCCGCGTTAGCACACTGAGCTAATACGTTAAATGGAACGTCACAGCATTGCGGATTCAATATACTCAATATGTCGAGATTTCCCCCAAGCACAAGGTGGTCCTCACTCGAGGGTTGGGACTACAACGGCATGAAGCAAAGACTCGAGGGATTGCTTGCCAAACTGGACAAAAGCGTGCTCCTACGCCATGCCGAGCTCATCAAAGGCCAGAAAATCAGCATGAGCGAGCCGTTTTCGGCAGGGCAGTATTGGATCTGTTTTGAGATGGTCGCTGAGGACGACAGTCTTATCATCGCACGCGTTCGATTGCCTCGCCACCCTGACACTCTACCAACAGTGAACGAAAAGGACGAACAGTACTCGATCGCGTGCGAGGTTTCTACAATGCGCTTCGTGAGGCAGACACTCTCGACCGTAGTCGTGCCTCGCGTGTATGCCTACGAAGGTCCCGGATCCCAGCTCGCTACCGATGCTGGTGCAATCTATATGCTTATAGAAGGCTTTTATGGGAACACGCTGCAGGATGTTGCGCCAGACCTTTGCAGTTTGTCGGTCCGTGAACCTTTACCCCCATCACCTTCGAAGAATCTAACGTGCCCTAGTTTGCAAAGCAGGAGCATATCATGGCTCAGTGGACAACGACTCAAATGTCGCTGGCAACGTTGACATTTCCACTAATTGGATCCATCTCTGCCATAACAGAAACGGGAGAGCCCATCATCGGCAAGCTGTCTTCCGCTGCATCTGAAGGCTTGATGTCACAAGGACCTTTCTCTGACGCTGTCGAGTACTTCACGGCTCTTGGAGAAGCAGCTCTGTGCCGGACGAGCTCCTATGACGACGGTACAGAAAAAAGCCTACCGCACTTCCGCAGGCTAGGCGCGTTGGTTTTCCTTGATATCGTACAGTCTACGACATTCTTTCAGGTATCTCACGCACAATATCCCTTCAACCACATGGATCTCGGCACACAAAACATTATAGTCGACGATGATTTGAACTTCTTGGCCATCATCGATTGGGAATTTGCTCAAACTGCTCCTTGGCAAGTAAACCACTACCCGATGCCTTTTCCACTATTATGGCCAGATGAGAGGATCAAAGCGATCCTAGATGACCCTCAGCATCTCGCACACAAGAACATATCACGGCAGGCCGACGCCAGGGAGTTGTATTGCAGGAAGTTCCGGGAAGCCGAGTCAAGACTCAATAGGGAGGGAGTGTGTCTTGGAGGTGGATTTACAGAGGTATTAGAGAGTGCGGCATCCAGGATCTATGCTTGTTTTTCCAAGCTTGGAGACTCGCCGGAGCAGGATGAGGGCTTGGTTCGCGAGATGGTGCGTCTGGCATTTAAGTTTGATGACGAGGGAACCAAACAGTATCTCGAGGCGATGTCGTACAAGCTGATACGAGGAGATCATGCATAGGTAGCTGAGGCAGACTTGAACGGGCCAGCGTCGGATCTTGCACGTGATAAAAGCCATTTTCCGCAATCCCCTTGATTGCGTCTTCGAGCGCAAACGTGGTTGATGCCATCAAGTAGTGCTCAATCCGAGCGACAACATTCCATGGGAGAGAAGGTCGAGAACGTGGAGAACTAACTCCGAGGTGAGGGGTCATGTGCCACTTTAAAAGCGCACATCACAGCTCCGGAGCACCCATGTCCCCTCCCCACACAGTGCCCGATTACTGTCGCACTTCCTTGCCCGTTGTTGAGAATGCCATTGCCACCAAGATGTGAAAGGCGAACGGTTGCCTTGTAGGCAACATGTCCCGCAGGATCATCTAGGTATAAAGCCATGCCTTCCCGGCTCCTTCGAGTCGATTAGACTCTCCTCAGCATACTTGATCAATTAGACTGGTCCCAAGACATCAAACTCCACGAACTCATACCAAACATTGTCCTTCCCTCCAGGATCTTCCAACAACAAACATGCCTTCTTCCAACAACCAAGTCCAGTGCTCGAACTGTGGTGCTGTTTATGGTCAGGGCCAGTCTCACACCTGTAGCAAGTGATGAGCTGCTACAGAGCAAGGTATGTTAGGGACGGATGCTCCTCCTTCATTGCTGACTTGGGCGTGACCAGCTTCATTTGACCGATCTCACAACGAGTTGGATGGGGCTATGTTGGATGGGTTCTTGCAAGGTTTTGCTTCGTTTTGGTATGGGGGGTTACTACGAAGCACTTTTCTCACACTTGTTCAACCTCCACGGCCAGAAAGCCACTAGGTTCAACACCTGGTATATTTCGTGTCACATTGTCTTTGATTTACTCCGTCAATATAGATATCTATATATGCCTTCAGCACACAATGAAACTTCATCACAAACCAGTCCCGTCCGTCAGGCCATCTGTACAACCAAGGGCACGAGATAATCGTGGGTCTGTGTTAGTTTTGCCCGACTCGTCGCTTGGGCTTATGTTCGCGGCTGCCTGAACCAGCATGCCAATGGCAGGCGACAGCCCCACATTCGGCGGAGTAGATCGGGCCGGAGCTGCTGCCCGACAGATGCCGACAGCCAGCATGTAAACCTTGGCACCCCTCCTCAAATGAGTTGTAGGCAACCGCCTTGAAGCATCAATTTTACAATCTACAGCTGCTAGTCCATCTGAGCAAAATGACACCGTGCGAAGCTTGCAATGGCGAGGGTATTAAAAATGGTGGTATATGCACCGACTGCAAAGGCAAGGGAAAAATCGAATGAACCTCCTACAAGACGGGGAGTCGCTTTCATATGAACGAGCACGCGGGTGGTTAAGGTACGTGGAGTTAATCATTCTATAGATAACAATGTGCTAACACTGCAGGAGCACCCCGGCAGCCATACCCAGTCAAATCGCGAATGAGGAGTGAGATGGGAACGCAGTGAGGTCGAGTCTTGGGGGCCGAGGACGATTTGAGTATTTCCCCCCACTTTGTGAGGGCAGGGCTCATCAACTGCTCATAGCAAGTCACAGATAAAAATATGATAGCGGCTGAGTTTGCTGCTAACCTTGGAAATCTAACTGTGACGACGCGGCAACTACTACCTGAAGTCCCGGCTTCCCGGCTTTCGATCCCGCTCCGGCTCGCCGTTGACCACATTTGACCCCTCACGTGCTTCATGATTAGCAAGCTACTTGTTAAGCGGTACCGACGGACTCCAACCATGGACAAGCAAGTGCCATCCACCCAGGCTAAGCAAGCAGCGGATAACCCGCTGCGAAAATGCTGTCCCTAAGGAAGCAACCCTACGCGGGCATTGGCAAATGTTCAGGCTGAACGACAAGACAGGACTAGTATTTATTATATCTCAATATTCAAGTATCTACCTCTCTTCCCGAAAACAGTTGAGTTGAGCTACTGTGCTTGACTGGCTCAACCCCTGAGTTTGGTCGAGTACCGGACTTGGATCGTGCCCTCAGAACGGTGCGGAAGGGCGCGCTGGATAGCGGCCCAAGAATCGCCATCTTGTTTCATCCTGCGCACAGTTTCATCCTCTTCCAATGTCCATCTTGCACCGGATGATTTTGCAGCTGAACGCAAAGTCTTAGACAGGCTTCTGCGCTTCTTCGGATTCGACACGGATCTGCCAGCATGCTGCTGACATAAATCGGAGTCCCAGTCAAACTGTAATTGAAATGTCGTCTTGCCGCCCTCAGTGATGCGTTTGAGCAAAACGTCTCCGAGAGGCCATTCCTCGAACCGAGCAAGAAACATGTTAGCCCCGGACAGGGCTGGTGTTACTTGTGACGGTGTTGGGCTGTCAATGCCGCGTCCAGGCGTTCGGATCACACTCGGCAACTGTGTGGCATGTGTTGTCGATCGTCTTTGGCAAGAGTTCTGAGAGCCTTGAGAACTGCCGGCGGTACTGCGGACTGAATAAGAAGCGGACTTTGAGACCTTGCGGCGCTTGTGCCCTTGGTGTACACCATCGGCATCATCGTCTTCCGAGCTAGAATCCTCGCTGTCCGCGAGTGAAGGAGAGTACTCATCCGGGCAGTGAGATTCTAACTCGTTGAGGCCGTCCTCACTCCCCGAACCCTCACTATCTGTGTCACCGTCCTTGCACTGCATCGTTTTATGTATTTGCGAAGATATGCGATGGGAACGACGGGGACGATAATGGGGCTTCAGATGGCGATTCGAATTCCGCCTCCACGACCTCGGATGCGGCGTGAACGCAGCTGGCATCACCCAAGCCTTGTGCTTGATGCGATCCGGCCGAAGACCTTGCGGGAGATGGAGTGTGTGCTTCAGAAATGGCATCGTCGTGCGAACTGCTGGCGGATGCTTTGTTTGCCTCGGGTGACGCTTGGGTCACCTTGACGGGGCTGGTGGTCCGCAGAGAGTGTGTGCAAGTTGAGGGGGAATCCGGATAGCCCTGAGCGTCGTGACAAGCACCATGGGCCGAGACGACATCGACAATCATGTTGATACTCCGTTCACTGGCTAGTACGGGTCGATACTCTTGCCCGTCCGTCGCAGCCAGAGATGGCTGGCTTTCAGGGCTATCAGGAGGGGTTGCAAAATTGATATCTTGAGAGGCCTGCCAAGCTGGGGTGGCTTCCGCTTGAGCTAGGAATACTGTTGGCGCAGTGACCACGCCAGTGATGGCTTCTGGTTCAGTTGCGTCATATTCAATTGGGTTCATTCTTTTAGCTTCCCGAAAGATGCAATCCGAGGGGACATCGAAACCAACCGCTGATTATTTGTCAATTCTAAGTTTGCTTCTGATCTTGGTCTCAGCATTACTGCTGGGGCTCTCGCTTGCTGGATATTACCAAACCTCGATGCTCCTACAGTGGTTCCTCTACATCATGGGCTCGGCCCTGGGTTATCGACTTCCAGAAGCCCAATACCGGAGGCGCTATCGAACGGGTGGAAACTCAGAGCTGGAGATGAATCCAAGTTGCCGAGTAAGCCTCAGCGACTCTGCACATGACAACCAATCTTCAGCAAGCCTGGGTAGCGATCGAGCGCTTCTCTCCGACCCAGCCCTGCCGCCACCTGCGTTCATGGCCCCAAACAACAGACTCCACTTATCTGACAGCAGGTAACTGGTTGTTTCTACAGTCTTATAGCTATCAATGGCATGAAGGGACGTGGCATCTTCAGAGCTCATGGACTTGTTATAGTGAAGGACAGAGTGGCGGGGTAAAGAATGGAATCAAATGCTTACTTTTATTTTATCTGCATCTAAAACTCCCTAATTCTCACCCCCTTCTAATGTGCGAGAAGAGATGGCCACCACAGCGCGAGTGCCGGGGATCGCTCAGTTCAAGCGGGATCGCCAAGGTATCGAGTGCATCCCATCCTGCAACATGGGACCGCTGTGTCTGTTTTTTTACTTTCATCCAAGTTCTCTATCGGCAGCTGGATCGACGGTTCCCCGAACGAAGTACAAAAACCTTCTCGTGCCTGTGTTGTACACGACGCATGTGATAGAGGTCCGGTGGGCGTGGAGAGCGGTTGCCGGGAATAGAACGGTCGCACCCGTCGTGATCGTAGAGATATGTGGGTAGCCCAGAATATCCAATGGGTGCCATCGGAGCCACTTGATGCAGAGAAATTGGTGTCGCTGGCTTACGTCAGGAGCGGAATGATTTCGGCACCCAGTGGCCGCTTAAAAATAGAAAAGTGGCCAGCCTGGAGTTTCAACACCTAACTAGGCCCTTCTACCACATGGTACGGGACATTGTGGGGTGGGGTGCACTGTCCACGTACGGAGTACTACGGAGCCAATTCTAAGCTTATTTGCAGGTGAACAACACGGTGCCCGCCGGCTGGTTGTGCTGGCGTGTACTTATCCAATGACCTTGAGGGATCATGCTATTACCACAGATATGGCTGGGAGTAAGCGCCCTTCACGAAACGTGAAGCATGTCATTGTACTCTTTTTTCACCATCAGCCGTTGCCTGCCTCCCAACATGATGTTGTGCTGCGACGGACCAATCATTACGAGATGCATGATATGCCCGGTGGATACCTTGGCTTGACTCTGTCACATCATAGCCTGGTTAGGTATTCACCGTAGTATCCGTTAACATAGCCCGCTCTCCTCCCTACACACTCTCGTCTTGGGCTATTGATCCGTAAGCTAAACCACCTTCGAACCAGCTTCCCCAATCGTCAAAATATCGTCGTTTGCCATGGCCAATGCGGCAGGACTCGCCGCAAGTGACATCGCCATCATCGACCTATCCGCCAAAGTCGCGACACTGTGCCTCCAATACCCCACCGCCGGGGCAACGCCCCGGCCAGGTTCGCTTATCTTCAAGTAGCATCTTTAACTCTGGTGTCAGAGGCCAGCGCGCCGTCTGTCCTTCCGACGACCATTGTGGGCCAATTTTTTGGCATCGTTTTTGGCATCGTTTCTCCCGTCAATCAGTTCTTGTCCATATTCTTGGCCGAACAGCTTCACGCTTTCTCTGTGGTCTGCCTGAATCATACCCAACCAACCTCCTGAATTAGCAACGCCTCTACAACGCTCCATACCCCACATCAAGGGCGGCTAATCGCGAACATGGACGTTGAGATAATGGGTGAACCCGCGTTTACTATACGGCTGCTGACTACCGTGCTACTGACGGCCGCTATGCTCCTTATCGAATAGCTAAGGCAATACCGATTAGAGGAAGCCAATAGGTAACTAGTGCTCCCTTGTTTGGATTGAACCTGTCTCGTGAGAGGTCCAGGGTAAGCAATCTGCTCCAAATCAAACCATGCCAGCCTGTTCTTGCCTCCCTTCACCTGCTTGGCTTTGCACTTTCCACTCCCAACACAGCAGAGCCCTGCGATTGACCTGGTGCAGCTGCACACTCCCATCACTCAACAGCCCTATTGGCCTCACAAGCTGCGCCTAGCTGCAGGGGTCCTTTTCAGCTGCTGAGGCCTCCCCGCACGCAAATCCCTCAAAGATGTTGCGCTGTCCCACCTCGTCAGTGATGGCAATCCATCGCCGTCCCGACTCATCGATCGGAGAAGTCATCTCGCAGATACCATCATATCGCACAACAAGGACAAGGTGGCCTCTCGGTGAAGATGGCGCCTAGTTTGTTTGGGAAAGTGAAATCCAAGGGCAGAAAGTGGTTGCAGGCCGCTCCCCGGGAATCCTCGACTCCTTCGCCACAAACACTTTCGCCAACACCATCTCGGCCTACATCCCAACCAGCTACTCGACCGACATCTCGGCCAACGCCTTCTCCACCTACCTCGACGGGTTCCGACACCTCGTCGCTGCCGAATCTACAAGAGCAACTTTGGAATGAGGCCTACGATGGGCTCAAAGCGAGCGAGCCCAAACTGGTCGGGGCGTACGAGAAGATCTTGTCAGCTAAACTGTACGGAAACGACCCGAGCTCCGTTGCCTCCGAACCGACAGACAATGAAATAGCAAGCGCTCGGGGCACAAGATGCCGCCAAATGCAGCACTTGGTCCAGGAAGGGCTGGACCGGACCCAGAAGCAAGCGTCCATCAAGCAAGGAATCGACGAAGGCTTGCAAGCAGTGCAAGCGGTGAGAGGGATAGTAGACAAGGCGGTACAGGCCGCGCCGGAAGCTGCCGTCGCCTGGGTCGGCGTCTGCCTTGGATTAGAGGTGTGTGTGATCGGCTTTCCCTAACCGAAGAGGGAACGGTGGATGATCCCCCGCTGACAGTTGATAGATCCTTTCGAACCCCATCACCGAGGCTCGCGACAATCGCAAAGGCATCACCTACGTCCTGTCGAGAATGGAGTGGTACTGGAACTTGGCATCCCTGCTTCTCGACGAGAACAAGGCCGAGCAATCCTCGGCGGGACTACGAGTCCAACTGGAGAAGCACGTCGTGCAGCTATACGAGAAACTTCTCTCGTATCAGGTGAAGAGCGTCTGCCTTTACCACCGCAACTGGGCTGCCGTGGTCTTGAGGGACGTGTTCCAACTAGATGACTGGGCTGGCCAGCTCAGCGAGATCAAGGAAGCCGAGGCTGCCGTGCAAAGGGACATAGAACAATACAATACCGAAGAGAGCAAGACACAATTTCGGAAACTCACCGACACCGCAACTGCTCTAGAGGAGAATCTCCAAGACATCCATTCAGCCATCCAGGACCAGACACGGCAGCAGGAGAAGAGACACCAGGACGACGGGGACAAGCAATGCCTGAAAGACCTGCGCGAGACCGACCCTCGCGACGACAAGACGCGCATCGAAGCTACAAAGGGCGGCCTGCTCAGGGACTCGTACCGCTGGATCCTCGATAATGACGAATTTCGGCGATGGCGTGACGATCCACAAAGCCAGCTGCTCTGGATCAAAGGCGATCCTGGCAAGGGCAAGACGATGCTGCTGTGCGGCATCATCGACGAACTGGAGAAGGAACCCGGCAATCGCCTGTCCTATTTCTTCTGCCAGGCCACCGAGGCACGGCTGAGCAACGCGACGGCCGTGTTGCGGGGCCTAATCTACCTTCTCCTCGTCCAACAGCCGTCGCTCATCTCGCATGTTCGGGAGAAGCACGACCATGCGGGTAGGCAGCTTTTTGAGGACGGGAATGCTTGGGAAGCCTTATCCAAGATCCTTGCGGCCATGCTCAATGACGCGAGCGTGGATGGTGCGATCCTGATTGTTGATGCCCTCGACGAGTGCAAGACGAATCAGCATCAGCTTCTCGACTTCATCATCGAGCCTTCTCGCGTCAAGTGGATCGTCTCTAGCCGTAACTGGCCGGACATCGAGGAGAAACTGGACAATGCAAAGCAGAAAGTCAAGCTGCGCCTCGAATTGAACAAGGACTCGATCTCCAAGGCTGTCGACACATACATTGGACGCAAGGTAGATCAGCTGGCACGCGAGAAGAAATACGACAAGGAAACAAGGCAGGCTGTCGAAAATCACTTAACCTCCAATGCTGACGGCACCTTTCTCTGGGTGGCCTTGGTCTGTCAAGAGCTGGCAGATCCCAAGGTCCGAAAACGGCATACGCTCGACACATTGAAGTCATTCCCTCGGGGTCTTGATCCCCTCTATAAGCGAATGATGGAACATATCAGCGATTCGAAGGATGCAGGCTATTGCAAGGAGATCCTCGCTATTGCTTCGGTCGTATACCGACCCATCACCTTGGACGAGTTGAAGGCTCTTGCTGAGTCGCTCGAGGATCTTGACCAGGACGAGTTGAAAGAAATCATCAAGGCTTGCGGTTCTTTCTTGACTCGTCGAGACGGTGTCATCTATTTTGTGCATCAGTCAGCCAAGGATTTCCTGCTTAACAAGGCATCCAACCAAATCCTACCCTCTGGCGCCGTGCACCAGCACCATGCCATCTTTTCAAGGTCGCTGGCGGCTCTCTCGCAGACTCTCCAGCGTGACGTTTGTAAACTGAACGCCCCAGGATTCCCCATCGACAAGCTCTTGCCGCCCGACCTTGAACCACTGTCTCCTATTCGATACTCTTGCGTCTACTGGGTTGACCATCTCCACGACTCAGATTCCATAGAGGCCAACAATGTTCTACAGGATAGCGGCAACGTCCATGGATTCATCCGGGAGAAGCACCTATATTGGCTGGAATGTCTTAGTCTCCTGCAGACCATGTCGGAGGGCGTAAATGCGGTACACAAGCTCGAGGCTTTAGTGGTGAGTTGCTCTGTACATATACTACAAGCGGTCTGACAAGTCGATAGAGAAAAACAGAAGCGCGACAACTGGCAGAACTACTTCGAGATGCGCGCCGATTCGTTCTTTCTCATGCTCGGGCCATCGAGATTGCTCCATTGCAGGCCTATGCGTCGGCACTCGTGTTCAGTCCCGAGCATAGTCTCATTAGAGAGCTCTATAAGAAGGAAGAGCCGGATTGGATGGCATCGAAACCAAGAATGGAAGCGGATTGGAACGCTTGCCTGCAGACGCTCGAGGGCCATGGCTCTTCGGTGAGCTCGGTGGTATTCTCAGCGGATGGCCAGCGGCTCGCGTCGGGCTCGTACGATAGGACGGTCAAGATCTGGGACGCGGCCACAGGCGCGTACGTGCAGACGCTCGAGGGTCATGGCGATGAGGTGTCGTCGGTGGTGTTCTCGGCGGACGGCCAGTGTCTCGCGTCTGGCTCATACGATAACACAGTTAAGATCTGGGACGTGGCAATAGGCGCGTGCGTGCAGACGCTCGAGGGCCATGGCGGTTGGGTGAGGTCGGTGGTGTTCTCGGCGGATGGCCAGCGGCTCGCGTCGGGCTCGGACGATAGGACGGTTAAGATCTGGGACGCGGCCACGGGCGCGTGCGTGCGGACGCTCGAGGGCCATGGCGATAATGTGAGCTCAGTGGTGTTCTCGGCGGATGGCCAGTGGCTCGCGTCGGGCTCGGACGATAGGACAGTTAAGATCTGGGACGCGGCCATAGGCGTATGCGTGCAGACGCTCGAGGGTCATGGCGATGAGGTGTCGTCGGTGGTGTTCTCGGCGGACGGCCAGCGGCTCGCGTCTGGCTCATATGATAACACAGTTAAGATCTGGGACGTGGCAATAGGCGCGTGCGTGCAGACGCTCGAGGGCCATGGCGGTTGGGTGAACTCAGTGGTGTTCTTAGGGGATAGCCAGCGGCTCGCGTCGGGCTCGTACGATAGGACGGTTAAGATCTGGGACGCGGCCACGGGCGTATGCGTGCAGACGCTCGAGGGCCATGGCGGTTGGGTGAACTCAGTGGTGTTCTTAGGGGATGGCCAGCGGCTCGCGTCGGGCTCAGACGATAGGACGGTCAAGATCTGGGACGCGGCCACGGGCGCGTACCTACAGACGCTCGAGGGCCATGGCGGTTGGGTGAGCTCGGTGGTGTTCTCGGCGGATGGCCAGCGGCTCGCGTCGGGCTCGAGCGATAGGACGGTCAAGATCTGGGACGCGGCCACGGGTGCATGCGTGCGGACGCTCGAGGGCCACGGCGATGACGTGAGCTCGGTGGTGTTCTCGGCGGATGGCCAGCGTCTCGCGTCGAGCTCGGACGATAACATAGTCAAGATCTGGGACGTGGCCACGGGCGCGTGCGTGCAGGCACTCGACGTTGGGAGAACATTATATCACCTTTCATTCGATCCAACGACAAACTCTCTCCTCTCTACCGACATTGGACTTCTAAACCTAGATCACCCGGCTGTGCCGCCTGCCATTGATGATCGGTCGACTGAAATAACCTTACGGGGTGTTCGCCATTCCGGCTGGGGTATAAGCACCGACGGTGTATGGATTGTTAAAAATGGAAAGGAGATGCTTTGGCTACCTCCGGACTATCGAGAGGGGCAATCCGCTGTTATTGGATCAACGGTCGCTATCGGCTGTCGTTTAGGTCGTGTGCTAGTGATGAAGTTCTCTTAGAGCGGAGGCAGGCATAATTATCTTTTTGGTCACAAGCAGCCCTTTCCCAGTTCTCAGTAGCGACCTATTAAATTATTCCTGTTTGATTTGGAAGCAGGAAGCCCGGCCAGCAACTATTTCCTACCTTAGCTGGCTAGCCCTATATTTATCGAGCTTCAGATATGCTATTAGATAAAGCCAGCATCATTTCTTTCTCTTTGATTTTCTTTTTCACTTTGACCTCGGAGGGTCGTAGGGGCTAAACAAAATTTATGTTGTAATGGACTATGGTGTTCTTATCTTCTAGACCAAACGAGAACTATCTGGCACTGGGAGTTATGTGATCTATGGTTCCTTCACATCGGAAAACATCGGCCATTCTGTGGATGGAGTTTCCGTTTGGTTAATGCTTTATTTTGAGATAGAGGCTGGTGGCTGCAGATAGATACATCTTGCTTGTTGGATGGCTCCTGTCTTCTGGCTCTCCGGGGCTCCTATTTCGGTCGCAAGTGGAGGCCGGCTCGGCATCGAATGTACCCACAATTCCCGATGGCCGATTGTGGCCTTCGGGTCTTGCATGGCACGACCTGTACCCGCGTATGAAGGCGTGGTTCCTCTAAATATCGACTTCAGCTATGCCTAGGAGCCTCCGTTTTGAGAATCTTCTAGCATACGGGTACCTGCACTAGACCTTCCTGGGACGGGGCGGTTTATCGGGGTGTTAATATTACACCCATCGAAACCCTATTAGGCTAAACGAAATAATATCTACTATGAGCATCCAGCTACGGACTATGGTCTCATGTGTGGAACTGAGGCATACGGTCCCCAGATCACCCGGCAGACAACTCTAAGCAATCTTGCACGCATATGACTAGGAACATGAAGGAACAATATGTTTTGCAGCGCTCCTTGGCTCGTTTAAGGTACATCCCAACCATCTCAAAGACCCCCGACCCAGAAGAGCATGATGACTTCAAGTTCTCCTACCATACTTGAGTTTCGTACAGTAGTGCACTTGCAGACTCGAGCCGCCTCGTTCGGGGAAACGTTGAGCAAAACGCCGACGAATCTCCGCCCACCCAAGCTGCTCCTCTTCCTTCAGTTGTATGAGGTAGCTATCTTCATCGTCTGAATACTTTGCCCGTCCTACAGGGGCTCGTTTGGTTGTTTTCCTTGTCGCGACCGAGCGAGTTAAATCAGGGATCATACCGGCGGCATTTGGGTGATTTGTGCAAAGGGGCCAATCAAACTGGAATTGAAACGTAGTCTTGCCATTTTCGGTAACGCGTTTCATTGAAACGTTCTTGAGCGGCCATTCCTGAAACCGAGCAAGAACCGCACTGGCCTCGGAGGGAATAGATCTTGCACGCGGTGGTGTTGGACTTAACAAGCCGAGTGCCGATGTGTCGCGCTCCCTCAATGAGTGTGCGGAAGCTCTTGTGGATCGCCTCCTTCGGCGAGAATCCCGGGCACTAGTAGCCGCGTTGTGTGTCGAACAGGAAGGAGACTTAGAGACCTTGCGACGTTTGTGATCTTGATGTTCTTCATCGTCGACATCATCGTCTTCCGAGCCAGATCCTTGAACCTCTGGAGGCGAAGGAAAATAGTCCTCGTCACGCGCATATTCTGGAACATCGGGGCCATCCTCACTGCCGGAGCTTTCAGTATCTGCGTCACTGTCCTCTTGCGCTGTTGTATGCGCATGTGGGGATCTGCGACGAGAACGGCGCGGGGACGGCAACTGGGGAGATGGCCGGGCCTTGTCCGGCGATCCGCGTCTACCATCCATGGCCTCGGAATCGGGATCGCTAGACCCGCAGCTTGCGTCGCCCAAGTCTTGTCCCCGATGCGGTTCGGGTGACATCCTTGCTGTCAGGGATGAATTGCGGGCTCCAGGGGTGGCATCGTCAGACGAATTGCCGGCGGGTATTTCGCTTTCCTGGAGTGATGCCTGGACCACCTCGACGGGGCTGGCAGTCCGCGGAGAGTGTGTGCAAGTTGAGGGGGAATCCGGATGACCCTGGGCGCTGTGACAAGCGTCATGGTCAAAGATAGCATCGACCATCATGTTGCTCTGTTGACTGGCTAGTACGGGTCGAAGCTGTTGCCCGCCTGCCGCAACTGGGTATAGCTGGCTTTCAGGGCTAGTAGGAGGCGTTGCAAAATTGACATCTTTACAAGCAGACATATCTCCGGTGAGTATGTGATTCATCTCATAAGAAGATTGCTGGCTCGGTTCGGCATCAGCGAGGTGAGACGCTTGTGTCTCATTCGGCCAAGCTGGGGTGGCTTCCGCTTGAGCTGGGGATACTGTTGGCGCAGTGGCCACGCCAATGGCAGCTTCTGATTCAGTTGCGTCATGTTCGATACCGGTGAGATCTAGACGTCCGTTGTCAGAAACTTCCACCTAAACGGAGCATCACGGCGTCGAAGACCTACCCAGATAGTCCGGGGTGCTGGCACGTGTTGCGCAAGATTGCAAGTTGTTGAGTTCTCGACTCTCGTCATTTTCATCTTTAGTGTCAGACTCGACATCAGAGGGAATGCAAATCGCTGTGTCGCTGGATTTTCCAATAGCCGAGAGGGCCTTCTTCTGCAAAGATACCATGTCTGGCTGAGAGGCAGGAGGAGTGAGGCTTTGCCGCAGCTTCCGCTGTTTAGAGTCAAAAGATGCCGAGGCCATGCTTGCGTTGCAGAGTGCGGAAAGGAAAAGAGATAAGGGGTTTGGTATTCGTAGTACAGCCAGGTGAAGATGGGCGGGCATTGTCCGGCTTATATGCTCGTTGCTGAATTATGCGGCAAAATGAGTCCTAACCGCTTGCGGGCGCCTAGTTCGATGTCTCCCTGCTGCCTCCTTGTGTTCTCCAAGATGGTGATGGATCAGATGGAGACAGACACGTAACTGCTTCTCCTTCGTCCCAATCACTTCACTGCCGGGCCACACCGAGGCAGCTATGCTGAACACATGATGCCCCCCTCGATTCAGCTTGCCGCGCATCGTCAGGGATTCGCGCCACTCATTGGCAAGGCAGAGTCCTCGGGGAGATACCAGATGAGGCAGGTCTTCATGCCTGTTGGGCTGTTCACGCACGACACGTCATTTCCAGTCGGTCACAGCATCGGGTAGAAAGTTCCCGGTAGCACTAGCTCTTCCGTTGGACCGTGATGGAGCTCAACGCCGCGCCTGCGCATGGTCGCCCACAACCACGAACTTGTTGAGCCATTCAGAGGACGGGAGAGCACCAGATGCCGTCATAAACGCCCCATGAGCTCGCAGCAGTGAGGCAAACGGGGCTGACATGCGTGCAACACCAACGACTCGCCGGAGTGCGCCCATCCCCGTCCCCTTCCTTGACACCCAATCACCCGTCTCAGTTCGCCGACTTGCTCTCGATTTTGAAGCTGCTGAGCCATCGGGAGCGGCACCGGATCGGGTGAGGCTGTACCCGAGGGAGCGTTCCCCCAAGTGGCAGGAATTCTCGGCAACCCCTGAGCAGAGAAATGGTGACTCGGACCCGGCCAAGCGAGTTGTGACCTCACTCTCCGCCCGGATCAGGGGACCAATCGAGGAGCAAGGTCGTGTCGGAAGCCTCCGTAGCCACCTGCGCCAGTTTCAGGAGGCGGGCCCGAGATGGCGCCATCAACCATTATGCTTTCAGGGGCGGGGAGGGGATTGATGAGCCACTGCGGCATTTCTATAATTGGCTGGGCGTTGTTGGAGGCCTCACGAAGACAAGCATCGCCGTGAGATGCTCTGCTGCCTGGAAAGCATCGAAGCGCTGTGAGGTAGTCTAGCGGGGGGAACGCCTCTGGGCTATAAGTCCTTGTTAGACTCCGTGAGAAGAGGGCGGAAAGGAAAGCCATATGAACCGCAGAGTAGGAAAAAGTGGCAGAGGATATGATGAAGATGAGTGGTAGTATTCTTCTCATGCCGTCCAAGACCTGGCTCTGGGGACGAGAGCAGGCGTCGCCTTGATCGATCGATTCCTGCAGAGCTTCATCTCAATGCAGGACGATGACGCGGCAGGAGGGGGAAGGGGGCTGGGGCTGAAGACAGCGATGGCCGCCGAAGAGTTGAAACGGTGGATACAAAGGGGCGGAGGATAGAAGGAAGCAGAAGTCAAAGATACATGTTCATACAGCCAGAGGAGGTTGCTATCTTATATACAGAGAGTCACGTGATGTGTGGTCGGGAGCGTGGGCGGCGAGAGCGCTTTGCCCGAATGGGCGGTGCTGCTAAACCGGAGGCAGCAGCAGCGAGTCCGCGATTACTTATTATATATATTAGGTATAAGAGGGAAAAGTATAATATATACTTATATATAATATATACTTATTATAATATATATAATAAGTAAGTAAAACAAATAAGTAAGTAAAATAAAAATCCCTTAATTAATATTATCTCTATTTAATTAATTAATTCCTAACCACTTAGTATATCATAGTTAAATAAAAAAGCTAATATCCTTCTTACTCTTTAAGCCCTTTAAAATAACCTAAAATTATCTCTCTAATACGCCGCAAAGATCTATAAAGTTAGTCCTACGATGCTATAGCGCTAGCAGCAGGGCATTCTTTCTCCACGCGATACTATACCAAAGTCATAGAAACTATCTAATCTAGAGGAATAAATTATTATTTAGTTTATTCTCGACCTAGATTCGCGAGGATTTCCCCCGCGACTATATAGTATTAAAGAAATAGCTAATTAATTACTCGCTAACCGCGATGCGCTACCTATCAGTAAGCGCTGGGCTTCTAACTTCATTAAGCGACACTAAGAGCTTAAGATGCATTTTTTTCATAAATATAACTATTAAAGAGCTAAATATAAAGATCTGGCTATTATTCGTGATTAGTTTAGGCTCATAGAGAATATAATCGCGAAATATGGTATTACCCTAGGTGATATCTATAACTTTGATGAGACCGGCTTTATGATAGGCCTGATTCAGAGCGGAATGGTCGTCATAGGCTCAGAAAGGCGTGGAAGACCGAAATTAGTGTAGCCTAGAGACCGGGAATGGGTTATAGTCATTCAGGCGATCAATGCGGAAGGCTAGGCGATCCAGCCGTTTATCATCGGTGCGGGCCAATATCACCTCGCCAATTGGTACCAAGAAAGCAACCTCCCGGGCGATTGGGCTATTGCAACGAGCCAAAATGGTTGGACCGATAACGACATCGGTCTCGAGTGGCTTAAGCACTTTGACCGGTATACAAGCAACCGATCAGTTGGTTCCTATCGTCTTTTGATCCTCGACGGCCACGAAAGTCACCACTCCGTCGACTTTGAGAGATATTGTGAGGAAAAGAAGATTATTACGCTTTGTATGCCGCCTCATTTGTCTCATCTACTTCAGCCTCTTAACGTCGGGTGCTTTGGGCTACTCAAAAAGGCTTACGGTCGAGAAATAGAGCATCTAATCAGATGCTCTATAACCCACGTTTTAAAGACTAAGTTCTTTCTAGCCTTTTATGCCGCATATTAAGCCACTATGATAGAAAGAAATATCAAGGGAGGTTTTAAAGGAGCCGGGCTTATTCCTCTTAACCTAGAAAGTGTGGTCTTAAAGCTTAATATGCAGCTACAGACTCCAACGCCGGTTGAGGAGGAGGCTGGCCCCTCTAACCCTTGGGTCTCAAAGACCCCAAAGACCGTCCTTAAGGCCGGGTCTCAGTCTGAATACCTTAAAAGACAAATCAGAAGGCATCAAAGTAGCTCCCCTGAGTCAATTCTAGAAGCCCTAAAGTCTCTTTTAAAAGGAATAAAGGCAATAATATATGAGAATGCCTTATTAAGGTCTAAGGTCCAAGACCTTTAATAGGCGAATGAGATACTAAGCCAGCGGCGGAGGGCAAAAAGGACCTGCCTATAGAAAAGAGGTAAGATGACTCTGGATGAAGGAAGGCAAGCAATTAATCAAATGGATATTAATGCGTAGGTAGTGGCCGAATTATCGCGGAGTAGTAATTAAGGGAGGTTAGCGCGACCGGGGGTTTGGCATTATGGTGTCTACGGCAAGCCTGGTTATAATATAAGGACCTGCTAGGTAGTAATTAAGATATCTAGGGAAGAATATAGTAATAAGTTTTAATTAATTAAATAGTTTATTATATTTTTATAGCGATTTTTATTTTAAAGGTTAAAGAAAGTATTTTACTTATTTATTTATTTTACTTACTTATTATATATATTATATATTATTATATAACATATATAATAAGCAAGCGCCGCAGACAAGCAAGCGCCGCACTTTTCCCTCCTATACCTAACTTTTTATTTAATTAATTAATTATTAACTACTAAATATATTAGACCTAAATACTAAGGCTAGAATGCTTCTTGCCCTTCAAGCCCTTCAAAATAACCTAAAACTAAGCATCCAAAGCGCTGCAGGGATATATAAGATTAATAAGCGGCGGCTACGTCGCCGCCAACAGGGCATTTAATCCCGACGCGATATTATCCTAAATTCACGCCAACTATTTAATCTAGAGGAATAGATCATAGTTTAATTCATTCTCGACTTAGATACGCGAGGTTTTCCCCCGTGATTGCGTGCTATTAAAGCAATAGCTAATCGACTGCTTGCTAACCGCGACGCGCTACCTATCAGTAAGCGCTAGGCTTCTAACTTTATTAGACGATAAGAAAAGCTAAAGACGCGTTTTTTTTATAAATATAACTACTAGAGGGCTAAGTGCAAAGATCTAGAAGAAATCTGGAAGTAGTTTCGGCTCGTAGCGAATATAATCGCGAAGTATAGCATCTAATTAGATAATATCTAGAACTTTGATGAGACTAGCTTCCTTATGGGTATGATTACAAGCGGAATAGTTATTACTAGCGCAGAAAGGCGTGGTCGACCAAAATCAATACAGCCTGGAAGCCGGGAATAGATTACAGTGATTCAGGCAATCAATGCAGAGGGCCAAGCGATTTAGCCGTTTATTATAGGTGCGGGCCAATATCACCTCGCTAACTAGTATAGAGAAAGTAACCTCCCGGGCGATTGGACTATTATAACCTCCCAAAATGGCTAGACCAATAACGAGACTAGTCTTAAGTGGCTAAAGCACTTTAACCGGTATATAATTAAGCGATTAAATAGTCGCTATTATCTTCTAGTCCTTAATAGCCACGAAAGTCACTACTCCGTTGACTTTAAGAGATATTATAAGGAGAATAAGATTATTACGCTTTATATGCCGCCTTATTCGTCTTATTTACTTTAGCCTCTTAATATCAGGTACTTTAGCCTACTTAAAAAGGCTTATAGTCGAGAAATAAAGTATCTAATTAGATGCTTTATTACCTATGTTTCTAAGACTAAGTTCTTCCTGGCCTTTTATGCCGCTTATTAAGCTACTATAACAGAATAAAATATTAGGTCTGCTTTTAGAGGGGCTAGACTTATCCCTCTTGACCCGGAAAGTATAGTCTCAAAGCTTAATATATAGCTATAGACTCTAACGCCGGTTGAGGAGGAGGCTAGGCCCTTAACCCCTTAGGCTTTAAAGACCCCAAGGATAGTGCTTAAGGCCAAATCTTAGTCTAAATACCTTAAAAGATAAATTAAAAGATATTAAAGTAGCTCCCTAGAGTTAATTCTTAAGGCATTAAAGTGTCTTTCTAAGGGAATAAAGGTAGTTATATATGAGATAATATTATTAAGGGCTAAGGTATAGGATCTTCGATAGGCAAATAAGATACTAAGCCGGCGCCGGAGGGCAAAAAGAACCTAGCTATAGAAGAGAGGGGTAATAACGGTAGAGGAAGAAAGGCAAGTAATTAATTAGATAGATATTAATGCATAGGTAATAGCTAAATTATCGAGAAGTGGTAGTTAAGGAAGGTCGGCGCGACTAGGAGTTCGGCACTATAGAGTATGCGGCAAGCCTAGTTATAATACTAAAATATATTAAGTAGTGATTAAGACCTCCGGGGAAGAGTATAATAAGTAGTTTTAATTAATTAATTAATTTATTATATTTTTATTATAATTTTACTAAAGAGGGTTAAGAAAAATATAGCGCTTGCTTGTCTGCGGCGCTCGCTTATTATATATATTATATTAATAAGTAATATATATAATAAGTAAGTATACTAGATAAGTAAATATATTAAAAATCCCTTATTTAATATTATTACTATTTAATTAATTAATTTCTTATAATTAGAGATATCTTAATTAAATAAAGAAGCTAGATTACTTCTTATACTTTAGGCCCTTTAAAATAACCTAGATTTAAAACTATAATAAACTATAAGGCTCTACTAAGTTAATTACTATGCCTTATATTATTAGCATAATAATATATAATCTCAATGCAATACTATCCTGAAATTATATAAACTATTAGATCTAGAGGAATAAATTATTATTTAGTTTATTTTTAACCTAGATTTATAAGGATTTCCCCCCTGGCTATATAATATAAAAGAAATAGCTAATTAATTACTTACCGACCGCAATGCATCACTAATTAGCATACGCTAGGCTTTAAACTTCATTAAGTAATACCTAGACCTTAAGACGCATTTTTTTCATAAATATAACTACTAAAGAGCTAAGTGCAAAGATCTAACCATTATCCGCGATTAGTTTCAGCTTATAGCGAATATAATCGCGAAGTATAGCATCTAATCAGATGATATCTATAATATTGACGAGACTGGCTTTCTTATAGGCATGATTACAAGCGGAATAGTCATCATAGGCATAGAAAGGCATAAAAAGCCAAAAGCAGTATAGCCTAGAAACCGAGAATGGATTATAGTCATTCAGGCAATCAATGCGGAAGGCTAGCCGATCCCGCCGTTTATCATCGGTGCGGGCCAATATCATCTCGCTAACTAGTACTAAGAAAGTAACCTCCCGGGCGATTAGGCTATTGCGACGACCCAAAATGGCTAGACTAATAATAAGACCAGTCTCGAGTGGCTTAAGCACTTTAACCGGTGCACAACCAATCAATCAATTAGTATCTATCATCTCTTAATCCTTAATAGTGAGTTGGGGGAAAAAGGTGCTAAGCCATTTTGGGCCATTGAGCAATTTCCTATACGTAGAAAAAGGTCAGAGACCAGTTGCCTTCGGCCATCAGCATCATCATCACTATCATCATAGTCAATAAGAAAGGAGCAGCTTTTGGGCTCTTTCTCTGACCAAATCTCCGTTGCTATCAATTGATTAATTGCCCTTACTATTTTATATTATGTTTGCCTCACCGAGAAGTATATGGGATCTTTCTTCAGAAGTCTTTGAGAAAAGTTACACGACCATATAAACTGGCTGTGGTTAGTGTGTTCTGTTCCTCTAACAAATCTGGTGCCCCCACACAGGAATTTCGATGCTCTTGCTTTGATCACGACTGGAATATACCATTAAAGGTAGATCCAATTGATCAGACAAGAGAGCGCACTCCTACGCTGCCAATCGATGAACTATAAACATAACCACCACTAAGCCGAATAACGCGAGACGTCGAGAATTACTACGAGAGATAGGAAGTGGGCGATCAGGGAGACCCTGAAAGCTGCCTAGCCGCAAGGGAGACTAGCCACAGATGAATTCCGCTCTCCCTTAACCCCTGAGTACACGGAACCATTTGATCAAATTCCTCCCTGAACTTCGAGACCAAAATGGACCCTTCTTATGCCCCGCAAAAGGCGAATGCCGGGAGAAGAAGGAATCCGCCAACTACAGATATGGAAAAAGGAGACATCACCAACCCATAGCTCTTGCAGGAAACACCTTTTCCCAACAAAACCAAGGGTTTAGCCTTACTTAAGCCACTAGAAGGAGGTCTAATGGAGCGGCAGTGGAAGATTTTGGCTATCGGAATGCTCATCTGGATGGTCACGAAGAGTGAAACCCTCACCGCCCTTATCCTGATCCTTACGATATTTGAGGCAATGCCCACGGCCAGTCCCTTTCGCGCTCCCCAAGGCACGAGTGCGAACGACAGAGACCAGAACCACTTAGAATCGATTAATCAGACGACAACCACTACAGACACCGCAACAATGGCTCAAAACGACAAAGGACCTAACCCGATGCCAAAGAATAATACCAGCCAGGGCACGGAGGCTAAGAGCAGCAGTGAGACCACAGCCAATGCAGCCCTCGTCGACTTATTCCAGAAGGTCCTGGCCAAAGGATCAACTGGTCCCTCGTTCGCCGTCCCGCTTCACCCCCTTCCTCCCTTCAAAGGGAAGGATGTGACCGAGTACCTGCGGAACTTCGACCAGCAGGCAGAGCTTATGAACATCTCCAAGGAGAAGAAAGCAGCACTTTTCGAGTCATATACCGATCCCGAGGTCAAAAGAGAGGTCCGACAAGCTATGGAAGGATTCGACTGGGAAGAAGCCCAAGAGAAACTGAAGGAGTCCTTTGCGAGTGAGGATTCTGACCAGTCAGAAACGGCCGAGGAGAAACTAGAGATGCTTAATGAAGCGCGGCTGAAGGCTGATTTCCACGCTATTATCAAGTGGTTGAACGAGCATCAGTACCTTTTCAGGCAGATCGACGAGAAGTGGAGAGACTCCCGGAGCCAATCCCGAGCCATTTACAAAGCACTGCCCGAGGAAGTCATCGAGGGTATTTGTGAAAGGCACAACAAGAGCGTCAAGGAGATTACCATTATGAACTACAACGATCTCACTCAAATGATCAAACGATACTGCGAAAATAAGATCGAAATTCGGAAGACTCATCGCCCCAGAACCGAGGATGATACTCGCAAGGTCACTTGGGCCCCAACCCCTCCAAGAAGCTCTAGTCCCTCTGCGAAGACCACCAAGACCCCTAAGGTCCTCAAGAAGGAGCCTGATGAGACGACCAATTCGAGGATTGACGACCTTACCGCGCAGCTCACCCAGCTCTCAATCAACCTGGCAAAGGGACAGGAGACCCAGTTGCAACTTGCGCAAATCATCCAAAGAGAAAACGACAGGCAGGCAGCCGCGGGGATAGCTCAACCCTTCAGAACGAATGCCATATCATTTGATTAACCTAGGGACCACGAGAATTTCTACATGAATGCGGCCTATGGATCAGGGCGAGGTAGTTACCAGAGTCACCTGGCATGCTGGTACTGCGCAGGGAGGAACCACTTCCCCGACACTTGCGCTGACCTGGCTCATGACAAAAGCACCGGCATCGCAAGCTACGACCCCCAAGGTGGAGCTGCTCTCCTCGGAAGGGGTGATACAATGCTGCCGCCGAATCTCGTGTACCAATTCAAGAAGTTCGGAGTCCGGAAGCTCGTCCACAACTGGTTGATGCGCTTTCCGGAATCAGATTTATACCCACTGGCAAGGCGGCTTGAACAGTATAACAAAGCCGGGCTCAGGCTTGCACCAACCCAGCCCGAGAACAACATCATTGACGATTTCATCCGGAAGAACCCTGAGGCACTAGACCTCTATCGACCGAAGTATAAGTCCCCGGAAGGATTTGATCGATTGCCTAAGGAAGTCACGCGAGGGGACCGAGACATTTTAGATAGTCAGAACCCACCACCTAGGACCTCCACCAATGTGATCCTAGTCAACGAGGACTCTGCACCATTTGATCAAGCGGAAGCGCCTCAAACGCTTACCACTACGACTGTCGCTGTCAACGCCAACGCGAGGAAGAGGGTTCATGTGGAAGATATTGCCGAGGAACGAGAAGCTGCCCAGCCGATCAGGAAGTCAACCCCAACGGAGAGGACACCCATCGCCGGCAAAGAGAAGAGCCAGAGGTTTCAGACACTAGAGGAGAAGCAGGCTTCAATCATCCAGGAGTTAAGAGATAAGTATCGAGCGAAGAAGATTTCAATTCCAACAGACAAATTATTTATATTGCTGCCCCAGCTGGGCAGAGAGGTAGCGGAGGATTGCCAAGACATTGCTAATAGTGTGGAGCAGATCACCTACATCGAACCCGCGCCGTATACCACTGGAGAAGAGCAGGGATCATCTGATCAAAAGGCCCATAGCACCAATGCGGTCCAAGTCGGCGAGCAGGACTGGGGGGAGGCCTACTGGGCAGCAATCAGCAAGAGAGCCGGTGTGAACGCGATCCTCATTGACGAAGAAGCCGCAACCGACCAAACCGATGACAATACGAAGGACCTTCAGCCTGGCGATTATATCGTTACGACTAACATGGGCACTTCGGACGAGGAGACAAGAACTATAGAAGTTCGCCAGGATGGGGCCGAAACCGCAGAAAAGGTTGCATCCACAGCAAAGGAGGGAGAATCGGTTGATCAGAAGGTTAACAACATCGAACTGATGATTGAGAACCAAGGGAAGGCAGTTGCCCAGTCCCAGGAACTGCCCCGCATTCTTGTGAGACTCGACAACCCGGAAGGCAGGGTCATCGAGGCCATGGTGGATACGGGTTCTGAGGGAAACATCATCTCACAAGAACTTGCAAAAGCCTGTGGCCTCAAGATCGCCCCAGCCCGTGCCTTAACCACGTCTTTCTCCCAGGACCGAATCACTATGCTAGGGCAGACCACTGTTCGACTATACCTTGGCAATGTATGGATCCAACAGAGGATGTATGTGGCGCCCTCCAATAGAATCTCAATTCCCTTTATCCTCGGCATGCCATTCATCCGCTCAGCGAGAGTATTATTTGATCATTCGATAAGAGACGGTTCTATGCTCCTTCGATGCCAACTGGGCAATACCCGTGTCGTTACTCCGGCAGCTGGATCTATTAAATGGGAGGCCCTAACCTACGGTGTGGATAATAACGTGCCACTAAAATAAACGTTAACCTTCTATCCAAACCTGAGGTTGACTGGAAGAGTGGTTTGGAACCGGATGATGTCCCGACGTCACTGCGGTGGTTGAGTCAGGAGTCGGGGGAGGAAGTGATAGGAATCATCAAGGCGGAGACGATCAGGCAGTACCACGTGGCTTTGAAAGATGCGAATTAGTTAATTAAAAAGTGGGCAATGAAGAAGCATGAAATACGGAGGGATAAGGACCCGCCCGACCGCGGCAAGTTGGAAGAGATACTGGTTAATACCCTCTACAAAAGGAAGGGAGTCAAGATCCACCCATGAGATGACGTCCCATCAGACGGGTCTACCCTAGAAGGCGACCCTGAGTAGAAAGCAAAGAAGTGGGAGAGAGTGAGGGAGAAACTACGAGAAGATTTAAAGTACCGCGACTGGATTACCCCAAAATTCTCGGAAATCAAGCGAGGGACTCGGATTTATAGGGAATGGCTCTAGGGACTGATTGATTAAGTGGAGAGCACCCTCACTAGGGAAGAGCTTAATGTATTTCTCGAAATTATATATAATAGGGAAGCGGCACTCGCATGGGAATTTTCAGAGTGCGGGAAGCTCGACCCGCTAGTGGCGCCTCCATAGGTCATTAAGGTGGTAGAGCATAAGGCCTGGCAAGCGAAGAGCATACCTATTCCCAAGGGGTGCGAGAAAGAAGTCATCAATCTCTTGAGAACCCGGATGGAGAGAGGAATCCTAGAAGAGGGTCATGGCCCCTATAGGAACCCGTTCTTCCTTGTTCAGAAAAAGGACGGTCAGTTTCGATTGATCAATTCAG
Source organism: Fusarium phalaenopsidis (assembly GCF_050370095.1). Lineage (NCBI taxonomy): Eukaryota > Fungi > Ascomycota > Sordariomycetes > Hypocreales > Nectriaceae > Fusarium > Fusarium phalaenopsidis. Next base: position 322,058 of record NW_028145398.1, read on the forward strand.
CAACATTGATGAACAAGCACACAATCCGAGATAGCCTTATCCCTCCCGGCTGCGATGAGTTCTCTGCAGACTTTGCAATGTGCAAAATGCTGTCACTTTTGGACTTCTTCTCAGGATATGACCAGATGGAGCTCGCAGAAGTCAGCAGGGATTTGACGAGCTTTATGACGCCAATTGGGCTGCTGAGGATGTGCACGCTACCACAAGGAGCCATGAATTCCGTCGCCTAGTTCACCCGGAACATCCTCCGAATCCTGAGGGACTTGATCCCGGATGTATGTCGGTCATTCTTAGATGACATCTGCGTCAGAGGACCTACAACGGACTACGATGGGGAGGAGGCAGCCCCAGGGATACGCCGCTTCGTTCTGGAGCACCTGATCAACCTTGATAAGGTGCTAGTGAACATTGAGCTGTCAGGATGCATAGTTGCAGGCCAGAAGTCTTAATTTTGCAGAAAGATAGCTGTGGTGACTGGGTATCTCTGTGGGACCTATGGAAGGAAGCCGGAGGAGAAGAAAGTTGTGAAGATTCTGGAGTGGGAAGTCTGCCTCAATGTAGGGGAGGTGAGGTCCTTCCTCGGCGTTGTGGGATACTATTGCCAATGGATCAAATGGTTCGCATGGATCGCGAAGGCCTTGACGGACCTACTGAAGAAAGACGCCGAGTTTGTCTGGGGACCGAGTTAGAAGGAGGCCATGGAGACGTTAAAGAAAAAGGTCACGGCTCCGCCGATCCTTATTACTCTCAACTACTCTGAAGAGGCCGGGGAGGTGATTCTAATGGTTGATGCAAGCCTCTTAGGTTGGGGATGTGTTTTGATGCAAGTTGTCGACGGGAAACGAAAACCAATTCGATTCGAATCCGGTCTATGGAACCCAGCCGAAACCAAGTACGACGCGACGAAAAGAGAGTGCAGGGCGGTCCTCTATGCATTTCGCCGCCTTAGAGGCATGATTTATGGCATTCCCTTTGTCCTTGAGACCGATTCGCAAGTATTGGTCCACCAAATCAACGGCAGAGCAGACGACGTGCCTGGATCCCTCGTTTTGAGGTGGATCAGCTACCTTCTTCTCTTCGACTTCACAGTCAGACACGTACCAGGAAAGAAGAACCGCGTGGCAGACGGACTGTCACGAAAACATGCGGGACCATCTGATCAATTGGACGCGCAAGTTGAAGGGGACATTGAAGACTTCGTTGACCTCCACCTCAACATAGTTCATGTCAATGGAAAGCCCGACGTCCTAGATGGTGTCTACTCTCAAGAACATAAGAACATCGCCAAGTATTTATATACCTTTGAGGAGCCCGGAGGGCTGACTCGCTCGCAACAGCAATGGTTCAAGAGGAAAGCGCTTTCTTTCTTTGTTTAAGGATGACGCCTCTGGAAGCGACCAAAGCGAGACTATGACGCGCCTTTGCTCGTGGTAGACGATCCTAAGATACAAAAGAAGCTAATCAAGTCATATCACTTCGATAATGGCCATAAGGGCAGGGAAGTCACCTATAACCTCGTAAAAAGGAGATACTTCTAGAACGGCATATGGAACCAGATCTCCGAAGCAGTGCGATGTTGTCCTACTTATCAAGCCCACGCCCCCTGGAGACCATTAGAGGCCGTCCAGCACACCGAACCATTTGATCCAATGGTCAAGGTCCATTTCGACTGCCAATACATGCCAACGGACCAAGGATTCAAGTATCTCGCAGAGGCAAGATGTGATATGACGGGATGGGTGGAAGTGATCCCCCTGAAGAAGATCACAGCTAAAGCGCTAAGGCGCTTCGCAGCCAACCTCATATACCGGTTCGGTATGATTTCCGTGGCTGTCGTGGATGGCGGACCCGAATTCAAGAAGGAATTTCCGCCCCTGCTCGAAGAACTAGGGGTGCTACGCATCGTTACGTCCCCGTATAACCCTAAGGCCAATGGCATCAACGAGGGAGGATATTACTTAATCTCCATGGCCTTGAGGAAGATGGAGAAGGAAGGGAAGCCGAGGTGGTATAATAACTTGGAAAGAGCCCTGTTTGCGGATAGAACAGCCGCGAAGGCGCCACATGGGCACTCTCCCTTCTACCTTATCCACGGGTGGGATCTAGCGTATCCTTTGGAGGTTGATGTCCCTACTTGGCGATTGATTAATTGGGACGAAGTGTCGACGTAGGAGGACCTTATCCTTGCGAGGGTTAGGATCCTCGAAAGGAAAAACGCAGACGTGGCGGCAGCACGAGAAAAGATCGGAGCATTTAGAGCGAAGGTGGCAAGAAAGCAGAACGAGAAGAATATCTATAGGTTGAGGAGGATCCCTCTGAAGGTCAGAGACTTGGTATTGAGGTTCGATATACCACGATCAAATGATATGTCTACAAAGATGAAGATGGCGCGCAAGTGGTACGGCCTATTTCGCATCTTCAAGCACCACGACGGGGCAAACCATTATAAGCTCGAAACGCTTGATGGCTATGAAATCACGAAGTCCATTCATGGGGACCACTTGAAGAAGTTCGTGAAAGATAAAAATGGCTAGTGGGAAGGAGAATCAGATGAGGAGGAAGCGCTTGAGAGACTGAGGACAGGAAATGAAGCTCCTAAGGGCAAGAAAGAGCAAGAGAGTATGCAAGTTACGAGGAGTATGAAGGCAACAGCTGATCAAATGGTTGGTTAAGAAAGCGATGGGGAAAGTGAAGAGGAGGACAGTGGGGAGGAGGATCTTAGTGAGAAGAGCGAGATGCTATACCCAAAAAGAAGAACCCTAGTGCGCATGGAAGTATAGCTCCCTGGCTTAACTACTGAGCAAGCTGCTTAGTATGAAAGCTTCTGAGCGGGATAGGTCAAAGGAGTGACACTAGAAACCTGTGAGGAGCCTTAGGTTTCTAGTGGGGGAGGAGGAGATAGAGGAAAGTTTTCTACACCACGACACAACCACCGGAATTTTCAACAAATACAGGCATTCATTTTACGGAGGACGCACGAATCATTTGATCAGACACCAAGGACCCCGTCTAAGACACTAAGGACGCCGTCCTAGATAAGCAAGACGCAACAAAAGACAGCCGCGACACCGTCCATGACATTCTTGACAACTCACCAAGAGACAACCAGTTAGCGAAAACACAAGAGACTTAGAGCCAGGAAAGAATCAGGCAGAGGAGACACGGCAAGCGAACAAGAGGATTGACAACAGATGGGAAGCAAATGATCAATTGAAAGCAACTATGGACGCAAAACTGGACCTCACCGTTGGTCAGGCAAAAATAATAAGAACACTTTGCCACGCATAAATCCACGACTCATCTAGAGAGAGCCCTTAACTAAAACTCAATCCCTCCCAGAACCCATTCGAATCAGCCTTCTCTTCGAGAGCTGGCTCGCGTATCTCTCGAAGGAGCTCACGGTCCCGCTCCTGATTGCCATCTGCAGAAGGGTACAGGCAGGAAATGCGAGGACAAGCCACCGGGTTCAATTGATCAATTCCAACCTCACCCGGCAAATCCTTTGGGGTATCCTTCCCCTGCAGAGGCCAGTCCAGAGGACCCTCGTTGGCAGACTTCGGCTGGTACCCTGGCAAAAACTCCCACTCGCAAGGCTTCTGGTGCCAGACGCAGTTAGCGCACTTTCCGCCTATGAAACCCTTGATCGAGACGCAGGTTAAAAAGGGGTAAAGGATGTGTTCCTTGTTCCAGCTGATGTTAGTTAAGTAAGACTGGCAGTAGTGTCGGCAGAAGATGGGGTTACGGAAACCCAAAAGGGCGATCCCAAGGGCTTTTCGGTGCTCTGGGCGAGTAATCAATTGCTTAAAGAACCACCCACGAGGGTAAGCAAAGTCGGCGGGGATATAGATGGTCTGAAGGGAACGACTCGGGATCAGCGAAATGAGCTCTCTCATGACCGCATCAGGAGCGCCACAGCACTCGAAAAAGCGCTTTGCAATGGCCTTTGGGTTCTCCCGGCTAGTGTCGTCAAAGGCGAGCTCGACATACAGCGGGAAGCCATCTCGATCAAGAGCGAAGCGGGAGCAGATCCAGACCTTGAGGCACTCGTGGACCTGTTTGATCATTTGGTCAGAGAGAGACTCGAGGGCAGAAAGGATACGAGAACGAGCCTTGGGGAGATTGACGGTCCGGGCATCTGCAGGAGTCACCTTGAACCCGCCGCGGTCGTTCTACTGAGAAGAGGTGCCCTTCTGGAAGTCGGTATGGGAAATCTGAGATCGGGAGATATCTTGGATGTTGGGGAGGACATTTCGTCGCTTGTTAGCGAGAATCTCGAGGGGAGTCTGCGCAGATATGGTGAATTAATTAATCAGAAAGTGCAGAAGAGAGAGGTAAAGTTAAAGAAGGGAGGATAAGAAAATGGAGAGCACGCGGAAGTTGTATATATGTAAGGCGAAAATGTGCAAGAAGGAAAGAGCGGCGCGTTCAGGTGACCTCCACGTGAGAGACCTGCCCTCTTTCACACCTTGCACACAACCCAACTCTTCACTCATTTCCCCAAGACACGAAGACACAAGCCCTCATTGTTCATAACCGCCCACGCCAATCATTTGATCAGAACACAAAGCCTCCTTTCTGCTTGCTCATAAAGCATATGCCTTTCTTTCTCAATCAGACAAGAGCCTTTGTCTGACGACAGCCTGGTCAGCGCAGACTAGTGATCGCTTCCAAAACCGACCTTCTCCTCTCTTGAGCTGACAAGCATAAAGAACGATTGATCCCTCTCCATTTGATCAGATGAAACAACATAACACCACAGCTATACACCGCAACATCAAACACCAAACGACAAGAGACTCTTCAAACGACAACAACCCCATACATTCGAGCACGTCCTGAACCCTCAAGATGCCTCCACCTTCGCAGCCGACCGTTTTCTTCGCCCCTGCTGACCACACGAGGTTCATGAAGAAGGGGAAGATGGCCTACCTGGTGGCCCGAGTCAATCACTTTGGAGGAGCAGGAAGTTTCCTTAAGAAGCACGAAAGCTTCCCAGACACGATCGAGGAGCTATACGATTCCGAATAGCCGCCCTTCTTCCAGCCGCGAGACGAATAGGATCACTAGGATCCGGCAACCTTCGAATACCCTGACGATTTAGACGACGACCTTTTAATCAAATCAAAGCTCGGGAAGGATAGGCTCCAGAGGTACTACTTCAATAACCCTGCCTACAAAGTGACGTAGGCAGAGCACGCACGCTGCCTCTGGCGCATACACCAGGGCCTAGAGAAAGACGACACGATGCTCCTTAACGACTCAATCTCAGCTATGCTACGGATGCTTGGGAACAGACTTAAGAAGGTTACAACTATTACCCGCTTTGAGATCAAAATCAGGGGGAAGACTCCGAAGCGCAACTCTAACTAGGAGCAGCCTACACCATTCCTCCCTAATAGCTACGAGAGAATCCGAACCTACGCTGACATGGGATTTAGAGGGGCTCGGAAGTGGCGTAAAGCCTACTATGGGAAGAGATTCTTCGTGGGCTTTTTCAGACACGCGTACAATAAACACTTCACTACCTTCATATGGGATAAAATCAAGGGCGACTTATACCATTTTGACACCTTGTTATATGATCAAAAGGTCCGGGCGAAGAACGTATCCCTGGCTTAGCGGGAGCATCTCTCTCTAGCCGGTCAGCTATACCACTTCAATATCTACTCTATCCCTTTGACCCCATAGCAAGGAACCTAGGAGTGCGGTCTCCTTAGCACACTCTGCCTCTTCTAAACTCTCTGAGGACTAGTGGGAGTAACTAGCAGCGAGCTTGCTACGATTTGCCCTCTAATGACCTTAAGCATCGATGGGAATGAGGAGGCGCCCTCGGAACCATTTGATCTATTGGTTCGAGACTGGTTGCTGGACTCCTAGACCAAGGCAGGAAGGCCTAGAGATATTATATACAACGACAATCTAGACGGGGTTCGAGGCATTTACTAGACCATGATCATGGATGAGATTGGGATTAAAGACGGGTTCTTCCAGCGCAGGAGCAGGAACGGCAAGCTTATCCCGAAATGCCAGTCCCTCTACGCAGATATGATTAGTTATAAGCCGACCGAAATGTCTTAAGAGATACCTAAGGACCAGCTTTATACCGACTGGGGTGGATACGTGCTAGTAGACGTAAGGGATATCGGCCATATTAGTAATTAGAGAACCCACCGCCTGATTCTAGTTCCTCGGATTACCCCTGCCGATAAAGAAAGGCTCCCTTTAGGCCCTAGGCCTTTTGCGGTCCTAATCTCTGGGGTAGCCTTCCCTGACTTGCCTGCCTAATTGATCAAATAGTATAACGACTAAGGGGTAGAAGTCAAGAACAATGCGCCTATCTTCTAAGGGGAAGAAGTTATCTCGTCTAACTCTAACGATTCCGGCAAGAAAAAGAAGAAGCCAGTGATCAAAGGGGTCAAGTCTTCTACCCCGGCGCCCCCTGACAAGACAAGTTAACCTTGGACCCCGAGTGGGCCTCTTAAGAAGCTATCCCTGGGAACTCCGAAGCGACTACGGCCTTCATCGAATAGCGGGTCTAAATGTCAACAGTCCTAAAGCCCTTCCTCTTTAGAGGGCGCGAATGACCCGACTGGGGAGTAAGAGTCGTCGAAAGCGTCTAATTAAATAATAGACGAATACGGCTAGGGCAAGGCTAGAGATGGGCGGCCTTATATCATCGAAGAAGGACCTAGCATCCGCGGGGCTGAGAACTTTATCTGCTTAGACTATGAGAGCGATGAGGAATTGGTATCGAAAAGGAGGCCAACTAGGCCAGCTACGTAGATCATGTCGGCTAAGCCAGGAGAAAAGGACTGGCTCGGCTAGGTACGTGGCCGACCAATGCAACGGTTGCTGACTGGCAACTACTCTACTCATATTCCCGCCGGCCTGGTGAGACCCTCGCAATGGGATGAGATCTTGGCCACTGCCGCCCAGCTATGGATGCCCGCTACGGCAGCAAAGGAGGGCCGGGATGAAAGAATAAAGAAGCGATAGAAGAGCAGAGACGGTTGATTAATTGATTCGAGATAGGTAGGAGTTATGAGAACGATGGGGAGCTGGGTGAGAAGCGATATAGGGTATGACCGGAGGGTTTTCTTTACGAGGCTTCTTGGGAGCCATGAGGATAGGCATTGAAGCCTCGTGGGGAGCTATGAGTTAGGGGAAAAAGGTGCTAAGCTATTTTAGGCTATTAAGTAATTTCCTATATATAGAAAAAGGTCAGAGACCAATTGCCTTCGGCTATCAGCATTATCATCACTATTATCATAGTTAATAAGAAAGGAGCAGCTTTTAGGCTCTTTCTCTAACTAAATCTCTATTGCTATTAATTAATTAATTGCCCTTACTATTTTATATTATATTTGCCTCACCGAGAAGTATATGGGATCCTTCTTTAGAAGTCTTTAAGAAAAGTTATATGACTATATAAACTAGCTATAGTTGGTGTGTTTTGTTCCTCTAACAAAATAGCCACAAAAGTTACCACTTTATTAAATTTAAGAGATATTATAAGGAAAATAAAATTATTAGGCTTTATATGCTATCTTATTCCTCTTATTTACTTTAGCCCCTTAATATTAGGTACTTTAGCGTGCTTAAGAGTGCTTATAGTTAAGAAATAAAGCATCTAATTAAATACTTTATAACCCACGTTTTAAAGACTAAGTTCTTTCTAGCCTTCTATGCCGCATTTTAAGCTACTATAATAAAATGAAATATTAAGGGGGCTTTTAGAGGAGCTAGGCTTATTCCTCTTAATGCAGAAAATATAATCTCAAAGCTTAATATGCAGCTATATACGCCAACGCCGGTTAAGGAGGCAGCTAAACTATTAACCCCTTAGGCCTTAAGGACCCCAAAGACTATGCTTAAGGCTAGATCTTAGTCTAAATACCTCGAAAGACGAATTAGAAGGCATCAGAGTAGCTCCCTAGAGTTAATTTTAGAAGCTCTATAGTCTCTTGCAAAGGGGACAAAGGCAGTTATATATTAGGTAGCCTTATTAACCGCTAAGAATAAAGACCTTTGAGAGGCAAATAAGATACTAAGCCGGCGCCGGAGGGCAAAAAGAACCCGACTATAGAAAAGAGGGGTAATAATGGTAGAGGAAAGAAGGCAAGTAATTAATTAGATAGATATTAATGCGTAGGTAGTGGCTAAATCGTCGAGAAGTAGTGGTTAAGGGAGGTTAACGTGACTAGGTATTCGGCGTTATAGTATCTGCGGTAAGCCCGGCTATAATATAAGGACCTATTAGGTAGTGATTAAGATATTAAGGGAAGAATATAGTAAGTAGTTTTAATTAATTAAATAATTTATAGTATTTTTATAATAATTTTTATCTTTAAGGTAGAGATTTTTAATATACTTATTTATTTAATATACTTACTTATTATATATATTAATTTTTTTAAAAGTTTATAAAAGTTAAGGTAGGTTTTATTATAAAGGAATAGCTTAACTTTAAAATTATATCTTATTTAGGTATAATTTAAATTTCATAGAATTTTTAAAGAAATTTTCTTTTTTAATAAGATTTATACTATAGGGTAAAAGTATGGCGCTTACTTGTCTGCGGCGCTCGCTTATTATATATATTAGTTATATTATAAAATAGTTATTTAGGACTAATAATTTATCCCCCTTGCTTACGTCTTAGACCTACCCCTGCCTGCCCCCTTGTATAGTTATTAGTCTATGCCCATAACCCTAAATAGTATTTTAGCCTAAACTACTACTAGCCTTTTAGTTAGGGTATCCCCGCCCATCACCAAGTTCATCATCGACTACAGCAACATCGGCAAGACATACGAGGACCATAACTCGGTCGGCGCCGGCTTCTCCATCACGCGCGAGAGCTGTGCGAGATGGATGGTGGACGTGGCGGAGGGGAAGATGGGAGACGAGTTTAGCAACAAAAGGGCCATTTTCTCAAACTGAGCCTCGGAGTTGGCGCTTCTTGTCGACACTGCAGCCTGTGTTGGTAACAGATGGGAGGTTAGCACCAGTCGCAACTGAAGAGCAGCTTCACTTTAGGCAGACTCGCTCGGATTTAACGAGCCTGTTGCCTGGAAGAAACTAGTTAGGTATGAGAGATAGTCTTGTATAAAGCATTCGAGCGATGGAACATAACAGCAATGCTTTCAACTTCACTAATAACTTGACCTGCAGTGCCGACAAGGGGGGGTCAATCTATGATGTCCTTGTCTAAATCATAACTAATTGCCCTCGATCCACTCCGCTTTGGAGATACACGAGTCCCTGCTCACTTGCCTCCACCGGTGACTTTCATCCCCATCTTGTCCACATCAGCAGGGAGCGTGGCGAACCGCGACATTGCCTGCTGAACGGTGTCTTTATTCATGGGCATACCAGACTTGAACATGTCCTCCATCAGCCTGAAGTAGTTGATGTAGAAAGACGGCGTAAAGGTGTTGAAGAAGCGCGCCTCCACGTCGCCGGGGTTGGAGAAGGTATGGGGAGCGCGGGTCGGCACCACGACGTAGTCCCCGGCCTGGGCATCCACCGTCTTACCCTCGGGAGCGTGGAAGCGAATAGTGCCCGCCGTGACGAGGAAAGTCTCGTCATGCATCTCGTGCCAGTGCGCCGGAGGACCATCCATCTTGGCGGGAATGGTGAACTCGGCTGCGCCCAGACGATTATCTGTAGGAAGCCATCCAGTCAGCCTCACGTTGGATCCTGACAGCCAATCTCGTGCTGGACGGTGGTGCAATACCAGTGTTTGAGCCGTCCTCCAGAACCCGACAGATGATAGGTCCAATGCGGATAATGTCACCAGCTTTGGCCGGGACGAACGAGATTGGCCGATCCGGCGTAGCCATGGCTTTCATTGCAGCTTCCTCGTCCATGATTGTGACGGAATACGGACAAAGAGTTGGGGGGACGAGTAACCAGATGGCACGACACAGCGCGTGGATTGCGTTTAGTTTTTACTTCAGGTGAACCAAGCAGTGGGATGAGACGGTCTTTATATATGTAGCCTCTGAGATACATGCATCTAATCGTAGGTGGTGGCCTGAAGACTTGGACCGAAAATACGGTGCCGTGTTTGCCGACTCTAGAACCAAGCATATAACGAGGTACCCAATCCTCAGCTATGTCAAGATTGTGCGCGTCAGCATCGAAAGCCAACAGGACTCGGCCGACACGAAGCAATCGTGTGATTGGCGATGTCGTTTATATGAACGGATCCGGCTTAGTCGAAGGCGTTGTCTGTCCCGCTCCTTTGCAGGGCCCAGGCAGGGTCAAGACAAGCGGTATGAGCAGTGCTCAAAATTGCTACCCCCAGCCAGCTGGGCATAAGCCCACCTGTAATACCCGAAACGAGATCCCGAGCCAACTTGGTCATAATATCCAGGGCTTCTGCCGGCGAGTTCTTTGGCTCCTGGGCCGGGCCGTCGAACCGCCGCCATACCTCGATGAAGCGTTGCTGGCCCTCGTTAAGACCAGCGCTCTGCCATCAGATTCGGAATCGGAAGAGGTCCAATTGAAGCCGCCCACTCCCCCCAAGGCCAAATCGTTTTTCAGAGTGTGGGCCTGGGAGGCATCGTCTTTGTTGCTCAGCCTCTCATCATTCATCTGTAAGTTGACGGCTACAACACAGCTACCCATTCCACATCCACTGACCAAAAAATGCCTCCTTTTTGTCAACAGGCATTATCGTTGTTCTGGCCCATTTCGATCAGAAGGGCCTACCCAACTGGCCGCTCAGCATCGCACTGAACTCCTTCCTCGCCTTCTTCACCACCCTGGCCAAGGCGGCCTTCATGTTACCCGTCTCGGCCGCCATCAGCCAGACCCATTGGAGCTGGTTCCTTCGGCCGCGCCCACTATACGATTTTCAGGTCCTCGATCAAGCTAGCAGAGGAGCCTGGGGCTCTATGACGTTGCTATCCCGATGGCGGATTCAATGGGGGCCCACCATCGCGCTCGGCGCTTTGCTCATGATCGTGAGCGCCGTCACGTCTACAGTCACTCAGCTGGCCATCAAATACCCCATTAGGAACAAGGAAGTGCCACGGGGTGCTTACACCAGGGCTATCCGGCAGATCGAATCTCCGTTGGACTCGGCGGCACATGGGGCAAGTACTGCTATCGTGTTGGGCATTGTAACAGACAAGACAAACTTTGAGAGCCCGATACCCCCTCTCGCAGCATTTTGTTCGACTACAAACTGCACCTTCTACAGGTACTACACGTTGGGTGTTTGCATGGAGATTGCCAACATCTCCTCCCAACTAAAGATCGGACAGTTTGACGACCTGAATTCAACTCATGCGCCTCTGATCAACCAGTTTGAGAACCAACTGTCCTACAGACCACCCGGCTACAAGTTGTGGAAGGCATCCCTCCCAGGCGGCTACGACTTGGTTCACCACAGTGCCGGCGCCCTCATCCTCGACATGCTGGCCGGGAATGAGACGTTTGGATTCCACGACCAAGCGGACTTGTTACAAACCAGGATCAGCTCCATGGTGCTGATATACAGTTCCCCGATTTATAGAGACATTTCGAAAGGCATTCTGACCCCCGAGGGAATCTTCAGAATGACCAAAGAAGTACGGCATGAGGCTCTGGAGGTCTTGTTTCACCTTTGCGTCTAGACGAATGAAACTCAAGTACAGGGGGGAGTTGAACGAATTCGCTTGGTTGGCTCGCTTGCCAAACCAGCTGAAGTTGCGGAGGACGGCCCCTTTTCCTTGGAGATGAGCTGCACAGGCCCAGTGTTTGATCCACAAAGGACATGTGTGCCAAGACATGACCAGTGGAACAAGACGCTTGTCCTCGAAAGCCTCAGTGGGGATTCCCGGGAACAAGTGGGCAATTTCAGTGCTAACTATGAGGCCATGGAAGAGATTGCCGAGGCACTGAAGGCTACCGCTGTTGGCTATGTAATAAGCTGGTATAGCCCTCCTGGGTTTTCGGATGCTCGTTCGCTGATTCTGGGATACGAGTTTGCCACGGCCCTCTGGCGATTAGCTCTCTTCTATCCTCGTCACATACTTGCCGATGCCGTTCGCAATGAAAGTGTCAAGAACATCTTTTTAAATTTCGCAACTTCATTGAGCTCAATGTAAGTCTATCTCTTCCTTTATCCTTACGCCTGCTATTCTGGTCCATGACTCTCGCGCTGACTTGTGGATAGATTTCGCGAGGAGTCGCAATGGAACTTTACACATTATGGATACAACATCACCGGAACTGCGTGTGAGAATGAGTCTTATGTGCAAATCAGATGGGGGTGGCTCTCGTTCCTTTGCATTGAGCTTGTTCTTGCAACCACCGTTCTCGTCTTCATGATTGTTACCCAGAGCAGCAGCGATGAAATTGATTGTTCGCACGACCTCAAAGACTCGTCCTTGGCTACTATGGTCGCTCTTGATAGCAACTGCCGCAATCTGGTGGGTGACGGGCTTCGGCCGGTAAGCGAGCTGGAGGAGATGGCAAAGGGGGTTCGATCGAGGATGAAGGGGAATCAGCTTGTCCCTATTGACAGGGTTGACCCCGGGAGCTATGAGTAGCTCTGCCCAGAAAACACAAACGAAAACAGAGCGGTGACATCATGAGAAGCATTGGGTGGCGTTAGTTAGACAAGTTGGACTGGTAGAGTCTTATAGTTGGATTTTCTTTTGGGCATTGAGCATCTAGGTGTGTTGTTGCGGTGTGATCTGCTGGGCCGTCTTTAGGCTCTATACATCTAAATACGAACCACAATAGCTATATATGAAAATGGGTGTTGGGAACTAGAACAGCTCCTTCTATCAATATGGACGCACCCAGGTCGCAGTAGCCTTCTGGTATTCTACTGTGCTTCCGGAGAAGAGACCTTGTTAGGAGAACTCTTGGTGGTGTGGAAGTTCTCAAACCTGATCCCATTCATAAAAGTCCGCCCCATGTCATCCATCCACGGCTGTGTCTTGTCCTTGAACGAGCACTCGTGCTTGGGGGTTCCGAATGACCTGTCAGTCCTCCATGTCGGCGAGTTCAGCCCCGATACAAACCTCCGCCACTCCACGACGCTCTTCTCTTGAGCTATCCGACCTGCTGGCTTTGGGATCTCAAAGCCGCCTTCACGCATCTGCTTCATGAGCGAGCCGAGGAGCATGCATGAACACTCGACGCTGCAGCCGTCGGTGGTGGCCCAGAGCGATTCCAGCATGCCGTACAAGTTGTCGATGATCTGATCAACGAGGGATTGCCTTCGAGATTCGACCTTTTCTGTAAGAGCGTCAGTGGGCGTGTGAGGGACGGGGCGGATACATTACTCACCCAGAATCGTGTTTGGTATCGGCAGATTGGTTTGCACCGGACTTCTGCTGTGTTTCAAAATGACACTGACCATGGAGTTGAATAGATCGTTGGCCGAAAATACCCAGGCGACAAACATCCAGGACAAGCAGGATTTGCTATAATCTTGTGGAATCGCATCACGATGTGCGGCAACCCACTTGTCTGCAAAGATCTCGACGATCTCGTGACACTGGTAGTAGTCAACGAGCAATGCCATCTGTTCCAGCATGTTGAGGTCGACAGCCTTGGGTGCGCTTCTGTGATGGCCGTGGATGATGTCCAGCAGGATGAGCAGGGCTTCGGCGTTCCACTCAAAGGCCTTGATCTCGTAGAGGCCTCGCTCGTTGCGGACCGTTTCGCTGAATGGGCCGTCGAGCATGGCCTTGAAGACTGGTGAGGCGAGTATCAAATGTGCTGATGAAACGCGAAACCGTATCTCGACGGGTTGAAAATTCTCATCGTAGGGCTTCAAACCTTGAACATCAGCGGGTTCGTGGGTGGAAGCAGAGCGGTCGCAGAAGACATCGATGACAGTCTTGTCAGTTGGAGGCTCGCCATTAACTGTTTCTGGAGAGTCTGCCTCAACAGCAGCAGAGTCTGACTCGACAGCAGGCTCTTCTTGATTGGGCTCTTTGTGTTTGTCCAAGTTTGGTCGACGTAGGATCAATTCCGTGTCGCCTTTGGGGTCGAGCACCAATAGTGACGTCTTCATGTTGATTACTTTGGTCTCGAGAACAATGATAGGGGTCAAGTTACCCAGGAATGAGCCCTACCTCGAGGGCAGCTTTATTTAGAGCGTGCTGAATGAAACGCCCGTTGCCAGGCCCCTGGGAGCTGAACGCTGCCCCTGCGGGTTGTCTCCAGAGCTGAAGCCAGTCTGCAGGCCACCCTTGCATGAGCGAATCAAAACTCGACGTAACCGCGCAGAGGCAGTTCCGCTCTATTTTCGTCTTGATCATCTGAATTTCGATTCCGGTGTTGCCAAAGCCGGCAATCTGTCACCTTCCCAGCGCTACGAGGGACCTGTCGCTTGGTGATCTGCCGGGTGCAGGTTATAGCAGACCTTGGCTGGCCAATACAAGGCAGAGGCAGTCAAGTTGATTAACCCGTCTCGCTGGCAAACTTCATGCATTAGAGACAAGCGATCGTACCGCCATGGAATGCCAAGTTTGCCAAGACCGGGCCGGATCAGTTTCCGTCTTGCCAGCCAGCCCTACACTGCCTTGTCGACCCTGGACTGGTCATGAGAGGAGCAATGGCCTTGGCAAGGCGGACGAGGCCTTCTTTTCACAACTCCTTTCTTCTCTCGGCACAAGGCCACCCAATACCCCATAGCCACCATGTGCCGCGGGCGAATTGTTTTGATGCAGCGGCTTCGCCTTTCAATCGCCGCCTCAAATACTTCATTATTGGGTTCCATTGTAGTTGCGCGTTTGCCTGGGCTTACTGCGAGCCTACTTCCTCCTCAGTCCTACATGTACCAGCCCTCTCGTCGCGCGATGATTCCTCTCACACTCTTCTTGGCAAAACGTGCTACGCTTATAGAAAAAGAAATCCATTTTACCCTTGTCGTAGTAGCAGACTCTCTTTCCACAACGTCAATATGACCTGCCAAGCCGTAAGTTCTTCGGACTCTAATATTGCGGGCCCAAGTGTAAGTAAAGAACCCTGTCCAGTTATTGGCCGAGACATCTTATCATCTGGTAGGTAATCATCGGCTTCAGTTTCCAGGCTGGACTATCCGTAATCCTGTCTATCTGCTCTAGACTCCTGTGGATGTCTGCTGAGGGTCGTCTGATACTCCGCCGTTATTTCAACTTCAACCAGGGATTGGTTCCATTGAGGAGGAAGGCTATAGACAACGTTCTCATGAAACTCTGCCAAGTTCAGATCTTTAATGGTAGGCGTTTTTCATTGTCTGTTCCTGGCGTGCATTCTGATCGCATTCAGGACTAGGGCTTTTGCGGACAGCAACAATCCGACATGATTCACTCACACTCTACCACTGTTTCATACTGTTTGCACAGTCAACTTCACGAGGTGAGGGGAAGTATCAAGGCCAGATAAGTCAAACTCATATCAGGTTAATAGAAATCCACTAGCATTACTCTTTGTGCGGGTATAACTGTCGTCCCTCACCGGGCTTCAATCCGAGGCGCTGTCAGACACTTGTATTTCATTGTCTTTGTTCTTCTTTATCTTACATTTGTTATTTTATACGGCATTAAACTTGAACGGTGGGATGAGAATACGCCAGGCTATTGCTATCATTCTTGGTGGGAAGACGATCATCCATCGTTTGACCGCTTGATACTGGGTCTTTTCTGCACCGTATCTCTTGGCCTCACTTTCTTCGGCTTCGGCATCAGTGGTTGGATTGCTGATGACGGAAGGCTTCTTCAAAGTTTACTGAGATCTCTTGGAGACTGGCTTCATATACCTTGGGTTCTTCAGATGGAGATATGGACATTGGTAACGGTCTATGCAGCCGCGCTCTACTTCCCTGTGCTGATCTTGTTCATAATGGATTTGAGGCGTTTGGATGGAAGGTTTTTGAGTGGGGGGCTCTGAGAATGATTGGGGATTTGGTCAAATGATCGCTCTGCGTTGGCTTTTGCCAGTGCAACGACTTGCGTGCAAGAGTATGACAGTAAGACTGGCTTGATTATTCTTCTCTGGCTTATAGTTGCTGACTTGAATGAGCAAAGACTGACGAAAAGACAAGAAGGCATGGAGAGCTCACCAGGCAGAACGGCAGAGCGAGAGAGAAGGGCTGTTGGAGAACCGCGAAGAAGTGTAGTAGTCCGATCTGGAAGTAATATCTATGAAATAGAAGCAGGAAAGGGCCAATAGTTGAGATTTTTCTGCTATTTAAATCGCTAAGTTGCTTCTATTGTCAAAGCGCAGGTTCATGGTGTTGTAGAGGCCTGCTTGTCCAGGTAAGTTGTTGAACTGGTCAGGTCGTATGTAGTGTCTGCAGTTCAAAGTCTGATTCAACTACAAGTCCATGATAGATATTGAAATTTGATTTACTTTAACTTCAACTGCTGTTTTACCCACAATCACCACTCATTTTACAGTGTTTCTAAAAATCTTCAACATGTCCACCGAATCGGGGCATAGTCAAGGCTGCTGATAGCGAGACTCATATGGAGACACGATCCAGTCATCAATGACCTTGAAAGCTTCTACCTTACGGAATGTATCTAGCCATCCGTGCTAGCGATAGATTTGCCTCACATACTAGATATCCAACTCAGTTCCCCATTCCTCGGTCTGGGCACGCAATTCGGCCTCTGTGATTGTATCCTTTCGCTCAGGCGCCTTCTTTGCCTCGATAGTTATCCTGCCTCGGCCGGGAATGAGCTTCAAGCTCCGATACTGTTCTTTAAGGTTCTCAAAGAATGTCTCGGCCTAAACCGCATTCAACATGTCACCTGCAACCATGTCCTCGTGGATCTCGTAGTCCTTGACGTTGAGCCACAATTGACGTTAGAAGCTCTCATGGCCCTCAGTGATGCATACCGCATCACTCGGGTCCATCTGCTCTCCCTCTTCAGACCAGATCTCGAGACCCTCGTGATAATCCTTATATTGCTCGTATTTTTCGCGCGTACAAGTGGTAAAGTCAAGCAACCGCGACTTGAAGTGGACCCAAGAGGTACACCTGCTATCAAAGTAGGGTAGATGGCGTAATACCTCGATTAGCGTAGCCGGACTTGCAGTGTCCACAGGGCTCTGGGGTAATCTGGGGCGATCCGCTGGCTGGCGGGACCTTGAGATCAGCCTTGTCGTATTGCAGGGCGGTGAGAAAGGTATAAAAGTCGAGAAGGATAGCCGCAAGTTCGTCTGGTTTGTAACGTGACTCGCCCACCTCAGAAGTATCAGACTTCAGAGGGTCCATCCTCTGAGGAGGGAGGCCTTGGTGAGTTGCCTGGACCGCACATTGTAGCTTGGAAGAAGTGGTGTTTGAGATCTGGTGGAAAAGCCACTTGTCTGGTGTGCGGAGGGACTGAGATATTTATACGCGAGGGAGAGGCATTGCTTGGCATCGTATGCTCATATTGATCAGGTGCTCGAGCGAGCAGCCAACCAACATGACCGGGGTCCAGGTCAAGTGACTGGCTTCATAGACCAATAGGAACGATCTGGAGTATGACAGAGTTATGGTTATGGTTAACTAGACTACGAATGGGTCAGGATTAAATGAGCACCAGCACCAGTGGGCCTTGACGATGGAGCATTGGTGTTTCGGTGATTGCCTCCATCGTATACGGCTTGCTACGATACAACTACCACTCATTCTCCCTATATCGAAAGTCCCACTCTCTAGACTTCTCTCACGACTGTATATCATGACAGGCGTACACAATTAGAAGCCCTTCGGCTTCAGCCCTGAGGACCAAGTCATCTTGGTTGCTTCAAACTCGGCCGGGCCGCTGATCACGGTTTCTGTAACGAGTTTAATGACATTAGTTAGCTACTAAAATATGGCGGCAGTTGTTGTTTCAAAGTTATAGACTTACCATGGCAAATGGAATTCGGCGACGGACTTCTCGCCAAAGAACATAAGAACCCAGGGCACCACCCCGAGTGCTATTGCGCTACCGCCTAATATACTCCCTACCCGCGCCTCCCTAAGGCGATAGAATAATACCGTTGTGATGAGAGGAAATGCACCACTGAGAATATTTAGGCAGAAGGGCAGAGTAGCTAGTGCCGACGACACGAACGGGCCGTATATATTAGCTATATAGTTAAGGGATAAGAAGAAGGGACTGGCTTTATAAAGCGAAAATCTATAGACCTAATATATATAATAAGCAAGTTAGCTATGCAAGCAAGTTAGCTACTTTTCCTTACCCTAAAGATTAAAAATTATAATAAAAATACTATAAATTATCTAATTAATTAAAACTACTTACTATACTCTTCCCTAGATATCTTAATAACTACCTAATAGGTCCTTATATTATAGCTAGGCTTACCGTAGATACTATAATGCTAAATACTTAGTTATATTAACCTCCTTTAATTACTACTCCTTAATAATTTAGCTACTACCTATATATTAATATCTATTTAATTAATTACTTACCTTCCTTTTTTTATTATTATTACCCCTCTTTTTTATAATTAGGTCCTTTTTACCCTCTAGCGCTAGCTTAATATCTTATTTACTAGTTAAAGCTCTTAGACCTCTGCCCTTATTAGAGCTATTTTATATATATTTCCCTTTAGTGCCTTAGTAATTAACTTTATAGCCTTAATAATTAACTTAGGGGAGCTATTATAATGCCTTTTAATTTATCTCTTAAGGTATTTAGACTAAGATTAGGCCTTAAGCATAGTCTTTAAGGTCTTTAAAACCCAAGGGTTTAATAATTTAGCCTCCTCCTTAGTAGGTGTAACGGTCCAGCTGAGTATATTAACAACTAGCTAAACGACTCTAATAAGTATCCTAAAGCTAAGGAAGAAAGGAAAAGAAAGTGAAAAAGGAGAAGTAAAAAGAGCCCCTTTTAGCTATTGAGCTTATGTGGGTCTTAGTCAAGAGTGTAAGCCGAGACCCCCACGGGCTTAGTCTATTATAATACCCCCCTCCTCTCCTCTTCTAGGGGGAGGTTTAAATCCTATCTTGCTATGCTAAGCCTTATAGCGTGCTAAGGCTGCTATATTAACTATTTAATTAAGTGGTTCCTATATTAGCTTTATATAGCTTATTTATTTCACTAGGGCTTTTTATTACTTATATACCTTCTTAACTTATAAGATCTCTTTAATTTTATATTCCTCGCTATTATTTATTAATATAGTAAGCGGCTAATAATTATTAAACCGCTAGGAAGGTAATAAGTTATTTATAGCTAGCTATAAGAGGGAAATATAAAATATATTATAGATCCCTAGGGGGGTATTAAGGCGGTAAGTATATAATCTAATAGTCTTAAGGATAGTATACTTAGCTAAGAGCTAGTTAAACTTCCTAGAGGGTTAGTCTAAATATATATAATAGAGTTATAGTTATATTTTATCTCTTAGTTTAAACTAATTAGATAATTACTATTAGGTATTTATATTCTCCTCTTATCGCTCTTATGCTAAGGCTATCGCGGCCTATGCCTATTTAGTAGCTTCTTTTAGTCTTTAGATAATAGACTTAGCCCGAGCTACTAGCGACTTCCCATCTAGTCGGAGCTATTTATTAATCTCGATAGGTTCTAGGTTATAGCTATGCATAAGAAAGAATAGACTTAGTCCTATAGATATTACTAGACAGTTATTAATAGCCACTACTGCTGCAGGCAGGAGTTTGTCCTAGTTATCCTATGCATAGGTAGCAAAAATATAAATATATCTCTTAACCTCTTAATTAGCCCTCTTTATAGCTCTATTAGTCTCAGGGTGCCAGGCTATTAATAGCCTCTATTAGATATAGAGCAGCTTATATAGCCTCTTTTATATTTAGCTTATAAATTAGGTCCCTTTATTTATTATAATTCCCCTAGGGATATTATAGTATTAGATAAAGTACCGTAATAAGGTCTTAGTAATAGCATTAGTTATAATCTCCTTTATAGGTTTAAGGATAATACTCTTTAAGAGATAGTTTATAATAACTATAAGGTTTATAAAACTATTTAATTAAGTAGGTAAGAGGTTTATAATAAAGTTAATAAATATCTCTAATTAGATTTAGTCTGGGATTAGGAGTAGCTTTAAGAGGCTATAGCGTTTTTCTCTTTAGATAATACTTTAGCCGCAAGTATTATAATTCTATATAAATTACTATATATCTAAGTTAAGTCCTAGCTAATAAAACTATCTATTAATAAGGGACTTTAATATATCCTATCCTAGGTAACTAATAAGTACTAAATTATATATATCTTAGATAATCCTTATATAAAGCGGCTTATAGCTTAGGACCTATATTTACTTATGCTAATAAAGCTATTCTCCCTCGTTAATTAAGCATTTAAATAGTATAATAAAGAGTCCCTACTATAAAGGTAGCTACCTTTTACCTTATTATATAGCCTTATAGATTAGCTAGTATTAGTTATATTACTATAATCCTTAGTCTCATAGTTATTATAATTAATTATTAGCAAAAAGGTTCTTAATTTATTTATCTTAATTTACTTCTTAATCTCTAGGTTAGTTTATATTACCCTTCGAAATATAGCCTACTTTTCCCCTTATAATTAGATACTTCTTATCTTTCTTTTTACTTAGCTATAAGAGCTATAGGTATTAGCCTTTAATCTAGTTATCCTTATAATCCTCTAGTATATCTTACTCTTATTATAAGAGGGCATCTAGGATAATAGCCTCTTTACTAGGTTAAAATTAGATTATAAAGTTAAACCGCGATAATATCTTTACTTAGTAGACCTACCTTTTACTAAGTTATTATTTCTTTATAAAGTATTAAAGGTTAAGGTAATTTATAAAGATTAAGAAAGAGGCTATATTTCTTAATTTTATATCTTAGTATTTTAAATAATAAATAATTATAAGTAACGTACATGTATAGCAAGTGCACCGGACAAGCGAGTGCACTACTTGTATTTTTACCTAAAAAGAGAAAATTAAAAAATACCTTAAAATTTGAGATCTTACTTAAATTTAGTAAGATTTTAGTAAAATACTATTTATATATTATATAATCTTATATAATTCTCTAAAAAAATTCTAAGGAAATCCTTTATAAGGTAGTTTAGAAATAAGCTTATTTACACTATATACTTAGCTAGTTCTCTATAAAGGGACTTTTTTAAAAATCTAAAAAAATTATCCTAAGATTTCTTAAAATATTAGGTTTATAAAAATACTTTTTTTATATTTATAGCTATTTTATAGAAAAAGTTAGGAAGTCTAGGGTAGGCTATTTTTAGCAGTACAGTATAGTAGTGCACTCGCTTGTCCGGTGCACTCGCTATACATATACGTTAGCTCTTTATTATAAATTAAATAATTATATTTAATAAGTAGGTTTTTCTTTAAGAAAAAAGCTATTAATTAAAAGACTTTATTTTTTCTTACTTATAAAAAGATACCCTTAGTAATATATTTAAAAGAGTTAATTTTAAGGATTATCTCTTAGTTAAGGTCTTATTAGGCTAATATAAGTGCGTTAATAAGAAGTGCTTTAAGCTCCTTAAAGGCTATTTAGTAATTATTTAACTAAATAAATATAGCTTCTTTTTTTATTAGGGCTATAAGAGGTAATATAATAAAAGAGAACCTCGGGATAAATTACTAATAATAATTTATAAAGCCTAAAAACCTTTTAACTTTCTTAACTAAATAGGGCTACTCTTATAATTAAATTACTTTTACCTTCTCTAGGTTAACTTAAATTCCTCGCCTAGCTTTAATAATAAATCTAAGGTATTTAATACTTATAGTCTTAAATTTATATTTATTAATATTAATTTATAGGCTTACCTCTTATAACCTCTAGAGGACTAGCTTTACCTTTTTCTTATAATTAGCTAAGGACCTATCTAAGTAAATAAGAATATTATTAATATAGGCTAAGTAAAACTTATCTAGGTAGTCTTATAATATATAATTAATATATTATTAAAAGGTTATTAAGGCGCCTATAAGGCTAAATAGTATAACTAGTTATTTATAAAGGCTAACATATATAATAAGCATATATACCAAACAAGTATGTGCACTACTTTTCCTATACCCATAAGATAGAAGCCGCAATAAAAACATCATAAACCATTTAATCAATTAAAACTACTCACTATACTCTTCCCCAGACGTCTCAATCACTACCTGATAGGTCCTTGCATTATGGCCGGGCTTGCCGCAGATACCACAACGCCGAATACCCGGTCGCGCCGACCTTCCTTGACCACTACTTCTCGACGATTCCGCCACTACCTGCGCATCAATATCCATTTGATTAATTGCTTGCCGTCCTTCCTCTACCGTTATTACCCCTCTTTTCTATAGTCAGGTCCTTTTTGCCCTCCGGCGCCGGCTTAGTATCTCATTCGCCTATTTAAGGTCTTTAACCCGAGCCTCGAGTAAGGCAACCTTATGCATAACTATCTTTATTCCCTTAGAAGAAGACCATATAGCTTCTAGAATTGACTCTGGGGAGCTACTTTTATGCATTCTAACTCGTCTCTCGAGGTAATCTGACTAAGATTGAGCCTCAAGCACGGTCTTTGGGGTCTTTGAAACCCAAGGGGTCGATAGTTCAGCCACCTCCTCAGGCGGTGTTAGAGTCCGTAGCTGCACATCAAGCTTCGAGACCACACTTTCCGCGTCAAGAGGAACAAGCTTGGCCCCTCTAAAGGCTAATCTGATATTTTTTTATGTCATAGTGGCCTAAAATGCGGCGTAGAAGGCCAGAAAGAACTTGGTCTTCGAAACGTGGGTTATAGAGCATCTAATCAGATGCTTAATTTCTCGACCGTAAGCGTTCTTAAGCATGCTAAAGTACCCGACGTCAAGGGGCTAAAGCAGATAAGATAAATGAGGTGGCATATAAAGCGTGATAATATTATTATCCTGGCAAAACCTCTTAAAATTAATAAAATGATGACTTTTATGGCCATTAAGGATTAAGAGATAATAGGAACTAATTGATTGATTAGTTATATACCGGTCAAAGTGCTTTAGCCACTCTAGACTAGTCTCGTTATTAGTCCAGCCATTTTGGGTCGTCGCAATAGCCTAATCGCCCGGGAGGTTGCTTTCTTGGTACTAGTTAGCGAGGTGATATTGGCCCGCGCCGATGATGAACGGCGGGATCGCCTAGCCTTCCGTATTGATCGCTTAAATGACTATAATCCATTCCCGGTTTCTAGGCTATACTGATTTTAGCTTTCTACGCCTATCTATGCCTATAATGACTATTCCGCTTTGAATTATACCTATCATAAAGCTAGTCTCATCAAAGTTATAGATATCTTCTAATTAGATGCCATACTTCGCGATTGCGTTCGCCATAACTATAAACTAGTTACAAATAATAGTTAGATCTTCGCACTTAGCTCTCTAGTAGTTATATTTCTAAAAAAAACACGTCTTAAGCTCTGGGTGTTATCTAACGAAGTTATGAGCCCAGCGCTTGCCGATGGGTAGCGCGTCGCGGTCGGCGAGTAATCGATTGGCTATTTCTTTAATACTATGCAGTCGCGGGGGAAATCCTCGCGAATCCAGGTCGAGAATGAACTGAATAATGATCTGTTCCTCTAGATTAGATAGTTTGCGTGATTTAGGAATCCAATCGCGTCGAGATTAAATGCCATTGTGCCGGCGACGTAAGGCCTAATAGTTGACTTAGTATAGCCTAGCAGCGCCTCGGAGACTTAAATTTGGGTTATTTTAGAGAGCTTGAAGCGCAAGAAGGACTTGACGTTCAGAATAGAGTTAAGGCATGATTTTTAGTTAATAATTAATTGATTAAATGGCATTGGTGATAATTGAGGGATTTTTGGTGCACATACTTGTTTGGTGCACATGCTTATCATGTATGTTATACTAAGTATAAAATACTATTTTCTACTTATCTCCCTCTTATACCTATACCTTATAAAAGGTAGTAATTATATCTAGCTTAATTAACCACTTTGCCTTAGATAAAGACCTTAAAGTCTCTTTAATAAGTAGTAATAAGTATTAGTCTTTCTTAATAATTATATTAAGACCTTAGTAATCTATATAAAACTATAAGCTACCCCCTAGCTTTTATATAAAGAGAATAAGGGCTAAGGCAAGGGAGCTACTAATATATATAAATCCCTTATTAAGTAATTCTATTAGGATTCTTCTAAGAATAATTAATTCCTCGCGAGATATTTTATATAAGGGGCCCTAAGAGAGCTCTTTCTCTTTTTTTTATTAAGCCTTTATTTTAATAAGATCTTATAGTTAATATTAGGTTAATATAATAGTAATTAATTAGTAAGCTTTTAATTAAATACTCTTAAGAACTTATAATAATACTTAAGGAGCTTTTCCCCTTAGATTTAATCTCTTTTTTAATGCAAAGGCCTTTTTAATATCTAAGAGGCTTATAGAAAATACTCTTAGGCTATTATATTTTCCCTTTTATTTCTTAGCGTATTAAATTAGACCTATAAAGACTATATTAATTAGGCCTAGTAGATTAAGTTATTAAAAGCTCTTAGGGTCTCGCTTATTTACCTAGTAGTTATATAAGCCTATATATAATTATCCTCTTATAGGCTAAATAATAATATCCTCTTTATCTATCTAGGTTTATCTAAGGATAACTTTATCTTCTTAGCCTATTATAATATAAAGAAAGACTTATTTCTTATAGTAGCTATTAATATCTATATCTATATATATTATATGCCTAATAGCACTTAGCGAGGATATATTTATCTATTTAAGTATTTATAAGATAATAAGAATACGCGGCAGGCGCAGCTTATAGGTAAGGGCATTAGTAATTATTCCATAGCATAGATATCTATTATTAATAAGGGCTATTAAGTAATATTCTTAATTAATCCCTATATTAATATAGAAAGGTTAACTATCTATTTAATCCTCTAGCTCCTCCCACTTAGCTTAAGCCTATTAGTGCTCCTAATAGCGATTTTAGTTAGGAGCTACTTATTTTCTAATTCCTCCGCCGAGGCTGCCTCGCTTAGGCTACTAGCTTTATCTTTATCACTTAGGTCTTAGTCCCTTTTCTTTCTTAGCTTACTCCTTATAGCCCTAGTTTTATACTTAGGCTTCCTTGCCTCTTTTAAGTCTTACTAGCTTCTTTAGTATTAAGTATAATAAGCGATAATATAGCTAACCTCGCTATATTAATAGCATTTCCGCCTATCTAGGAGCTTTGATTTATATCTCTTAACCTTTGTGGGTTCCTAATCTATATGATTAGATGCCTCCTTTGACGGCGGTGACCTCTATCTAGGTTATTCCTAGTTAGGGCTTAGGCCTTATCGCTGCTCCTGCTGGTTGCCTAGCTTCTGGTTATAGAAGCAGAGCTCTTCTAAGTTGGCCCTAAGGCTCTATAGCGCGTTAATAAAGAAGGGATATATCTTTAGTAAACTAAGCTAGCCTATAAGGTGGGAATAGAGCTCTTAGTTAACTATACGCTTAAGGGTATTAATCCGCACTAAGTCTGCCTAGCTAGCTCCTTTATTATCTATAAGCTCTCTCTTAAACTTAGGGAGGAAAGATATAAAGCTTTTTTTATCTCCTTATCTTATTATCTCTAGCTAACTAAGAGCTTACTACTTAATATTTAGGTCCCTATAGTAGCTAGCTAAGTATATTATAAATTCGCTTAGCTTAAATTACTAGTTTAAGCCTCTTTTTTTAAAAAAGGCTATTACTATCGCTTATAGCATTTTAACTAATCTAAAGTAAATATAGGCGAATTAATCTAATAGTTCGCTAAGGGTAAGGTTATTAATATATAGTTTGCTTTATATTTTAAGTTACTAGGCCTAGAACTTTTATTAAGTTTTATTAAATCGTGGGGGGTCTAAGAGGATTAGTTTCTTCTTTATTAATAGTTATTCCAGCGAGGGGCTTTATTAAGGTTTAGGTCTAGCTATATTTAGGGGCTCTAGCGGTTATAGCATTAGAGCCGGTATTATAATCGCTAACTAGATAGTATAAATCTAATTCCTTATTTCCTCGCGGTGAGTTTCTTATTTAACGCGTAGGGCTTATAGTTCTTCTAATATTTATATTATTATTTATATTATTATTTAAGAGGCTTAGCTAGGGGAGCCCCTATCTTAGTTAAGAGCTTTTATTATAAAAGCTACTTATATTAATTATTTATATCGGTTTATCTTATTAGGCAAGGTAAATTAATTAAATATTTATCCCTTTAGGGGATCTTCTATTAATCGCTCTAGTAGCGAGGTCTTAGGGGGGGGAACTTTTATTACTTATAATTTATATAAGGTCTTTATAGGGATATACTTAGCTTAACCGCTATATAGGCAAGAGCCTTTTACTACTCGTGATTAGCATAAGGTCTTCATAGAGGTATATATATAGCTTAACTACTATATAGGTAAGAGCCTTTTACTCTTTTAGGCTTAATTATATAAAAAGCCGAGTAGGGACTAAATTAATTAACCTAATTAATTAATCTTCTTATTAAAGGATAGAGCTTTAGGATAATATAATAGTCTAGCTAAGTATATTAATAATTAGCTAAATAACTCTAATAAGTATCTTAAAGCTAAAGAAGAAAGGAAAAGAAAGTAAAAAAGGAGAAGCGAAAAGAGCCCCTTTTAGCTATTAAGCTTATATAGGTCTTGGTCGAGAGTGCAAGCCAAGACCCCCACGGGCTCAGCCCGTTATAGTAGGTATTAAAGTCTATAGCTATATATTAAGCTTTAAGAGTATAATTTCTAAGTTAAAAGAAATAATCTTAGCTCTTTTAAAGATATCTTAATATTTTTTTTTATTATAATAGCTTAAAATATATTATAAAAGGCTAAAAGAAACTTAGTCTTAAAAATATAATTTGTAAAGTATTTAATTAAATATTTAATTTCTTAATTATAAGCCCTCTTAAATATACTAAAGTATATAATATTAAAGGGCTAAAGTAATAAAATAAATAAAGTAGTATATAAAGCTAGATAATCTTATTATCTTAGTAATATCTCTTAAATTTAATTAAGTAATAGCTTTTATAGCTAACATACATATATAGCGAGCCAGACAGCAAGCAAACCAGACAAAAAATCCCTCAACCTATATTATCTCTATTTAATCAATTGATTCTTAACCACCTAGCATGTCATAGTTTAATAAAGAGGCTAGAATCCTTCTTGCACTTCAAGCCCATCAAAATACACTAAAACTAAGTCTTAGAGGTGCCGCAAAGCTCTACCAAGTTAAGCATTTAATACTATTTAACCGATATAATAGCATCTAAGCCCGAGTTAATACTATTCCTAATTCACGCCGACTATCTAATCTAGAGGAACAGATCCTTATTCACTTTATTCTCGACCTAGATTCGCGAGGATTTCCCCCCCGGCTTCGTGGTGTAAAGGAAATAGCTAATTAATTACTTGCCGACCGCGACGCGCCACTAATTAGCGCGCGTTAGGCTTTAAACTTCGTCAGGCGATACCTAGACCTTAAGATATATTT
Organism: Fusarium phalaenopsidis; assembly: GCF_050370095.1. Taxonomy (NCBI): domain Eukaryota; kingdom Fungi; phylum Ascomycota; class Sordariomycetes; order Hypocreales; family Nectriaceae; genus Fusarium; species Fusarium phalaenopsidis. Next base: position 349,517 of record NW_028145398.1, read on the forward strand.
TTTTTAGAAGTATAATTACTAAAGAGCTAAGTATAAAGATCTAATTATTATTTATAATTAGTTTATGCTTATAGCGAATATAATCGCGAAGTATAGTATCTAATTAAATAATTTCTATAATATTAATAAGACTAGCTTTATAATAGGCATAATTCAGAGCAGAATGGTCATCATAGGCATAGATAGGCATAAAAAGCCAAAATCAGTATAGCCCGGAAACCAGGAATGGATTACGGTCATTCAGGCGATCAATGCGGATGGCCAAGCGATCGCGCCGTTCATCATCAGTGCCGGCCAATATCACCTCGCTAACTAGTACCGGGATAGTAACCTCCCGGGCGATTGGGCTATTGCAATGACCCAAAATGGCTAGACCGATAACGAGACCGGTCTCGAGTGGCTTAAGCACTTTGACCGATGCATAGCCAAGCGATTAAATAGTCGCTATTATCTTCTAATCCTTAATAGCTATAAAAGTCACCACTTAATCAAATTTAAGAGATATTATAAGGAGAAGAAGATTATTAGGCTTTATATACTACCTTATTTATCTTATATACTTTAGCCCCTTAATATTAGGTGCTTTAGCATACTTAAGAACGCTTATAGCTAAGAAATAAAGCATTTAATTAGATGCTCTATAACTTATATTTTAAAGACTAAGTTCTTTCTGGCTTTCTATATTACATTTTAGGCTACTATAATAGAAAAGAATATTAAGTTAGCCTTTAGAGGGGCTAGGCTTATTCCTCTTAACCTAGAAAGTATTATCTTAAAGCTTAATATATAGCTACGGACTCTAATACTGGCTAAGGAGGTAGCTAAACTATTGACCCCTTGGGTTTTAAAGACCCTAAAGACTATGCTTAAGGCTTAATCTTAGTTAGATTACCTTAAGAGATGAGTTATAAGGCATAAAAGTAGCTCCCTAGAGTTAATTCTAGAAGCTATATAGTCTTCTTCTAAGGGAATAAAGATAGTTATGCATAAGGTTGCCTTACTTAAGGCTAGGGTTAAAAAACTTAAATAAGCAAATAAGATACTAAGCTAGCGCCGGAGGGCAAAAAGGACCTAACTATAGAAAAGAGGGGTAATAATAATAAAGGAAGGAAGGCAAGCAATTAATTAGATAGATATAGATGCATAGGTAATAGTAGAATCATCGAGAAGTAGTAATTAAGGGAGGTTAGCGCGACTAGGGGTTTAGCATTATGGTATCTGCGGTAAGCCCGGTTATAATATAAGAATATATTAGGTAATAATTAAGATATCTAGGGAAGAGTATAGCGAGTAATTTTAATTAATTAAATAATTTATTATATTTTTATAGTAATTTCTATCTTAAAGGTTAAAAAAAGTATCTAGTTTGCTTGCTATCTAGCTCGCTATATATATATATTATTAAGAATTAAGAGATAATAATAACTATTTATTTACTTAGTTATATATTAGTTAAAATACTTAAGCTACTTAAGACTAGTCTTATTATTAGTCTAGCTATTTTAAGTTATTATAATAGCCTAATTACCTAAGAGGTTACTTTCTTAATACTAGTTAGCGAGGTAATACTAGCTTATATTAATAATAAATAATAGGATTAACTAGCCTTTTATATTAATTACTTAAATAACTATAATTTATTCTTAGTTTCTAGGTTATATTAATTTTAGCTTTTTATGCCTTTTTATACCTATAACTACTATTCTGCTTATAATTATACCTATAAAAAAGCTAATTTTATTAAAGTTTTAAATATTATCTAATTAAATATTATACTTCGCGATTATATTTACTATAAGCTAAAATTACTTATAGATAATAATTAAATCTTCGCACTTAGCTCTCTAATAATTATATTTTTTAAAAAAAAATATATCTTAAGCTCTAGGTATTATCTAACAAAGTTATAAGCCTAATGCGTGCTAATTAGTAGTACGGCCGCGGTCGGCAAATAATTAATTAGTTATTTCTTTAAAACTATAAAGCTAAGGGGGAAATCCTCGCGAATCTAAGTTAAGAATAAAGTAAATAAGGATCTATTCCTCTAGATTAGATAGCTAATATAATTTCTAGATAGTATTATATTAAGACTAAATCTCTTTATAGCGATTAATAAGAGTATTATAATTAACCTTATAGATTATTATAGCTTATTAGAAGCTAAGTTTTAATTAATTTTAATAAGCTTAAAGGGTAAAAAGCATTCTAGCCTTATAATTAGTAGATAATATATTAAATAATTATAAATTAATTAGTTAAATTATAAAGATATTAAATAAGAGATTTTTAGCTAACTTACTTATATAGCTAATTTACTTATTATATAATATATATATATAACTTATATAATAAATAAGTATATATAGTATAGGTATTTATACCTTATAAAAAGAAATTAAAAAGCTCTTAAAATTTAAGATAAAGCTTAAAATAAATAAAGTTTTAATATTAGACTTATTATATAATATATTTTTTATATTTTTTAAAAATTTTTAAAATTTTTTTTTGAGGGATTAAAAAAAGTATATTTATATTATATATTTAATTATTTTAAATATATCTCTTAATTATTACTAGTAATAATATTATTTTAAAGCTACTTATAAAAGATAAAAAATATAGCCTTTAGTATATAAAATAAGTTACTAAAAACTAGCTTTAATACCTTAAGTATTTACTTAAAATATACTCTTATAAGCTATAGGTTAATAGTTTAATATATAATATATATAATAAGCGAGCGCCGCAGACAAGCAAGCGCCGCACTTTTCCCTCCTATACCTAACTTTTCATTTAATTAATTAATTATTAACCACTAAATATATTAGACCTAAATACTAAGGCTAGAATGCTTCTTGCCCTTTAAGCCCTTTAAAATAACCTAAAACTAAGCATCTAAAGCGCTATAGAGATATATAAGATTAATAAGCGGCGGCTATATCGCCGCCAGCAGGGCATTTAATCCCGACGCGATACTATCCTAAATTCACGCCGACTATTTAATCTAGAGGAATAGATTATAGTTTAATTCATTCTCGACCTAGATACGCGAGGTTTTCCCCCGCGACTATGTGCTATTAAAGTAATAGCTAATTAATTACTTGCTGACCGCGACGCGCTACCTATTGGCAAGCGCTAGGCTTCTAACTTTATTAGGCGATAAGAAAAGCTAAAGATATATTTTTTTTATAAATATAACTACTAGAGGGCTAAGTATAAAGATCTAGAGGAAATCTAAAAGTAGTTTTAGCTCGTGGCGAATATAATCGCGAAGTATAATATCTAATTAGATAATATCTAGAACTTTAATAAGACTAGCTTCCTTATGGGTATGATTATAAGCGGAATGGTTATTATTGGCGTAGAAAGGCATGGTTGACTAAAATTAATATAGCCTAGAAGCTAGGAATAGATTATAGTAATTTAAGTGATTAATGCGGAGGGCTAAGCGATTTAGCTGTTTATTATAGGTGCGGGCTAATATTACCTCGCTAATTAGTATAGAGAAAGTAACCTCCTAGGCGATTAAACTATTATAACCTCCTAAAATAGCTAAACTAATAATAAGACTAGTCTTAAGTGGCTAAAGCACTTTGACTAGTATATAATTAAGTGATTAAATAGTCGCTATTATCTTTTAGTCCTTAATAGCTATAAAAGTTACTACTTTATTAACTTTAAGAGATATTATAAGGAAAATAAGATTATTACGCTTTATATACTACCTTATTTATCTTATTTACTTTAGCCTCTTAATATTAGGTATTTTAGCCTACTTAAAAAGGCTTATAATTAAGAAATAAAGTATTTAATTAAATACTTTATTACTTATATTTCTAAGACTAAGTTCTTCCTAGCCTTCTATGCCGCTTATTAAGCTATTATAATAAAATAAAATATTAGGTCTACTTTTAGAGGGGCTAGACTTATCCCTCTTAACCTAGAAAGTATAGTCTTAAAGCTTAATATATAGCTATAGACTTTAACGCCGGTTAAGGAGGAGGCCAGGCCCTTAACCCCTTAGGCTTTAAAGACCCTAAGGATAGTACTTAAGGCTAAATCTTAGTTTAAATACCTTAAAAGATAAATTAGAAGATATTAAAGTAGCTCCTTAGAGTTAATTCTTAAGGCATTAAAGTATCTTTCTAAGGGAATAAAGGCAGTTATATATAAGATGATATTATTAAGGGCTAAGGTATAGGATCTTTAATAGGCAAATGAGATACTAAGCTGGCGCTAGAGGGCAAAAAGAACCTAGCTATAAAAGAGAGGGGTAATAACGGTAAAGGAAGGAAGGCAAGTAATTAATCAGATGGATATTAATGCGTAGGTAGTAGCTGAATCGTTGAGAAGTGGTGGTTAAGGAAGGTCAGCGCGACCGGGAGTTCGGCACTATAGAGTATGCGGTAAGCCCGGTTATAATGCTAGAATATGTTAAGTAGTGATTAAGGCCCTGATGCCAATCGTACATCTGAGGATGACTAGGACATCTAATTTCCGCCTAGATAAATGCCAAGACACGCTTAGCTCAAATTATTAGCTATAGGCGCTGTGTATGTGAGTATAAGCTGTCTAAATTGCATACGTGGGGAAAATAAACGTCGCTATATATATCACGCTAGCCCAGAGCGCCGGAGCTCGCCTTCTTTGCCATATGAAGTAATCCTAATAGCTTTCTGCCGCTTTCCCTGACTAACGCAGGAAGGTAATAACTATAGATTAATATGAGCTAACCGCAGACTAATATGAAGCTATTCATAGATATATATTAACGAAGATAGATGAACCTAACCTCCACGGGCCATCAGATGACGCCCTCTCGCTATCTAATAATATTAACGATGCCGAGATGTCCTTAGATAACGCTATGGGCGCGAGGAGGCGTGCGAGGATGCACTTATACGCTGCCGAGGAGCGCCCAGATGATGCTAAGTGCATAGAGGAAGAGTTTCTCATAAAGCTTCTAATCGAGGATAATATTAGCATAGATTAAGAGAGACTATTTAGGATACTTATTATCTTTGACGAGTAGAATAGAAAGGCGCCTCGCCTGAGAGATCACGGTGATCCTATCACGCAGGGCATATACCAAACCACTAACCCATAGCTCGCGAGAGCGCATTTCAAGTGGGTGCTCGAGGCACCAGAGCTGGTCTTCAGCGACTTATTTCGTATGCTAAAGGCTATATTTTTCGCCCTCTGCGAGTGGCTTTAAAATAATATTATCGCCGGCGATAGTTAGGAAATATATCTAGAGCAGAAGGTGTTAATTATCCTCTAGATCTTCGCCTTTGGCGCTATGCAGAGGAATACGGCAGGCATCTTCTCTATTAACCAAAGCACGGTCTCGAGGGTATTCCACGAGATCATCGGACCGCTGCTTCAGCTGCATAACCGCTTCGTGATATAGCCGACGGCAAGGGAGCTCTCTCCTAATGTGGAATTAGACAGCAATTCCATGCAGTTCAACGGTGCTATAGGGGCAATAGATAGGACTCACATACATGCCTTTATCGCCCTTAAGCAGCAAGGAAGGTAGTGGTCAAGGAAGAGCCAAGTCTCTCAAAATATGCTCGCCGCAGTCAACCTCGAGGGCCGGTTCATATATATGCTCGCAGGTGCAGAAGGCTCGACTCACGACTCCGCACTACTTCGGATCGCCCTCACATAGGCAGACCCGTGGAAGCTTATACTGCCTCGCGGGCGCTTCTACCTTACTAATGCAGGATTTCCTTCGAGATGCGGTATCTTAACGCTATTCACAGGGCATATATACCACCTCAAAGACTTCTAAGACCGAGGAACGCTGCCGGACTACGAAGAGGAGGTGTTTAACTATAGCCACGCTAAGCTACGGCAGGTAATCAAGCGGGCTTTTAGCATATAGAAGAGGAAATTCATAATCCTACGTGGGTGCCCTCCTAAGTACGATTTTAATAGTCAGCAGCTTATTATATATGCCACGGCGGGCATATATAACTTTATCTTAAACGAAGGGAGAGAACCTGCTGAGGAGAGGAAGCTACTCGAAGAAATACTCATAGAAGAAGAGAGTAATATTATAGAGGCGGCCAGAGCTCGTGCTGACTTTATCGTGCCTTTCTAAGCTGGCAGGCATATGCGAGAGCACATTGCGGCGTAGATATAGACTCAACACGGCTTTGAAGAACGTATCAGAAGGCGGCGAGAGCGTGAGGGCGTTAATGATATTGATGATGAAGTTAATAAAGCCGGAGAGTGAGAAGGAAGGAGTTACAACTATGAATGCGGGGGCGGTAAAAGCGGCGGCGGCAGAAAAAAAACGAGGCCCGTTGTTAAGGGCTGTGATGAAGATATCAAGGCCGGTACGGAGGCGTCGAAAAACACCATAATTTATATGTAAAAAGCAGCTTTTAAGCTAATCTGATTACATAGGTTAATATCAATACCACTGACTATTATAAGCCTACTCATGAGGCTCGGCTGCGGGCCTAATTTTCCTCGTAATCCAAGCCTCCTTCGTAGCAACTAAACCTAACGCATTCCACACCACAGCGTTGCCCGGATCTTCCTAGAACTAATAGATCACTCGGATCATCAGCGAGAGCTCTTTCTCCTTTATAACCTCCTCATAGTTGGCGATAGCCTTCTTAATATCCTACGAGCCGACTAGGCGGGCATAAGAAACCACGTTGTGAGTCCTCCGGGTCTCCTAATGCATTAGAATCTCCTTTATCTCCCCCTAGGGCACACCGCCGAGATCCTCACGATCATCACGCTTCCTCTTCCTATGACGATTAATAGAAGGGTTATTTAGCGGTATATTACTCATAGGACGAGAGCTAAAGTAATTCTAAGCGCGTTGGCGAGGCTACGGAGGCGATAAGACCGCTAAGCGGCGACTAGGTAAGTTTCCCGCCTCACGAGAGTAATCCCGCGATGCAGGGAGAGATTGCTAACTATCCTATGTATCCTATGATAATATAAGGAAGGCATAGTCATCTCTCGGCGCCGCTTATTCCTCAGCTTCAGCTTTATCCGCCGCTTCTTCCTCTATCGCATCATAAGCAGCCGCTACTTCCTCCACTATCTCTATCCGCGCTGCCCTGCCTCGCGCTCTTCCTCGCCAATAGGCGCCGTCTCTAGGTGGGTAAATCTACTTCCCGGCGGGCTTATCATCTAAGAAGATCTCATTATATTCCTCGAAGTTAATATTATTAGAAATAAGTAAACTATCTATAATAATCTTACTCCCTAAAGAACTATATCTCTCAAGGCAGAGATTCTTATTATCCTTACTTATTAATAATAAACTAGACTTATATTTATAATATAATCCAGAGTAGTATTTTATATCCTTAAAAGAGCGCTAAAAGGTCTTAATTTATATAATTTTTATTATTATTATCTTTAGTGCCTACTAGGTATCTAGCTACCTCTTTTAAAAGCTAGAAATAAATATCTTAAATAATAACTTATAAGTAAATCCCTTTTTTACCTTTAGCTTTCCTTAGTAATAAGCTTTTAATAGTCTCTTAAGAAAGTATATCTCTTAGTCCTTTAACTAATACTAACTTATTAAATTCTTCAGGTTACTAGTATTATCTTTATATTAGTAATCCCCTTATCTTTTAGATTCCTCGCCTATAGCTAATATAGACCTTAATAGCTAGCTAGATAGCACTATAGACGCTTTAGCTAGTAATTCTATATGTGCCATTGAATTTCGTAGTAGGAGCTAAGAACGCAGAAGTATCTTAGCAATCCTAGCGTCTTAAGAGCCTTATTTTAAGTATTAAAAGGCGATATCACTATAGCTCGAGAATCTGCATCACGATGACTTTAATAGCTGCGGGGGAAGGCGGTAAGAGGAGGTATAGTATTAAGCTTAATAGGGTTTTAGTATAAGACGGTAGGTACGCTAATTTTATACGTTACAATATCTCAAGCTATAATCCCTAATAGACTGATTGCTCATTGGCATTAGGACCTAAGACCTCCGGGGAAGAATATAGCGAGTAGTTTTAATTAATTAATTAATTTATTATGTTTTTATTGTGATCTTACTAAAGAGGGTTAAGAAAAGTGCGGCGCTCACTTGTTTATGGCGCTCGCTTATTATATACATTACCCTATATAATAGGATTACTATAATCTCTTAAGTAAGGTGCCTTTTTATTTTACTTATTAAAGATAATAAGTATCTTAAATAGTCTCTCTTAATTTATACTAATATTATCCTTAATTAGAAGCTTTATAAGAAACTCTTCTTTTATATACTTAGTATTATTATTAAATATAATAATATATTTAATTATTATTCTTCTTATATTCCTCGGCGAAGCCTCGCTAAAGGGAAGGAGCAATTTCTACGCCTTCCTAATTAAGCTTAGTATCATTATGTAACACCCTTCAAGGCATATAGCAGGCTATCACATTTAATATACCCCCTTTGGTCTACCCTTTAGGCTAACCTAACCCTATAATGCCTTTAATAGGCTCTCTAATATATAATTTAATTAATCCCATAGATCTTCCTTTATTAATAGCTTCTCTAGTCGCTGCTTATCATCGGCGAGCTCTTAGTAATAATTCTCCTTAAGCAATTCCTTCTTATCTATTATATTTAACTATTTTCTAAAGATTCTAAAGGGCCCCTTAGCTAGGCTCTTTATTAATCCATTAGCTATTATCTAAGCAAATAGTATATAATTAATTAAGACCTTTCTTTCGGCGATTACTTATTAAAGCTAGTAATTATATATATCTACGTGCTAGAGCTTTATCTATAGCTATATAAGCTCTATGGTAATAAGTTAAATAGTCTAAGTATTATTATATTAGATTTAAATAGTTAGAATGCTTTAGTGAGCGCTCACGTAGTATATAGCAGATATGCGCTTATTAGGAAGGGAGATCTAGAGCAAAGAGATAAGTTAGCTTATAAATATAGCTTTTTTTACTATGCTTAAGAGGGCTAGGAGCTCTATTTCTATTATTAAGGTTATTATTATTATCTACTTATTAGCTCTCTATGCGATTATCCCTTTAAATAGCTTTATAGTAAAGGCTTAAGAGCTCTAATAATCTAGTAAGTTATTAGCAAAGCTTATATCTAAGGCGACTTTAAGGGTATTATCTAGTCCTCTAGGGATCACGCTAAACTCTAAGCAAAGGTGCTTTAAGCTATTAAGGTATCTAAGTATGTGATTCGCGGCCTTATAATATAAAGGACTTAGATTTTAGTTAAATCTCACTAGCTAGCTTAATACAAAGGCAATATCTAGTTAAGTTATCACCGCGGCATAGAGGATCTTATTAATCTTAACCTAATAGTTATAAACTTTATATATTAATATCATTTCTTTATATAAGAGAAGCTCTTCCTTTGTTATTAGGGTTAGCGGCCCTTCGCTAGGCTCTTAGCTTAACCTCTTAATTCCTCGGGCTGCCTTCTTATAGTAAACTGCTTATAAGAGCTAGATCTTATATTAGTTATAATCTCTTATAACTTTAATGCCTAGGAACTATTAAAGGTCCTAACTACCTTTGAGATAATATTATTACTATAATGCTTAGATAGCTATTATTATAGCTTTATAGAGCTCTTAGTAAAATACTAATATATAGTTATTAATATAAAAGAAGAATATAATACTTCCCTTTTACTAATAGCAGTTCTTGCTGGCGACCCTTTAAAAGCTAATTGCCTTTAATCTAATTTCTAGGTATTATTACTAAAGTAAGAGTAATCTTCTTAGGCTATATAGTGCTTTTCTTAATTATAAGACCTCGCCGTACTCTTAGTAACCTAGCGGTATTTATATATAGATAACTTTATTAATACTAGTATATATAAATATATTTATAGTATTATATTAAAGTAGCTCTAAGTTAAAGCGTATTATAATAACTATAAGTATCTTAAATAATATTCCTATAAGTATTACTATATAGGTCTCTTAGGGATCCCTTGCTTATTAATTACTATAAATAACTAATTATGCCTTAAACTTAATTAACCTTTTATACTTATTAAGTTTATAGATATAAACCTAATAGTATCCTAGGATTTAATGCCTTATAGCATATACTTAGGGAACCTTCTCCTAAGAGCTAGCTACCTTATAGCCCTATAAATAACTCTTTTTTACTTCTTTAAACTTATCCCTATAAGAGTATTATACTAGCTAACTATTAAATAAGAGAAGATAAAGGTTTCTTTAATAAGTATTAATTAGGCTAGCTTTCTTCTTTTTTAATAAGCTCTTAAGGGCGCTTCTAGCTGCTCTCTTAGTAAGAGTACTTAATGCCTTTATTTAAAGTCTTATCTTATCTTAGCTTTTATCTTTACTAGTATGCCTTTATTATTAAAGCAGCGGTATATTACCCTTATAGGCTAATATACTCTTATTAAAGTTTTTAAGGCACCTACCCTATATAGCTATTACTAAGTAAATAAGCTAATATACTCTATGCGGGTTATCCTTAAGTCTCTTATATAGTTTTATGCCTACTAGAAAAGTAGCTTTTTATAATATTTAATATATAATTTACTCCCTTAGTAACTCTTCCTTAAAGGGGCTATCTTTATTTTTATTACTACCCCCTATGCTAATAGCTATAAAGAAAGCTACTAGCGGAGACTATAATAAAGTTAGTATAGGTTTAAATCTTACCTTTATATAAGAGTTATTACTTAAGGTTTACTATATATTTATAGAGGTATTAATATACTTTTTTATATTATCTCTTTTTTTATTAATATCTTATATAACTTTTATATTTTTATTTATTTTAATTAATTAATTAATTTATTATTATATATTATATAAGTTTATTTTTTTAATCTTTTTAATAAGCTTTAATAAGCTATTATTAAAGTATTAATACTTATTAAAGATAATATCTTATATTATAAATACTTTATTTCTTAATAAATTTTAAATCTTATATAAATTACTTAATATATAATTAATAAAAAACCCTAGCTAAGCCCTTAGTATAAGCTTTTTTTTTTATTAATAGCCTAATTATATATTACTAATTATAATATATATCTTATATTTATAAAATTATAGGTATAAGAGGTTAAGCTAAATAAGAAGTAAGCACTTATTAAGGCAAAAGCATAAATAAAATAGCTTATATAATAACTTCTACCCCCTAGAGGTAATTAGTATTTAATTATAAAGGTATATTATATAAGTTATTATTTTAAGCTATAAGACTTCTAGAAAGTTAGCTTTAATTCTTATATATTAAGCTTTAATCTTAATAACTCTTATTATATATTTTATACCCCTATTCTAGGCCTAAGTATTTAAGGCCAAAGGCTTAATAATAATCCCGCGGGCACTTAGCGATTAAGTAATATCTAAGTGCCTTAGTAGCTTATTATTAGTCTTAATCCTTTTTACTTAAATCTTATATTAAGTTAATAATATTACTAAGAAGTTATCTAATATTAATAATAATATATTAAATATTTACTCTATAAGGTAGAAGTCCTAGGTATAGCTTATTGCCTAGTATATAATTATTATCATAGAGAAGAACCCTATATAACCCGGCTTAAAGTCATAGAAGTTAATAGCTAGCTAATTACCTAGCGAGGCAAATATAAGAGACTCCCTTAGCACTCTTTATATTTATCTCTTTATCTTACCTTAAGTATATAAACTATACTTATGCATCGGGATATGCTCGGCGAAGGTTAAGTAAGCTCCTCGCGCGGCGTTTAATAGCTATAAAATAACATTAGGGCCTAAATAACTAAGGCATTAATGCTAATAGTTTATATTTCCTTAAATAAGTTATCTGTTACGGGCGAACCCGTGAGGAAGGTTGTTTCCCCCTGGAAAAACCAAGACCAGAGAAATCCTTCTCCATAGCCCCGCTGCGAGCCCTACACAAAACCCGCAGCGAGGCCACAGCTAGTTCTTTTCCTTTTCTCTCCCTTCCTTAGTCTTAGATATTTAATTAACCAGTTCACCTTAGCTGCATAAGCTCCGGTCCGACCCTAGCATTATCTAAGACTTAACCATAGCTCGCTACTCAGTAGCAGAGAGCTCATTGCGAATCTACGCAATAGAAGAAGGTAACCCCGGGGGAATGTCTATGAGGGATACCGCCCTTATGAACCTAATCGGGGATCGACTAAGCCAGTTTATAGCACCCCTGCAGAGTCAACTTAATAACCTATCACTATGCATCGAGGAAGCAAAGCGCTCGCGGGTAGCTAATAGCAAATAGCTAGCTAATACTCTTAGGCCACTCTAAGAGCAGGTCATATACCTATCCACATAGTTCTAGACGTTTTAATAGCCCTACCCACCTACTAATTACTAGCCCCCCTTCATCGAGAATAAAGCGAATATATAGCTCCCTCTAAATAACCCTCCTAAGGAGCTTATTATAAATAAAATTACCCCTAAATCACTAGCAATGCCTAAAACTATACCCTAATATAAACCCCTCTTAGACCCTTCTAAGTTTTTAAGAAATCACTATAAATACCCTTTATAGTTATAATAAATATATAATAAACTCTTACTAGATACTAAGTTTTACCTAATAAGCTAAGAGAGGTTTTACCTAATTAACTTATACTTATTATAAAAAGCCTAAAGCCTAGTTATAGTATTTTATTAAGCGGGAGGCATAGGGGGTCGCCGTGACCCCGAGGATTTTATAAAATATCTCGATTAATCTAATAAAGACCGAAATATATAAGTATACGCAATAAGCTTATTACTAGAGCGCCGCTAAAAGGCTAATAAGTCCTTTGCTACCTTTTTATTAAAGTTTAAATAATATATTATAAAAGTAAGAGGAATAACCTAGGAAGATAAGGTAAAGATTACCTTTTTAAAAGGACTCTTAAATAAGCGGCTATATTATAGCTTAGTTACTATTAAGCTCTTAATAACTTATAACCTATAGATTAAATAAGTTTAAGAAGTGGCGTAAAAGCTCGAGAGGTTAGGCCTAGAAAGAGAGATAGTCTCAGAGAGGTCACAGCGTCGCAGCTATTACCCTATGGAAAGGAACTAATTAAATCGCAGCCGCTAATAGCCATAAGGTCCTAGTTAGACACGAGACTACGAGGGAGATACTAAGATAATAGGTATTAATAAGGCCGCTCAGGAGAAGTAATAGGTCCGCAGGGAACCCACCGCAGACGAATAGAAGGCTTACTTTAAGTGTAGGTCTAAATAATACTTAGTGGCTAGCTATCCCCGTCGGGCCTGATAACCTAACTAATAATATATAGCTAGGGTTAGCCCTCCCGACGACTAAGTAGGAGACTTATAGCTATTTAGCGACGAGGACCTTAGCCTTAAAGATAAGAGAAAAGAGTAGCTTTAACGCGAAAATAGGTATTAAAGCTAATAAAATAAGAGCTTAAAGGATAAAAAAAAAGGAAGTAAAGTATACTTAGCGAGTCTATATTAATAGACCTATGAATTAGTACTTATAAGTACTAAGCGCTCCTAGATAATAATTATAATATATTCGCGCTAATTAACTCTTTCCTTACCTATAAGCTTAACCTATTATATATTAAAAAGAAATAATAGTAATTTTATAGCTTTATTATAAATAATTAATTAATAATAGCTAGAGGAGTTATTATATTTATAATTAAGATCTAAGGGCATAAATATCTTATATATATATACGCGGTAGATAGCCTCGACGGGGATATATACCTCGGCAAACTATAGATAAAAGCCGAAGATATTATATACTTTGCGGCCCAGCGGCGAATCTGGCACGGGGCCGCTAGGATCTCGATATGCCTTGCTTTAGAAAAAGAACCTAAAGCTATATAGTTAATTAGGAGCGCCTATCTGGTATCGGCCGCTACCTTCGCTGGTATTTGCCGATGAGCGAGGAAGCGGAGAGGCCGTTAGGAAGACGTGGCTAGCTCTGTTATGTTAGTCAGCCTAGCAGATATAGCTAAGGCGTTAAAGAAGCTCGATAATAAGGATAAACCTATTAACTTAGCCGAGCTGATTCCCTAAGAGATCCTATAAGCCTACCCGCGCCTCTTCTTACCCATAGAGGCCTCGTAATTGCCCCCCCAGCGACCAAGCTATAATTATAAAATTAACCTAGTATAAGACCAGTATGGCAATAAGCTGACCTTACCTTAGGGACCCCTATACTTAATATTAAGAGAGGAACTTATAGTCCTAAGGAAAATACTTAATAACTTATTAGATAAGGGGTTTATATAAGTTAATAACTCGTCTATAGCGGCCCTTATATTACTAGTTAAGAAACCTAGAGGAGGAGTTTATTTCTGCTATAACTATTGCGCCCTTAATATAATTACGCGGTGAGATTATTACTTACTCCCCCTAATTATAGAGACCTTAAGGATCTTAGCTAGAGCTAAGTGGTTTATAAAGCTTAATATAATAGCCGCTTTCTATAAGATTAGGATTAAAAGAGGGCACGAGGCTAAGATAGCCTTCCGCATTAGATTTAGGTTATATAAGTAGCTAATAACCCCGTTTAGACTTATTAGCGCCCCCGCTATATTCTAGCGGTATATTAATAGCGCCCTTTAAGAATACCTAGACTAATTTATTATAGCATATATAGATAACGTCCTAATCTATATAGATAGAACTCGCAAAGAGTATATAGCGAAGGTTTAGCTAGTTTTTAAGGCCCTAGAGAAAGCCGGGTTATATCTAGACCCTAAGAAGTATAAGTTTATAGTCTAAGAAGTAAAATATCTTAGCTTTATTATTAGGGCAAGAGAAGGGGTAGCCTATAATCTAGAGAAGTAGCGAGCTATCTAAGAATAGGTAGCGCCCTTTATAGTAAAAGAAATATAAAGCTTTATAGGGTTTATTAATTACTACTAAGTCTTTATTTCTAATTTCTTAAAGATTATAAGGCCCTTAATAAGGCTTTATAAAAAGGGAATACCCTTCTTATAGGGTCCTAGCGAGGAAGTAATATTCTAGGAGCTAAAGGATTGCTTTATAAATGCCCTTATATTAGCGGAATTTAACCCTCTCTAGAAGACCTACCTAGAGATTAACTCTTTAAGTAATGCTAGTAGAGGCATGCTTATATAATTAGACTTATAGGGAAGACTTAGGCTAGTTATATTCTTCTTACGGCGATATAATCTTATAGAGTATAACTACCTTATTTATAATAAGGAGATATTAGCTATTATATACTGCTTAGAAGCCTAGAGGTTAGAGCTATAAAGCTATAATTACTTTACTATCCTTATAGATTATAAGAATTTATATTACTTTATAACTAAGAGGATACTTACAGAGAGGCAAAGCAAATAGGCTAGCGAGATAGCTAAGTTTAACTTTAGCCTAGAGTATTAACCTAGTAGCTAAGCTATAGCGCCTAATGCGCTAAGTCGCTATGAATAAGATATCCCGCAAGGAGCTAAAGACAAAAGGGAGCAAGGGCGTTACCTATAGCTAATACCTACCTCTGCACTACCTAGAGTAGCAAGAGGTAAAGAAGACCCTAGCGAAGTTACTAAGGGGACACTACTAGCCCGAGCGGTCTTCCTAGAATACCTAGAGCTAGAACACCTATGGCAAACTATATTACTAGAGGATAAGATCTATAAGGAAGCCCTCGCAGCGGTTTAGTAATAAGATTATAGCTTTTACCCTTCTCTTAAGCTAAAAGTTTAAATCGCTAAATATAGAATTAATTATGCTAGAAGATTAATATATTATAATAAGCTCTAGATCCTAGGAGGAGATAAAATAGATAAATATAGCGAATAAGAGAAGGATACCCTGCGAACTCATATTATCTAGGCAGAGCACGACGTATTTATAGCTAGTTACCTAGGACGAGATAGCATTATAGCTTTAATGCAAAGATGCTTCTTCTAGCTAAAGAGCTCGCAGCTTATTTATAGCTTTATAGCTAATTATAATATATACGGGAGGAGTATAATCTAGCGGTAGCTAAAATAAGGACTACTTAGGTCGCTATTAATACCCTAGTAACTCCGCAGTGACCTCTCTATAGACTTTATAATAGACCTCCCGCTTATAAGACCCTTAGGGGCGAAGTACTTATAAGTAATTAAGGACTATCTAACCCAAGTAGTAATACTTAAGGCTATAAATAGCATAGATGCCGTAGCGTATACGTAGTAATTTCTTAGCTATTATTATTATTTCTATAAAATGCTAAAGTTAATTATAAGTAATAGAGGGTCTAATTAGATAAGTGCTTTTTAGCGAGCTCTTTGCCGGCTCATAGGGATTAAGCAGCGCCTTAGCATAGCTTATTATCCTTAGATAGATAATAGGCCTAAGTAAACTAACTAAGATATATAAGGCTACCTATAAGTATATATTAGTTTTAATTAAGATAATTAGGGCGAGCTCTTATTTATAGCGTAGTTAATAATAAATAATTGCGATTACGCTATAATTAATATAAGCCCTTTCTTTATTAAGTATAGATACTATATATACCCCTTTTTAATCGACGAGGTAGATATATTTATGCCGCGGAGTTATAATAAAGCTAATATAAAAGCTTTTATAGAGAGACTTTAAGAGGTTACTAAGTTTATATAAGCTAATGCAATAGCTATATAGTAATACTAAGAGGATACTACTAATTAGCGGTAAAGGCTTATTAAATATTATAAAGTAAGAGATAAAATATAATTAAACCTTATAAATATTAAAATAAAAAGACCCTATAAAAAGCTTAATTAGTTATACCTTAAATATATAATTATATAAGTAATAAGCCTATATATAGTATAGCTAAATATGCTAAGAAGAGTTTTCTTATGATTTTATATTAATCTTATAAGGAGGGCATAGTAAGACCCCTGGCCTAGTTAATAAAATAATAACTTCTAGCTATTAGTAATTAAGGTAGATAGAGAAGATAAATAAGAGGTTAAAGAAATCCTATATATATATTAGTAGTAGTAAGGTCGCGGGTAAATATGCTAAGCCCTTATATAATAAAAGAGTTATAAATAACTAACTTAGGAGCTAATATTAAAATTATAAGAGATAGCAGCGCTTAAATAGTTTAAGGAAGCATATAGTCCTATATAGGATAATAATAGCCCTATTAGCGACTATATAACTAGGTTATAGCAGGCCTATAAATAAGACCCTCCCTTACTAATAAAAAGAAAAAGTTATATAAATTTATAACTTAAGGTTTATATAATAAGACTATATATAAAAATAAAGTAAAAAATAAATAAGTAAGGTTATTATAGGGTTATAGAGAGAGAGTAAAGAGTAAATATAAGGTAAGTAAGAGGGCTTAAGCTAAAATTAATTTTATGCTATATAAAAAAATATAAAGCACTATAGCTATAAGGTAGCTATCTAAATAAACCAGTAGTAACCTAGCAGTGATAGAGCAGAAAACTATTATTAACCTCTTAAGGCTTAGATGCCTTAGTCTTCTTAGCCTTAGCCTTATGCGGGGTAAAAGCCTTGCGCTTTTATCTAAATTTCATAGTAGACCCGCTACTATCCCTATTAATATCCATAGCGGTATTATCTCTACTATTATTAGTATTATCCTTAGAAACCTTATTCTTAATATTATTAATACTAAGGGCAAGGATAATAAAGCCTATACGGCGAGGTAGCTATGTGCTTAAATTACTAGCGGCGAGGTACTCTCTAGTAATAACGCGGAGGGAGTTAGTAATATTAGTCTAAACCTTTAGACTCTTAATAGCGAGGGCATATAACCGCGCAGCGAAGTTATTAGTGATATACGACTTAGTAATAGCGGCGGCCTAGGCGGCGGAGCGGGCATAGTCGGCAGGAGTATTATAATAAAGTTAGCATAGGGCACGGCGGCTATTACTAAGAGCTTTAACCACTGCCTAGCAGAGAGTTAATAAAGCTATCGCAATAAAGTTAATAAGAACTTATAGTATCGGCTAGGTAGGTAATATTATTAGCTTAATCCTAGCTCTAGAGGGGGAAGAAAGCAAAAAGGACCTCTTAGTACTTATAAGGGAGCTATAAGTTTATAAAAAGTTAGTTATAAAGATATAATAAAAAAAGGATAATACTTATAAACTCGCATAGTTTGCTATTACGCTTATAATAATAGCACTTAATAGACTAAGCTACTTATAAGTTAGCTAGGAATAAGTAATAATTATATAAAGACCTACTACTATAATAAATAATATAAGACTTTATAGGCTTAGTGAGATATAAGCTAGTACTACTAAAAGGGCAATAAGCGACCGCGCGCTTTAGGCATAGTTAGCACTAAGGCCTACGCGGGTTAGCTAAGATAAAGCGGCGCATAAAGGCATACTTATATAGCATATATGGCATATAGGGAGAAAAGCAAGGCGAGAGAGAGCGCAGTATATAAGATTTACTAATAACCTAGCAGCGGGTTAGTAAAAGAGTCTTAGAGAAGGGGCGGGCAAAATATTAATCCATAGCTAAGGCTACTTATAAAATAAAAGGGTTAAAGGAGGAGGAAAAAAAGAAAGCTTAAATAAGTGCGAAGAGGACTCTTTATGCCCTAGCGTATAGGCCATAGCCGGCGCAGTGATTTACTATTATTATGCCGTTTTAAGTATATTTTCTTCTTATTATTATTTCTATTATTATTATTAAATAAAGGGATATAAGAAGGTTAAGAGTATGCGAGGACTAAGGCGCGAGGAGCATATTATAAGCTCGGGGAGAGTATAAGGGGAAATAAATCTCTTTAATATAGCCCGGGCTATATCCTAAGTGACTTAATTATATTAGTCCGAGCGCGATTATATAAGTACTAATAAGGTATATAGAAAACGGAATATAAGTGGCAGAGCACTAGCTGCGAGTACGCTATGAAGACGCACACAGAGCCAGAGGGGGGGGGATATTATTACGGGCGAACCCGTGAGGAAGGTTATTTCCCCCTGGAAAAACTAAGACCAGAGAAATCCTTCTCTGTAGCCCCGCTATAAGCCCTGCATAAAACCCGCAGCGAGGCCATAGCTAGTTCTTTTCCTTTTCTCTCCCTTCCTTAGTCTTAGATATTTAATTAACTAGTTCACCTTAGCTGCATAAGCTCCGGTCCGACCCTAGCATTATCTCTTTATATATATAATATATCTATTCCTCTATAGAGGAATAAGTACTAAGTTATTCTTTAGTAGCTCTATAGTTATAGTTATTACCGCGTCCTTAGCGAGCTATTAGTACTTAAGGACCTATTAATTATATATCTCCTTAAGGTAATATAAGAAGCTATAATCTAATTGTCTTAGGCAGTTATTCCTAGGGCTTATATCTTACTATAAGCCGCGCTTTCTTAGCCTTATAAAGGAGACTAAGTTACTTATAAACTTCTTATAATATATTATATTATATAGCTATAGCTTCTTTAGTAAGCTATTAGCTCTTTTTATAGTAATATTAACTAATTTATAGCTATTAATAGCTATAGGGATAGTCCTTGCCTAAAGGAAATCCCTTAGCGTAGCGGCGATTAACTAAGTAAAGCGCAAGAGATTATTAAAGATATGCACTATAGCTCCTAAGTTAAAGATAGCTAAGTTCTTTAGCGTATATATTAACTATTATAAGAAATAAAAAGCAGCTTAAGCCTTTTCTTAATATTTACCTAATAATTAATCTAAAGACTTTAATTTCTTTACCTTTCTAATTTAATCTATAAGTAACTTATTAATAAGTACTTAGCTCTTTATAAGCTTAATAATTCTATTATTAGCCTTTTATTAGTCAGGCCTTATCTCTTTAATTATATAATAATAAGCTAAGAGCGGATAAAAGCTATAATAGGCCTTATACTTACTAGACCTCTCTTCTCCTTCGCTTTATTTGCGCTTAATAGGGCGACTATTATTTTAGCTATCTCTTAGCATGCCCTCGCGGATTAATAGGCTACGCGGGTTTTATCCCCTTTGCGCTCCTTAATAGCCTCTTTTATGCCTTCCTCTTTTATAAAAGTTATTTCTTTTTTAATTATTATTTATATCTTTAATGCTTTTAGTTATATTAATTAGTAAGCCTTTAGTAATTATTAGGCTAAAAGCTCTTAGCTTAGCCTTTCTATAGGGTATTATATAATTATTTATAATATTATTTAAGAAAAATTATATATCTTATAGTACCTTTATTAATATAAGGGTATTTTTTTTATCTCTTCTAGGTATAAAGAGTAATAAAAATAAATCTAAGTCTTATAATAGCTTTAGCTAAGGGCCTATATATATTTAGTAAACTATAGGCTTACTTCCTTTAAGTCCTTAAATCTTACTTTAAGGAGCTTATAATATACTTAATCTTACTTATTTAACTAGTCTTTTACTTCTTTTTTTATTAATAATCTCTTTTAATAAAAAATCATAAGGGTTTTAATATATTCTTAATAGGCTTATATCTTATAATTAAATAAGTTAATACCTAGGTATAGCTTTAATAAGATATATTACTTATTAATCTCCTTATCTATAATATAATATTAATAAAGATACTTTAAGCTTATAGTCTTATATATCTATTTTTATAAATTATTAATCTTTTTTATAAGGAGCTTATAATCCTTCCTTTTAGATATATATTCCGCGTTTAACGTGATCCAAAGAGGCATATTATTAATATATAGCTCCATGATATCTATTACGCGTATACTCGCCGAGCAGTTATTATTAGCGTTCCTCTTATAGAATCGCTTTATCTATGGCCTCGATGGGGCGACTATAGCTTTATTAAGGCTTAGGCCAAGTCTCTATGATGCCTCGGGGTCAATATAGTCCCAAAGCTAGGCGCATTTTACCTTCGATTTAAACTAATCAGCCCAGAGGGTCTAGTCTTTAGTAGTGCATAGGCAAATCCTCGCGGAGGATTTAGCGTTCAAAGACATCTTAAGTAATTAATTAATTGATTAATTAGTTAATTACGCAAGTGGCTAGTATTCTGACTATTAATTATCAAATGTAACGATGTGTTTAATTATTGTTCTTCTTGTGTTCCTCGGCGAAGCCTCGCTAAAGGGAAGGAGCGATTTCTGCGCCTTCCTAATTGAGCCTAGTGTCATCACGTGACACCCTTCAAGGCATGTGGCAGGCTGTCACATTTGACACTTATACTCACATACATAGCGCCTATAGCTAACAATTTGAGCTAAGCGTATCTTAGCATTCATCTAGGCGGAAATTAGATATCCCAGTCATCCTCAGATGTACGATTGGCATCAGGGCCCAAAATTAGCACAGGGTTGAGCATCGATTTCTCATTATCTCCGTAGACTCTATTGGACTACCCTGAACAGCTCTGCGAGCCATGTTTCCCTCAAGTTGCCCATGGCGGTGTCTCGACAAACTTGAGAATAGACATGTATCCTGAAGTAATTCCCAGAATGATTGTCGATCCCATGAATACTGATGTTTTGCGATTAAGAGATGGAGGCGGAGGTCGATAGCTGGGTGGCAACCAGATAAAAGGCCTCCCCTTCCATGTAACCCATGCAAGATTTCTTGCTAACCCATATCCTTCAAAGTCTCGATGAGGCGCTGGCTCATCGGGGTCATAATGGTGCAGTGGCGGAACCTCGATGTGCCCCTGCTCTGTGATGAGGCGGGAGCCAGCCGCGTCGAACTCCACGTATTGAAGGGGTTCATTGACTCGTGTGGTACCCAGGCAAGCTCCAGTGTTAATGTCCCAGAACTTCACCTCCGGTAGTTCTAGCGATGGCACGGCCAGGATAGAACCATGAAGCGAAGACACAGCAGCTGAATCAAAGATCTGGCCAGCTTCCACCTGTTTGATGCGCCCAGATGCCAAGTCCAGGATGATCAGCTCGCTGCTCCTTGTGGCCGATACGAATGTTTTGCTGTCTGAGGAGAAGAAAGTGCGTTCGGAGACAGTTCCCTTAGACGTCATCGTGTGCTGCATCTTCCTTGTCAGGAGGCCCCAAATCTTGACTATGCCCGGGTACAGCAAGGCAACGCTGTTGCCATTGGGAGAGAATATCACGCTATTCGCAAACAACTCTTTTTTGTTGTCGAGTTTCTTCACATAAATTTCCTCTCCTGAGATGGAATTCTGGCATTTGATAATATCGAAGTCAGCAACTGACCACACGAGGTTTTCTTGCACCTGAGAGAAAGACACTCCAAGGATCATGCCCTTGCGTACGACGGCAAGTGTCTTGATGTTTTGTGCAGTATCGAGATCCCAAATCTCAACACGTTTGCAGTTTCCGACGGCCGAAGCGGCCTGCTTTCTGTCTCGCGAGAGGGCAAGGTGATTGATAGTGCCACCATACCCTATCGAATGATCTGCATCATCCTTGACGGTTGGGTCCCAGAGCAGGATCATGCTGTTTGATGATGCTGCGAGTAAGCAGCCATCAGGGGAGAAGTGCATGCTGCGGATGATTCTGCATGGATGCTCGAATCGATGTATCTCTTTGCCAGTGGCGAGGTGCCAGAGACGGATCGTTCCATCACCTGAAGCTGATGTGATATGCTGACCATCTGGCGCAAACGCGATCACACTGACCGAAGTAGTGTGGCCCCGAAGTTCTTGGAACACTTCACAACTCCTAGCACGGTACACCACAACCTTATTCCGACAGGTAATGGCAAACAGTTTGCTATCCGGTGAGAAACAAACCTGCTGATCATCTAGAGTATCCAGGAGCTGCTCAATCTTTCCGCCCAAATCAAGATCCCATAGCTGCATTATGCGACTCCGGCTGATAGCAAGCAGTTGGCCGTCCGGAGACAAAGCAATTCCGACTGTCCTTCCCATTTCCCCATAGAATCGCTGTCGCAATTTGCCATCTTGATAATCAAGGACACGTACTAAGCCGTTGAGTGTGGCACATGCAGCCAGCTTTCCATCTAGGGATAAGGCAAGACTTTCTATGAATTCCATCGGTCGGTATTGCAGGCTCCCCGTCAGAGAGCCCCAAAACAGGATAGTTTGATCTCTGTTTTTCGACAGTGAGCATTCTCCATCCGAAGAGAAGAGCATGTTATATCCTCCATCGGTTTCGAGGCTGTCAATCTGTTCCCCTGCCGTAGTATCCCAGAGTTGAACAACCCCATCTGTGTGAACCGTCTGGAGGCTCCTGTTGTCCGACAAGAAGCATATCGCACTGTTCTCTTCCAAAGAGGTTTCAATCACACGTATGCTCGCACCCCAGCTCTTTGGAACTTGAGGCAGCTGTGTTATCCATCCGGGAATGTAATTCTGGAAAGCTGTTCTGACGATGCTCTCACTTGGCGCGAATACGAGGCCCGAGGCGTATATCTGGAGTGGATAGTCATCGATGAACGTGTCTGATCTGGCGATAAACCGGGCAGCATCTCGTAGGAAGCTGGATATTTCCGCCCCTTGGTTTGGCTAAGGGACCCAGGTCAATGATTGAAAGCCAAAGAAACAGAAATGACTCACGTCGACGAGGGACTGTAGAGCAACTAGCATAGAGCTGCATTTGTGAGCCTCTCCCAGAAGAGCGAGCGCCTCAAGCCAGAACAGGAAGCAATCCTTCAGGAAGCCGAAGGCTCGGTTGGAGTCGGAGATCTTTAAACAGCTTCCCTCCAGATGATGAGTCCAGTAAAGGCATGCGTACCGAACTTCACCTGGAAGCCTCAAGTTGATGTCCTCTTTGTCAACATCTTCCCGTCGAGTTCCCGGCCAGCCCAAATCACAGATATCTTGCTTCAGGTGCTTTCCAGAGCACAACAAATCCAGGCATCTGGTTGCAAGTCTCTCGTGCGTTTCTTGCTCGTCGATCCAAAAAGGATTGGTTCCACGCATCTCCTTGTCGACGAGAAAATCACGAAAAGATAAATGCAACATTCTAACTGGTTCTTGGGGGGACGCCGGGACGCTTAGAACGGAATGCAGGGGTCTGAGAATGCCATTGATAGCACGCTCAGGAATGCCAACAAGACGAGAAAGGGTTGAAACAGAAAGAGGCTCGGTCAGGAGAACTATGGCACCTATTACATCTTTAAAGTCCTTCAAGAGCTTGTCTCTAGCTCGTCCGGTTCGATCCAGGAGCAGTTGATCGAGAGTTGGGCGGTATGTGGTGTCAAGTTTCTTCATCTCTGAATCCTGAGCTGAAGATTTGTACTTGAGAACCTTTTCAAGTTGAGTTACAGGGTCGTACAAGGGGTCTTGGATGAATCGACAAATAGTGGCGGCGAAAATGAAGAGCGGGATAGCCATTTGGATGAGGGTGTCAGTGACTTGTGTACCCGGCCATTCGGGCCCTAGTTGGCTGTTGGGATCCGATTGACAATTGTATTCAAGCCTGGCTTGCTCAAGTTGATAATGAAGGAATTCAGATATATCGTGTTCAATGGCTGGTTTCGGGATCATGTGGAGGATGAGATCCCTGTATTCGCCTCGGATATTGTTGAAGCCAAGACGGATCGGTAGCTCAGGTCGACTTGTCACAAAAGCTTTCAATTTGATCCGGTTCAGAGAATTGAGGCGTGTCAAGATGTTGATGATGAGTCGGACATCGCTATCCCGGTCACACTCGTCGAGTGCATCGATGACAAGAACGAGGACTCTCGAGTCAGAGACATCGCTATCCAACTCTTGCAGCGGACCCAGGATGAGTTTTTCAAACTGCTCTTGAATGAACTTGTTTGGGAGATCCGGCTCATCTTCAATCGCTTTGATGGTCAATGGTCCACTCTCAGGTAGTCGGGTGATCAGCTGAGCAGCAATAGTTGTGAACAGACGAGACGCATTGCCTCGATCTCGCTCACCCCTCTTGAAGAAGAAACTCGCGCCGAGCATATGTTTCTGAGAGAATGAGTGGGCAATAGTCCGCGAAATGGTGGACTTGCCTGTCCCTGCCATGCCATTGAGCCAGAATATGGTGTCACTGTGGGGGTCCTCTGCCCACGCGGTGATGGTTTGCCGAAGCTCGACGCGAGTATTTGGAAGGCACTTGGGATCATGCTCGTTTGTCTGGGAATCAAAAGCCGCACCTTTAGCCACGGGAATCCTGGACATGTCAAGAGTGCGACTGATATGTTGGACACCAGAGCTGAGACGTTGGACATTGGAGCTGATGCGCTTGACATTGGAGCTAAGGCCTATGTAAATATGTAGATGACAAGGGTGAAGGTGTAGTTTCATAGAACCAGACGACTGTCAATCGAGAAAAGTATACGTACTGAGTTTCAATGTTAAGCGCTGTGTTATCAACCATCAAGGCCGCCGAGATAATATCCTGATTCCTATCGAGACTCTGGATGATGCTGTCAACCTCGGAGCTTTCAAACGGCCACTTCAAGGCACGAATTCCAAAGCGGCTCATGACCTTTCGGGTCCTTCCATGCTTACGCTCCAGCTCATCGATCAGCCGTTGGAGTTGAACTGAAGCCTCAGCAAGCGCGGCTTCCAGCTCTTCCGTCGTCTGAAGCTTGTTGCCATCAGGGCCTTTCACAAGCCTCTCTGCACCGCGGAGGACGATAGTGAGGCTGGCAAGTTCACTCTGAAGGCACTCGATGTCGGATCTAGCATTCTTGACAGCCTTGAAATAGTCGGTACACAGGGACGCGACTTTAGCCGACATGTCGACGACGGCGATGACGCTAGCAGCCGCCCCGAGGCCCTCCATGGTGATGGATCGATGGAACCTGCGACATTAGAATGAGGATGGAGGAGCTGAATTAATGAGGGGTTTAACTCGCAGCGTGGCGAGGTTGAAAGGTACAGCCTGATGCGAGGCTGACTCTGCAAGCCACCAACCACACTTTACTGTCTAGGGTATGCCTCGGCATGCGTGGTGTTCCCAGGGTTCACTCAATACCTAGGTATGGAGTTGGAGAAGCAGAGCTCCTCCCATTTGAATTAGATTCTTTCTCCTAGTCTGCGAGTTTTTTTTAGTTTTTTTTTTTGAAGAAAAAAAATCCATTGAGTACTTCATCATGTACCTGGGTTGTGCACAGCAGTGCAGGAAATCACCACTACCAGAACGGGAGCATCTTTCCTTTCTATGCTTGCTTTCATTTACACGACCTACCTATACTGAGAAATGAGGATAGATCTGTTGAGTAGTCTCAGTCAAGAAGCACAGAAAATAGCCAGTTGTGTCAATACCAGCCGCCCTATGATCGAGGCACTCGGCTGCCATGTCGATGGTGTCGAGGACACTGGTTTTCTCCTTGAACCGGTTCAACACGGTGAAGTCAGCTGCTCCATCCTCTTTGGCATTCTCAATGACAAAGTGGTATCATAAAGAGGCAAGCAGGTGTGCCATATAGTCATTCCCTTAGGCTCAGGTTATCCGATGGCTATACTTCGATGTTGACGGGGCGGAGAGGTGAGCTGACGTGTCATCAAGCAAGTATTTGCCCAGATACTTGGCTAATCTGTATAGTTGACTGCGAACAATCTGCAGAGGGAGCCCGTCTTTTTATGTGCATGGATGCCAAAGCATCATTAGTATGGAGCCGCTAATGGGCTGAACTGGGCAAACCCGCTCTGCAACATCCATGCCACGACGGAAGCGCTATCCGATAACGATGCACGGTTCAAGAGGTCATGAGAGAACCATGTGCCTCTCAGGAACAAACACTTTTCCCCTTCAACACCCATGGCATTGCTTATGTGTTGTCTTTTGAGTTAGCGTATCACGCTGTAATCCTGACTGCATATCCTCTCATGCAACCACGTCTGTTTACCCTTTCTTATTGATTGGGCCTAAGTTAAATAAACACGCCAAGAAAACTCCCAAGACGGAGCTTCCTGTTCCAAAAAGCGGGTTTTAACCTCCCGGCAGGCCCGACGTTGGATCCCGAAGGGAGGATTCAAACTCAAATGCCCCCTTCTGCCAAGGACCCTGCCGCTGCCGCTCACAATCTGGAGAGGCCGAAGCACCGCCAAGCAAACAGAGACCCTTGATGCAGTGTCAAAGTTACTCAGCCATCCTGACGCGCAATCACCAGTCCACTGCCGAGACTTGTCCTCATCGAATCATGCCGCTCGTCCAGGGGCACCCTCCCCATTACAGGTGGGGTTCCCAAGACTTTCACAGCCGAGCGTAAAAAAGCTGGAGCCCGTAATTACAGAGGGCGGCTCTTGGCACTTGTTATTCGCGAGGCCGTAAACAATAACTCTGGCGGTGCCGTATTAACCGATCTGAGATCTCGGACCTGCCAGAGGACCTGAACAAGCCCCGTTCGATTGAGGCTGGGAGGGATACGCCCGTTGATTAATTCCCGTCAGCCACTCTCCCAGCGTCTCCCGCGTAAATAACACCCTTCACGTGTAACAATGCCAAGCCACGGTTAAGTCGGCGCTCCTGCTGGGTCGTCGTTGATTGCGCCAAGGTCAACAGCCAAGATACGGGTACAGGTCATCAGAAGACCCCCTTGTTTGTCACGCTGTACATTGACCCAAGTCACGCCGAGACAAGCAGCAGCACGGGAGAGTATATCTAGCCCTCTTTGCTCAATATCCCCCTCTTTGATCCTGAAAAAACATCGCATCTTTCGTATCACCCGTTTCACCATGTCAGCCCCATACGACCCGAACCAAGGGTGAATAGCCTCAATACGGCACTAGATAAAATACAGCTACTGACGTTTTTTTACTAGCTACTATCCCCCGCCTCAGGGCTATCCTCCTCCTGGACAGGGCTACCCGCCCCCGCAGCCCGTACGTCGACCAGAGTGATGTGATCCTTCTGACCGGTCACTAACAAAACACCAGATGCAATACCAGCAGGCCCCGCCCCCTCAGCAAGAGGAGAAGAGCCACGGCTGTCTATACGGCTGGTAAGATACTCAATCCCATGTCATCTTCTAATGCTAACGTCGTCTAGCATCGCCACCCTGTGCTGCTGTTGGCTCTGCGGAGAGACGTGTGAATGCTGTCTCGAGTGCTTCGACTGCTGTTGTTAATTGATCCGAAACCCCCGCAAGCCTCTTACCTTGCTTCCATTTTCAGCGCGCAACGCGGATATTTCTTTGAGTCAAACGGGACGGGATATCGGTTCATTCCAAGGACCAGGAAATCTTCATTCATCGGGTAGCGAATCAGCCTGTGCAAATACCATGAATTCAAACCAGCAAGAACGTCAATTCATCTTTTAAAACTAAAAGTCTCAATCTTGCCCGTATCTCTTGTGCCTACATGATGTTTGGTGGACCTCCGACTCTACATGCACGACAGTTTGGATTGGTGATACACTGAAAGTACCTGCACTCGTGAGCCCTCTTTGAATCATCGCTAAATGAGGGTGACTTACTCGTCGCTCTCCTTGTCCTTGATCTTGGAGCAGTCGCAGTAGCTGGGACACGTAGGCGTTGGACTGGGCGATGAGGACGTCGACGTGAGCCCGGGTTCTCTGCATGGGCGGCAGTTGGGGTTTGTGATGCATTGAAAGTACCTGATAATGTCAGCTAAATATTCTCTCCACTTATTCTGGTGTTGTAGGCTGTATCAATTGCGGGGGAGACGTCAAGATGATGCATGATGTGAGAGTTCAACACCTACTCGTCGCTTTCCTTGTCCTTTATCCTAGAGCAATTACACTCTGCCGGACATTCTGCCTTGCTCGTCGTAGTAGCATCGACAACGACAATCACCCTAATCGCGCCTTCGGATATCGTCTCCGTGTAAGTGCCCGCTGGCATGGTCTTGTAGTTGGTCGTCGTCGTCACCAAGACGGCTGGGTGTGTCACCACATCTTCGCCAAAGCCTCTTGGCATCTTTGGGATATCTCCAGACTCCCTTTGCTGGAGCTTTCTGTCATCATTCTGAGGAGCGGCTCGCGATAGAGCTGCAAAAAGGAAAAGGGTTGCAAAGTGGTGGAGACAATACATGGTCGTAGAAGTCTGCTGAAGGGAAAGGTAATGATCGTCTTTGCCGATGGATTGCTCAAAGTAGCTGTTCCTGTCAAAGCACAGTCGAGTCCGATGCCTCTGCGCAGTGACTGGATATCCAGTTGTCCGGCTCTGGGTTTATGTAGTTGCCATTCCTGGTCAGTTGCTCTCACACAAACCGTCTCATCCGGTCGGTCTCCTTCCCGCGACGGCTCTTCACACACACGATTCTCGCAGTGGCAGTGAAGAGCTGTCGTAGCAAACACTCTTCCGCGGTGCGTATTTGTGGTTGCCGGATCAGGAAGCACTCTGTGGTCGCTAGGCAACGATAGGAGGTGTCACATCTCGGCGAAATGTGAACGTCTAATGGCACGTGAATGGCTTCTTTATGCCAACTCATCTACAATCAAGCGATGCTCTTCATGGTGATAGAGACAAACAGCCGCTCGGAGCGAACCGGAGAACAAGGATCGTGGCGAAGAGGTTGTACAACCAAACGACGCCCAGCGCATCGAAGGCAGTCCGAGGGCATCATGAGACCCGAGATGAGATGTGGACAAGGCCATGATCAGAAGAGCAAACGATAGCGATAGTGACAGGCTTGACAGGAGCAGAATCGTCCCAAATGGGAGCCGTACCTGCATCATCTGACATGAGGCTCTCAAGCTTCAGAGTCGAATGCGCTCTTGTCACCCATGAGCCTCAGTGTCGAATACGCCCCCATCTCGCCAACACGACTCCCATGTAAGGTCCGTACGACCATCGAATTGCACAACATCGCCGCGCGTCCCAGATCATGTCGTACAACACCGTTGTCGTCGAAACAAGCAAGGAGCAACGACCATTACCCGTCACTAGGAACAGACCTCGCGTCAATGACCAGTCAGTCTATCCAGCGTCAGTTGACTCAGCCAAGGCGCAACATCTCTCAAAGAGGGCCAAGATTGCGATTGGACTTGAAGTTTGGGACAACACATATGTCTTAGTCCCAAGCGACTGGTGACGGGAAGCTGTGCCATAAGAGTACAACGTGAGGCAGAACCGTTGAAACAAGAACGCTTGCGTCATATTAAGCAAGGAATTAGGGTATATACTCTATCCATATCCAAACCTATGCCGCTTTTACTGTCGTGCCTTTAGATCCACGACCACCTGGCAGTCTCCGCAACACCCACGCCTTGACTCGAGCCAGGCCGCTGTAGAACCGACCGTCTACGTCGACACCCCATGCTTCCAACGCCGAAAGGACTCCGTACAACCCGATCCATAATAGTACAATGGCGTCCACGATGTGGACGAACCACCAGAAGTGCTGGGTGCCCAGGGGGCACGTGGCGTACTCGAACTTCCACTCCCAGGTGTCCTGGTCGAACCAGAGGCTCAGGAGGCCGGCATTGCCTCCAAAGTCTCCCATCATGCTCCTCACCGTGATCTCACGTCGTCCAGGGATGCCCGAGGTGCCGGGGATCTTTTGTTCCTGGGCCTCTTCCCACCGGACCGTCTGCCACTGGCGTTCTGACGCATCAGTGCCGTTCGTCTGGTTGATGAAGTGGTACGTGTCGCAGCCAGCGTGGTCATGACCGTTAAGCATCAAGCCCGCACGACCATATCCGCCACCAGCAGCATTCTCCTTTCCGCTCATTCCCCACATTCCCTCGAGGAAGCCTTTACTGGCATCCGCGCTGAGCTGGTTCTGCTCCTTGAGACCTCCACCGTCTGCTGCGGTGTGGAAGGAAAAGAAGGGAGAATCCACGCAGATACCCGCCGGCTTGTAGAGGGGAATATGTGTGAGGATGAGGGTAAAGTGTCCCTTGTAGCCGACAGAGCTTGCGGTTCCAATGACGTCGTTGATGAAGGCATAGGTAGCATCCTGCAGGGGAGCCGACTTGGCTGGAGTGTCCAAGTTCATGTCGTTTACCACAATGATGCGAAGTTCGGGCGGGATGCGGTCCGAGTTGGGGTTATCGGTTCCATGCCACATGGTAGCCCTCTTCTCGGGATCCAAAATGGGAAGCTCGAAACGAAGTTCGTAGTTTGCCTTTCCAAAAACTCGTTCGAAGCGCTCCAGTCGTTCCTCGGTCAAGTCTCCCGCGTATCCAATGTCATGGTTCCCTGCCACGTTCAATATCCGCTTCGCCCACACCTTTTCCCCCTCACTACCATCCAAAAGCCCCGACAGTGTGTAATCGGTGCTCGGGTAGCGCGCGATGTCGTCAGGCACCCTTTCGGTGCCACGGAATGTTCGGTTCCAGAACCGTCGACCTCGCTTCTCAAACTCGACATCGTCGATCCACTGACTTCCAACGAGGTCACCCAGCACGCTCACGTGTGTAGGATTGGACCACCAGTTGACCTGGCGGTAGATGTGTGCCAGGTAAAAGTCATTGCCCCATAGATCGAACCGCTTGCGCATCGACTCGACAAAGTAGGGGATATCCTCCATGTAAAAATCGACCGTATCGTGCAACGTCTTTCGAACTCGCTCTCGGAAGCACCAGTGCTTGGTCTGAAAGGTCACATGCTTGTAGATTTGCTTGAGGTGAGGAAAGGTGCCCAAGTAGTTTGTGATGATCGAAGTATCGCCCTCAAGTTGAGGATCGCCCAGCGCAAGCAGTCGGAAAGGGGCGAGTTTCGCACGGTCGTCAGAACTAGGTTTCGAAGGCCAGTGAAACTTCTTTGTCAACTCAAACGCCTCTTTACTGTCTCTCGACTCGACAGGAAATGCGCATCCCTGGATGACTGGGAAAAGATACAGGTAGACGGTGATTGCTACCGCCAGCGGCACCACAAGGCGCAGGCCATGGCGGAGGTAAGCCACGACAATCATGTAGCCAACGTCATACGAGAGCCACGTTGAAAAAGGTTTTGAAAGGCAACGAGGCGTTGAATGCGACGGCGCAAAGACAGACAAGAACAAGAAAGGAGTGAAGTGGTCTTCAAGGTGCTGCCAAGAATAGCAGGCGTGGAAGGGTTCTGGCGGGCGACACGTGAAACTATTTTGGGCTTAGTCAGACGACGTCCCACCTCGAGATGGTCCAGACCAGAACCCCTTTTTTGCGCGCGACTAGGGAGTACGGGGAGGCCCTTTATTTGTCGGTCGACTCATGCCAAGATCAGATGATTGGAGGAGATGGGAATGGTCTTTCTTTGGTCTTTGGAATGCGACACCGCCGCGTGTTGATTGCGACGCTGAAGTACTCTAGATACCCTAGCCGATCTTTTTGCGACTCTATGCGCCAACTTGTGATGCAAATGACTCGAGATCGCAATTGAATCCTAGTCATGAGGGGTGCTCCTCTGGTTGAGAGGCTCTATCTTTGCCCTCAATCATGGCCGCTCTGAGAACCTACTGCGTCCCCTCATCGCTTGCGGGGACAATCTCGATGATCGGAACGTGGGATCACCAATGGATTTGAGGCGCAAACGTAAACCGATCCCGAGGGGTCCATGGGTTGTTTCGGCAAGTGGGTGGTGATGACTTGTCCCTATGCTCAGCGGTTTCACTGCTGCTCATACAGCTCCTCATCCTCTCTAGGCCACTCGACTTCAAACACAGGGTCCTCGTCCTCGTCATCCACCACCGCAAAGGCAATCAGACTATTGTTCTTTAACCCCAGCTTGGTCGGTGTGTCCCCGTTCCCGATCTTGAGCTTCTTCCATCCCGCAGTGGGGTCGTTGGCATTCTTGAGAGCGCCATAGGCGAGTATTGTCCCGTCAGTGACGGAGGTCGTCTTCGGGGGCGCGATTGACGTGGTCAGTCCGTTGGGGTATCTCTCGGTCAGGACATCGAGGAGCTGGGTGGTGACGTTGGAGAAGGGCTCAAGGGAGTCGACAAAGAGGTAGATGGTATGGATGCCGTGCTTGAAGCGCACCGAGATGTGGGCGTCACCGATCTCCTCAGGCTCCTATCACGGGTTAGTTTCGTTGGAATAGATCGGCGGAAGTATCGGATAGACGAGGGATCCTCACCATCTTGTCGATCTGCGAAGGGAGTAAGCTGATAACGTCGGTCTGGAGGATGCCGCCGCTTTGTCTTGGTTCTGGTGAGGGGCATCTTTGTCGCGAATTGTTTGCGCGAGGTCACGTGCCTACGCGTAGAGTGAGGGTCCTTTCAATGGATGTGGTGCTGCCTGATGCACAGTGACAACAGAGCCTCAACAAGGATCATGATTGTATATCGTAATCCTGGACCTTTAAAGGGTGAAGAGTAATTGATTGCGTGTCAATTGCTGGAGAGCACATGCCCTTGCTACGTCATCTCATCCAGGGTCTTTGACAGCAAAGCATGACAGCTGACGGCGACACTTGCAAGGACAGCTCTGGTTGAGACGTGAGCTTTGAGTGGGGGTGCATAGGTATTGGAAGAAGAGAAATGGAAGAAATGGCAATCCAATAACCTTCCAGCTCAAAGCAATTGACCTCTTTGGCTTGTGATTGCAACGTCCTGAGCATGAACCACCTGCAGCCAAGAGCCAAACCGTGCAAAATACCGTGCCTCCCGCTACACACACTGTCAAAAAGAGCCTCTTCCCATCCGATGGAGCTGGAGCAACGTCGACTCTGCATCTCGACGAGAAGAACGACATGGGGGCTTCCCAGCTCGACCAGCATTTATTACAAACCTCAGCCCCTCGTGTGCCATTACTGGGTCCTTAGCGAAAATACCGCCGGAATCGCCAACTCCGGCCACACGCATCCTCTTCCCGCGTGACTTGAAGAGAGAGTCAAGAGGCCCACCCGAAAATCAGCAGCCTCAAACACCGAGCCTCGCAACAAGCTCGGCCTCGAGATTGGGCGAGACAGAGACAGAGATCGACCCTCAACCCCAGATACACCCAATGGCAACTCCAGCGTCTCCTCGGCCCGGCTGGGCTCCCTCTACCTCAGCATTACCATCTGACCTTGAACCTCCGTCAGCCTTCCCCCAGGATGCCTTCCCTCGCCTCTCCGTGCCGACGCCGACGCGGCTGATGCTGGGAACGATATCGTCAGCCCTCGTCGGCTTCTCCCTGGGGGCCACGCAGGGTGGGCAGATGGCGCAGCTGCGGTTCCGGGCCGAGCACGCCCACAAGATGCCAGACACGACGACGGGGTGGTATTTCTACCACAAGAGCAAGAATTACCACGCCATGCAGGGCGGCATACGCGAGGGCTTCCGCATGGGCCTCAAGACGGGCCTCTGGAGCATGATGGCCCTGTCCCTCGAGAGCACGGTTGATCGATATCGCGGGGCGAGCGACATGTTTTCCACCACGATAGCCACCCTGACAGTGGCTGGTGCGTTTTCTCTCTGGCGTAAGTGGTCAATCCCTTGATGCCCTTGTCTTTCTTTTCTTCCCGAACTTTTGCAATGTGGACGAACGGGATTGCGCTTTGCTCACAGAAACCCCATATGGGGAATCTGAGTATGGGGGCATGAGCTCGTGCAGGCCTCTTGCCCCCCCCCCCGTCCCGTGGAGCATGGAAAGCGACGGGTAGATATTGCGACGTGGACAAAGGTGGTGGAACCAGTTTTTAGCTAACAAGCGCCGATGTTCGGCCTCTCGCGTCTAGATCGCTTGTCATTCACAACGGCCGCCCGGACCGCCAGGTACGGGCTCATGTTTGGACTCGTCTACGGTGGCATCCAGGACCTCGTCGGCTTAGCCCGAGGGAGACCGATCGGATACGTCGAGTTCCTGCGGCGCCGTGGTGGACGACGTTCTGGTCAGTCCCACAGCGATCACGAGGACGACCAACCAGCATCGTGAGGCCGGCGGCCCGGACTTTTGGAGGGGACGAAGGAAGACTGGGGGAAGCAGAGGCGAAGGACAAGGACCCAGCCATTGCCGGGGTGGAGCCCGGCGTGGCCTCTTGTTTGGTGTGGGCGCCTCTCCCGTGGCCGACGGCGAGCGGCTTTGCTCGGTCTTTGTGGAGCCATGTCCATGAGGAGTGAGGAGGCATGACGAGCAAAGCTTTGCAGAATTGGTTGGTTCCATCAATTGCTTCTCCGACTAGCCCGGTCCAGGCCAGAGAAGCAGAGCCGCCATCATCTCGGCACAAGGGCGTTGCATCAAGCCTTATCTGCTGGCCGAGAGCCCCTCTCCACCATCACCACTTGGAGGCCCACGATGGCTAAGACATTGATATCACGATGTCTGTGTGTTTCTGTCTGCGTAGAGCAGAACATGTACTATACGATCCCTTCTGGGTTTGGAATTCCTATCGACAAATGTAAACGCAAATCCTAGCTTCCCCCAAAGATGCCTTAGTCATGTGCTGTAACCGAGATCATCATCATCACCAATTGACTCGACAACTGTATCGGCCTGTTGCGGCATCGGCGCCTCATCACGTCTCGTGCGTCCCCATGATATCCCCCAGTTTGAAGGCGTCTTCGCATTCACATTGTCCCGGCGCTTCCCGCCCAATCAGCATTCATCTCTCCTAGACTCAAGACTCCTCCCCCCACGCACGGCTAGATTCGGCCTTTACACCTTGACCCTCTTTACGCTCTTTACCATGTTTTGCATGGCGTCGCCTCGCCACGTGATGGCTGATAAGCTCCGTTGCTTGAAGGTATCGTCGGTTTGGTTGGTCATTCACCCTCTCACCCCGTCCCGGTAACCTCTCTCGGCCCTGTCCTTGCCCATTGCACACGGCCCGGTTCGGCGTTTGCGGAGAAGCAGGGGGCTAGACTAATGATTTCTCTTAGTCTAGAGACAGCAAGCTGGGAAATGCCTGGAATGGGACTGGCGACTGGGACAATGACTAGAGATATCCATACCATGGCTGGAGATAGCGCCACCTCCGTCGTTGCGCACGCCGCTCAGGTACGGCTCATGGATACAAGTACTTAAGGTCTGCCACCCGTTCATTGTCCCTCACACTACTTGGTCAGATACTTTGGTTCAAAGGTAAAAATAAACTTATCTCCCATTGACGCTCTGTTATCTCTCTCGACAAGAGCCGCCTTATCAACCCATCTGCAGTCCAAACTTATATCTGCTGCCACCTCCAACGCACCGTCACTTGTAAACAAACACCAATTCACCGTCAGCTTCGCCCTCTCTTGGATCCCTCCAAACCGATCCATTCCCCCACCACCTAGCAACCTTCAACTTCCCTTCAACCACACCAGAAGATATAATGAGCTTGGCCCTTCGGCGAGGGACGTGCCAGCCCCTGCGCTGGGCGGCATCCTCCAGCACCGCTACCATCCGACCATGCATCGCCATCACAACCATCTCAAAGGCCAATGTGGCCACCCGTCGTCACATCCACTCCTCTGAGCGACGCACCTCCACCCTCGCCGAGCACCCCATCCCCGACCCTATCCCTCCTCCCGTCGGTACCGGTCGTGCGCCCCTCTCCGTTCTGCCCTTGAGCATGATCGTGCGATCTCTGGCCACCATGGTCGTTTCGTCGTCGCCTCTTCTGCTGCCTCCCTCGCTGCGCATCATGAACGTCCTAGCCAACACCACAAACTCCATCCTCAACTCGGACACGAACCCCGTCCTCCGATACTTCCTCAAGAAGACCTTCTATGCCCAGTTCTGCGCCGGCGAGAACCCCGCCGAGATCAAGGCCACCATTGCTGGACTCAAGAACATTGGCTTCACTGGAGTGATTCTCAACTATGCCCGCGAGGTTGTCCTTACCGAGGATCAGGCCGGTGCCCTCAAGAACGGTGCCATGGAGACGGAGGAATGCATTCGAAACGAGATCGTGCCGTGGGCCCAGGGTACTCTCGAGACGGTCCGAATGGCTGAGCCTGGTGATTTTGTCGCTCTCAAGTTCACTGGCGCCGGCAGCATCGCCCTGTATCAGCTCAAGGATCGCCTTCCTCCCAGCCCCGCCCTGTACAAGTCCATCGACTCCATCTGCCAGCTTGCCCAGGAGCGAGGTGTCCGCCTCCTCTTTGACGCCGAGCAGGACATGCTCCAGGACGGCATCGACGACTGGACTCTCGAGTTCACCCGCAAGTACAACAAGGGTCTCGGCGAGGCTGTCATCTTTGGCACATACCAGGCTTACAAGAAGAACTGCCCCGAGGTCCTGTCCCGACACCTTGCTCTCGCCCAGGTTGAGAGCTTTGCCCTCGGTGTCAAGCTTGTCCGCGGCGCCTACCTGAACTCGGACCCCCGTGAGCTCTTCCACGACACCAAGGAGGAGACCGACGCCTGCTACGACTCTCTCGCCGCCAGTGTCCTCACCCGCCAGTGGAATGCCGATGTCAAGGGCGAGGGTGAGTACCCCGCCACCAGCCTCGTCATTGCGTCGCACAACGCCGAGTCTGTTCGCCGAAGCCGTGCCATCTGCGACGCTGGCCGCGCTAAGTCGGACATTGCTTTTGCCCAGCTCCAGGGCATGGCCGATGAGGTCAGCTGCGAGCTGGTCGAGGCCGGTCAGGCGGACAAGACCAAGGTCCTGCCCGCTTACAAGTACCTCGTCTGGGGAACTACTGGCGAGTGCATGAAGTATCTCCTCCGACGAGCACACGAGAACAAGGACGCCGTCCAGCGTACCAAGGGCAGCCGGGATGCCCTGTGGTCCGAGTTGGTCCGACGATGCAAGAGCGCCGTCGGCTTGGCGTAAGAAAGGGAAAAGGGAAAAGAAAAGGATTTGATATCATGTTTGTTCTTTTTTGCATCATGGGTAGCGATCAGGAGTCCGGGGCGCTTAGGATCTCGATGCTTGAGATAGACAAAGCATAGATGAAGATATGACTTACGTTTTACTCCTTGGCGACGATGCTTTGTGAAAGGGTGAATATCGTATTCAGACTCCACGTAGAGCCATTGCACTGATGACGAGTGACTCCATCTCCCTCTGCCTGATATTGTCGTCCTTAATCTCATCGAGCCACTTCAAGCCGTTCAGCTTGTAGTACTTGCGCACTTTGGCTACGTCACTAGTAGTAGCGATCTGCTCGTCTGTAACGGGTGATGCTTCTCCCTCGACATTGGCCTTGAGATGCTCCCAGACCTGGTCATGGGTCAGAGACTCGGCGCCATTGTCCGCTGGAAAGGTGACTTTGATCACAATGAGATCCTTGGTTGAAGGGGAGATGCCATACCGGCGGTACGCATCGGCAATCTGAATTCCGGATCAGTCTCGGGCAAATTTGTCGACAGAGGTTATAGTACGTTATTGGAAGAGCTCATTGAGGAGACAATCTCGGAGTGAACGTTGGGGGTCCTCAGGGCACCATTCACGGCCGCCGACGTAGCCTTGAAGACGGCGGATAATAATTGAAGCCGAGAAATGACCTGTTGAGGATCTGGCATCAGCGACAGGCTCCAGACGTCAAAGTCGCGTACCCCGACTTGGACTTGGCACGAGCGCTGGTGACTGATGTGATGGGACCGGAACTCACCACGGAGGCATCGATAAAGGCGTACTCAAAGTCCGGATTCCGACCGAGGAGCTGCTGGTGCAAAAAGGCCGCGTTCCGTACGTCACGGAATAGGGCAACGTGGACCTTGTGCGAGGCTGGCAGATGCTCGACAGTCACGGTTTCGAGAGACATGGTGGGAGGGGAGGCTGAAGAGAAGTTTGGATGATCCGCGGAGCGCGCAACAAAAGTTCGGCTGGCCTTGCTGTAGCCTCGATATGGAATAGCGCGGGATGTTGTTGTCGTCGTCGTCGTAGTCGTCTAATCGTCCGTCTCGTTATCTCGTCGCAAAGCTGTCGCGCGAAGTTCAAAGGCTCGATCTTTTGGTGTGGAGGGGTAAGGTTCGAGATGGACGGTGCGGCGGGGTGACGTACAGTCTAGACCGTCACATGTTTCGCACTGTATACACACTGTCCCACTAACACGGCATCTCAAGTTCTGTTGTCCCTTTGACTGAGCACTAACACACTCAAATGGAGGCTCAAATCTCTCAACCACGTCACAAATCTCGGCTCTCCCTCGTTCCGTCCCAGATGAGCAGAGAGGACTCTCAATTATCCCCTTCTTTGACTTTGCAGTTTTACGTCACCCCGTTATACAGCAGAGCCGAGATATGCGACCTTGCTGTGTGCTATCCTCCGTCTCACCACCATCTCGACCAGCATACTTCCGCTAATACCGTTTGCCTCCCATAATCGCCGACCCTAGGCCGGCGCCACGGGCTTACTACAGGACAGCTGGAGGCCTGGTCTACGGATACAAGGTTGACAGATGCTGTAGCGGGAGCGGGACAATAAACCCGACGTTCAGCAAGGCACGAGACGAGGCGACCAAAGAGAAGCAGAGGCAGGGCACCGCGCAGTCGGTAGGGCTGGCTGGCTCCAATGCAGCATGACATGGGGCATGGATCATACTTTGGTAAGGTAGGTCGCAGACGAGGGGTTGAGAGACCTGGCTTGCATGGAAGGTTGAAGCAGGTTTCCTCACCTTCGTTATTGCGGTTGAGGACTGCCCGTTGATTCTTCCGTTGATCCAGCTCCATACCTCGTCATCAAGCACCTCATCCGAGAGCGTCCAGGTTTACGGAATTCCCGGTCTCGTCTCGATTCCAGCCACAAAATCATGATTCCTTTACTTTCCCGTTCTCTGGATGTGGCTTGCCTGTGGAAGCCCTAGACCTTCTACAGTAAGCGATCCAATGCCCCTTGCAACGCCCAGACAGGGCGCCAGCTGAGGCGGCGAGGCGTCCGGGCTTTGGCAACTGCTCGGACCAGAGACTCTGCTGGTACATGTCGAGGCATGCCCTGCGATACCGTTCTGCTTCTAGAAGGCATCTCCGTTGCTCCTTGCATAATATCTCGCCGGCTAAGACATCTTCCATTGTTGGGGAGACATGCTCTGACTGCTTCTTCCAAGCGAATTGCGGCCTCTCCTGTGCAAGAGAGAGCCGTTGAGTGATGAATCTGTTGATCGCCAACTCCGTCGCCGTGTTTTATGGATGCGTATATCAACCTATACCTGAACAGACTTCAGTTGTCAGAACCAAGAGGCACATTGGCTTCAAGACAAGACATCTAGAAGACCGTCTTACTCCCGTCAGCTCTTGTCAGATCATCTCAAACCAGTCATAGTTTTCAGCTGTTTCAAACACCCAGAGAAACACAGCCACGGCTTGAGTCCAGACTCGGCTGCCTTGTCTTGATCACAAGCATCCGTCGACTCCCTTCATTGCCACTCACCCAACCCGCGACCCGGGGTTCGTCGAGGCCACCCTGCGCCTCCACCAGCACCCCGGAACTGCAGCGCCCAAGCCCGCTAATGCATAGCGCATTCCCCGCTGGGCCCGTCCCCTGTACAGTGCCGGCAGTGCAAGACCCAGTAGCAGCCTTAGTAGGGACCTCTAGCGGCGCGACCATTAGCAGCAGCGCCGGCACCAGCTCCAGGTCCCTCGACTGCCAGTCCAGCCCGTCCTGGGTGTCGATGATGGATGTCGTCGCCCAGCGCAGCCTCAGTTCTCCCATCACCAACTTCTCGTCGCTATCGTTGCCGTCGCAGCCAGGATCTCTCAACTGGCCATTCGACGCGCAGTCCTGCTCTGCCCTCGCTTGGGCTCCCGATCCTCGCATCTTCGACTTCAATCCCCCGGCCTTCGCTGTAAAGGCGCCTGCGACTCGACCGAAACCCACTGGGCGGCGCCCGCGCCAGCCCGCCGCGATCTACACTTCCAAGGCCAAAGCCAAGGCTACAGCCGCGTCTGCGTCCGCAAAGAGCGCTTCATCCTCTGCTGCCTCGTCAGCGACAACTTCACCATCTTCCTCCAGGGGCATCTCCCCGCGCTCCAAACTCAAGATGCCCGGACGACCTCCGAAGCGACCCGCCAGCAACGGCGAAGATGACGGCCCCGTCCAAGCTCCAGGCAAGGTGAAGCTGCCGAGGCTGGAGCGCGGCCCTGACGACTTCTCCAGCGTTGTCAAGAACCGGTTGCAGTCGTATACGCGTACGGGACAGGCTTGCGACCGGTGCAAGGTACGTCATGGCCAGGGTGGCTTCCTTCGGCGAGATACTAACCGCGCTCTTTACAGGTTCGCAAGATCCGATGCGATGCTCTTCCAGAGGGATGTTCCCATTGCACCAACCAGAACCTCGAGTGTTATGTTACAGACCGCGTCACAGGGCGCACCGAGCGCAGAGGATATCTGCAAGAGTTGGAGAGGGAAAAGAGCGACATGTTGGCACATATCCGCAACCTCGAGAAGCTGCTAGGCGACAATGGCGTCGAGGTCAAGCCCTGGCAATGGGCCCCCTACGCGCAGTACCCTCCCGGTGTGTCCTTTGACGACATGGGCAATCCGATCCCTGATCCAAATACGGGCGATACATGGTCGCAGGTTGGAAGCGCATGGGTCAAGAACAACTCGGCAAAGCCAAAGTTCACGCCCAGCTTCCCTCGAAGTCTCTTGGAGTCACGACCTCAAGAGAGTCATCTTGGAGTTGGAGGTGATAGCGCTCCTCTGAGCTCCATCAAGGGAACTCGATTGTCCATCCTTGGCATGACAGTCGATCTCGCTTCGTTCAAGGCCGCAGACATGGACGAGCCTCCAGCCGATGCAGCTGTGTCTGCACCGCTGTACAACAAGTCTCCTCAAGCCCTTCTGCAGTCCATCATGAACGTCAACCCTCCCCAGCATGTCGAAATGCCATCACGCAGCGATGCCTTTACTTATGCAGATTGGTACTTTCTCACTCTGTCCGCATTCCTCCCCATTCTTCACAAGCCTTCCTTTATGCAATTGGTAAGCCAATCTTCCATTTCTTCGTTGTTTCTGCTAACGGTCGACAGTTGACGCGCATGTACGACGAACCTAATTTCAAGCCAACCGTGGCCGAATCCGTCATTGTTCACATGGTGTTTGCCATGATCTACTTTCATTACGGCACTCGAAACTGGCAGCAGGCTGATCAGTGCACTCGTCTGAACGAGTCATCCAACAAACATTACCATTTTGCACT
Source organism: Fusarium phalaenopsidis (assembly GCF_050370095.1). Taxonomy (NCBI): domain Eukaryota; kingdom Fungi; phylum Ascomycota; class Sordariomycetes; order Hypocreales; family Nectriaceae; genus Fusarium; species Fusarium phalaenopsidis. The sequence goes on from NW_028145398.1 coordinate 391,231, forward strand.
CAGCAAGTTCTTTGAGCTGACGTGTTCCCGCGACTTGGCTTCGGTCCAGGCCATGGCCATGATTGCAGTGCATACCAGAGCTTTCCCCAAGCCTGGTTGTGTTTCAATCATTGCCAATCTCGCTCTGCAACGCGCCCTTGAGATGAACCTCCATCGAGAGTCGAGGAAGCCTGGCGAGCCTACAAATCTTCAGCACGAATTGCGCAAGAGAGCATTCTGGGTCATTATGACTGTCTACATCGCTGTTGCCGGGCGTCGTGGACGGCCGATGCCCATTACAGTTGAGGAATTCGACGTCGGCTTCCCCGAACCCATCGCCGACGAGCTTTTGTCGGATGAAGGCGTTGACACGTCCCGCTCCATTCCCTGCGGATACTGGCCAGGCATTGTCAGTTTCAAAATCATCCCCATCTACCTGGAGATGTACTCCAACATGTACAGTGTCAAGAGGGATCCGCAGAATTATGTCAGTGTGGTCAATGCTCTGGAAACACAGATCAAGAACTGGGAAGATGAGCTGCCTGGTTCTCTTAAGCTCGACCATTCTGAACAGACCGATATGACTCGCATGCCTGCTCTTTACTGCAAGACGTGGGCGCTCGAGTTCCGTCTCTGCCTGCGTCATCCTTCGGTGGCCATGACTGCCGACAAGAAGATGATGGCTGAGAACATGGCCATCTGCGAGGATGTATCGAGGAGAATGCTTCACTGTCAACTCGAGATTCAGAAGCACAAGTGTCTCGACACAACATGGTACCAGACGTCCATGTACACGGCTGGAGTCTTCATGCTTCTCGTGGCCGTGTGGGAGAGGCGCTTTGAGACGACTCCAGAGGCCATTGCCACTTTGCGGGAGGAGATGAACGGTTGGGTCGGCATTCTCGATGAGGTTGGCTCCTTGCTCGGTAAGTTCCACACATTCACATCCACAGTTTGTTCATCAGTCAGCCCTAACATACGCCCAGGCTCGGGACCCAGCCTCAGTGCTGAGATTAGAAACATCATTGATCGCACCATTGCTTGGATCGAGCATGACATGCGCAACAAGGAGAGCAAGGAGAGCCAGCCAGCTGTGACGCCCGAGATCAAGCAAGAGCCTGCTCAGGCCTCGGCTTACACTGCTCCTCAAGTTCAATCCGCGCCTACAAGCGGAGGAAGCCAAGAGGTGCCGTCATCGAAGGGCTACTTTCCAGACGCAGGCCTCAACGGGCAGACGCCATATCCCGCCTTGGCTTACAACGAGCACACGCAAAGCACAATGGCACCATCGGCTTATGAGACCGAGGCCATGTTCTACAGCACCAGTGCTCAGGCAGCGGCCGCAGCAGTAGCAGCAACAGCAATCCCGGCATCTGCCTCACAGGCGAATCCACTCCTTGCCTTCACTACGCAGTCGACACAGCAAGTGGCGTCTCAACCCACGGCCGACATGCTATGGCAGGGCCGCGGAAACACTTGGCACGACTGGACTACCGCCATTGCCGATAATCAGGATCGGTATAGTGCGTCGGCACTCTTGACGCTCGGAGGCGCCACACGTGATGCCACTTCGGGCGCGGGCGTCCCAGGCGTCACAGCCGGGCCCTCAACGAACGATATGACCAGCATTCAACAGGGCCAATGGCCGTTGATGTTGTTTGACCATGTGGCGTCAAATGGGTCTTGATTTTGATGACATCTGATGGGATACGGCGTTGTTAACTGGTTTGTACCCTCTGGAGCATGGACTGGGGCGTTTTGGCTGGTGCCACCCGAGGCATTCAATTATGGGAAGAGGCGCCATGGCATGTACGGTTCACGACATGTATGGTTTCATTCAGGCGCGATACTTGCTGGTAGGGAAAATACCAAGATGTCTAATGAGGGTGACCAGGATGGGTGGGAATGGATGGGTAATGGGGGTCATGGGAGATGATATGGAGTCAACTATGGGCGGCGGTGCATCACGACATTAACGGTAAATATCACTTATAGACGTACAAATTTAATTCACAAGTTGCAATCAACGTTCAAGCCTTGACTGTCAAATACACGTCGTGATGCTGGCTGTGGTGTTTGATGTGCACCGCCTCTGTGGCTCAGCAAGAGCTTATTCAGCCGACCATTTACCGGACGAGCTACCCACTTCTTTCTTGTCGCGTTCGTTCACTTCAGCCAGTTCCACGCCTACGACACTACGAATCGACTCTAATCAGGCGCACGCTCTTACGCACTCGAATTGCATTGCGCGCACCCTTGTATTATCCGTGCGAACTCACTGCGACGATCGAAAAGATGGGCAAGAAGAAGCGCGGCCACCCCGACATCGAGGAGCTCCTCAATCGGCCGTGGTGCTACTACTGTACGAACCTTGCGCCTGGCATTCTCGATGGCTGGATACTAACCATGCGATTGCAGGCGAGCGTGATTTTGAAGATTTGAAGCTTCTCATCTCTCATCAGAAGGCCAAGCATTTCAAATGCGACCGCTGTGGTCGTCGACTTAACACTGCGGGAGGTCAGTTTTCCAGCATCAAAGTGAAGACAACGCGCTGACAACTCGCCACCACAGGTCTTTCCGTGCACATGAACCAGGTGCACAAGGAGAACCTCTCGCAGGTCGAAAACGCGCTGCCGAACCGACAGGGCCTCGAGGTCGAGATCTTTGGCATGGAGGGTATCCCCCAGGACATCCTCGACCAGCACCGCAACCGCATCCTCCAGAACGTCCAGCAGGCGCAAAAAGATAGGCAGATTGCGACTGGAAATCCTCTTCCTGGCCAGGCGATGAACAACCCCAGAAAGAAGCTCAAGGTTGAATCAGCGAGCGAGCTCAAGAAGCGGCTGGAGGAGTTTCGCGCGAGGAAGAAGGATATTGCTGCTAACGGAGGTGTGGATGCGGCTGCGACGGCGACTGAGAACCAGGCTACCTTTGTGAGTTTTTCGGTCTGTTCTTTACAGCGTATGCTAACATGTGTAGAATGCTCCCCCTTATCAAACATCACAAGCGCCTTACGAGCAACCAGGGTATCCTGCACAAGCAGCACCTAGTGCTACGCAACCCTACGGTTACTCGCCCAACTCGCTACCCGCGAGGCCATCATCAGGCAACCTTCCCGCTCCTCCTGGTCTTCCTCAGCGACCGACACAGGGCGGCGCATGGAACGGTGCAGCTCCCGCTGCTGGGGACGACATTGACCAGCTGATCCGCATGGCCGAGGCGGGTATCAAGCCACCGCAGAAGGGTGAGGGAGAAGAGAGTGACAAGAAGAAGAAGGACAAGGACAAGAAGGGAAGGATGTTTTACGACGATGCCGAGGTCAGCCCTGAGGAGAGGATGGCGGCTCTACCACGGTATCGGTTCACACCAGAGGTTGGGGCCTAGGGTACCCGTTTCCTGTGGTGAGCTTCGTGGAGAATGGCACGGGGTGTGGAATCTTCTGCAAGGGGTTGGTGATGGTTTCTAGGCTTATATGCATGGTTGGCGTCCTGGGTTGTAAACTATACGGTTAATGTGATGGTGCTTGATTTGCGCATGTCTCCGTGTACTTGAACGTTGCGTATGCCGACGGCCCGACGGTGATCAGAGTGAAGTACTCCCTTACAAACAAAGCATAAAGAAGCTGTCATCATCATGCTAGGTCCAGCGTATGAGGAGCGATCATCTGTCCTTTCTCATCTCCGAAGGTTAGTCCAAGGATGTTGTGTTAAGAACAGCGGTCTGTTTCAGCGACGATCAATGTTTGTTGTTCCACAAGTTGTTGTGATGGCCTTTCAAGTGGCCAAGTTAGCAAACACCATACATGGATATTTCGTCAATGGGACAACTCTTGAGAAGAATGGAAAGCTTGGAGTTAAGAGAAAATTGACAGTATCTTGCAACTCAACAAGGCCAAGTGCATCTGTCAAGATATGCCTCTAAACTCTCATTCAAACATTCATCTCTAGGGTATTCTCGAACCTTGATCTTGAGCACCACACCCACTCAGAGCTCGCACAGGGATCCCCTGGCACACCCCTGAGGGCCACACCGCGCTAAGCGTTCCCACAGCAACTACGCCTAAAGGATGCAAAAACAAACTAAACGTCACCTGGCGCCCGTGCTCGGGCAGTTCCTAAATTGAAGAAGGCTTTCCTTTCTCACTTCAACACACTAACAAACAGCCAGACAGGTAGGACCCAGTTCATCTTTGTCCGTTTCGATCATTTTCTTCTTTTTTTTTCATGGTCGGAAATACGGGCATACGCGAGCCTTGTATTTTTTGCCGTTGAGCTCTTTTGTTTACTTTGAACGACAACGACTCCTCCCGTTTCTTCGATCCGTGAACGAGTGCTCGAAGGAAGGGGAGCTATCTACACGACACAATCGGCCAGAGGAACGAGATCATGGCCAATACGGGGCAGTCGTCAATCACTGTTGCCGGTAGGTTGCTTGTTTTCGGGGTGTTAAAGCTGCTGCTGACATGTCTTAGTTCGAGTTCGGCCCTTCACTATTCGCGAAGCTGCGCAAGTGTATGGAGTGCGCCCCCATGCGTTGAGCACCGATTGCTGACTCTTTACAGGCAAAAGAACGATGATGGAACGGTCTTTCTCGGCGATGGCTCTCTCGCCGCTGTCCCCGCACCGAAGCTGCACCAGCGTGGCATCCGAAACGTCATCAAGGTCGTCGACGACCGCTGCTTGTACGCGCGCGACCTTGACTTCTCTCCTCTCGCAAGCGCTGACATGATACAGAGTCTTTGATCCTCCCGAGCATAACCCCATCCAAAAGTTCTCCCGATCCGTCCTCCCCAGCTCCAAGAAGGTCAAGGACCAAGTGTTTGCCTTTGACCGCGTTTTTGACGACACGACGACCCAGTCCGAGGTGTATGAAGGAACCACTCGAAACCTGCTCGATAGTGTGCTCGACGGCTACAATGCGACTGTTTTCGCCTACGGCGCCACCGGCTGTGGCAAGACGCACACCATTACCGGCACCGCCCAACAACCCGGCATCATCTTCATGACCATGCAAGAACTGTTCGAGAAGATTGAGGAGCGGAGCCAGGACAAGACCACGGAGCTGAGCCTTAGCTACCTGGAGATCTACAATGAGACTATTCGTGACTTGCTGGTCCCAGGTGGTGGTCCCAAGGGCGGTCTGATGCTCAGAGAAGACAGCAATCAGGCGGTGACGGTCTCTGGACTTACGAGCCACCACCCCAAGGATGTCCAAGAAGTCATGGACATGATTGTTCAAGGAAACGAGTACCGAACTGTGTCGCCTACCGAGGCCAACGCCACGTCTTCCCGATCCCACGCCGTCCTCCAGATCAACATCGCGCAGAAGGATCGAAATGCCGATGTCAGCGAGCCTCACACTATGGCTACACTGAGCATCATCGATCTTGCTGGTTCCGAGCGAGCCTCCGTTACCAAGAACCGCGGCGAGCGTCTGACTGAGGGCGCCAACATCAACAAGTCTCTTCTTGCTCTTGGAAGCTGCATCAACGCTCTCTGTGACCGTCGACAAAAGGCTCATGTTCCTTACCGAAACAGCAAGCTTACTCGACTTCTCAAGTTCTCCCTTGGTGGCAACTGCAAGACTGTCATGATTGTCTGCGTGTCACCATCGAGCGCGCATTTCGACGAGACCCAGAACACGCTGCGATACGCAAACCGAGCCAAGAACATCCAGACCAAGGTTACCCGCAATGTCTTTAACGTCAACAGACACGTCAAGGACTTTTTGGTCAAGATCGACGAGCAGATGGCTCTCATCAACGAGCTCAAGGCACAGCAGAAGGATGCGGAAAAGATCTTCTTTGCCAAGTTCCGCAAGCAGTGCGAGAAGCGGGATTCGACGGCCCGCGAGGGTATTCAGAGACTGCGGGCGGCCTACGACAACTCTGCTACTGATCGTCAGGAGCGCATCAGTAACATGAAGAAGTTGAAGAACTTTGAGCGTCGCATCGGCATGCTTTCTGGATGGATCGCAGCCTTTGATAATGTCTGCGATCAGCGGGGTGATGAGGACTCTATGCCCCAAAACCTGGTGGCCATTCGAAAGACGGCGACAGGTATTCTCGTCGAGTTGGAGAACAGCCGTCACCACATTCATCAGAAGCTGGAAAAGTCAAGCTGGGAGCGGGCCATCGACACGGCTCTATCGCACAGCTTGAAGCAGCTTCAGAGCACTGACGGCGCCGACATGGGAGAGATTAACAGCCTCACCCGTGAAGCCGAGCTCCTCAAGGCCAACTTTAACCGCGAAGCCTACCACGAGGTTCTGGAGCAGGACAGGGCTGGTGATGCAGCCATGGTTCAGATGCTTCTCACTGCTCAGTTCGAGATCCTCGCCTCTCTTTCCGACACTATGGGCATGGATGAAGAGTCAGCTGTGGCACATGCCAAGGAGATCATCAACCGTCTCCTCCAAACTGGCTATACTGCTGCCGGCCAGGTCGTCAAGCCTGACGGCTCCATGCCCGTTGTCGACATTTTCCCACCTACTCGTCGCGGCACACCTAAGCGAAAGAAGACACCCTCTCTCCACGTCAAGCCCATTGCGCCCCCTGTCTTCATGGCCGCCCCGACTGAGGCTGCTCCTACCAGCCCGATGAAGGCATCCCCTCGACGACGTAGGGTGTTGGGAGCCTCCAAGAAGGGCGTCAGCTTTACCCCGGTGAAGAAGAACAAGAAGGGAGGAGTGCGATGGCGAGACGACGAGTCAGAGGCTGGCACTCTGGCTGACTTTGAGAAGACACCCCAGAAATTCAGCGACTCGTCCCCAGCGCAGCCTTCTCCTGAGAAGGCCATCGTTGCCCCTGCAGTCCCAGCTTACCTTGAAGAGGAGGAACTACAACAACCCGCCAACGAGGAGTCGAGCCCCAGTCTCGAGGTCCCAGAGGTCAGCAGCTTGGGAGCTGCCAAGCCCAGCAGGTTCCAGGCAGGATTCCTGTCGAAGGGTGCTAGGCACTCTCTTCGTCCTGATGGATCCCCTATTCCGAAAGCTCCATCCATGAGCTTAAACTTGTCATCAGGCTCCCCTGAGACCCAGCGAACACCCCCCTTGCGATCACTAGATGTCACTAAGACTGGCAACTTTTCGCCATCACCTTCTGGGCTGGGCATTCCACGTCCCACGCGACTGTTGCCGACCATCAGCGACGAGAACAACCCTCCAGGATCTGGATCGGACTCGGAGACGACGACCACTATTGATGCTCGAAAGCTCCGCAACGCTCTGCACTCTGCCATGAAGGAAAAGGCTCGTAGGGCGAGCATGATGACAGGCACAGCCGCATCCAACGCCAGGCGAGTATCGTCAGTGGGATCACTAGGCAGCGACCGACCTGGACCCAGGCCTAGTTTGCCTGCGGCCCTCGCCAGCAGCGCCAACGGCATCTCTCGACTCCGCAGAGGTAGTGCTGAGCGGAGAAGAAGCCCGCCCATGGCGTGCTCCCCTACAGATTTGAAGCTGGACAAGGCCTTGACACCAGGTCAGGCCAGGCGAATGAACATGAACGGTGGTGGTGCTCGAACAGAACACACTGGAGGAAGCCCTCAGGGCGGCATGACTGGCGGACCGGCCCGTCGGATCACTATTGGTGTCGGAGTCGGACCTGGAGGCGCCGGTGTGCGTCGACAGCAGAGCCAACCTAACATGGTCTGGCGATGAGGAGAACGATTAGAGTGTTGAAGTGTACTGACTGGCCTGGCCTGTATCAAATTGCCGTAATGGCCTTGGATGAATGATGTGCTTTTTGAGCCCGGAGTTTCGGCTACGGCGTTTGGGGGGCTTCGGCTTGGCTTGGCTTGACTTGGTTGATGCGTGTAGAATGGTAGTTTTAGTGTATGGATTTGTCCCAGCAATGCAATGCTCGATGCCTTGTTTACTTGCAGTCTTGCTGTGCTGTGCACCGGTGTGCTGATCAATTGAGGTTATCGCCGATGGCTTGCTGTCACAGCGCAGCACCGGATTTGGACGTGGAGGGGGATTTGTGAACCGGAGTTTACGAGATTATGTCCTTTGGTTGCACATTCTTTCCAGGATCTTTTCAGCGGCTTGTGATGGCCCATGGTGCATCTCGTGGTGGTTATCGCCGACATCACCACCACACAGTCTGGGCCGATGATCACGTTTCGGCGATAGGCCCAACAACCCTGTAAGCCACCTGCATGGCTTCCTCTCGTCGCACGAAAGGGAAACCGGATGGGCAGTCCAACCAGTCGGCGATATAGCAGATGCCCGTAGAAGGTGCGGAATGGACTTTGTCGGAGATAATTCAACATGTTCAGCTCCTCGTGTCAATTGAGCTGTTGAAGCTCTATAAAGACGCTCATGAAGCCATTCAGATAAACCATCACACTCACCCCAACTTGATCACACACAAACGCCTTCGGTCTAATCTTTACAATGGCTCCTACTCCTGTTTGGCTCATCACCGCCGCCTCATCTGGCTTCGGCCGCGAAATCGCCCTCCTCGCCCTCAAACTTGGTCACACTGTCATCGCCACAGCCCGCAACGCCTCACGCATCCAGGATCTCGCCAATGCGGGTGCGCACACTCTTTCCTTTGATGTCACCTCACCTCTGAGTGACATTGAAGCTGTTGCAAAGGAAGTCTTTGCTAAGCATGGGAGAGTCGATTATCTCGTCAATGCTGCGGGTTTCATTCTTGAGGGCTCGGTTGAGGAGTCTTCGCCTGAAGAGGTGTATGACAGTTTCAATACCAATGTTTTTGGGACTTTTAATACTGTCAAGACTTTTTTGCCTGGTATGAGGGCTCAGGATGTTGGAGAGAATGACACAAGGGGTACTGTTGTCACGTTTGGAAGTCTTGGTAGTTGGAATGGAGGAGCGAGCTACAGTGTCTACGCCATGACAAAGTCGTGCATGAGTTCGCTCGCAGAATCTCTGAGAGAAGAACTCGCGCCGTTCAAGATTGTCGCCACTGTCGTCGAGCCCGGATACTTTCGCACCAACTTTCTCAACCCCGGTGTAAGAGTCACGACAAAGCAGCGCATCGCCGCCTACGACGACGAGAACACGCCCACGGGCCAGACGAGGAGGGCCCTGAACAAGAAGGATAATGCGCAGGAGGGAGATGTGAAGAAGGGGTGTCAGGTTATTGTTGATGTGCTTACGAGGAGGGATGGGAGGGAGGTTCCGGTTAGAATTGTGTTGGGGAGGGATTGTGAGGCTTTTGTTAGGGGGAAGTGTGAGGCTACTGTTGGGTTGTTGGATGAGTGGAAGAGTTTGATTGTTAGTACTGACCATGACGACTGAACTGATGCTTGGTCACGATGATTTGCTTTGTAGAAAACTTTGTTGGGTACATGCTCATGCTGGATGAATGATCTTTGACTCGAAGTACATCTTTTGAGATGTTGATATTGAAGACGAACTCAAGGCATGATTTAACTTGTCTCTTGCTCTTGCAAAATGAATCGTGTTGTCTTGAGAGCTATTGTGGTCTAGGGTATGAAATGAGTGCCGTCGACGAGCTGGTGATACCAAATGTGGTGTTCTCTCTCAGGTACGCGGTGGTGGCACTCCCGGCAATTAGAAGCCGGAGGATTGTAACTATGCCCGTGAAACCTTTGTGCCCTAAGTGAGACCCTTGTGGTGCATGTAGGCATTTGACCGTGCGACTGATGGGTGTTGATGATCAAGATGCCGCTGTGGCATCTGTCTGTCCATGACTGACGCCGCTTTGAGTTCATTCGCCCTTCATAGCTCACGGCCACCGAGAGGTAGTCAATTCCATCGTGCTTTTCCCTTTCTGCCCAACATGCCGTGGGGACTTGCTGCCAATGACGGAGCCTACCACCTTCTGAGGACACATCAGTGAGACCCTGAAGATTGAGGCCCCTGAGCTGCAGGCGGGGATGCTCTCGCCAACACAGACCCTCTCCTTGCCCATCACGGTCAGCAACCAGCAGTGGAGCTCTCGACCGAGCCCTACAAGTATTGGCTTGGCAGCTGATCAGGCTCGGATGTCGGTCATCCCCAGAGCCGTTAGATGGAGATCTTGGCGTTGAGCGGTTTGTTGGTTGCGAGATTAGGCATTGAACGAAGCTTTCTTGCGGGGGATTCACGCAACTAAGGGATTGAACAAGTCAGGTCTTCTGGACAAAGCACGTTTTACGTATTTTTAGCAAGGCCTCAACTTCACCGGCATGTATTCCGTCCCGGAATTGGACAGCCAAGTGTAACCGCCCTGATGATGCCAAGCAGCTAATACTTCAGCTCATGCAAGTGGCGTTTATAAGCTTAAATGAGAAGACAATGGAGATAGCTGTGCCCCTCTGATCGACAGAGGCCATTCGGGTCTCGGACTTGCTTTTGATGCAGGAGTGCTTACGCCTGATCAACGTGGGCAGCAAGGTTGATAACTGAGGACTAATTCTACTTTGTTTGCGAGTTTCCACCTTTGTGGGAACTCGAGAGCACTGTAATTGGTGTCGAGTATCGCCAAGAAGCGATCTTGAGATGGGGATGTGGAGTGACGTGTGGTGGGTAGAGCTGAGCACAGCCTTGAGGCAAACTAGCTCACTGCGTTAGTTGCAACTCGGGTCTGAGATGGGGAGCTTAGCGGGCTTCTTGAGAGATGTTGGACTGTCCATAAAAGACCTCAATGTCCCAAGTCTACTTGTGATTCGGATACACAGATCAAGCTTGAACGCTCAAAGCCTCACCACACCCAAATTCGCAACCATGTCTCTTCCACCCGCTGAGAAGCTTCCTCTCTATGTCCGAGGTGACAGTAAGTCTCACAAGTCTTTACAAACACCATTGCTGTACTCACAGGATACTACTTGCCAGTCTGAGAGAAGTGGGATCCCAAGAAGCCCGAGTACGAGGCGGAGCTCTCAGATCCTCAGAGAGCCATGGACCATTGACATTGATCCTCACAAGATCTGGCCGTATGCGGAAGAGGATAGCTGGGCCAAGAGATACACTGGCGAGCTCATGAGGGAGTAAGTGGCCGAAATCAACACCCAACACAAACCTGACGCTGAACCTTGCCAGTTATGTCAAAGCCGCCGTGTCCAACTTTCGAACTTTCGTAAACAACCTAGGGGAAGCTCACAAGGATGAACTCAACAAGATCTGCACCACTCACATGCTGACCATGGCCGCGAATGCTAACGGCAAGACCGACTACTGTAGCTGTGAAGTGTCACCGGATGGTGAGCTGGTCATGATCTTTCATCCCGAAAAGCTCGGAGTCAATATTGACAATGCCCTCATGACTGACTTCGTGAAGGACGCACTCGACGCTGCGCCTTTGGACCCTGGCCCGATGAGTTACCGTGTGCGTATGCAGGCTCTCAAGTACCAGGAGCGCATCAAGGAGAAGCAAGAAGAGCTCAATGCCATGCTCCAGAAGGAGGTTGCTTTTGATCCCAACTGGGAGGCCGTCTTTGAGAAGATGAACTCTGCTTAGGATGCGGTTGAGAACTGGCGGTACGGCACTGGTGATCAGATCAGATGGTACTTTGGGGCTCTCGTGTCGAGAATGAATGGAGACGGCTTTGGGACTAATGATGTCTTGAGGGAAGGGTTCCTCGAGGCTGTAGAGAAGAACAAAATTGCGTTTCGTGTCGTGGATAAGACCGAGGAGACGTACAACGAGTACGTTATAGAGGATGGAGTGTTTTACATCCAGGTAAGTTTATCTGAGGCTATTCAGGACGGCTGCTAACGTGAGGGCAGACCACACCCAGTCGATTCGGCGTCAACATTGACCGCACTGGTCCGTTGGCTGAGATCCTGTAGAGGTATAGATTCTGTAAGAGATAGTGAATGGACATGTTGATTGGAGGCCTGCTGTAGCTAAGGAGGCTTTGAGTTGAGAGATTACCTGGCAATGTAAAATATCATGTTTCTAACCTACGTCGAGAGCAATTTTTTATCCTGAGTGAGTCACTCTCAGATGGTTTGATGCTAGGTATTTATGCGCCCCAAGTGAACATCCCTTATTCAAGTATCTGTCCCTGCCTACTAAATGATATCAGACTGATTGGAATGCCCAGCTATCACAGACGTGCAGTGCAAGCTGACTTCAGATGATTGCGTGGGTCAAACAAGACACGAGAACGACAAAAAGTATCGAACTCACCTTGGATGTTAGGTAAGTATATATAGAAAATCTACCTATAAAACATAAGATTTTAGATCTCTCTTTATTTATCATCTTATAATTCTTATCATGTCTTCCTTATTACCCTTAGGGGAGGATATCCTAAAACTTTCATACGAGCATCCCGTTCTCCCGTTCGGGCCAAGTTACGTCTCATCCGATTTCTCTCTGTGATGCTGCGCAAGGAGGGATTATCAGGTGCCGGATAGAATATAGGGGATTGAAGGACTTCGGCAAGAGGGACATAAGGGCTTAGATTAGATGAAGTGTTGATGCTCGTATCGAGCGGCATATCCTTGAAGAATGGACCGACCGTCAGGGCATCACCCGTGATGGCAATGAGGTACCCTTCCTTGCTGGGATCCCAGGACCTGGGATAAATAGTTGGCCAGTATATAATGATCTGAGAGTGAGGCTTGTTACTGGGTAGGGCGGAGAGCAAAGATCCCTTCCGACCTCTCTCAGCAGTTCCCTTTCCCCTAGGCTATACCAGAGAGGTTTCCGGCGTAGAGTGAGGCAGAATCTCGATACAATGCACTATTGATTTTTGGCATCGGGTTTTAATGCCAACATGTGTCAATAACTGTGGCCTTTGTTATTGTGGCTGATGGCTTCTTTAAGAAACGTCGCCAAGTTATAATAACAGTGCTCTGTGGCAATGCCTGGACTCCCCAAGCAAATGAATTCTAGCGAGGACTGGCTCTCTACGTGACAGATATAATAGCTAGAGTAATTTTACACCCCGAGTCTTGAAAGAAACTATCAAGTAAAAGTACTGTTGCTGTCGTGGCTAGCTATTTGAGAGGAAGAGTCGCCACATTAACAACATCGACATGCGTTTCCGATACACATATTGAAGCTGTATATGCAATCGTGTCCCCTTCAAAGGGCGAAAATCATATAGTTTCCAGAAAACAAGAGGCCTCTCTGGAAGAGTATCGTTGGTTGAGATTCTGTAGTTCCTGTCCTGAATGTCACCAGTTTAAGATTCCTTGCCTCTGCCTAGGACACTCATAAACGTGCTCTCCGTAAACGCCCACACCCGTTCCATCATCCCATCTTTAACATACCCAACCACAAGCGGACTCTCAGGAAGAGTCTCACTATCAGCACTAACCCTAAAAACCGCCAAAGACGATCCAGATCGATCTCCCTTTGCCTTGAAAGCCTCAGTGGTAATCAAGAACAGCTGTCTCGCCGCACACTCCCGCACAGATATGTTAAACGGCGCAGCCAGCACCATCAGAACCCCAATGACCCACTTCAAAGGCTGCCCAAACCCTTCCATAATATTAGTCCCCCGGACAGGGCCAGGGTAGACGTGCAAAAACGAAACATCGGGGTTCCCGCGGGCGAGATACTCGAGGGACAGCGTGTGCATGGCTATCGCCTGTCGGGAGCAGGCTTTCAGGCTGTAGTGGTCTCTCATGGGGAGGTCGTCTTTGAAAATGTTGCCTTCATTCCCTGCCCCGAGGACTGAGATGACGCGGGATGGGCGGCCGTTGGCGGCGGCGCTTTTGAGAAGGGGGAGGAGGTTGGTGACTGCTCGGATACGAGAAAAGTACATGAGGCTGTACATTTTATCTAAGCCTTCTTCCGTATCTAGATATTTTTCAGTTGCCAAGGCTCGCATAACTGTCAAGATGACGTACTGTTGCGGCCTTTGGGATTCAAGATACCCGCGGTCAAGAAAAGGAGATCGATGGCGGACTCCTTTTGAGCCACTGGGCGACAAAGGTCATCCACGTTCCTTATCAAAGAGAGATCGCTCTGTATAAAGTGAACCTCGGCCGAGGAGTTGATTGCTCCAAGCTCCTGTGTGAGGTGGGATGCCCCTGACTCGTTCCGGCCGACGATGTAGAGCTTCGGTTTCTTGAAACTGGTGACCAACTCGCGGCATGTCGCGGCTCCGATGCCACCCGTGCCTCCCACTGATATTACATTAGCCTGTACTTCCGAGATTGGGGGTTTACGTACTCATCACGGCAACAATTCGAGTCTTGTTGGCAGCCTGGGAGTTGGCCTGCTGGATGGAGGATAGAGAGGGCATGATTGGAAATGGCCTGATGAACAAATTCGATTGTAAAAAGCAGAAGAGGATAGAGAACTCTGATGATGGGCAGGAAGACAAAGACTTGCCGCGACCTTCTTATGCCCCGCCTCGACCTTTTCTCCTGGCACGACTAATGGTATTTTGAAATGGCCGGGACCTCCCAGAGCTAGGCTCGTCCCAAACTATATCGCAAACATGCACCGAAATGGTTTAGTTGTAATTATCGTGGCTGATTCCGGAGCTCAATCAACCTCCAGTCTGGTTGATCCAGCCGGCCGGCCGCCATCATTCGGAGGTGGCTAATTTCCGAACCCGAAAGGTCCAATGTCATTCCGCATGTTTCAATGCCCTCTCTTTATGCCGGGCCGTGATCTAATACTTTGGAGTAGGCGGTTAGGTCGAGACTTGTTTAGCGGTGGAGAAACAAGAAGGCCGGATGGAATAGAGCGACCAATTATATTCCAGCATCGCATGGCTATCTCAAAATGGTTTAGATAGATATGGCTTCGTGTAAGTGGCTCCTCGGGCATCGTCTGAGAGCAGAGGTTCTTGCTATATAAAGCCGCCCTTTACCTACTTGACTGTCATCCAATACTACAATCATTTCCATCCTCTATTCATCCTATAACCTTCTGCCTTCTTCTCTGTCTTATTCCCTCGCGCCTTCATCTTCAAGCCCCATCTATCATCATGAGCGGCAGCTGTCTTTGCGGCGACATCAAATACACCATCTCTGGTGATCCCGTTGCCCAGGCGTGCTCCCTGTTCCAAACCTGCATTGCAAGTTTAACTAATACCTCCAGGCCCTCTGCCATTGTCTTGACTGCCGACGCATCTCCGGCTCCCTCTGCAGCTTCAACTGGGTCCTCCCCTCGCAGCAGCTCGCCGTCGTGGACGGAACTCCCAAGACGTACACTAACGCCTCCAATGCCGGCAACGACGTCACCAGCCACTTCTGCGGCAACTGTGGCACCACCCTCTGGAGAGGCGGGCCAGCCACGCAGGGCATGGTCTATCTAAAGGCCGGCACGATCGACAACAACGACGAGCGCGTCAACTCCAGGGCGCCTGTTGCTGAGATCTTTACCAGGAGGAGAATTGAGTGGGTTCAGCCGATGGAGGGTGCTCAGCAGAAGGTTGACCTCGTGTAGCCGTGGAACTGGGGGTGAATTAACTAGAGGTCTCGTTATCATTATCCCTCATGTTTGATTCTCAAATGAACTGAGCCCTATTGCCCATTGCCCTTTTCCATCAGTTCCCACACTCTGCGTTTCCACTGTTCACTGGCCATTGCCGATTGTGATATAGCCGCCATAGGCCATGACAGGCAGAACATGCGGAAGCCAGCCCCAGGTGCAATCTTATTTACCCCGGGGGCTTGCCCACCAGGTTCCAACGCAGCCGTGACCTCCTCCCAGAGTGCGCGTAGTCCAGCTTCCTGCTCCATGAGTAACCACTCGGGAATCTGGGACAGGAGATCATCGTCGGCTTCCGCGACGTGAACTTGGGCGTCGAAAGATCGTAGAAGCGCGTCGACGAGGTGTAACCGCACAGCAAGGTAGAGGCTCTTGGCGATAGCTACCGAGGCAGCAGAGTGGTTTCTCAAAAGTCCGTTGAAGTACGGAGGAGGGCTGGAATGCCGGCTAGTGTCAGGAGATACTTGGGAAACCACAAGATCAAGACTTCCCAAGACGTGCCGAACTTGGTCGGCCACAATGATGATGTGCGTTTTGGAGCGGTTCAAACCCATTGTGCTCTTGACTTCGGCCAGCAGATCGACTGATGTTTGAACAATTGGGTCAACGGGGTAGAATCTTGGCCAGTCTATCCACGGGCCCTCGAATTCGGTTTTTAGTGACGTAGGGTCTGCCTTTTTGGAGAAGATGTCCATGATCTGGACGGGGGCGTCAGCTGCAGGAAACGTAGACAACGGAGGTAACACACTTGTATATGGCGGCAGAATATAAAGAGATTCTGGTCCAACTGCGTATCTAGTCCTCGCTGCACCCTGGACCGAAGCATCGCAAGTGCTCCTTTGGCATGTGGGTGGCATTCTACACCGGTGCCCTGTACTTCTGCACGAGGCAATTGCTGAACTAAGATCTAGCAACACCATTAGCAGAGATAACAAGAATAACCTCAGGAACACAAACCTCAAAGAGACCGAGCACAAAGAGGGTCGCCAGGATAGAATCATCACCACCTACCGTCAAGTCCTGTATTGACCGCCTCAACATCAGGACGGCGTCTCCGTAAGCCTGCATCGCCCGGACCAGGACACCCGACTGATGCAGCTGCCCTGCCCCGCTGGCTAGAGCCGCGGCGTTGAGCGCATGAGAGAAACAGGGGGCGCGTTTCCCCGAGCCGAGAACCGGCAGGGCTTCAAAGATGCCCATGCCCGAGTTCAGGAAGTAGTCATCGTAGAGCTTGAACACGCTGCACACTGTGACAGGGCTCCCAATTGGTGGCTGAGGAGGAGACACCTCGTTGAGGTCGCCGTAACCGCGCCTTCTTCTCTGCTTGTTGACTCTGGCCTGGACTTGTTGCGCAGCGAGGGTATTCTGCTGACGGTGCACCAGTTCCCAGGAGGTGGGATAACCTGGACAGCGCCCTGTTAGGCGCAGGCAGCGTTTTCAGGAGGGTTTTTGAAGATCGCACTTATAATGCAGAGTTAATATCTAGTAGGGGTACTCGGCAGACAGAAAGGGGGATGACTGCATACCTTGACTCGACTGTCTTTGCAGGTAAAACAGCCAAGTGATGGCTTTCCACGGTTTACCATTGTAAAAGTAAGCGAGGCACAAAGCACCGGGTCTTGGGTTATTTAAACAGTTAATGATTAGGAGTTGAAGAAAAGAGAAGAAAGTTCAGGGCGTGTAAAAGACGAGGTAACTTTAAGTTTGTGCCTTATGTCAGCAAGCAGAATGACTGAATAAAGCGACCAGCCACAGTAACAAAGAACGCAGTTCTCGACACATGCCGGCATTAAAGCCCAATGCCGAAAAACACCATATGAGGTCCTTGGCATGGAGTGAGATAGAATCTGACTCAGTGCTTCGCGGGAATGCCTGGGCTTCTCGAGTGGACAAATCTAGTGAGGACTACCTTGCTGCGTGCCAAGTATGATAATTATTTGCTTTCAGTATTAAAAGAAACTACTCGTCTTGACGAGCCTTATGAAATAGAGACCACGGTGTTTTACACCATTGGGGGTTGATGCTGTCATGTGTTTATTAGTGTGTTGTTTGATCTTGTGTACGACCAAGACGTCGTTGAAAAAGAAGAAGAATGTGTTTATTAGTGTGTTCTTTTGTATTGTGCGCAACGGAGACGTTAATGAAAAAACAAGAAAAGAGTGAAATAGAGATACTACTGCTCGTACGGCTGGCTATCCGAGAGTAAGCGTCGCCGCATCAACACCATCGACGCGTGTTTCTGACACACACATAGTTATAAGTTATCTATCCAATTGTGTTCTTTTCAAAAGGCGAGAATCATGTAGTTTCTAGTCAAGCAGGAGGCCTCTCTTAGAGGGCACGACAGACTGTCCCCGCACGTCCGGTCGAGAGGAATCAGGGTTCCCAGGTAATACCTTTCCCCACGGAATATTTTCATACGCAGATCCGCTCAATTCACCGTCTTTTACTCAACATTCACAATCAAAGATGACTTAGCTTCATACTAGATGAACCCAGTGCCCGAGTTGGCAAGAGTCCCGAGACCATCCCACGCACGCAAACTACCTAGGAAATGCGCAATTCCCAAGTCCGACTTTATAGTTGGTCACCTGCCAAGTCGGCATTTTAAACTTTTAGCGTTTTTCCTAAGCGCACCATTGAACCCATGGCAGGAGAAGTCAACGGACAAAGCCGACAGCCCCGAAGTCAGAGTTTCAGGAACGAGGTCCTTTCCCCAAAGTAAGAGCGGGACTCTTCACAGATTTCCATCAATCGTTTTGTTTGTCCGCCCGGGTCGAGTTTCATTCCGACAGGGTCAAGCTGCCGGGATCGTCGAGGCGTCAACCCCTGACTGGCGGGAAATATCAACCCACGTTTCATAGGGGCCTTGGCATTTACGGGTCAAAGTCCCGATTTAGTAGAAACGGAGCCAGACATGCCACTGTCTTGTTTCGTAAACGCGCCATTGACCGCATGTTTGTTGAGTTTTGGCTATAGCTATTTTGATTAAGAGACTGTTTGGTTTGTTATATATACGACCTGGGGAACTCTTTCAAGCTCGGTTTCAGCTCACACTCGTCGATTCTGCTTAGTCTCTGGATAATCTGCATCTTGTCAAAATGAAGTTTACTATTTCCACTCTCACGGCCTTGGCCCTTGGTGCCATCCGCGCTGCCGCTGAGCCAACTGTCTATTTCTGTGGTGACAGCACCATGGCCAAGAACGGTGCCAACGATGGATCTACAGACGGCTGGGGCAACTACATTGGCCAATACCTGACAGCCCCTGTTGTTAACAAGGCTATCGGTGGTCGATCCGCCCGCTCTTACTGGAACGAGGGCCGCTTCCAGGAGGTCGCCAACCTTGTCAAGTCTGGAGACATTGTTGTCATCGAGTTCGGCCACAACGATGGTGGTTCTCCCGAGAAGAACGACAACAAACGCTCCGACTGCCCCGGAGCCGGCAAGGAGACCTGCATCTCGGATGTCACCGGCGAGACTGTCTACACCTTTGTCTTCTACGTCAGCCAGGCTGCCAAGCTCATGACCGCCAAGGGTGCCACTGTCATCCTCAGCTCCCAGACCCCCAACAACCAGTGGGAGACTGGCACCTTCAACTCTGCTGCTCCTCGCTTTGTGGGCTACCAGCAGACCGCCACCAAGGCCCTGGCCTCGTCGAGCGTCACCTACGTCGACCACTTCCAGGCCGTCACCAACATGTACCAGAAGCTGGGCAAGGACGCCGTCAACGCCTTCTTCCCCAAGGACCACACCCACACCAGCCCTGCCGCTGCCAAGGCCGTCGCCCAGGCTTTCGTGCAGGCTATCTACGAGGAGCTGAACGGCAATACCAGCCTGAAGCCCTACGTCAAGACCCCCATCACCAAGGTTTACTAGAGTGGGGTTTCTGGCGGGTCAAAATGATTTCTTTCTTGTCGATACTTTGGGTGTTTGAGTATAGAACGTGTCTATGAGCCATGATCTTGTATATAACGAGTTACTAGAGTAGCGAGGCCTCTAAAAATATCTGAAGGCGTGGTGCCTACTCTTGCTTGCAATCGTTCACCTATTCATTCTCAGTATTATTGTGAATTTGCCGTCCGGCTTTTCTAGTTAATGCAGTTTCATCACAGAACCATCGCCCTAAGGCCAATGATGCACAAGTCCCATGTATACTCAGTCGATCATGATTTGAAGTATACCTTCAGAAATTGCAGCTTAATTACAGTCGAGAATTCGATCACCACGCTGTTGAGCACCAACTACAAAGCAACACCTGTATCTTGGGACTGTTTTCAATACGGTTATAATTCCAAAGCCGGTCTGTTCACTCCCAAGCACACCGGCAGTCATCCAATTTCCATTTTAATCAAGGGAATGCTCGAGATACCCTCAAGGAGCCCGAGCCAGGACAGTACCCATCTTGGAGTACGTGTTGCCAGTCGACGGAACAAAGTCTTCAGGTGACAGACGAGCCTGAGGCTGGAAGACGCAGATAATATCGCTTCCTCCAAAGGCAAAGTAAGAGATCTCATCACCCTTCTGAAGCTTGTCACCTTCCTTGACAGTCATCTTGACTGAAGAAACCTGGGCCATTCCGATGGGCAGGACAGCAACCTTGCCGAGGACAGGGTTGTCAATCACGCAGAGGCCTCGTGTTTGGAGGAACTGGATCTTGTTAGCTTGTTCAACTATAACCATGTTTTAATAGACTCACCTGGTAGCCAGGGGTATCTGGAGCATCCGGTCCGCACATGACACGGATCGGCTCACACTTGGAGTTGACCTCGAGGTAGCAGGCACCTTGGATGTTCTTGACCTCAAGAACCTTTCCAGATACAGGTGCATGCTGTCGGTGGTAGTTGAATGTGTTCAAGAAGGCATGCATCCAGACACCGCCGTGGAAGCTCTCTGCATACCGGCTGCCCTGCAGCAGCGAGCTGATGGTCCAGGGCAGGTTCTTGATGTAGATGAGGCCATCGGACTGAATGTTGACAATGCTCTGGTTTGGCACCGAGTTGTCGTAGGTACAATCAGCCGGGTAGACAATGACCTTGTCGTTGTTTTGGTCGGCGATAGGTCGAGAGCCGGGCTTGAGTCTCCGGTAGAAGAACTCGTTGAATGTTCGGAAGCCACCAGGAGGAACAAGAGCCTCCTTGTAGTCGTACTTTGGTGAGTCCTTGAAGGTCTGGAGTGACTCGGGTGTGATGGATGCTGGCGTATCCATGAAGAGACCGATGAGCTGAGCGTAGACGACGATCCAAGACGACAGCCAAGTGAGTGGCTGACCAACCTCATTAGGGTTGATCTCAGTCTGGAGGCCCTTCATCGGAGGCTGATCCATGACAAAGTAGAACATGCACAGGATGTTGTAAATGTCCTTGCCCTCGAAGTTCTCGGTGGGAGTCCACTTGAGCAGATCGTTGGCAAAGATGAGGAAGGATCGAGCATCATGAATCTTCAACTTGTCCATGAACTCGGGGATCTGCTCATAGGCAACAGAAACGGCCTCATCTAGGGCTCCGGGCTCGGCCTTCTCGAGATAGCCCATGAGGAGAACGATGACGGGATTGAAGTGGATAGGAATCTCCCCGGGGACGGGAACGACAGGGGGAAGGAATCCCTTTCCGACGCGCCCGATGGGGGAAGCGAAGGAGGGGGGCGGCTGGAAGCCGATTTCGGTATCGGGGGCGGTGGGAAGGCCAGACATGGTGGCAGTTCAAGGGGTCAGGATGGATGAGGAAGAAGTGATGAGGAAAGGTGATCTGGGCGGATTGATGAAATTGAAAGACTGGAAGCTCCCAAAGGTTTATATAGACAAGAGCTACATCTTGCGTCTCTGGTTCATAAAAGGGGTGTAGATAACCAGGAGCTACCCACGGGCACTAGGTTCCTCCCGACGGGCGTGTTTTCTCGTTTCGGTTCATCGGCTTGCCAGTGTCTCAGAGCTAGCTAATCAAAGAGCTCTGCAAAGAATGCTGCGCCGTCGAGCTGTTGATCAATGAGCTATCCGTGTCTTACAACCCCGCGTTTGTGTCTTACGACCCCGCTTGACTGTTGACATTTGTGTCAACATATGCTGTGCGATGAAGATTGAAAGCAGGACGACAAAGAGGGAATGCCGAGAGATGGACCTTCCGGATTTATTCAGGTACAGGATGGAGTTGGTGACTCTCGGATCCAGCTCTGAGCTTTGTCTACACACATCCAACAAGCTCATAGCAACGGGGTATCTGCATCCACAGTGAACATGGATTTCCTCAAGCACGATTGATATTAGCCATGTCGTAAAGCAATTACTGATACCCCATATGAAGCATGCTCATCAAGGTTACCAAGCAACCCCCCTCGCGGAACGAACCTATAATGTCTCACGGGAGCTCGGTGTCTCGTCCGAGCTGCAGACATGTGCTGCAAGATACACCCAAGAAGCCAAAGCGGGCTCCAATAAAAGGCCGCTTCAAGGCACGCACAGCAGCCTCAACGTCACTACCGACAGATGAGCTGAGCAACATCATTCCCAAACCGAGCTCTCTGCTTTCAGATCTGCGGTCGTGAAAGGCCATGTTTCACTTTCCTTGTGAATATCGCCATGTTTCTGCACTAGACCTCGTCTTGGTTTCACTTCCAGCCAGTCACTACGGACTCAGACTCGGGGAGGTGGATCTCGGTTTTCCTGTTGTGATGAGAATGGCATGATGCTTGCGTGTTTAGACTCAAGCCCTGTGGACTAGCCTGGTACTTATCCAAGTAACGGTTGATTCAAGCTTCATTGTGTAGCTTCCTGGTGGATGATCGGCGTACTCCGCTCCGTCAAACTAGTCATAGGCCGAGACATTTGCTTTCTACTTGAGTGCTATCAGCCGAAGACGGGGCAAGACCTCGTCCCTATCCATAGAAGGTTAGCTAGTGTTACTGCAATGTCACATGTATGCAGCGTGGCAGCCCCCTCGTCGCCAGATTTGGTCTTCGAGTAATAGCCCAAAGTATTTCATTGTAGATTACCTAAGTAGAAGTACTCCAAAGGGAAGATAAGATCTCGTGAAGGAGATTTCTTTCTGCAATATGTTGCTCTTCTTCCTATACGAGCTGGTCGGAGTAACTTTTCTGCACCATAACTATTCAAGCAATCCCAAAGACACATCACTAGACAAACCTCTATTAGATAGAGTTTAAGGGAATCTATTGGCCATTCGCATATGTGATAATGCACTCGCAAAACCCTATCCTCGGCCAGTTGGCGAAAGGGGTTAGTATTGGCACAGCTCGGCCCATTAAGGTTCCGGAAACTTAACCCCAACTCTATACCAGAAAGGTTTGTTCCTATCTTAGAACCCAGTTTAGGAATCACTACTCATTAGAAAACGAGATGCATGTGATTGTATGTCCCCCGATGTACCGATTCCCTCGCTAGAGTCGATACTAATGGCTCAATGGTTACATGTGCGATGAGCCAGGCATGGAGTGTTACAAAGGTTAATAATGAACAATATGTTCGTAGACGTATTTATGGTTCTTTCAAAACTCCCGAGGCAGGTCATACGGGTCGTGCAGCAGCGCCAAGACAGGCCTTGAACGTTGACTGACCCAGCAAGCGAAAAGACATACTTGCTGAGTGACCAACCCATGTTTCTCGCAATCATTAGTCAATAAGAACTCTTTACCTGAATTAGGCTTCAAAGAGAGCACCAGGTGAGATATTTGAGCTGCAAAGGGTCTCACAAAGTGTATGAGGCGTAATACCAGCTAAAGTGTCAGAAGTCTTCTTTAGTTTGCCGACCAGTAGATGACAACATGGTCTAAAGTTTTATATTTTATTAGTATATTTTATATCTATACTTGCCTACTTCTATGATAAGTGATACCGAAGGATTTCTGCCGTTCTGGCGTTTCATTCATGTCTTCACTCGTGCCGCACTCCCCAAGTATGTCTCGACTTTTCACCCGAGACCGGCTTGCTCTCCTGGGAGGGGATGAACAATGAGATAGCCGAGGCGGTTGAAAAAGGCACCGTGCCCATGGGAACTGATACAAGCTCAGCCTGTGACTCCAAAAGGACTTTTCCACCCCCGAGAAGCTACCCCCGCACCGACACTCCCTTTATCCCGCCACCCACGCCGGGCGCATATCATCCCCCGGTTCACCGTCACTGACTGTGCAGAGTTGAGGATTGTGATGAATAAGATGAATGTTTATGCCCGAGGCTAGGCTGCCTCGAGAGAGCTGATGCCAGCTGGGAGCTATCCAAGCACGGAGGAGGTCAGACGGGCAGTTGTGCCTGTTCGTCTGCTCTTGGTGACGATGACAGCGACCAACTGCATCCTGAGCCAGGAGCCTGGCTCTTGCTCTGTCATCCGTGAGCAAGGTGTCGCCTTGGAGCTGATTTGAGGTTAGATTAGACACTAATGGTACGCCAGAAACTTGATTTCTGAAGCTGTTCCCGAAACTCGGCCTTTATGAAAGGAGATGCCGTTCTCTGAAGAAGGGTTACTCGATTCTCGCCATTCGACGCAAAATCCTCTCACTGCAAGACATCGGCTATTACTCAAAGTCACCGAAGACCAGTAGGGGTAGATTACCTAATCCAAAGAAGAATCCATGGCTGCTGGTGTTGGGGCTGAGTAAGGGCGGTCGCTCCTTCCCGAACCAGGTGCCTACCCATCACCTGAAATTTTCGTCGACGCAAAATGTCTTCACGAATGCATCTTCTCCTTCATCCCTCATCTTATCAGGGCATTGAATCATTTGGCGGCACCCTCCCAATTTGATATACAATGTCGCAAACCTTCATCGATACCACCGGTGCCGCGGTCCCCTTTCCGTTTTCGGATTGGGAATGCCCTCAACCTCCCAAGCCGCCCTCTCCACCACCCACTCCACCACCGCCGCCGCCCTATTCATCGCCGCCCTCTCCCCCGGCTCCTTCTCCCGCGACTCCTCCCCCCTTGCCGATCGTGAATCAATCCCTTGTCGGAGTGCCTTCTGGGCCTTTTTCGCTTCGCCGTGAGACGCCCGGTAGGACTCCAGAAGTCCTGAGACGTATCGAGTACTGCAGAGTGACTTGCGTTCAGTCTCTGCCAACGAGAACGATGCCGAGGACAGGCTGGAGCTCCTCTGTGAGCTCGCTAGGGAGGAGAACTTGGGTACCGTTGTGTCCCATCTCCGCCGCAACTCGGAACTGAATTGGAGCATCCTCTTTTCGGAGTTGAAGGTGGTCTAAAACTGTCTCATCCCCGGGATGAAGTGTGGCGGCATCTGGAGCCACACCGACAAGGTTGCCGCGAGGAAGTACTACAGCAATCGAGCGCATCTTGTAAGTCTCATCAATTCAAGGCGTATTCTTTCGTTATCCGCATGATACTAACATATTCGATGTAGGATTGGGGCCGCAAGATGGCCCCGAGAGGCCTCTCGTCTCCCCCCTGACGTCCCGCCCCCCGCGTCCCGATCTTCGGCCTACAATGGTCATCACCTTTTCGCCCCCTGGCTCGCAGGCACCTTCCTCGTCGGAGGTAGAGATGGAGTGGGAGCCCACGACTTCCGAAGATGCCGCTCCCAGGCTCCTTTTAGATAGGGATAACGTAATCCCAGACTCCCAGGAAGACCAAGACGATGTCTTCTCGCCTCTGCCTAAGGGCACCATGATCCCCGATTCGGAGGAAGACTCAAATATGACGTTGACACACGTTCTGGCCAAGAGATTGTATGATCAATACCAGGTACTGAAAAAAAAAACATGGTCTAAGGATTATCCTCTTTTAGTATGTATTTAAGGCTTGTATTAAGAGAATACTTATTGCATAATTTTTAAATCTTTAGATAAGACTCTTTTCAACACCAGAAGCCCAACAGTGACACATCGTCCAAGCATACACGGTTCTTTTGTCTGCTCTTTGAAATGTTCCCATGAATGTTCTTTCTTTCGCTCTTATCCTACAAAATATGGTTAGCGAACAGGAACGAGGTGAAATGCCTCTAATACATTCATCCCCTCAGACTTATTCACCAGATGCACCTCTCAGATCTTGGAGCTGAGAACGAATCCGACATCTGGGCCCTGGTTCTGAAGCCCACAACACTTCTTCCCGAGCCGCCAGCCACGTTCCGGGTAGACTATTTCCCATTCATGATGAGAAGGATATTAATGGCCCACCCCGATGGTGTCACTGGGTGCGCCGCTGTCGCCTACACAGAACGCCCATGTCGGCATACCGAGCATCGCGGCTGTTGGCCTTCCATCCTTGTATCGCCACTAAGCCAACAAGCGTATCATAGCTCTCCCAACCACCATTGCCAAGCTGAGCTTCAACCCAATTCATTCCATAATGGATGAAACGCAAGTGCTCTGTGGAGATGAAGCTTAAGCGCTTGGTGGACTCCAGTATGTCCCTGGGCCAAATGCCACATCGCAGTTTGGTCCAGACTTTTTCTCTGGGACCATCTGGACATTTGAGTTCGTCCCTGGTCTTGACACAGACTCTTTGTCCCTGAGACCTTGGGCCTTGCGTTCAGATCTCGAGCTCACGCTCCCTTTACAGCATTTTGTTTTCCCACACAAGCTGGAGACCTGGGTCCAGAAGATGCGGCGCCGGAGAGAATGGCTGGTGTATATTTGCGTCTGGGACAAAGCTGAACTGCACGTTGGTGATGGTGGGTCTTACTACTATGAATGCATGCCGTTGGAGAACGAAGCCCATCTCATACCCCCAAGCGCCATTTCCAACATCCTCATGCGCGCATTAAGGAACCCAGCAAACCGGCTCATTGTCATACAGGATCCTGTCGTGCCCGACCTTGTGGTGCAAGGCATCATCGCTCGCCTTATGCAAAGGCCCAAGCTATGTCACGTAGCTTGGGGAAGGGCCTTGGAAGGACTGGAGGCCATGGCTGCTGCTGCTACTGGTCTACTGGACGCTCTTGGTATTCTGGAGGAGTTGAATAACGCTAAGGCTAATTGCGAAGGCGACTGGGAAACATTGGCGGAACCCGCGCGAGCCGCTTCTGACGATATTGAGGTCCTTCTCGTGGAGCCCAGAGTCACCAAGTGGGTAGCCCAGTTTATGTGCCGCCTGATTGGAGTTGATGCTGGTCCACAATCCGACGAGAAGTGGTGGACAGGAGACAGCCAACCCAGAGAAGCGGCTGCAGCCGTGGGCAAAGATCTCTACATGCGTATCGACCAGACCTTTCGTCGACTCATGGCTGGACATGTGGTCAAGGCCACTCGCACGGCCCCGGGTCTCACACCTGCAGCCGAGGCCGAGCGCGATGCAAAGGCGCACGATTTGGCTGGCAGAGCCCTTGCATAGCTGAAGCCCTTCCTTGAACTATAGCAGAACGGGCTAGTTTTGCTCTTCGTGATAGGGGATATTGCCATTCTTGAGAGTTATGTCCGGCAAATGGGATTTGGGTACCGTCTGGAAGCTTCCAGAGTGGGACGAGCGTGAAGGGCTTTGAGCAAGGCATGACGATGGGGCTTGATCTTTGCGACATTTCGAGAGGGCGGCTGGGCTGGGCTTGATTGAGTCTTTTATTGAGGGGCTCGAAGGAGAGTATAAGAAAGCGCATTGATCTCTTTCATACCTGGGAGGATTGCGCCGGACTGGGATGTCCGACCTGTGAAGCCCATACATATTGCAGGTTTATGGGCCTTGATGGCCCACCTAGAGATGGCTATTGTGGATGGATGGAATGTTTTCTGTCCACTCTACCGGGTATGGGTAGAGAGGGGATGCAGGCGACGCGTCAAAGTCTTGTAAGGCGTGTGCGAGTCGCGCGTCATGGTTAGTGATATGAGATGCGAGGGGGTGGTCTGTGGCACGGAAAGCAATGAGCTCTGCCGCTCTCTCAATGGTTTGCTGCCGGGATAAGCGAGGGGGCATTGGTCCTCGGCTTATACGATCTCCGCGTGTTTCCGTGCTCCACGAGAGACGGCGTGCTGGGAAAAAAGGACGAGTAAATGATTGGATTTATAGACAAAAGAAATCTGGTTCGCCTGGTGTTAGGAGTCACCATGAAGGTTATGGTTATGGTAGTCCCTTTGTCATAACTTCCTACCTACCTAGTTCTGCTATTTTGAGATACGCAATTGTACTATTGCTACTGGTTTGATTGACGGAGAGTGCCTCAGCGGAGCTATACCTTCATTCTTATAGTGACCAAGTCCTTGCCCAATGTCCCCTTTCTCGGCGGTAAATTTGGCCCACTGCAGAACCCCATTATCTAGTCGGGCGTCAGGAAGGGACGTTTCTCGCACGAAAATTATAAAATAATAATCATAAAAAGATGTAATACTCTCAAAGTTTATGATAAAACTTTAAATCTTTTGTCGTATTTTTAGTATCATGCTTGGAGCAGGATATTGGTAAGTATCTTCATTTTCATCAACCTACGTGTCCTCCTGGTGAGAATCCCTACCGCATGGATTACGACAACTACCGATCTCCGACGCCCATGTCGGCGGCCCCTACCCCACCTTCAGACGGAGAGGCGAAGGCCAAGGATCTTATCATCCTCCAGGCTGCTGTCACCAACCTGAGAGACAGCCGGGATGTTGGCGAGATCGAAGAGCATGTCCTAGGGCTGCTTCAGTAGCTCGAACAACCACTCACTGCCCGCTCTCCTGCTGAGGTGATGCTGCTGCGCATTGAGGTGGCCATCGCTTAGCTTTAGACTGAACTTGATCCCTCTTAGCTTGCTGAGATGCCCTCCCAAGGCCACAACGAAGGGCCCGGGACCCCCGACAACCCTCTTGTGAAACGGTATTGGGTTTTGATGCCGTCATGTATTATAGCTGTATCCTTTGCTGTTATGGCTGACGGTCTCTCGCGGACTCGTCATTGAAGGCAATAACAACCCTCTTGTGGTAAACGCCCCCTCCCGCTAGCCAGGCGCCTGTCACTGGCTCGACTCTCCTTACCTCTGCTGCCACAGTTACTGCCTGCCTTCAATCCCGACCTGGCCTCTGCCACAATGTTAGAAGTCTTCCAATGTTCGGAGAATCAGGCTCGGTCGATGGCGTCTCGATGGCGTCTCCAAGCTACGCGGAGAAGTATGCAGGGAACGGGGATGAGGGGACGAAAACGTCTCGCCCCTGATTCTGGCCCCTTCGCGACCCTCCCAAAGTGGGAACACATCGAGGAGACGCTCCCCACAAAACCCCGACTGGCTGGCGGCATCCTTGGAAGCTGACAGGGCCACCCGCCCCAGTGGAAGATATTCAAGGGGATGTTATTGAGGCTCGCATGATTACAACTTGAGTGTACTGCAGTTCCGTGACAAAGCTGGGGACGTTGTGGGCTCGAATGCCATTGTCTACTATTCCATCAAACTTCAAAGCAATATTTCTGCTTTGAAGCATCGACAAGAACCGGCATGGTGGTTTCGAAGGGGCGACATCAATGGCCAACAGGCTCAGCTTCTCCCAGCTCAGTCATGCCGAGGCCGCCACACTTTGGTGACTGTCGCACGTGCCAACCTGGCCCGCCATTCAAGAGTTCCCAACGGTAGATGGCCCGATCTAGATGAGCTTGAACTACCGGCATGCGCAATGGACTGAACTTGGACGGTCCGCCTGCTGTAAGGCGACGGATTCCTGTTTCGCGCAAGCCAGCCCGGGGACTTCATTTCCAGAAACATGACATGCCTCCTACGCTGTACGAAAAGCTGGGGACTTTACTCGAGCGCATCCTCACGACAAGTTCAATGTGACGGCACTGATGTTTGTAGCCTGGCGCTGCGTTGACATCGTAGAGCACGCGGATTGCGTGTTGAAGTCTTTCGCCACGACAATGAAGCTCCCATCTGCTTGTCGTTTTTTTTTTTCGTTCTATAACGTTAAAAGCTAGCTTAGGGCTTTTCCTTTATCATAGAAAACGGCTAGCCCCGCATCCTCATTAGTGTAGGTCCTTGACGAAGCACCCCTAACTTTAAGCTTTCCCTTAATTACATAAGATAAGACAGCCACCCTCCATACTTCTCTTTAACAAGCCTATATTAACACTGTCGCCCGCCGTTTAAGAGTCCTCATCCATCTTCACTTCACAACCCACGAGGCCTTTTAGGGCAATGACACCGCCAAACACCCAGAAGCCTAGCCCTCCGCAGAAAGAATATGCCTTTGTCGCGCCTCATCAGCATGGCGCCCGAAGCCATGCCATGCGAGAGCATTGGAGGCAGCGCAGACACAAGAAAGATCTCGCCAAGAGGCAACGAGAAAACCGACCACAACATGTGTTGCTACCGACACCTTCAACGAGCGAGGCGACCGACTCGCAGCCCTCGACCGAGACGACCGACACAAACCCGGATAGCACCGTTTTAGCCGGTGGAGGAATGTTTGATCCTATCATGTTTGGGAATGACATGGACTCAATGATGAACGGAGTGCCTGGCCAGGCAATGTCTGGGATGAATCTCGCGCTAGGATCAGCTCGACTGGACCCCTTTGATCAGTTTCCAGTGGAGCTCACGAGCCAGCATCACAAGCTTCTCCATCACTGTGAGCGATGTGAAACAGCGCCGTTCTTGGATCTAATCTGATACAATCTATAGGGTTGAGCACGTATGCGACCATGATGTTTGACGACGTGCACAGCCAGGCCTTCAACCCGATGCGCGATGTCTGGTGTCCGCTTGACCTGTCCAACGCGGCATCCTTCAATGCCATCATGGCCCACTCAGCTGCCCATCTAGCTCGAATGCAGGGTCTTCGCCAATCAAAGGAAGCGCTAAAGTTCAAGGCTGAAGCGGTGCGGATTGTACAGGTTTGGATGGATGATCCGGAGCGTGCTTTAAGTGATGATGTGCTGGCCGCCGTCTTGCGCCTGCTGACTTATGAGGTACGACAGGAATGAGGAATGATTCCTACTTGAATACTGATATATTCTTTGACAGAGATATTGGGGAACCGAGGCTGAATGGCATGTACACTATAATGGCCTCTCAAACTTGATCAAAGCTCGTGGTGGGATAGAAGCACTTCAGAGCAACTGGCGGCTCGGGCTCACGACATTCCTGTAACATCACCAGTCAATCCTCGTTTCTCATAATAACTGACACTTGTAAGGGTATCGCTCATGTCCAAGCCGTCGTGGTTTGACTGCTCCAATCAGATCGAGGAGCTCTCCAGCCAACATCTGGACGCCCACTTGCATCCCATCCTGGGCGACACGGTCAATCTTCACCGCATCCGTTGCTTATGGCTGCTGTCATTTGTCCAGGATGTAGGAACCTTTAGAGTTAATTCGCCAGATATTTACGCTCACGGGGCAAGCCTGTTCCCCGCCATCAAGGAGGCACTGGGTCTGCTAAAGTTGCACCTGAAACAAAACGAAGCCGGCTCGGTGCGACAGGATGCCTGCACCAAGTCCGAGTTTACGAGGCTGGCGTGCCTGTTCTTTATTTGTATTCTGCTGCAGCAGTCGACCTCTAACTTCAGTGCTGCTACAGACCTGTCTGGTCACAGATCTTACGACACTCAGTTGGTCTCGTACTTGAACATGTTCCTCGCTTCATCAAGACCCCAGTGGCAAGGATCTATCGACAATCTCTACACGGCCCTGTTCTCCACTTTTGACGCGAGTGCAAGAACAGGGCTCAACATGGAGTATATCCGGAACATGACGGGGGTAATGGCTTCCATGACGGGCAGTGTGCGGTATGGAGTTGAACGATGCTTGCTGAATATTCTTTGTCGCACTGAAAGCAACGGATTTGATGCATTCGACGAGGAGTGGACGCCGGATTCATTATTATCTCAAATACCCCCTCAATAATAAAAAGTTGGACACACTCAATCTGCACTAGCTGTTACGCGAGGTGCCTCGATGGCTTGGGGTTTCATTGTGAGTCGACCTCTGGGACAAGCCAAGATAAAGCGGTGACGGGGATGCGTATCGAGGCGTCGAGTTCAGCTGGCCTCATCACCTTGTCACAACTCGCAGATGCGTTGCCTCATTTCTTAGTCTCGCATTTGGCCCCCCAAAGTGTCGCCGTTGATACTTGATTGGCGAGAGGGGTTCCGCGCCCACAATCAGAGTGACGATGATGGCTTGACTATGTCCTGTTGCGGAAGGACTACACAGCCAATAGCATCACGGAGAAAACAGAGCGAGTCGGACCGACGGTGTGCCACAGCCTCCTGGGCTTCGAGACTGACTCTTGACAGTCAGTGCTATTGTGGTCTTTTAATATTGGACCCAGTGCTTTGGAGAAGTCATGGGCAAGAACAAGACTGTGAGAGTACGACTGAATTCTCACAATTCAAGATTAAAAGCGTCTGCGTGAAATGCTTTGGCACAATAACCCCTGTCCGAACCTTGTGTTGTAGAATATCAACCCCCTTCAACGCTGTCTTGCATTTCGATATCCGCAACCGCCTACTCCATATCCCATCTCTGTATCATGAAAGCCTTCACCATTCGATTCTAGCCTTGTGTTTTCATTCTTCATCGCGTCTATGAATGGACCGCATCGATACGGAGCTAAGCTCTGGACCTGATGAGCTCAACTGCCTCGCGGATGCGCGCACCCAGATCCGAGTCGACCCGTGAAAAGAGATCTGCAGGTAAAATCAATTAGCGAGAATATCATGATTAGAACGTGTGGTCTCGACTTGCCATAAACCATGCTCCGCAGCTTGTCATTCTTGACGTTTGCGATATTGTCGGCAACATTGTCAATGAATCTCTCCTGATGCCCCTTATCCCTTCCCAGAACCTTCCAGAGTCCAGTTGCCTGCTCAAAGTCTTCAGGCCCGACAGTGGTGGTAAAGTTGGAAACCTCTCCAACCCATTTCTCGTGGTTGGTAAAGGTAGGCGAAACCGTGCCCCCGGCGGCTGTCGTCCTGAATGTGGTAGGCTTGAGCATGGAACCGATGTAGTTTGGGTCGTCGCCGTAGTTGGTTCCAAAGTTCATGAAGCCGTCTCGTTGGAATGGGCAGTAGACTGGAGACTTTGCAGCGTTGGTTGGGAGCATTTGGTAGTTTGTTCCAAGTCGGTAACGTGCGGCGTCGGGGTACGAGAACATGCGAGCTTGGAGGACTGGGCTATGTCAGCGAATTTGTCAAGTGATGGCTGTCGATAGAACTCACCAGGGTCAGCAGATGGCGCCCATCCTGGAACCATGGTCGAAGGCGAGAAGGCAGCTTGCTCAATATCGGTAAAGTAGTTGCTCGGCTATACAAGTCAGCATTGATGTTTGAGCCCAACTGGCGTCGAAACTCACGTTTTCGTTCAAAGTCAACTGGGCAATCTTGCGAAGAGGAAAGTCCCCGTGTGGCCAGACCTTGGTCATGTCGAAGATGTTCCATTTGTAGTTCTCGGCCTGCTCGGGGCTCATGACTTGCACAAACACGTCCCACTTCGGGTAGTCCTTCTTCTCGATCGCTTCGAATAGGTCGTGTACGAGATGGTCGGGGTTTTCGCCTGCGATTTTCGTAGCGGTCTTTCGATCGAGGTTCTTGACGCCAAGCTGGCTCTTGATGTGCATCTTGATGTAGCTGAAAGAACCATCCTGGAGCAACACGCGTTAGGTGAGTATGGAAGAGAAAGATCAGGGAGACGGACATCCTTGGTCAACTTGTAAGTGTGGCCGCTGTAGGCATTCATAGTACGGAGGGAAGCTGGGGTGCCGCGGTCGCTAAACAGATGCATGAGCTCGTGGATGCCTTCAGGATTGCCAACGTGAAAACTAGTAGAATGTCAGCTGTGCCTAGTGTTCGGGGTACATCATCCTAGCATACTCCCAGAACTAATGCCATGTCAGTATCGAGCAAGAATCACTGATCCAAATCAGGACATACCATATCAGCATCCGGCATGTTCGTCTTGGGATGTCGCTTGTGAGACCGGTTCAGAGACGGAAACTTGACAGGATCCCTAATGAAAAACACAGGCTTTCTACGTCAACCCCGAATCTTTTTTTGTGGAAAAGATCGCGTACCGTGTTGTTGAATACAAAATCAAGATTGCCATCGTCGGTGTAGAGCTTCATCGCCCAGCCGTGTACATCGCGAACTGTATCAGCGGATCCTCGCTCAGGCCCGACAGTCGAGATGCGAAGAAGACACTTGGTCTTCTTGCCAACAGCGCTGAGGAAGTTGGCCGAGGTGAGGTCGGAGCAGTCATCTGTAACTTCGAGTTCGCCGTATGCGCTGATTATGTCAGAAGGATTTTCGAGAGAGTATAAGGGGCATACCCTGCTGCTTTCGCGTGAACGACACTAGATAGAGAGTTGGTTAGAGATAGAATGGTAAATCATATTTGTCGAGATGCCTACCGTTCAGGAATTCGCTCGCGAGCAAAATGTGCCAAGGTCTCGAGCAGCTGTGTGTCCTGAAGCAGGACGAGCCCTCCGCCGGAGCCATTCCGCAACTGGACACTGGTTGCGTTGCTAGGCTGGGGGCACCCTGCAGAATGCTGAGTTGCTTTTCTTACGGCCCTGAGACTCGGGGGCTTACCTTCGGCCAGGGTGTAGACTGGGGCCATGTTGGTGAACGTTTAAGGTAGCTTTTGGTGGAGATTGGAAAGGGGGGTTGAATTCAAGCTAAAGCTGGAGCTTGGAATGAAGCTTCTTAACATGACAGCTGCCGACATCTTTATAACTAATCAACTCCATCTGATTCATTCCCCGAAAGTGCCTACAACAGTTGTCCTCTGCCGGAAATGGTAGAAGTGACGTAACTGATGCTTTCGATCAAGACGGAATGGCGGCATGTCAGGCAAGACGTTGCTGATGTGCTGGCAGCAAGGGCGGGAAGACGGCATGAGGGCAAAGACGATCATGTCTCTCCTACCAGGATGTTAATTCGTGGTGTAGTACTACCCAAAGGAGCCAAGCTCGGGCGTCGGCAGGTCGAAGGCCGATGAATGCCAATCAAAAGACGGGCCCTCATTCGGCATCGCCGGGTTGTAGATAAACAGCCAGTCAAAGGCGGGGGCGGTTATCAGGCTCCCCGCTACGGGCCATACGTCTTGCCGATGCCGAGATAACAAACAAACAGAAACTTGGCTTGAGTTCAGACTATGCGTCAATTGAGGAGCTGAGACGGCATCATGATGAAACTCTACGTCGAGCTGAACACAAATTACTACCGCACATGTAAGCGAGCTTCAAGATGGTTGGAGAATGTAAACATGGACCACTGGTTTGGGAAGGACTATCTACCCAATTACTCTTCTCGAAGCTATCCACCCCGCATTCTTGCAACGGCAGTTACGTGGAGGGTTGATTTCATGTTGATGGAGTGGCTGAGATAGGTATGTGAAGTGAAGGGTTGAGAGCTCCAGAGCTAGAGAGCTCCAGAGC
Organism: Fusarium phalaenopsidis; assembly: GCF_050370095.1. Taxonomy (NCBI): domain Eukaryota; kingdom Fungi; phylum Ascomycota; class Sordariomycetes; order Hypocreales; family Nectriaceae; genus Fusarium; species Fusarium phalaenopsidis. Next base: position 425,878 of record NW_028145398.1, read on the forward strand.
TCGAGAAGCAAGATAAAAGACGGGCGGAGGACCTCTCCTCAATTGACCTTCCATTATCAGATCAACCAATACAGCACAAACAACTCTCAAACATTCATCATTAATCATGGTCAAGAACGGCTCTCACTTTGACTTTGTCGTCGTCGGAGGCGGCACAGCCGGCAACGTCGTCGCCGGCCGCCTTGCCGAGAACCCCAACGTGAGCATCCTCGTCGTCGAAGCCGGCATCGGTAACCCGCAAGATGTCCACGAGATCACTACGCCCTCAGCTGCCATGGGTCTTCGTGGTAGCAAGCACGACTGGGCTTACAAGACTACCATGGTCAAACGCGACGACTATGAGCGTATCGAGAAGCCCAACACTCGCGGCAAGGCTCTCGGTGGAAGTTCATCGCTAAACTACTTCACCTGGGTGCCTGGTTGCAAACCTACCTTCGACCGGTGGGAGGAGTACGGCGGCAAGGAATGGACTTGGGATCCTCTCGTTCCATACCTTCGCAAGAGTGCCACCTACCATGATGATCTTGGCCTCTATTCCAAGGATCTCCAGAAGCTTGGCAAGGGAGGACCCCTTCCCATATCTCATGCGGAGCTTCTGGACGATCTCCAGCCCTTCCGTGACCTCCTCACTGAGGCCTGGAAGGACCGTGGTGGTACTCTGACTGAGAACATCTACGATGGTGAGATGATTGGCCTCACCCACTGCGTGGACACCATTTATAAGGGTCAGCGCTCTGGAAGTTTCTTGTTCGTCAAGAACAAGCCCAACATTACTATCCTCCCCGAGGTCCACTCCAAGAAGCTCATCATTGACCAAGCGAGCCGTGAGTGCAAGGGCGTTACTGTCATTGACTCGTCTGGTGCCGAGCTGAGCTTCTACGCCACCCGCGAGGTCATCCTCTCGCAGGGTGTCTTTGAGAGCCCTAAGCTTCTTATGCTCAGCGGCATCGGTCCCAAGAATGAGCTTTCCAAGCATGGTATTACCACACTCGTCGATTCTCGACACGTCGGTCAGAACTTGCTTGACCACCCCGGCGTTCCTTTCGTGCTCAAGGTCAAGGATGGCTATGGTATGGACGACCACCTGCTTCGCGCGGGACCCAAGCATGACGGCGCCTTGTCCGCCTTCAGCAAGGGCCACGCCGGGCCCATGGGATCGGGTCTTCTCGAGATGGTGGGCTTCCCCAGAATTGACAGCTATTTCGAGAAGGATGCGCAATACAGGGAGCGCAAGGCCAACAACGGCGGAAAGGACCCCTTCTGCCCTGAAGGCCAGCCCCATTTCGAACTTGACTTTGTCGCCATGTTCGGCAGCGCCTTCCAGTGGCACTACCCAACCCCCAAGAGTGGCTGCTATCTGAGCGTCGTCGTCGATCTCGTCCGTCCAGTCTCGGATCCTGGTGAAGTGACGCTCAACTCTGCTGATCCCCTCGTTCAACCCAACATCAACCTCAACTTCTTCGCCGACGACCTCGACATCATCGGCATGAGGGAGGGTATCCGGTTCAGCTACGATGTCTTGACAAAGGGCAAAGGTTTCAAGGACATCGTTTTGGCCGAGTACCCTTGGGAGATGCCTCTTGACAACGACGAGGAGATGCACCGTGCTGTCCTGGACCGTTGCCAGACTGCCTTCCATCCTTGCGGAACTGCGCGTCTCTCCAAGAACATTGATCAGGGCGTCGTGGACCCGAAGCTTAAGGTGCATGGCATCTCAAAGCTTCGTGTCATTGACGCGTCTGTCATGCCTGTTATTCCGGATTGCCGAATTCAGAACTCGGTGTACATGGTGGGTGAAAAGGGTGCGGACCTGATCAAGGCCGAGCACAAGGATCTGTACTAGGTTCCACCGATGAACGTATTGTGCTCCTGGGATCAGCTCAGTAAGCTTCCATAGCAGAAATATCTATAATTAAAATATATTGAAGTTCTCAAGTCCGACTGAACAGGATCTAGAAATCCGGCGTTGAGACCTTCCGGTGCGTTTGCGTACAAGAACTCCTCCACACCTACACACCGACCGGAGAGACGTGAGCTTTGTCTTCCTGGTTTTGCGCCGCCGATTTTGAGCACTCTCTGCGAATCCCAAAACAAGAAAATGATAAGGGCAAAAACATATCTAATAGTAAGGGATATTATCTCCGGAAAAGAGCTCTAAACGCCCTAGCTTCCTCTCCATACCGCGACGAAGATGATGAGGGTGAAGCTCTCACGAGCTTCTGGCTCTTCTCTGTGTAGCCTACCCTATACCTAAGATGGCTTAACATGCTTTCCCTCCAACTCATCGGTATTTTCTGGACTATCCCTGTCTTGGGCTATCCACGGGAATCTAGGGGTTAACTAACGGTAACTAACGGTTTCACACATACTACCACTGACCAACCCTCATGCTATGCAGCCATTGATTTCTCAGTTCGCTTCGACGCAGCTTCGAGAGATCAACACCAGGAACGGTAGGATCTGACGCTAGCGATCCTTGGCAGCCGGAAGCCCCGGATCGAGACAGGGGACCTTGGCTGATGATTGGTTGCTGAGACCTCCAGCTCGCGTTCGCGTTCGCATTGCTCGGGTTCATCAACGCCTGGACCTTGATAAGCTGATTGTCTCCCTTTAAAACGAGCTTCGGTACGAGACCGAGCTCTGCTGTCACCACATTCACGCTTTTCGTGCCAGTTGAATCATTCTTTCTTGAGTTGCGATTTGTCGACGCCAATATGCAACAAGCTAGGTCCACTCGTGCGGGATACAAGAAGTCCCGAAATGGCTGCACGAGATGCAAGAAGAGACGGGTCAAGGTGAGTTGACCTGCAAGGCTGGACTAGAGAATCATCTGACTGGCTATAGTGCGACGAGGAAGTTCCATGCTCTGCTTGCGTGAGACACAAGGCCCCATGCAGCCTTGCATCTCCCGATGGCGAGCATGAAGGTTTTCACATACCCGACCGATCTCTCCATCCACCCAATAATGGCTATTCTGGCTTCAACTTTTCTTCCTTGCTCTCCGGGTCTTTGTTTGAAAGTCCTCGGGAAGATGCAGATTGTTGGGTTGCCAATGTTGAGCTTATGTTTCATTACTCAACTGTCACGTATAAAACGCTGTGCTTCTCAGACCAAGTCGTGTCAACGTTTCTGCACGACATGCCTCGCGAGGCTCTCTCTCATCCATACTTTCTGCGAGAGATTTTATCTCTCTCCGCATATCATCTGGCTTATCTTCATCCTGAAAAGAGGCAGTCTTATGTTCTGCTGGCCTCTAAGCACCACGATCTGGCTGTGAGGGGCATCAGACAAGTCCTGTCGGGGCCAATAACGTCGGCAAACTGCCATGCACTATACGCTGCCGCGATATTCATCGTTATCAACAAATTTGCCGCTTTTCCTAGTTGCGAGGACTATCAGGCACATGGGTGCTTGATGCCGATTCAGGCGCTGGTTGAGATGTTCTCTCTCGTCAACGGTATCAGTGCTCTCCTGATGTCCTCGGAAGGAAAAAGTATCCTCAATGGGCCACTCAAGGACTTCTTCAGCCGGTCTATTTGTCCTCTTCCGCCAAGCGAATTGTTCCAGGGGCTCTTGACTCGTGTACCCGAACTCAAGCTCCGGGCAGAGTCGGACGTTCTGGACCCGAAAGCGAAACTCATATTGATCACGACCCTTCAGTCTTTTGCCGAGTGCCTTGAAGGTACAATCAATCGTCCAACCGTATCGTGCCCGCCAGAGATGCGTGTCCAGTTCATGTGGCCCATGATGGTCTCGCGTGACTTTCTCGAGTTGGCGGGCTCAGGACATCCGCTGGCTCTAGTGACCCTAGCATATTACGACACGTTATTGTCTTGGGGAGAGTCTAGATATTGGTTCTTTGAGGACTGGGCGCAGCCATTGATGGAAGCTATCATCGAAAAGGTTCGAGGTTCTCAGTGGGAGGATCTTGTGAGTTGGCCTGCGAGCGTCGTTTTGAAGGGGAAGCAAGCGCCTTTGGACGCAATGGGGATTCCTGGGATAGTATGAGCCTAGACCTTCATTTTGCCTGGACGAGTCTTTAATATAGGATGGGCCTGTATGACTCAAGGATAATAAGGCCAAAGACAGATGCGAGGTAGCGTCAGTCTTGGCTTTTGGAGGCCATCACCGGCTCAATATATACTCACCCGCCATTGTACTCTCAACTCAACTTCCTTGACCCCCATGACCCCATTACTTGGCAGCCACTGATTAATTCCTCTTTGAGATTCTATGACACAGCTTAAACTATTATTTCCTATTCAGGAAGTAGTGAGTTTGTTCACTGATGAACCGGAGTCGCGGACCGACGATCCGACGGGCGGGGGAATATCGGATCTCTGGTCCAACCATTGATGCCTCGGATACACCAGATGATTCTCTTATATTGTCGACAGACCGCACTTGAGTCCTTTTTGTCCTTTTCTCCTCATTTCCATCTTTGCTGAAAGAACTGAAATTGCTCTTTGTTGCAAATATGACATCTACGAACCTCGCTTGGCGCCAGGTTAGTCCTGGAGTGTGGAGCCGCTCCATCGATGAGATCGAGAAGTTCTACGCCACCATGGTGGTTCTCTACGAAGCTAGTGGCCGAATGTTCTTTGGCATGACCGGCCATGTTTCTCTGTCCATAAAGATCCCTGAGGGTACTTCTCAAGAGCAGGCTGAAGTGGCCGTTGACAAGGCCTTGAGAAAGGCTTGGCTTGCTCTGAGATATGCTCACCCCACTCTCGCTGCCAAGGTCACCGAGAATGTCGAAACGGGCGAATGGACAAAGACCTATTGTCAGTTTGAAGATGAAGCGGACAAAGATGCTTGGCTTGAAAAGACTCTTGTCCACGTCTCGACCGGTCAAACTGGCAACGAGTGGGCCAATTCCGATCCTCCCGCTCCCAAGGTCCCAACCATGTTTGTCCTGGACCTTCCTGCTGACGGGACTTCAACTGTTCGACGCGATCTCGTCTTTCGCTCGCCTCACGATATCATTGACGGAATCGGAACGCTGATGATGCTCAACAACTTTATCACTCGCGCTGCTGAGGCTTTCGAGAAGGGTGACTCTTTTGAGATTCCTGTCTTTGATGGCGCTGAGAGCGCGAATCTCAGTCCTTCGTATCGACTGGCTGCTCAAGTTCCCCCTGAACTGACAGAGGCCCAGAAGAAGAGGATTGAGGAGATCACCGCTCAAAAAGCAGCTGTTGCCTCTGATCCTAGCGTTGAACATCTCGCTCTTCCGTTCAACAGTGGACCTCTTCTGCCTGGTCGTCATCAGCGCCTGGCTCTCACCCTCTCCCAAGAGGAGACGAAGCGTCTCATCACGGCTTGTAAGGCTGTCGGAGCTACTCCGACACACGTGTTCCACGCTGCTGCTGCCATGGTCATGCGGGACGTCCAAGAGCCTCCCCCAGAGACAAAGCGTGTCCGATACATCAACTACATTTTGCGCAATGAGCGAGACAAATGTACTGAGCCATACAACACCGCTGTTCACTCGGCATCCGTATATCACTCCGTCTCGGGTCACAGCCTAATTGTTGACATGGACTTGCCTGCGGCCGGTACCAAGACCGACCCTACGCAGCGCCGGGAGGAGTTCCTCTCTGTTCTGGAGAACATGAAAGGCTTTTACCACACTGTCAAGGAAGATAAGGAGCACTACGTCCTCACGCCCACCCTGTGGACTTTGGGCACGCCAACCCTTCCCTCTTCTCCTCGACCTCTTCCCGTGCCTCCTCCCAATGCTCACCCGTCCGTGTCCATCTCAAGCATGGGCCGCACCGATGCCATCGTTGCTCCAAAGACTGGGGTTTTCAGCACTCGAGACCCTTGGGTGACTGGTGAGGAGCTTGGAAATGGACTGGGACTGTTCCTGGGCACTTCTCGTGGTGAATTGTGTTTGAGTGCTGCCTATAATGATGCGTGGCATACGGCAGATGAGGTACAGCAGTATTTGGATCGTTGTAAGGAGGTGGTGTACTGGGGCTTGAGTATCGATGCTTAGGAGGATGGATTGAATCATGAGCGTGATTTTCCTTACTGTCCCTCGTTCAAGATTGCGGGAGTGGTAGCTAACGAGGAATGCATGTTTTGCAGATCGCGTTGAAGCAAGTGTTTATCACTTTGTCAATAACAAGTAGCGTACCCCCGAAGCGAGACAAGATTGATGAAGGCCTTCCATTACTCCAAATTATGCTGCAGTGTACATCAGTGGTTCGTCACTTGGACTTCTTCTTCTCTGTCTGGTGGTAGTAGATCACCAATACCAACAAGCCCAGTGGAATGAGTGTGCTAATCTCGCCGACAACTAGACAAATGTTAGTAGATGATGCACTAAACATGAAGAATACTTACCCATTCTCCAGCTAAGCCATCCAGAAGTCAGCCTCAACTCTCCCTCCTCATTGTGAGGGAACCCGCTTGTGTTGATAGCAAAAAGACTGGTCAAGAATGAGAGAGGAGTCTAGACCGTCAGACCACTGATAAACAGGGTTTGGGGGACGCTAAACGTACAAAGATGACTGTGACGATGGTGAATGGCAGGATGATAAAGTTCATGAATCGTGCAGCCTCGGCTTCTTTCAGGGATGCTTGGGCTTGCATTGCCTGGATGATGTTGCTCAGCTGGAAAAGGTTGTTAGCATCAGCCAAAGAAACAAAATACTAAGGCATATAAGCTACCGAGGGGCCAAGCAACTTACTCCTTCAAGCGTCGTAGATGCATCTCTGTCCATCCGCTGCGTCCTCTGAATCAACGTCTCAAGACCAGTATCATGCACAAAGCTCTCCCTCAAGACCTTTCGTGTATCTTTCGTGAGAGTTGGCTGCCCTGGGAGTCTAGAAGGCCAGAGGATTTCTGCCACATCCTTGACGACTTTGAGTTGTGTCTCAAAAAGTTGTCGCAAGAGACGGAGCTCGTCTCGGATGTCCTTGACTCGCCAGGTGGAGTCGGCGGCTTGACGGATGATGGTGTTTACTTCGCTGGGACTCCAGTCGCTTGTTGTGAAGTTCTTGAAGAACTTGGCCTCCTCGTCTGTCTGTGTAGCCCAAGTCAGCAGAGCTGTGTTCGTGGTGACAAGAATAGTACCTCGTAGCCGATCTGGCCCTCAAAAATGTCGAGGACATGCTCGCCAAGTCCAGCCCACTTGAACTCATTGACCAATGTCACTGCTTCGAAGACAATTCTCTTGATCAGGTCGCTTGGTGTCCGAAGAGTATCCAAGTTGCCTTGGCGGATCGTCTCAAATAGGTCATCCGCCATTGTCTCATTCTTGCGGGCTGGTATCGCAGTAATGATTGTGTCTGTTTATCAGTATGAGCATTGAGACACTGAAATGGAACGTGATGGCAAGAACTTACTGTCATCCAACTTCCAAAGCCAGAGCTGACGAACCATCAACCAGCTCAGAGAGAGATCCTGTTGGATCTTCTTAGCCTTGTCTTTGTTTGCCCTTCTCTTGTTGCGCCTCTCGACATGTCCATTATCGGCTGGTAGGAATGCCAGGGTTGCTGGCTTCTTTGCCTTTTCCAGAGTCGTGCGGACTTTCGTCTTCCCCTTTCTCTGCATCCGGGACCACAACCACTTGATAAAAGCCCATTTGGGTATCTCTTCCACTTGGACTTCCTTTCTAGATCTCTGATTCGTCTTGTCGATGCGGTCTTTCAACCATCGGTATACGACTTGCTGGTCTTTGGTGCGCAGCGTGTTGTCTCTTTGCTCAACGTGGTTGGCTGTCTGGTCTAGTGTCTGCGGTCGTTGCGCTCCAAGCATTCCAGTGAATGGGGAGTATGTCCGCTCGAGCTGTTCATATCTCTTGCGGAGGATCTCACCCTTGTCTGTCTCTGTTTCTGGGTCGTGAAGAGTCTCGATATCCAGAAATGGTATCTGTAAACAGATTAGTAATTCTCGTTGAGTGCTAGGCGGCGGTTTCGACCTACCACCAGCGATACCATGCTACTGGGCTTGATGAAGCATTCTGCATTTGCCCATGATATCCTCTTTTCAGGTCCAAGTGGTGGTTTGGTAGTCTTCTCCGACTTTGCTGGCGTCTTTTCCTCCCCTGCAGGCCGATTCACTTTGGGACTTGGCTTCTCGGCGACCTGCACAACAGGTAAGTCAAGCTACGGGACTGAACATTGTGTCTCTTACCCGAGCATGTGGCTTCCTGACCCGAGAACAGAGGTCGTTAGTCTCTCGAACTCTGATGTTGCTCTCGAAAAATTGCCAGGCTTGAGCATCAACTTCGGCACCATCTGAGGTCCTGATGTTGGTGATGAGAAAGTCCTAGCATGAGTAAATCAGCATCATAAAGACGGGATGATCATATGAGTTGGATGAGTCTACCTTGATCCAAGTCATCTACCGCATGTTAGCGCTGTACTGTTCTCCAAGGTCAAATAAACTTACGTTGTTTGAGTTGAAGTTGATCCATCTCCAAGAACTGTCCCTGACATTCTGCTTGAACTGACCTTCTGTCAGTTCAACCCGGATGCTGTCCTCCCTTCTGCCTTCCATTCCCTTCTCTTGTCGAATCTCGCCTTTGGACTTGCCACCTTCTTCTTGTGGTGACTCTGGAATCTTCTCGATGCTGATATCCGCATCTTCCTTCACTAACCGCTCCCAGACCTCTGATGCAAAATTGGCCTCGCAATCCGCAAGAAAGGATGTGCCTCCATCTGCTGGCTCCTCGGCGGAAGATCCGTCGTTGGTGCTCTCTCTTTCTGACTCCTCTTGAGAAGAGTCATCTTCCAATCGCTTACTGTCACTCTTCTTGCGGTACAGAACGTGAGACACCTTGATCCCAGTGGGAGTCCAAGACATCGAGGTGCTTCCGTCAGGTTTGGGCTTGAGTCCCGCCCATTGGTATCTGAAGTAGACTGGAAAGTTGTCGCAAATTCTTCTGATATCCTCAGAGTATTCGGCTGGCTTTTGAGGCACATTCCCGGCGGTCTTGCGTCTCAAGGGCGCCTTTTGAAGAAATGAAAGATTCTCGGCAAAGAACTTTTTGTCCTCTTCTCCTAGGCCGCCTCGCTTAAACAGCTCTCGGGGTGTCTCTTCGTTGTCATTGAGGCAGTCCAGCTCTGCTCCTCGCTCGAGGAGCATCTGGATGACTGTGTGATTCCGCTTCCTGCATGCATCATGCAACGGAGAGTTTCCTGTACTTGTTAGAATAGGTTCAACAATGCAACATAGCAATGTGAGCGTACCGTCGTTATCTTGGGTATTGAACTCGGCATCTGCGTCAAGAAGTCGTTCGAGGCATCGCTTTGACTCTTTGCCAATGTCTTGCACAATTAGTTGATGTAGTGGCGTCTGTAGACTGTCATTCAGAGCGTCGACGTTTGGTCCGTACTGAAGTATCGCATCAAGAATTTTTAGCATAACGCCGTCTTCAACAGGCTCGCTCGCCATCCCCGAAATCTGATGCAACACCGTGAACATTTTCGAGTCTCCAAGGTTGATGTAGTGCGATGGCGCCATGAAGGGATGTTGGAGGATCCGTGATACGAGGTTGGCTTTCTTCTGAGCCACAGCTTGGAAGAGAGCTGTTCGTTTGTTTTTGGAGGATTGGAATGTCAAGTCGATCTTGTGGTTTCTGAGGAGATACTCTGCATCATTGTCGTGACCTCGGCATATTGCGATGAACAGAATAGAGCATCGGCCTTCGACATCTGACAGAGGCCCGACTCTCTCGTGAGGAGTCAAGTGTCGATAAGTGTTTGCTGCCGCTTTCCGCAAGACCTCGATATCGTCGTCTATGCCTTCTCCCTCCGGTCCAAGTGTCGCGTCAATCTCCTTTCCAAGATCCACTAAGCGATTGGACTTGGGGCCTGCCTCAGGATCATCCGAGAAAGTTTTCCCTGTTGTCGGCATTACTTCCCTCTCGAGTATCACCGGAACAGGGTCTTCAGAAGTGTCGTCGAGACGTTGGAGGATGCTCTGGATGGCGCCATCTTGACACTGGGTGGCTGCCAGCCACATCCACGAGCGGAGCTTCACCTTGAGCTTTGACGGGGCTGGGTCTTGGCTGTCTGAGGTCGGGGGCTCTTCATTCAGAAAAGACAGGGCGCGAGAGCCCGTCAACAGAGGCGAAAGTAAGCCCATGACCTCTGCTTGCACCTCGGAGACACTTCAAGGTGATTTTTCGTATAGAGAAAAGAGCTCAAGGACACAGGTCCGGGGGAGGATCCTTATAATCTCGTTGACCAGGCTGCTGACGAGTCACATCGCGGCTGGCGTGCCCTTGTTGGTTCTGCCCTTGAATGCACCAATCAGCGGTAACTGTGACAGCCAGGACCTCATGTTTCTCACCCAGGGTGGCTTTCAGCTGAATCCCACTGCACTTTTGGAGTGTGTGTGGTAAGCCCAACGGTGGGTAGCATTAGAAGCTTCGGCGCTTAGCCTGCGGATTTCGCAACCAGGCTCGCAGAGTTGGCCCCTTTGGATCATGTTTACCGAAGCCAAACGTCCTTCCTTAGTTGATGCAACAAACCTACTGTGCCTAGGTCTTGTGGATGGCCTAGTTAGAAGCAGCTCTGTCGGCCACGGGGAACTTTCAGGCTGAAAACAAAGTTGAACAGTCTCGATGGCATGTCACCACCTCATCTTGTGCTTATTGTGCTCTTTATGGGTGGCGACACAGGAATCTGATTTGCCCGGACTTGCTCATAGCTGCCTTGAGCGTCGGCCCCCAACCTCATCCTTGCACATCTGTAAATAATTCCAATCTTCCCGGGCGTTTTGGCTTTGTCACAACTTTGCGACGAGGCAATTGGGCAACTGCCTGGCACCTGCTCAGTATACCTATTTGAGTACCAGGAAATGAAATTTCTCTTTGAGTAGTTGGTGCATGTTCACGCAGGTCGGAATGTTGGCAGCGGAGATACCCGAGCGGGAGGTGGAATCGTTTTATCTTGTCATAATCTTCTGATAGCCCTCAAGCCTCTCGCAAGAACGGAATATCGCCACGTCAGAACCAGTATGTTAAAGAGGGTTATCATTATACTGGAGGGGTAAGAACAGTGGACCATGAAAAGCAAGAGAGAGGAGATCCACTCACTGTATTAAAATCAGATTGACGCATATTGTGGACCATTTGTTTCTTCTAACGCAGTATTTCTCAGCCAGTTCAAGATGGGGATCATGATGGGGCTGTAGCAACAGAGCCAAGAAGGATGACTGACTCTCTATGCTAGGGGGTGGCCTCTCGTACATGTTCATGCTTCCTTGTGTCGCGCAATGGTAACTAGTAGTCGAGGCCGCGATGGGTGTCGTTTTTGGATCAAATGTTCGATACCGGCGTGTTAAATCTGAGGAATCGATCAAGGCCTTGCTCGACTTGGCGATGGCAGGTCCTCTGCATTATAGTCTGCCAAGTCGTCCGGGAGACTGGGCCTCGCCCGTATCCTTCCGTGAATCTGACATACTAAGAAGATTGGGCGAGCAGCAAGTTGCCTGAGATGGAGAAGGATAGCCTTGTCTATATCACTACTCAGACTGGTTCCTCCGTCTTGCCCCATAGCTACTAGCAGACGCGAAACTTGCAACACTGCCGGCTCTTCTTGCTGGCTCTGGCGATATCGGCCGTTTCGAGTTCGCTGACAACGATCGAGCAAATAGTATGCTTGAAGCCAGTGAACTACTTCCCTGGCCGTCGATGAGGTCATCCACAGCGGTATCCCAGGGAATGTCTTCTTTCAGCAGGACGAAACGGGTCCAGAGGTCTTCGTCCTTGAGGCGTATGAAGAGCTTAGTCGAACCCACAGCCGCTGTCTTTGCAGCTCGAAGATGCGAAGCGAGACTTGAGGTAATGTAGAATAATAGCGAAGGCCAGTCCTCGAGCTGCCGAGAGATATTTTGCGCGGAAAGGTGTGAGTTAGCGTATCGTGTGGAGGCAGCTGGAGATGCCGAGTTTGACGGCATATTCCCTGCTCCTATCCAGCTAGCAATATCTGTAGGAAGGTCGGTCATGGGCACCATGCTCAGATGCTCAGCCAATGTCTCTTTCCGGCCTTTCGCTGTGGCATGTGCCTGATCCCTCTCAGCAGGCTCGTCTTCGTTGTTGACACTGCTGGCGCCGCCGGGCTTCTCCAATGTCACCCTGAAGGGGACCGAGGCAGCTTCCTGTTCCCGACTACTCCTCCTCGCAGCAACTAGATCGTCCAGCTCCGAGATACATATGTAGTCGAGGCATGTCATTGCAATAGTGATGTGGCAGCTGCTTGTCGGGTTGAGCGCAGCTGAACTGTCTAGCAAGCGGAATCCACCGCCGTCGAGGAAGAACTCCCTCACCGATTGATGAATGACTTGCACAATACGAGTCTCTCCCTGCTCTAGGTCAAGCGATCCTGCTCCAGCACGAATAGATAGATATTCTTCGCCATCTAATGGTGTCTCGTCTGATCGGGCAGCGCTCACCTCCAGCAAGCCCCCCGACACGGCTTTGATCTCCCTCTCAAGCTGACTCTCGCTCTCTGTGTAATTTACTGACTTCCGCCATTCTTTGAGAGATTTGGGCACAGGCATTTTACTAAATGCCAGCACGTGGTGCCACTGATGAAGCCTCAGGGGTGTTGTTGACATGAGAGCCCACTGAAACGCCCGTAGAGCAACCATCCGCAATTCTGGGCTAATGGACGTCACCATCTCCGTAAACAGGCTCTCCAGTTCCCAGGGCATCGAATCGATGTGTTGAAGCAAAAGTTCAAGGCTCTTGCCTTGGTCGTATTTGACAAGTAGGCTGTCCATAGTCAGGGTCACCCAGAGAAAGATGCCGCCGGCGTTGTCTATCAACTTGTTTCGTAGTTTTGGCTCCCAACGCGATTCGGGTCTTCCGATCCTGGCGCTCAGTCTTTGGTTGATATACGTTGAGATATCGCCTTCGTTGAGATCTTCCGCAATCAGTTCGGTGGCTGAAGAAAAGGAAATCTGCGGATAATGTCGACTGGACAAACAAATTCGGACACGGCCATTGTTATCGCCTTTGGATAACTGCCCCCAGAATTCTGCATGGGATCTTGAGGCAGCGAAGCCAAGCTCGTCGAGGCCGTCAACGAAAATAATTGTCCTTTTCCCTGCGGCATGACCAAGGATCGAGTTCAGCAGGCTCCTGAGCTCGGCTGCCCTCCATATCACCTCTGTGTATCCTGACATCCTGGCCTCCTCGTCCAATTCCATCCAGGTCTGCACCGCTTCTTGAAGTTGAACTGGATAATGCGGTAAAAGCTGGTGTAGAAGAGACCGAAAGATGCCGATCGAGGAATGCTCCAGTGGCTCGCCCTTTGCGCTAACGAAGACGCCGGCAACGCAATAATCGTGACCGTTGAGGGACGACTTGGCATGACGAAAAGCTTGCTTCATCAAAGTGGACTTTCCGGCCCCCGGCTTTCCCTTCAGCCAGGGGATACAGGATCGTTCTTGAAGGTCGCGGTCGAAGAGCCAACGGGAGTATGTCTCGTTTTCGATTAGCCAGCGTCCTGTTCGTGGTGCAGGATCTTCGATTATCTGGCGCCGGCGATGCATGTAGGGGAATTGAATGGATTTGAGGCAAGCGGCTTGTAGAGCAGTCAACTCTTCACGGTCAGCAGTCTTCAACATGGTGGAGTTAAGCGCAACAGGCTGGTTAGTATTGTGGGCATGAATCGTGCCGGTCAAGATTGCAAGATATACCGATCGAAGCTCGCCTACAACCTTGACAAAGTTTGGATCTTCTCGCCCGGAAAAGCGGCACATCTCCATGTGGTTGGCCTGGAGGGTCTCGGCATGTTCTCGCTGATCCCCAATCAACGAGGACGTGTCTGGCACAACCTTGTTTCCCAATACACCAAGGTTGATTTTGCCCAAGCCGTACCCCTCTTGGAAAGTCTTGACTCGAAAGCCATGCTTGAACCAAAGCCCGGAAAATGCCTCCTGTGAGCGTTCCAGATCCGTTGTCTTGAGGCCGAGAGTATCGAGGATTGCCGAGGTTGTCTGGAAGCGTAGGCCACTGAGAACGGATCTAGCCCAGGCACCAAGGGCAGACAAATCGGGACTTCCGCGATGAGGCGTGCCTAGGAATATGACGGCAGCAGTAGATTTGACAATGTTGCTGAGTTCATCTGGTTGAGAGGTCGAAGATAATGCCAGCATCTCACGCAACGGTTAGCTCCCATTCTGGATCTGGCCGAGAGTCTGAAGGTCACCTCTTTCACAACGATTCCACCAAGACTGTGAGCCAAAAAGATCAGAGGGCGATCTTTTGGGTGGCTTCTCCCAAGGGCGAACAAGAAGTCCTTGCTATGTGAGAAGACGCTGTTCTTACTCGTTGAACCAGAGGTGTACTTGGTGATCTTGGTGTCATATCCGTATGTAAGGATACGGGCATTCGGACAATCTTGGGGTAGTAAATCGCCAGGCCAGAAAAGCGTTGGGACTGGCATCTTTGGCTTGGGCACTTTGCTTGGCCCTCGGCTTCCCGAGGCCCATTTCATCAAGGTTGCAACGCTGCGAAGAATCTGACCTCGTCTTAGCGCGATTATCTCTCCATCTGACTTCAAATCAGTGGGCAAATCGACTACTGCGTCGGGCATAAGAGGAGATGTCCATGTCTTGTACGCGTGACCTTTCAAGCCATGGATGATGACAATGCTGTAGATACCCATGTCAGCCTGCATATCGCGTACCCCTGCGTGCTCACTCACTCAACCGCCGGTTCTTGGTTATTTGGCTCGTGAACGAGGAATAACCCCGTGGGCGGACTGGGATCCGCCATTCTGAGAGCGCCTCAGACATTCAATGAGCGTTCCTGGTTATTAAATGAGGCTGAAAAAGTGTGTGAAGAGGGGAATGCGGCTGTTGTCAAATCAGGCTGCGACTTGTGCATGATGGTGAATGCGCACGTGACAGCAAGCCTGGTTGGTATTGATCACAACCTAGGTGACCTCGTTTAAAAAGCCAGTATGAATACCTGGGGGCTAAAACAGAGGCAGTTATGCTATAGGGAATAAAAAAAATGAAGTAATCATTGGTGACCTTGGCTCGTGTTCAAGCACACTACCTAGGAAAAAGGCATTTTATCAACTGTCGCTCCATACAACGAGCCCAAGCGAGTTACTCTAGCCCTTTTAAACGAGGCAATGCCCAAAGTGGAGGGGTCCTCGCAATAAATGCTGATTGAACTGGATGTCCCTATAGATAGCTCTGAAGTTGTACAGTCGAGAGACGCCATCTTCCCTACTCAGTCATGGCCTTGAAAGCCGCTGTAGGCGTGAGCTTCAACAGACCCAACTCCAGCATCTCCTTGCTTGTCGTCGAAGTCGAACACTTTCCTTCCCAGCTCGCGTCCAAAGAGTGCACAATTGACTTCATAATAGACTGAAATTCCGGGGGTGCCGCCATAACCATGTGATCAATAAAAGACGTATCCTTATAAACAACGTTGTCGACCTTAGTGCCAATGGCTTGTTCAACCAATTCGACAACCTGCTTGCCCGTGATGTCCTCTGGCCCGTTCAAGACGTACTTTGCCTTGTTGTGTCGGCTTGGATCCTCCTCGGCCAGTAAGTGAGCGGCGATAGCCCCGATCTCGTTAGCGTCAATAGGGGCGACAGGCGCATCCTCATTTGACATCAGCCTTAGGATGCCCTGCTTTCCGGTCTCGCGGAAGTCCTTGACGAATTGCACCGCAGTATTGAGGAAGAGGGGGGTGAAGGCATTGGGCTGCAGCGAAGTCCACTGCATAGCGCTGAACTCTGGCGAGGCCAGCAGGCTTTCGATCGCCCAGTGCGTTCTTGGGTAGTACGCCAGACTATCAGGGTGCGCGTTCGCAGCCGTGGTCGAGATCCGAACGAGATACTTGACGCCTGCTTTGAGAGCGGCGACGTGAAATGTGGACTCTTCGGAAAACTGAGTTGGCAGCATGTGCGATGCTACAAATGCCCTGACGACATTCTTTTCGCGGAGCCAATCGGCCGTCACCTCAGCCCATGCCATTTCCACGACCTCGACGTTTGGCAGTTTGGCCAGCTGCTTGGCTACATCTCCGCCGGCGGAACGGGTGAGGGCGAGGATCTTGTAACCAGAGAGAAAGCTCTTGGAATCGACAAGTCGTGACAGGGTTTCGGTCGTGTTTCGACCAGTGTTGCCTGTGGCACCAGCGATGAGAATTGTAGGAGACATGGCTGCTGAGTTGTTGGGGGTAAAGAGTAGACAGATTGTTATGTGGGTGATACAAGTGGTATTGTACTCGATGTCCATGTGCAGCACCACCCCTTTTTATAGCCAGCCGCTGAAACGAGAAAAACCCGCGAGTAACGTTAAACGTTTGTAGATTACAAAAATACTTGCCTATGCGATCATTCGAGAGAGTAAGAAAGTCCGCAAGCCCGCTCCAAGTCCGCATACTCCAAGTCCGCCACCCGCACCTACGTCAGCGATGTTACGCACCTGGGTCAGGGGGGAACGAGACAGCGTGAACATGCCAGTCAAGCCTCCTCTAAGAATGGTTCATAAAATGCAATGAGACGAAATAAAGAATCTCTAAAGTATTACCTTTATTATAGTAATACTTTACGTATTTTGCTCTATTTTAGACATACTCCTTGACGCTGATTAAGAGGAATTGCTCAAGCCTTTTTAATGTTCTGACGTTTAAGCTGGCTTAATAAATGTGGTTTTAGTGCTGCCGTAGGTATGCTAATTATTCTGTTCTTTGATATTGTGCCCGAAGACCTTTCTTAGAGAGGTCATCGATACGATCAACTTTGGGCTATCAGTTATTTTTGACTTTCGTTTCAAGCACACAAACACCTAATAGCAGCGGACGGCGTGTAATATCTACAGAACCTGCCACTTAGCTGGTACGAGAGCTATTAACATGTGCGGTTGGCAACTATCTGATGAACCAGAGCGCGGAGAAGGTTACAGGATGACCATGAACTTGAGCCCACATGGCTAACTATCTACTCATCAGTCTTCTCAGCTCATACCGTGATAACCCGGTTACTCTCCCATAGAGCTTGGTGTACACTGCGGAGAACGGTGGCATTCATCCATGAGACCTCACCGTTGGCTCCTATGACTTTAAACTTGTCCCGACCGACTTGGTCATGTCTCCTACCCTTGTTTCTCTCACCATCAAGCATTCCGGTAACGTGAATGTCCCCAACAATGATCAAGCCGCTTCTGTGGCGGCTGAGCATTACGTTGAGGTGATGCTCATCCGTCGTCATACCGGGACCGGCTTGCTTCGTTGTAGCCATGATGGCTACGACGATTTCGCTCTCTTGACCCTGAAAGGAGTAGATAGTCTTGGCGGGCTTCATTGAAGCGATAGCAGCGTACTTGGGACCCCTTCGGACACTCTTGATCACATCCACGTTGGCTGTATACGGTGTGATAATGGCAATCTGGGAATGGTGCACTCTGCCAGCAGTGCTCGAGACGAAATCCAAAATGAAGTCCAGCACGACAATGACTTGATCCCTGTCACTCTTGGACTTTGTAATGGGGTCGATGTGGCAATACGAGTTCTCGCAGTGGATGAAGATGGGTAGTAGCAGCCGCCGTCCTTCCAAATGAGGTTGAAAAAACTCCCAATACGAGATTCGAAGCTAATAAAGCGACAGAAAGAAGGTTGATGACCTTTGAGGTCGCTGCGGTGGTGCGGTGGTTGCCTCCGTCGTGATGAGGTGGTGTTGCGGCGGAAGAAGAAAAAGAGGACATCGGAAGTAAAGTTGAGAAGAACAGAGGTCGCGCAGACGCGACATAATTTTTTTTTAGTGCGTAAAACCGGATTTCGACTGCGTCATTAATAGCAGTGCAAACGGACGGCCACGAACAACAACACAATAACGACGAACAATGACGAAGCTCGAGCACGCTAAAACACAACTCGTTTCTTGCCTTGAATAGAGCTGCTGCTGAAGTCAAGTTGAGAGACCCGGAGCTCAATCGTATTTAATAAGCCACACCCGTGCTCCCCGTAGTACTATAAGCGCGCGGTATCAACTTAGGAGCACGGAGTGTGTCAAAATGTTCATTTGTTCGTTCAACGCGAACACTTCAGTCCTGACCCTGTTCCTTTTACGTTCGACAAAGACTCTGAACACAGGGCTTCATCAAGTCCGTTTGAAACCCTGACCGACTGGCATCATCTCCGAAAGCTGGGAGGGACACCATCATGGTCTTGTAGCAGTATGAGCTGAGGATCCGATGCACACGCACCAGAGAGGATGAGATTAGATGAGAAGATGCTATTAACTGTTAAGAGCTTTTATTATAGCAGTCTAAGACTTAGGATACCCTGATAAAAGTAACTAGATAACTCCTCCTAGATTAACCCTATCTTCCTAATGATGAGGATGCCCTCCTTGACGACCAACCAGTGTCCCACTACATGCAACTCACTGCCAAGACACTATGCATCACTAACTCAGAAAGCATATACACCAGGCTGGACTCCTCCTTTCTCACGTGTTATCATACACCCCGAAACAAAAGCTCATCGACTTTCTCTAGGGGCGACTGGACCTGGTCTCTGAGGAAATCAAGCGAGTTCCAAACGGAGAAGTCGACATACTAGCAATGGCAAAACCATCGGGTCCCATGCGAGCAAAGCTCTTCCTTCAGATGTGGCTGGATTTGGATATTCCGGTATAACTGCCCAGCCGATGACCGCTTGACGATACCAATGGAATTTAGGTACTTCCGGACGAAGTCCTCCCTCGGCTCAACTCATCGAACCTAGGTATGCTTCGCTTCCGGGGAACCTTATCAATATTTGATACTTTCCAAGATGTTGAGTTGTAGTGTTTTTCGGCGAAGTTTTGATGCGTACATCTGTCAATAACTGTGTTCAAACTTCTTTGCCACTGTGGCTCATGACTTCTTTTGGAGGGACCACCAAGTTCGCAAGGAACTACAATCCAGTACGCTCGGTCGGGCTGTGTTCAAGCTGAGCACCAGTGATATCTTGTTGCAGAATGGATGTGGAGAAAGCAGGGATACTGAGAAGTGCTACCTGAGGAACGATGTTGATGCAGGAGTCGGCTGATCTCGTTCCAGTTTCACAATCAGCTTGGATGGCCAAGGAATGGGGCCTCTACTTGATAGCCAATGCGGAGAAATTCGGGGTTTCAATTGTGTTCTGTCACTTCCCATAGGCTGTGGGACATAGTGGAGGATCGAAACGTGCAACTCCGACACTCCCTATATGATGCTGAGATAGAAAACTACAATCACATAAGTTAATTCACGATACCGCTCTATCTACAAGTGAGACTCTAAGAGTAAGGCCGAGAAATAGCAGAGAAAATAGGAGGGAGGATAAAGTATACAGCGCCTGGGACGCCCCAGAAGTAAAGTCAATCCAAAAGGGGTCGCCCTGAGCTTGACGTCAACTTTGATTCAGTCCCTCTGAAACTTATTTAATGGCTGCTTTGGCCTCAATGTTCAGCTGGGGGCAATCACGCAACCCTCTATCAGTGGTGTGTGGTAGTCTGGACAGTCCCCTCTCTCTCAGCTCACCCACCACACTGAAACGCCTCCAAATGTGCTCAATCACATAACCAATACACGTTAAGCACACCCATTTTGTTGGAATAGGGGTTGTGGTTTTGCAAACTTGGAGCTGGAAGAGCTTCGGTGAAGTCTACCCCTTTTTCTAGCTGTCCTGTTGATCACCCTTTGTGTGGACCTTTGGGATGCAACGGTTAGGTACGGACATCCGTGCATCCAAGGGTGAAAGTGTGTCCAATGCGCATGGTCTCGGATTCCCTTCCTAGCTAGGCAAGGGCGTTGAGGTTTAGTATCAGCCACCTCCTCAGCCTTGAGCTGATCTCAATTGTTCAACTGTGACACCTTCCGTGCCCTGCCGATTACATCAAGAAAGAGAAACCGTTGGCCATATCCATCAAGCCACATCCATTTGGGGCACACTTTTCCGGCGGCCTGGGGGTCTGTGCAAAGCGTTACATCTCACAATGCTACCCTCCGGATATGCTGTCAGAAACGACTCATATGAAGCAGCACCCTCGCAGCTCAACGCGTGACAATATCAAGGGGCCGACTTTGGTCTCTCCATGATTAAAAAATCGAGAGATGTCTGTCGGCAGACAAGAGCCCCATGGAAAACTAGCCCCGAGGGACTCTGGGCTCCAGCGACGTATTCAATCACGATCGATAAAAATCAGGGAGATGGACCCGAAACCCCCCTAACTCGAAACTCGGCCGAGGCGGGGTCGGTGTTCTGCTGATCATCTTCTGTTACCTACCAATTCAGGACTAGGAAACGCCACAAAGTGTGGGAATTTGTAACGGTTGGCGGCTCAGTTGTGGCCAGCATCGCCAACCTCGGCATACTCCGCACATCAAAGCGTGGTGTAACCTACACCACCTTGGCGCAGGCTAGTGAGTTGTCAGTGATAGCAGCTTCTCTGATTAAATGTTGATGTTCCTCGTCTCGAGGCTCCAACGTGTATACCGGCACCTATCATCTGTACTTGTCGACGTTCAGCAAACTTGCAAACATGGACGCCGAAAGTCGAGAGACCCGCGGCCATGAGCTCTTTGGACTGAACACCTTTTTCGGCATCGCGGTTCTGCTCACAATGCTGCTTCGTTGTTATACGCGTGCCGCAATCATCAAGGCGTTTGGACTGGATGACTGGCTTATGGTATTGGCAACTGTATGCATCAGCCATGAATATCAGACGATCCTATGCTAACCGGACAAAAAAGGCCTTTTTTGGCGTCTACTGCTGCACATCGAACTCTGGCGTCTATTACGGAACGGGGCAACATATGGCAAACCTGAAAGATGCCGATATTAAAAAAGCAATGATGGTGGGTGCACCCTCAATAGTTGCCTTCTCCTTGCGCAAAGTGAACAGAAAACTCACCTGCGACAGTACTGGTGGTTCTGCTACCTCTTTTACAGCCTCACCATGATCAGCTCCAAGCTCTCCATTGCTTGGTTCCTCCTCCGACTTACCGCCAGAAGGATCCAGTCGTGGGTGATTTACTGTGCCTCGCTACTATCAGTGCTGGCAGGAATCGTCTTCTTTTTTGTTTCACTCTTTCAGTGTAAACCGATATCTTTCTTTTGGGACAAAGATCAGCCCGGAACTTGCATCAAGGTCGATGTTATCATTGCGCTAGCATATCTATACAGCGCATTTAGCGTTCTCACAGACTTCACTTTCGCCCTTCTTCCTGGGTTCCTTATCTGGAACCTCAAGCTCAACAAGCGCACAAAGCTCGCTCTCATCACCCTCATTACGATGGGCTGCGTGTACGTCTACAAGTCTTAGTTCTCTACCTGAGTTTTCTAACGGCAGTCACTCAGTGCAAGCTCCGCCCTCCTTGTTCGTTTTGGGTACCTCATGCGTTTTAGAGATCCGGATTTCCTGTGTAAGCACCTAAGTTTTTCCATCAATGGCGTAGTCAACTCACAGCTTCCCCAGGGGCTACCTTTGACATTGCGATCTGGTCCACAGTAGAGATGGGTTTGGCCATCACTGCAGGGAGTCTAGCGACACTGCGGCCATTAGCCAAGATGTTGAGGTGGAAGCTAGGCCTTACCTCTCTCGCCTCTCGTGGGAACTCGACCAACCGAGGTGTGTACGGCGCAACTGGACCATTAAATCAGGTTCCTAGCAGGGTCGAGAATGCCGGGCAAAGCGATCAGAACGTCTACGTACTGTCTGAATTCTCCCAGGACTCGCAACACCTAGGGCCAGGCCTACCAAGACATCTTGGAATTCAAGCTACTGTGTGCGCTGACTTTCTACGAGGGAAACGGATCTCTAGGGGAGGTCGCCCGCAGTCCGATAATGAGAGTCAAGAACAGTTACACAGACCGAGGCCGAAAGAGCCTTATGCTGTGTTGATTGTGGACTGCCCTGAACGTCGTGACAAAGGAGATGAAGGGGGGTTTTAATATTTACGTGAGGAAGATGAAGCATGAATCTATTTTCCTTCTTGAGATCTATTGACGGTCTAGCTGCATAGACGCGACTTCTACTGCCAATTGAACGCTTATCTCAAATGAAAGACCGGCAGTCTGTAGGCCGATGACTGGCACCTAGTCGACATTATCAGCCATCATGCAGTCTCAAGGGCCCACGACGTTCTTTGGTTTCATGTCGTCCCGGCAGTACGTATGTTTATGACAAGAATAGCCGTACTCCACTGTCTGGGGTCGACACCAAGCCGGTGTAGTAGCGATGTGGTTTCTTGGAAATAGTCGGTTATTGATGTCGCATTATGCGATGAATTGCTAACGGACTTTGCCGGCGCCCACATGGAAAAGTCTTGATCATCGAGCAAAATGAAGACCTGGAACCAGTTCCATGCTTCGCCGCCCCTTGTCCTTGTGATTGCGTGCCAGATATCACACTGGTCTTTCCCCGGATAACGGCAATCCCTGACTGTCGATCATGAGTGGGCACGGATAGAGCGCCCGAGTAAACGGCCGGCCTTAAATGCAGGGCAAAAGGCAAGACAATTGATGCGCCACGTGGTAGGGTAGGTCAGGGGAGGTCCAATCCGAGACTAGTACAGTCTTGGGCTCGGTGTCCAGAACCCGAGAGACGTCGTTTTTGTCACATGTCAGCTCTCGAGAGCAGCGCTGCGCCGTCATATTCCCTTCATCACTACCTCAACACATGGGGCGTCACAGTTAAACTCATCCATGTCTTCTCTCAAGCCTGCTGATGTTATAGGTGGGATGCGTCCTGCTACGCAGCCGATCATAATCATGATGTATATAACGTCGAGTCTCTAAAGATGGTAGCTAGATTACTCTTGAACTATGAATTAGCAAGAGTCGAATCGCCATAAGTGCACTAGATCAGGACCTATACAACCCGTGAGAATGATGTAGACGAAATACTGGCGGTTGGTGACCAGCGAAGAGCTAACCCATGATCAAGATGCCGTGTTTTTGCAATAGAGTGCGTCCTGTATTATTATTCTCGACGAAGTTAGTATTTCTACTATCCCTGGATGAGTGAAAGAGGCCATGGGCTAATGTACCTATGCCACTAGTATGTGACTGTATGAAGAGATGAGGACATTTTCTAATGACTGCTTCCAGAAGGAGTGGTCTGGGCCAGCACCTTGGGGTCCGGCTCCCCGCTATATCCTCCCCTGTGCATTGCTAGCGGCTTATCTGTGCTAAAGCGACCAGCCGTAAGTAGTCATGCTGATGCGTACTCATTGGGCATGCTACGATCGTGGTGTGTTGAAAATGTGACGTGGGGCGGCCATAATGGCCAAGTTCTAGGGACGATGACTTCTGGGCCAGGGGCGTGTGTGCCATGCCAAGGAGAATGGCCGCATCGGTATCTAGAAGCAGCCTCGGCTAGATGTCCCTCGCTTTAAAAGGCGATGCGGGGGAGAACGAACTAGTGCCTGTTTGAACCGGCTAACGCGCAGGGCCCGACAAATGGTGACCGGGATATGGTGTGAGGGCTGCACAGCTGAGCGGGCTAACGTTGGTGGTGGTTCGTGTGTTTGTTCTCCCCACGGGGACTGGATTTTGAAAACCCATTGCTACGGCATTCCTAGCGGCTGAACGAAAGAAAGTATGACCTAATGATACCGGCTCGGCTTAATGCTACCCAAGACTCCTCCGGACTAGTAGTTTAGCATGGCTTTTCCGGCAGAGTCAAAGCTGCTGCGTGCGATAGCGCCAAACAGGGTTGAGACAGGTCAACCCTGGCTTACTCTTTGACGGGTCATGTTGTGGCTGCCCCATGGCGGTTTTCCCCTCTCCTGAACTAACCTTCGCAAGAAGGCTGGCCAGGGGCACTGTCAAATAATATTTCATCCAATATGTAACGTGCAAGATAATTCCCTGACACTTACCCAGCTTGGAAGTTTGCCCCGAGTTGGATGGATCATGCAGACGAGCGTTCCGAAATAGTGTGGATGTGAGGGCGTCTCGAAGAGTCGTTGTCAAGTCCTCCAATCGGCTGTCTGAGGCATTGCAGGTAAATTGACGCCAGCCTCCATATTTAATCTATCTTAGCTCTTCAGTCTCTAACCCCGGAGCTTGTTTTCGAATTATAGCTGCTATTTCTATCTGCCCTTCTATACTCCCAACTTCAAGCGAATAACTACTCTTCGTTCCATCTTTGACTTCCACCAAATTGTCCAAATTTTTAAGAAGTCGGCCCTTTAGTCATGGTCGATAACCGTGGTCCCCAACTCGAGGGTGTCATCGCCCTCTTCCTGGCTACTAGCATTGTGTGCGTCGGACTGAGGGCCTATGTTCGAGCCGCCATGCTCAGGTCCTTTAGCTTGGATGACTATCTTGCAGTTGGGACGCTGGTGAAACCATCTTTTGAACTCGCTATCCCGTTCCTGCTCTAACTTGAGTGAAGATATTCTTCATTATATTTTGTGGCTTCGCTCTCCAGGCCATCAATTTCGGCGCTGGGCGTCGCCTAAATGCTGTCCAAAAGCAGGACGTGCCCAAGATCCTCAAGGCAAGTCTAAGAAACTATCCTCTCCAACCGCTCAGTCTTTGTAACTAGCAATATCGTACAGTGCAGGTGGTTCGGCGAATTCTTCTACGTCATCACCTCAGTGCTTGTCAAATATACAGCCGGCATCTTCCTGCTCCGTATCATATCGGATCGGTGGCAGAAGATGCTGATATGGACTGTCCTTGGCGTAATCCTCGTTTTTAACATCTTTTACCTTTCTATTGTTGTCTTCCAATGTTCTCCGCCGAACTACTACTGGACTCGTTTTGTGGCCTCTGGAAGAGGACACTGCTTGCCGAAGCCATTTATATCCAACACAGCATACGTCGGTTCTGCCATTAACGCATGGGCGGACTGGATGCTTGGTCTCTTGCCTATTTATGTTGTGTGGAAGCTGACACTTAAGGTACGGGATAAGCTGCTGGTGGCGGGTATCCTAGCCTTAGGATCGATGTGAGTAAGCCTTCATCTTCTCACTTTCATCTCCTTTTACCCAACTAGTCCTTGCGGTGCTCTCGACACTGACTACTGGATAAGTGCCTGTTGTGCGACTATCGTACGTATGGTCTACGTCTGGCAACTCACAGACGCCGAAGATTTCCTCTATGAGTTCACCGATATCGCCATCTGGAGCACCGTCGAGAATGGTCTCGGCCTCACAGCGGTGTGCATGGCGACGCTGCGGCCTTTGATCCGGAGCCTGAAATCACTCTATCGTGGGAATAGCAACGAAGCTCATCCGACACAAAACGGGGCGATCAATTTATCTAGAACGGTGTTCCAACACCGCGGGCTTCCTATTGACTCGTACCCAGATGTAATAAATGACCCTCGACGTGGAAATACGAGGCACGGCAGTGACCGAGAGGGGCAGTCTGACATCGGGGAATGTGAGGAAGGTAGATTTAAAAGGGTCCCCCGGGAAATTTTCTAGGTATTAGGCTTCTATATCATGCGCATCGCTATGGAATAAAAGCCCTCGTGGGAGATGGCTCGTATGAGTATTCAGACCCCGAACTTGCAGTCAGTAGTTGTCCATCCTCAGTCTCCCAGTGTGTCATAGCTTCATCATATGGCCTCCAGGCGGCAGAGACTCAGACCACTAAAAGCTCCTTCTGGTATTGAGCGTCGCTCTGTGCTTGAGTAGGATCCTACGCGATACAAGTGCCCAACAATACTAAACGTGAGAGGCCCCCTCCAGCAGGCTATCGACCCAGCCAGTGTTTTCCCTCATGGCCTCGACAAAGAGGCGGTTTTTGGGCTCTGTGTCCCTGAGCTTTTTGAGTCGTGGGAGCTTATCTTGTCGTATGAAGCGCCTAAGCTGCTGAGGTGCCCCTAGGCGCTCTGATGCTGTGAGAAACGCCTCGTAGCCTAAGATGGCTAATGTGATATAGTCGTCGTCGTCGAGCGTTAATCGCCGATAGCTAAGAGGCAATGTTGTGTCGATGTGATAGATTGAGAGCTATTCTGTATTCTATAGGATGTTGCTCTTTTCTAGAGGAAGGAGAGGGCGAGGAAGAGGGTACCAGTTCCTATATTGGACGGCGGCGGCCATATTATATGACCTAGTGACTTTGATTGCTTAATTGATTGTGGTTCTCGATATTATGTTGAGAGACTGTAGTCTTTGGAAGATGGAAAATTCTCTCTTATTTCTTATACGGAGGTTAGAGTAGGTAATTAAATACCCTATGAAAGGTTTAACCTTTTATGATAATGCGGCTAGAAATGGCTCTTCTACTACGGGCAATAGAAGGTAAAAAAAAAAATAAAAAAAAAAAAGGCTATTATGTTAGTATTGGGTTATGATGCTATGATATATTGATAATGTGTTCTTTATTATAGTTAAAGCCTGGCCCTTAATGGGTTAACTGAGCCAGAAGATCGTAAGAGGCCCTCAGCCTCGGAACCCTGCCAACCGGTCGAAGATAGTTGCCTGTACCGATCCTCCTAGTCTTAGATTGTCGTAAGTCATGCCATAATCAGCAAAATGATCTAATATGTCTGGCAAGGTGAGGAATCTTGTTTGGAAAACTGGATGTGTTCGGGTCTCGGCACAGCCTACCCTATAGCTCATCCCAGGATCAGCCTAAAAAGTGACGTCTGGCAACATGGCAATCGAGAGCTGTGTGAAACGGGGAGCGAAAAGGCCAGCAGACACCATTGCCTGTTTTTTACCGGTCAACCTCAGCATAGGCGGATTGAATGCTGAGTGACATCGCTGATAGTAGTGACGGTGATACGTGACCACCTCAGCCTTCATGCCTCAGGATAAATTTTCTTTTTTTTTTTGGCTTTTGTCACGAGCAACACGTATCGGCTTTTGAAGTTGGGACCGTGCCGTCAGTGCCATCAGTGTGATGTGGCATTCAGCCTTGTTGAGTCCAGCCCCTATCGTGTGGCCCTGCCTAGGGTATGCGAGACTTGCCGTGATAATGTCAGGGTGATTGCGTGTCAATAGGACTCCCAAGCGGCGTAGGACTTGTCAAGGTGGTGGGCCAATAAGAATGGTAGGGCGTTTTCCAAATGAACTGCACCACATGACAGTATAAAAAGATCCTTTGTCCTCTGGGGTTCGTCCATGACCAGCAAATTGTAGCTCCAAGCGGGCAAGAAATTACGACCAGGCCTGTCACCGGTGTGAGATCCATACAGCTCGCAGTTTGGGTCAAGGTCCCCAAGAGGATCCGGAACCGACGAAATTGACGAGCGCGCGTCGCCTCTCCCTCCGCGCCTAAACTCGTTCACGCCACAGTTCTCACAATCCCAATATTCGCAGCCGGTCCAGTACTCGCAACCGCCCCAATTCCAGCAGCCTCCTCCTCCTCCTCCTGTTGCTCCTCTTCGCCCTATGATCGGGGTAACCACTACCAAGAACCCGCAGCCACGTCTCTCCGACGTTTCTCGTGGCGTTCTGCGCTTGAACAAGTTGCACAGAGCGTCCTTAATGGTGGACCCGTGGGCTCTCCACAAGCACCCTCGTACTCGCACGGAACAAGCAGTGTCATTGTCAATGGCGTGGAGCTCGGGTAAGCAGATTTGCTCACGCTACAGGGAGTTTTAGGAGTTGTGATTCCTGGAAACTATTGGTAAGTTTCCATGACCCTCGGATTTATAACCTGCTGGTAATCTCTGCTTTCAAAATAGGTATGATCGTCGCAGCGGAGGTTACGGCTTAATACTTATATCTCTTGACTTATTAAATAAAATATATTTCAAGTACTTACCTTTTACTAAGTTCTTTATATAATTAATTAAAATAATAACTAAATACTTTATGCCTATAGCTACTAGGGAGCCTTTATTATTATAGTCTATAATTCGCGTTCTTTAATAGGCCTGGGGTCATCCTCGCATGTCGGAGTCGTAACTGCATTCTTTGCTATTGTGGCTGATGACTTCTTTTGAAAGAGTCACAGAGTTCACAACGTCGGGGCCGTGAACGAGAGAAGTGTGAAGGGGGGCCCTCAACCAGCTTGGTGTGCTATCGGCGCAGGGTTTCAGTCGAGTCTGTCTTGGTCGAGAAGTTTCGGTCTCTTGTTCTTTAAGTGTTGGGCGGCTTGAGGTTGCCCTTAACCGTCAGTTTCCCGTACCGAATGATGTTTCCGCGGTAAAGCTTACTACTCCGTTTTGAAGTAAATTCCATTCGCATTGTCACCTCATCCGGGTGCGCCGCGTGTTTGAGCGGCCCGGCTCGGTGGCCAGGCATGAATGCTGGTGAATCCAACCAGTGCTGAAAGAATCTTGCCATCAGGAAGGTTGTGTCGTTCTTAGAGGAGTCGTTTGGTTGACTTCGTCGGGGCGTCGAGTTCCATACGTTCGACTATCCTTGGACATCGTACCGCCATTTTGAAAGCGAATCTTCTGAATCGAGCATCGCCCTCGCAGATCGAGTTTGCCGCAATCAGACGTGATTGAAAAGAGTGCAGTGGCAATGAGCTTGACAATGTTTTGTCAGCTCGGCTTATCGGGTTGCGAACAAGACAATACGGGCATGGATCTGACTCGGTGGTTGGGCCCCGTTCGTTCTGGACTGAGCCGAAGCCTCAGGCCAGCTCCTTGAGAACAATTCCACCAAACAAAGCCATCGGTCAAAAGAATGAGGGGCGATTTTTGCGATATCTCTCTCCAGGGTGGACGATCTCTTTGTCGTGTGAGTGACGCTCTGTTGGAACAGACAATCGCTTGGTGGCGACCTCGATATCGCATCTGTACGTGGAAAAGCGGACAATCCTCGGGGAGCCAATCAGGTGGCTACAAAACGGTCTCGGGACTGTCAGGTATCTGGGCCTGGGTACTTTGTTCGGTCTCGCTTCCTTTGATCGGTTCCCTCAATGTCGTGGCTTCGAAGGATCTGTCCTCGTCTTGGCGCGTCCGCTTATTGTCCATCCATCTGACTAGAAATCATCGGTCATCGAGTGCTGGGTGGAAATCGAGAGGGTCGTTCGTGTCTTATCGGCGTGGGATTTCGTGCCGAGAATGATCCCGATGCTGCCACCGCCTGTTGTGATAACGTATCCTTGCGCGCGCGCCCGCTGGTGCTGGTTCTTTTGTAGGCGAGAAATCATCTGCAGTCAGGCTGGGAAGCCATTTTGGGGAGTGCCTCAAACATTCAGTGGGTGATGATGATGTTCACCTCAATGAGGCTGAAAAGTGAGTGAAGATGTGGCTGTTCTCGAATGAAGCAACGCATGCGCTGTGATGAACTGGCACGTGACTCAAAAGCTTCAATGCAAACGAAGCTGATGATATGGCATGAATGTTTGAGCACGATTGAGGTAATTGTGCCAAAGATGACCATGTCGAATCATCTTTGGCGACCTCGGGGTTTGAAATTGTTTATTTCAGATAGAGTCTAAGCTAACTGGGGATGGAGGATTTCCATCTGCCGTCGTCCCACGCAATGAGCCTCAAACTGGGGTACTTTGAGCTATCCAAACTCAAAACGCTAAAACGCGCGACGATATTTGAAATGGAAGGTTTTGGGTGGTGCAGAAGCGGCCGACCTGGCCCTTTTGACTTCAGAGAACGGCGCAGTCGACAAGGATAGGGACCCTGGAGCGCCAAGACCTAGCTCTGGCAGGCATATCCGCATATCCGCCAGGGGGTATGCAATGCGACAGCTCACGAGGCCAAGCTTGAAGGAAGTGGATTTGAATGCAACATCAAAAGACCCCAACGTACCAGATAAGCTGTCGTTACTACAAAAGATAGGTCAAGAATGGAGTCAAGATTCTTGTACACGTGACGCTCTGTGGACCATGATACGCAGTAGATTAAGTGGTCCGAATCCCAGTTATCTGTCAGCACCTTATTCCGCACTTCTCAACACAACTTCCGCATTTGTCTTTGTTGCAAAAGGACAATTGCTAAAGGGGTTGGTTGGAGCGGCGCCTGCAGTATGGGGAGGGAGGGGGTTCAAAAGGTCCCTTATTTCAACTAGCTGTAGCGTAGCGAGCGAGCGAGCTGTGCGCTGCGTGCGACCAACAACCCGCACCGCACCGCGCCGACAAAGGTTCCATTTCCGCGCTGGGGTCGCAGGGGGCCGCCAAGCGCAACAAAGGTTCCCCGACGGCCGACATCCATAGGTTCTCCAGAGCTGAGTGGTCTGATTAGCAGTGTTTTGGATCGCGGAGATGGACATATTGGGAGCGCGGCCGTCGTTCTGCTCTGACGCGATATCGGAATGCAAGATGCAATCAAATGCTCAGTGCCGCCGAGCAGCATTCTATGTCCACTGCGATTATCACTGTTTCAGTGAGGCCACTAACCAGGGTAGTGCGGCGACGGCGGGAAGTCTAGATGATTATCGTCGCCGCAACACACACTCTCTTGCGTCTGCGGCAAACTTGGAAACACCCTTATGTCCATATCTATGCAAAGTAACCCTCCGACGACAAGGCTGGCGATAATCCCAACGTCGGTCATTCCTCTTTTCCTTGGCCCTCGCCCGTCTCCTCGGTGCCACCCGTCTGGGGGTGGAGCGATATCTAGACCCACACAGATTTTCTCAAGGCGCAACAAAAGTTCGGAGCCGACGACGATGGCCCGTTCAGGAAGCTGTTTAGACGCCGACCCGTCTGATTCGCCAATTACCGACAGATAAGGTCCGCCGATCTAGTCCTTCGAGGTGTCATCTCCGTTCCCTGTGGCGAGTGCGTGCACCTCGAAGCGCGTATCCTGTAGCCGTTCCATCGTGCCGGGTCGCCGAGAGCCTTCCTCTTGTAGGACGGATTGCAAAAGGTCCCAATGCTGTTGGTGATTTGCGTGTGACCCTTGGCCTACATGTATTCCCGGGCATGTGGGTTTAAACTGCGGTGCAACGGTGAAACCATGACTTGCTTGGGGAGATAAATAGCAAACTGATCCCCAGCTTTTTCGAAACTCAGATTCCACAGGCGTCTAATTAGTCTCTCAAGCATCTGGTAGATACCTTGCTGAGGCTTGATTATTCATCATGGCCGTCGAAACCACCAACCCGGAGGACGTTGTTGTCCAGCCGGCCTACAACGAAAAGTTCCCGCACTCGGATGTCGACCTCAAGTCTGACACTGATGGCGAGGATGAGAGGATTACCGATCTTTTTACCAGTTTTCCTATGCCCAAGGGAGTTGAGCCTGAGCCTAACCCGCTGACGGTTCGTGCCGTTGTGGTTGGTATCATCCTCGGATCGCTTGTCAACGCCTCCAACGTCTACCTGGGTATGCAACCACCTCCAAATCGTCAAGAACTTCACTAAAACAGCTCCTACAGGCTTGAAGACAGGATTCACCTTTCCCGCCACTATGTTCGGAGCCATCTTTGGTTATGGCTTCATCCTGGTGTTGACCAAGGCCCTCCCCAACGTCCCCTTTCTCGGCGGCAAATTCGGCCCTCAGGAGAACTCCATCATCCAGGCCTCTGCTACTGGAGCTGGTGGCATGGCAGGTGTATTCGTTGCTGGTCTTCCTGCCATGTATCGTCTTGGCCTCCTGTCTGAAGATCCCAAGAAGGACTTTGGCCGCATTCTCACCATCACCTTTGTCTGCGCCCTCTTCGGTCTCTTCGCTGCTGTTCCTCTCCGAAGGTTCTTCATCATCAATGTCGCTCGGGAGCTGAACCTCGTCTTCCCTACTCCGACGGCCACGGCCATGACTATCCGCTCCATGCACGCCGTGGGCTCTGGTGCTGCCGATGCTATGAAGAAGGTCAAGGCTTTGGGCTACGCCTTTCTCCTTGCCATTGTCATCATTGTTGTTGGTCAATATGCTGACGGCATTCTGCACAACTGGCACATCTTCACTTGGTAAGTTTCAACAGACCCTCAATCCACCTCCTGTACCCTGTGACTAACCCACCATAGGTTCTACATCTGGGGAGGCTACTCTACCTCTGGACTCATGGCCATTGAGAGCTGGGGCTGGTACATCCAGTTGACCCCTGCTTTCTTCGGCTCCGGTATCCTGGTTGGTCTCAACGCCGCCCTCTCTTGGTTTGGAGGTACTGTCGCCGCTTGGGCCCTCATCGGCCCTCTCCTGGTCCACTACGGAGAGTGCATCGGTGTCCAGGTTGGCGAGGGCAAGTGGGAAGGTTTGACCCGATTCGGCATCATGACTGGTGTTGACCAGCCCGGCTTCGTCCCTTCTCCTCGATACTGGCTTCTGTGGCCCGGTGTCATGGTCCTCATGGTTTACAGCCTGGTCGAGTTCTTCCTCCACGCCAAGGTTGTCTGGGACGGTATCAAGTTTGCCATGCGCGAGTCTGCTCGCTCCATCAACAACAGGCTTCAGGCTCGCGGAAAGCACGTTGCCTTCCTCGAGAAGCAGGCTCGCAAGGCCGATGAGGGCAGTGGGCTTGTTGAGGACTTTGCTCTTCCTGGCGACCAGGTTCCTAGCTGGATGTGGGTCGTTGGAGCCCTCACCTTTGTTGTTGTTGCTTGTATCGTTGCTGAGCTGCAGTTCCACATGAACGCTGGTCTGGCTATCTTGGCTTGTATTCTGGGTCTGGTCTTTGCCTTCATGTCCATCTACGGCGGTGCCGTCACTGATGTGTAAGTTTCCCTTGAACGTCATGAGTGCTTCTTTCTAACACTGTCTCAGCGCCCCTCTCACTGCCTCGGCCAAGGCTTCGCAGCTTGTGTACGGTGGCATCACCAAGGGTCACTACGAGATCAAGGCTGCCCAGAGAATCAACCTGGTCGCTGGTAACATTGCCTCTGGAACCGCCGATGTTGCCAACTCGCTGGTCAGCGATTTCCGTGTTGGTTTCCTACTCAAGACTCCTCCCAAGCTGCAGTTCTACGCTCAGGCTATGGGCACCTTTGTCTCCGTCTTCCTCGCCCCCGGAATCTTTGTCCTCTTCATGTCGGCATACCCTTGCGTCTTCAAGCCTAGCGATGATCCCGCCGATGTCTGCCCCTTTGCTGCTCCCTCCGTCAGCGCTTGGGAGGCTGTCGCTGTGGCTGTCACCATGCCCAAGATTCCCATCCCTCGATCTTCGGCCATCTTCGCCATCGTCATGGGTGTTGTCTGTGCTCTCCAGGCTGTTCTCAAGCACTTCTACCTTGTCGGCCCCCGTGAGAAGTACCGCAACTGGCTCCCCAACTGGATGTCGGTCGGTGTCGCCTGGGTCCTGGGTCCCGACAGTGGCTACGCCAACGCTGTCATGTTTGGTTCCATCACTGCCTGGTGGTGGCGCAAGTGGTTCCGTAACAACTTTGAGATGTACGCCTTTGCTGTCGCTGCTGGTCTGATTGCCGGAGAGGGTCTTGGTGGAGTCATCAACGCTGCTCTGGAGCTTGGAAAGGTCAGCGGTACTTTCAAGGGATCTGAGATTGCCCTTCCCGGTGGCACATGGTAATGAGGTTGTAATAGTTGTGGACGATGGGCTGGAGCTGTTGATTAGTTATGTAGTTGCTGAATGATTAACGGCCATTTAACGATGCATCATGTTTCGTGAACTTGATGACATCTCCAAAAGAAGCCATTAGTGACAGTAAGAACACGATTATTGAAAGTTGCCAATATTAAAACAACGCAATCTTCATGGCATTGGCTTCTCATGATGTGAATGCGATTAAAGGTATGTTATTTACTAGTTGTCCACGAGAGAAGATGTAGTGTCTATACCATCTAACAAGACTTTATACAACAACCGTAATACCTCAGTATGTAATAAAAATGATGTTAATTTAAGAATT
This sequence comes from Fusarium phalaenopsidis, assembly GCF_050370095.1. Lineage (NCBI taxonomy): Eukaryota > Fungi > Ascomycota > Sordariomycetes > Hypocreales > Nectriaceae > Fusarium > Fusarium phalaenopsidis. Next base: position 459,524 of record NW_028145398.1, read on the forward strand.
AGCATTTAAAACAAGCTCAAGTTCGCTATCAATGGTTGTTGGTTTTTCGTTGGGCATCCCTCACTTGTTGGATGAAATGTCGGGTGACCTCCCTCTCCTGCATGTGGCTGCAGGAGACCCGGGATTGAAGAACTGGGTGTCTCATGTGCAACGTGTCTATTAATAAATGCTGATTAACGCTCTCAACAAGTCAACAATAGCTTAATATCCATTTCCCATTGTTTATTGTCATTCACTCTAGGTTAACCCGCCACCTCTTAAGCCGGCTCGGCATTGCACTAACAATTTTCCCACATCCGCTCCTTTCCGTCGGCAGAGACTCAACTCCCGAGCTCGGCCCACAGTGCTTCCGCGTTTCGTGGCACAAGGAAATTCTCACCGAAACATCCGTCCTCCTCATAAAAGCATGGACGTGGATGCTACGGAACAAGAGCCAGGGCGGTACATCCGCAGCCGCATCGCCAATGCCTGCGATGGCTGCAAGGCTAGAAAAGTAAGTTGTACATGAATGGTGTCTGCAATGTACTGACTGGTAAGGTCAAATGCGATGGCAAGTTGCCATGTGGCTATTGTTCTCGGCGACAGAGGCCTCATACCTGTCACTACTCGCCTCAGCGACGACGTCGCAATGGCCAATCTTTGGCATCCCTGACATCTCCTCCAGCATCTGAGAGAGATGCCCGTGCTCATTCTACAAGAAACACAACTCCATCAACACCGGCAGATGCAGAGCTCACGAGGCCGGTATCGGCACAACCCCAAGGGATGGACGCTGAGGACGAGACTGAAGTGCCGAGAGAAGCGCGACTGGTTTGCGATGCTCAAGGAAAACTCATCTTTGTGGGAGATTGTGCCCCTCTCTCCTTTTTCCAGTCTGTCCGACAGCTTGTCACCACCAGAGTTGGCCAGAATGCCTTTGCTCCTCAGACAAGTCGTTACTCTGTGCTCGAGAACGCGCCTGCACATCAGTCTCGGCGAGTACCTGGTGATAATCGTCTTCCGAGCATTAATCCTGATGATATCCCCTCGGCGATATCGACTTATCTGTCTGTTGCAACTGGGCTCGTGGATCTGTTTGACAATCGCCGACTATTAGAGGATCTCATGCTGTGGGCGAATCTTGACCAAAAACCCGATGATGCGACTACTGTTGTGAATCTTCTCGTGCTGGCCATTGGAAGACAGATGGACAACGAAGAGCTCGCACAGGACTACTTTGAGTACGCCCGTGACAAGGCATACGCAAATCTGAGTGGCAATCTCAGTGTTACCAGCATCCAGATCTTCACCCTCATTACGTTGTACATGCTCTGTTCGTGTCAGATCAACGGAGCTTTCCTGTTCTTCGGCATCGCGGTACGGGCAGCGTACTCTGTTGGAATTCACAGAACCGAGGTCAACGCACGATTCGGACCCGATATTCACAGGCAACGGGATCGTCTTTGGAAGAGTTTACGAGTCGTGGATCTCTTCCTGAGCACATCGATGGGACGGCCACCTGCAACTTCGGATGTTGATTGCACCGTGCCCTATCAAAATCCAAATGAAAGCGCGAACGAAGCTCCCGATCTCCTTAACGCGTCTGTTCAGATATTTCTCGTTCTCGAGGGAGTAGTAACAGAAATCTACTCCAGAAGAAAGATATCTTTACAACTAACCGAAGGAATATCACTCCAGCTGCGAGATTGGTCGTCTCGGTGGCTCAAGCAGCTCAAGGATATCATCGCAAACCCCGAAGCTCAGGACAGAGCTCAAGCCAGCGGAGCATGCCAGGTCCTATCGACATATTATTACGCTGTCATGCTTGTTTCTCGACCATTTCTCATGTACGAGCTTTGCCGACGATTATCTGATACGGCAGTGTCATCAAATGGTCGGTCTGCCTTGACATCTGGCAAGTCCAAACTGGCAGATGCTTGCATTGATGCAGCAAGCCTCATGGTGGATCCGATATTGGACTTGATCCAGCGAGGAATTCTCGTTGGACATGTACCCGTTCTAGTGTGAGTACCTTAGATTGTGAGAGAACTACTTCTGACTCTTCCTAGATCATGGCTGTTTGCCAGCTCCCTTGTCCTCGGGATAGGCCTATTGGGCGGCTTTGGTCGGATACTAGAAAAGTACACGCGCATGTCCATCCACGCATTAGATCACTGCTCAAAACACGATACGCACGCAAGACAGTACTCCCTTATCGCGCAGTCACTTCTCACTGCCGCTCTTGAGTACCTCGAAAAGCGAGAGCTAGCAGAGCGCCAGCGACGAACCGAGAACTCAAGCCAACTCTTTGGATTGATCCCATCCGAAGCCGGGACAGATTCCACCTCCCCGGCTGTCACCAGAGACCCGAGTCATCCGGTGGCCAGTCCGGCATCCAACAGCCGGCCACGGGACTCCCTGGACCGGTCATTCCTGCAACATAATGGACTACAAGGCGTCGGATCACCGCCGTTTGGGGATCTCGATTCGGCTTTCCTAGGCTTAAGCGAGTCTATGCTGCAAACCCCTGATCCGAGTTACTGGGGCGGGCCGACGGGCATGGAGGGAGATTCCGGTTCGGCACTGAACCTGTTTGCTTTGCTGGACGCGGGGGGCGGCATAGATCTGACGCATCATCTTTGATTGTGATAGATAACGGCAATAGACTTGCATCTTCGGGTCAATTGCCTGTAAGATGACGAATCTTGTTGTTCTTCGGATCCGTATTCTGTCTTCCGAAGTGCGGTCCGATAAGCGGAAGTTCGGAGAAGGGTCCGCTTCGGTCCCCACAAGATGTTTGATACCAACCGCCGAAAATGCGGTCTTTTTTCTCTATCCGAAGATGCATGATGACAAGGGGATTGGCATTTTGGGTTTGCCATTATTGGTCAATGGGATTTCTGTTGCCCATGGATAACCGAAGCGTAAGGCGATGGTATGCGATATGCCGATGGTGTGAACTGTCAGATTTATGACTTCAGCAGTTGGATGCTTGGGGGCCAGTGCCGTAGGTTCAGTCCATGCTTGATATTCAAGTGCGGAAAACGAAAGTGCCAGAGAAGTACGGAGAAGTCGGTGTGGGAAACTCAGAATGGCTCCAGCCGCCAGACAAGAGAGGCCCCTTTCTTGGGCTGGTCTATTGCCAAGCGTAAGCGAAGCTAGATACGGTCTGCTACGTAGTTTGGATAGACAAGGGGGCTAAATGACTCGAAGATGAGTATCTCTAGCGGAAACTATGTAACGGCTTTACTTGCACAGTAGGGCTAGGCCTAGAGTTACAGTTCATCTTGGTCCATGACTCTAATCTCAAATGAATCATTACTGCTTGCTCATTATTTTAACACTACAGTCTTTGGTATCGTGAAAATCATTGGCTCAGTGCCCCCCTCAGCACCTGCATAAACTTCCACACATCCTCAAACCTCGTGTACAGAGGCACAGGGGCAACTCTGATCACGTCGGGCTTTCGCTTATCGCAAATAACTCCGTTCTCCTCCAAGGCCTCGCTCACTCTGTCCATCAGACCTTCCCTGAGAAGGACACTCAGCTGGGTTCCTCTTTGCGCGGGATCACGGGGTGTGATGATGCGGAAGAGGGGTGTCTCATCGGATGACTCGGAGATGATCTGGTCAAGTAGGTGCTCGGCGTAGGCGGTCAAGACGAGAGCCTTTGATCGAATATCATACATCTTGGTCTTGTTGAAGACAGAGAGAGCGCCAGACAAGCTAGCCAGATCAATAGCCGAGGGGTTGGAAAGCTGGTATCCTCCCGCACCGACAGTGGGCACAAACTTGTTGTCCATGTTGAAGCGAACACTCTTGTCTCCTCCATACCAGCCCATGAGACGGGGTCGGTACGTAGGCTTGTCAGAGTCATCCTTGAACTCGACCTTGCCGTGCTTCTCGTGGACGTAGGCTCCGGCGATGGAACCGGGGCCGGCGTTGATGTACTTGTATGTGCACCAGCAGGCAAAGTCGACGTTCCAGTCGTGAAGCTTCAGCTCGACATTTCCGGCGGCGTGGGCCAGGTCCCAGCCCACGACGATTCCCCTTTCTTGGGCGTAGGCGGTGATTCGGGGGATGTCGAAAAGTTGGCCAGAGTAGTATTGAATACCAGGAAGAAGAAGTAGAGCAGTGTCCTCAGCATGCTCATCGATAGTAGATAGGATCAAGTCCGTTGTGATGATAAAGTCATCGTTGGGGTGGATCTTGACCATGCTCTTCTCAGGGTCCAGCCCATGCCAGACAACCTGACTCTCAATAGCGTAGTGGTCACTGGGAAAAGGCTTCCACTCGAGAATGATCTTGTGACGCTTCTCATTGGGCTTGTAGAAGCTGGCCATCAAAAAGTGCAGGTTGGCTGTCAGGGTGTTCATGATGACGATCTCGCTAGGAGAAGCTCCAACGATATCAGCAGACTTGATGGCACAGTCCTCAGCCATGTCTTGCCAAGGTGTCAATGGGGAGTTGCCCATTGCGCTGAAGTGGCCGTTGACGCCAATGGATGCCCATGTCTCGAGCTGAGCGTTGAGATACTCTCGAACAGCCTTGGGTTGAGCACCAAGGGAGTTGCCAACAAAGTAGAGGCACTGCTCAGAGTCGTCCTTTGATCCGTTGTGGCCATTGCTGTGGCCATTGGTGCCGTTAGTGCCATTGGAAGAGGCACCGTGGGCTGGATTGGGTCAGCTAGTCTCAAGACTTGACTCGGCGCATACACTTACAAGGAATCGATCCATCCAAGGCCTTCTTCTTGAGAGATCTCTTTGTGGGGATGACAAACTCATCCCGAAGATGGCTTAGCTTGTCCTGGGAGTCGAGATGACGGGCAAACTCTAACGAATTGGCATCTTGCGGGAACTTGGGGGAGGCTCCGCTCCGTAGGCGATCAACGAATCCTGACAACTGCATTGTGAATTGAGTGTGGTAGTAGGTAAGGGTAGTGAGAATGACTTGAGATGGCTGATGATGGAATCGTACGACTGGTCTTGGAGCATGGGATTGCGAAATCACTTTATGTTCCGTCGAGCCCCATCTCGGTCGCTTCCGGTATCTACAAAGATGCCCGGGCGGATGTGCGGAAGACCCACATCCGAAGTTCCGTCTTCCGTGCCCCGTAAAGTGGACGTCATCATGTCCATTTTGAGCAAGCTGTAGTAGCTGATTGGTCAATGGATGTCATTCTCAATCGCCCGCATGATGCCGGAACGGAAGATGCGGATCCATTTCTTCAAGAACCGGGCAACGGATGTGCAAGCACACGGCTGAACAAGGCGGATGGAGGAACGGGGCGGATGTGAAAACAGGGCAAAGTTCGAGAACAAGGCGGATCACACGGAGACGGAAACAATGCCCCCCATGGGAACAAGTAACTCTATTTTAGACCTGGTGTCGACGCTTTATCTGATCAATTGTTCTTCAACACCATCACTTGCAAGTACAACAAAGCCAAGACGCCACTTCCCGCTCTCGATTTGCTTTAGTATCAGTTTTACACGACATCGCCTCTGTACCACACCAACTTTGCAATGTCGCCTCATGCAGTACCACACCAGATCCATCGGATCAAGCCAACGGCCGAGTTGAAGGAGTTTGCTGTATCCAGCAATGCCTTTCTCCCAGAGCACAGCCCTCTGAGGCAACTACCTGACTCCTACTACGAGCCCTGGGAGCTCATCATCCAGCACCTTCCCACTCTGGTTGAGAATGGCATTAGAAGAGCAGTTGATCAACTCCCCGTGCTCTCTACAGACCGACTCCGGTCAGAGGCAGAGTGGCGGAGAGCATATTCTATCATGGCTTTCTTGACGCATGCCTACGTCTGGGGCGGCGAGAAGCCCGCACAGGTAAAACAAAAATGTGTTTCGTCTTTAACTGTGATGTACTAACCATTCCTAGATCCTACCCCCTCAAATCACAGTCCCCTTCCTCGAAGTGTCGAAGCATCTCGAACTCCCCCCTGTTCTCACATACGCCGCCGCCAACCTCTGGAACTTTTCCTGCTCAGGCAACGACTTTTCCGACCTTAGCAAACTCGATACCTTACATACATTTACTGGAACCGAGTCAGAGTCATGGTTCCTGCTCATCAGTGTGGCGATGGAGGCGAGGGCCGGCGGTATCATCCCCCGCATGATGGAGGCCCTCGAGGCTGTCAAGACAAGGGACTACGACGTCATCGTTTCTGCTCTCCAAGAACTGAAGGAGTGCATTGATGGTGTGGGCGTGCTTCTCGAGAGGATGTATGAGAAGTGCGACCCAATGACCTTTTACTATAAGATCCGACCTTTCTTGGCTGGAAGCAAGAACATGGAGTCTGCTGGTCTACCAAGAGGTGTCTTCTACGACGAGGGTGATGGCAAGGGTGAATGGAGACACTTGAGAGGTGGAAGCAACGGGCAGAGCTCTCTCATCCAGTTCTTCGATATCGTGCTGGGAGTTGAGCATATTACGAGCGGCAACAATACTGAGGTGAAGGGCGAGAAGAGCTACCACGATATTGTCAAGGAGTACATGCCCGGTCCTCACCGCCGTTTCCTCACACACATTGCCCGCATGGGAAGCATCCGAGAACTGGCTCTCCTGCCTCCGACGACAGAGGGACAGCATCGTCTCCAGGAAGCATTCACATCTGCAACCGATGCCCTGAGCAAGTTCCGAAACAAGCACATCCAGATCGTCACAAGATACATCATCCTTCCCTCCCGACAAGGAAGCAAGGAAGGGCCTCAGAACCTCGCCAGCTCTTCGTCGAGAAAGGCTGGAGAGGAGTTGACGGGTACTGGTGGTACCAAGCTGGTGCCATTCTTGAAGCAGTCGAGAGATGAGACCATGGTTGCAGGAAACTTGGAAAAGCAATAGATATTGGGTTTTTTTTGCGAGCCGAGACTCAACGTCTTGGATATGAACTTGGATAGAGAAGATACCTTGAGAGCATAAGCGTAGCCCTGTGGCTTTTCATTAATTAGAGAATTTCAACAAGCATTTCGTTTGCAACATTATCACAATGAGTTGTCTGTTCTGTATCGGCTTGAAAATTTGTATATGGCTCTAATACCACCAGTAACCCAGCTTTGCTTGACTAAGTGCTTAACATGTAGTAGGTTATCGAGTTGTGTTTAGAGGCTCGTAGTGTCGCTTCTGTCAACCGTTTGGACGAGATCAGGCATAAAAGGGTGAAGATAGAGGGTAACATTAGGCGTGTTTTAGGATAATGTTTGTCATTGGCCATGACTTTATTGTGTCAAGGTATCTATGAAGTTAGGTAATGGCATTTAAGTTTTTATATTATCTGTTGCTCTTTTCATTAATGACGTCTCTCAATAGGGGTCATCAGCTACAGCAGTAAAAACACAGTGGTGCTAGTCCTCTCTTGGGACCTGGCACTGGGTCTCCTGGACCTGAGGCAAAACTTCGTCCGTGGAGCCTACGGTCATAGAACTTGGACGATAAGATCTGCAAGACTTGGATACTTGATGGGGACCGATTTGCTCACTTGGGCATTTAGTTTCAAGTTCACTTGAGGACGACTTGAGAACAAAAGATGATGATGTACAGCATAGAGAAAGCTATGCGAGTAGTATATTGGGCTCTGAATTATGTACAGAAAGTCTCTGAATTGTAATTTACATTTCACTTCCACAAATCCTCCTAGCCGGAAAGTCAAAGTGACGATCCGGCTTCAAAATCTTTCAAAAGCTGCAGCTTAGAAGAAAGCACGAGCGTGGCGGCGGGCCTTCTTGGAGCCAGCGTTGGCGCGGAGCCAGTCAATGAAGGTGTCAAGGGTGAAGGTCTCGGGGAGCTCAGAGCCGCTGCCAGTGGAAGGCTCGGTAGGCTCAGTGGGCTCGGAGGGCTTAGCAGGCTCAGAAGCTGGCTGAGTGGCGACGGGAGCCTCAGGGGCAGCCGAGCTAGCGGCGTTGCCCTGGACGGAGGTGGCAGTAGGCTCAGCGGGGACGATGACGGAGGTGACGAGGCTGGTAGGAGCAGAGATAGGGGTCTCGGGAGCGGGGACAACGGGGGAGGCGACGGTGGTGTTGGCAGGGAGGGCGGGAGCAGCGTTGGTAGGGCTGCCAGAGCCGGAGCCAGAGCCAGAGCCGGAACCAGAGCCGGAACCGTACAGAGCGGGGCCGGGGATCTCGTAGCTCTTGATCTCGCCATAGGGGTTGAACTTGATGCCAGCGTCAGTGGCAGAGTACAGCTCAGTACCCAGGACACCCTCGGGGTTGTCGGAGCCGCCACCAGTGATCTCAATGTTGAAGCACTGGGGGTAGTTCTGGGCGCCGTTGGCCTCGCCGGCACCGTGCATGGCAATGATCTCGTGGCGGAAGACGTAGTTGCCAGAGGCGAGGGTGGTAGGGACGGTGGTGACCCAGGTGTTGTTGTTCTCGATGAGATCGGTGGCAGCCCACTTCTGAGCAGCGATGTCAATACCGCCCTCGTCGATCTTGACCCACTTCAGGGTAGAAGGGTCAGCGGCGGAGCATTCACCGGCGCACTTGGCGACGTAAGTGAAGACAGGGCCGAAGTGGCTAGTTGACATGTTAGCTTCTCACACACTGCATACTAGGACATCTAGATCGAACCTCTCAGGCCATGCCGACCATTCAAAAGCCACTTCACCGCCAGCCTTGACGGAGACAGAGGTAGCACCGGGGGCGCTGTTCTTGTGGCAGTTGATGTCGGTGGTGCCATAGGCATCGGGGGCGACAAAGCCGTTGTCAAGGTTCTCAGCAGACCAGGCAGCAATCTCGGGAACGTTGCCACCGTTCTGCTTGGCGTAGTAGTAGTCAAGCTTGTAACCACCGTAGTAGGTTCCGTCAACCTTGATGCCGGTGACAGTGCCGTGGGCGAGGGCGGCAGTGGCGAAAGCGCCAACAAGAGCAACAGCAGACTTGAAAGACATGGTGATGGTTTTTGGAAAGAGTGAAAAGTGATTGTAATTGGTTAAAAAGTTGTTGGTAGTTAGAGAGAGGAATAAACCAGCTTCACACAGTGAAGAAACGAATGGAAGAATGATGGAAAGAAAAAAAAAAAAGAATGTATGAGACTTGGGATGCAAAGACAGAGCTGAGGAGCACAGCACTCAACTCGGCCATAACGACCTCTTTATATACCATTGAGAAACATGTTTTTTGCCTATGAGGTTGCAGAAAACGGAGAAGTTGGACATGTTTCGTCTGCCAGGGAGAAACTAAATTCAGAGTGGTGGAATTCACGTTTCGTCTCATCTCCGTGGAGACGGAGACTCTTTTGGGCGACAGCGCCGGGCCAAGACGGCAGGGGTATCAAGCCTCAACGCAACTCCAAGCGCGCGGCAATTGGAAGGTTGAACAGATTGAGTCCACCACCAGCTTGGATAAGCTAGCCGAGTTTCAGGTACGGGCGGCGGAAACAAGGGATGCACTGTCAAAAGATTTTTGCTCGAATCTCATCTTGTCTTTTACAAGCCCGGGACCCCGTTGACGTGCCGCCAAGGGAGTAACTGTAATGGGGTTAGGAGATGGAAAAACTTTCTTTGCTTCTTTGTTTAAGCTTGTATTTAGTGAGCTGTGATGGGACCCTGGATGACCATCCGGTTGGTTCTCGAAGTATGGTCAACACAGCATACCTTGTCAGCTTCGATGTACAAAGCAAGGACTTGCAGGAATCGAGTGAAGTCATAGGAGGAACGCATTTGTCCTTTACAGAATCTGTAGATGTCGCATTGGCAAAACATTTGGAAGCGCTTCTTCTGCAAATGCTCATTGGGCATTTCTCACGTCATTCAACTCCTTATCCATCAGTAAGCACTTGGCATTCACCTTGGCCGCCGCAGACCGACCAAGGTCGCAAAAGAGGGAAGCATCCCGACGCTGGTACCTTGCATTAGGTGAGGCGCCAGGGGGCGGCGAGGACGCAAGGGTTGTCCCTTTCAAGGGGTTGCGCGGGGGGAAGGGGAGATCTCAATTGGCATGGTTCAAGCGATTCCGAGTTAGCCCGCAATGCCGGTAGGGTCAGAAAAGGGATGAAGGAGAGACTTGACAGCTACCCTGTTTCTTTGAATGGAACAGCAAGTGCACACCTGTCAATGGATCATGGTGGCGTCGATAGTTCGATCGTGGCGGCGTGAGACAGACGATGGAGTGGGGGGAGTGCAGCTGGAGCCCCCACTTGAGGGCATTCACAAATCACAGACCTCCCTTGACGCTGGTCATGGGGGAGCTAATTGATTGGTTCTGAGGCTGAACTAGACATGGGAGGGCTCTGGGAATAGCTTCACCTTCGTTAGAAGGTACGGAGATGTCGGGCAGCACTATGTGAAGCCAAAGACAACCCCGAAGTACCAAAGGCTTTGGAAATGGGAGAGTTTTAATGCCAATCGAGACATGTCACGGTGCAATGCAATAAGAAGAGATGCCGTTAAGTGCATGACATTAATGAAGGAGAGCTATTTAATCTAATCTAGATACTCGGCAGGATAACTTGACACAATCTTTTAGAAATCAAGGCTGGACATGAAGGAAAGGAAATAGACTATATAAATCTAAAGAAAATTGGGAAAACCGTTCGTCATGTACTCTTATGTGAGATGAATCATTTCCGTGAATAGACAATATGTGATGATGAGAGAGTCGTAATCGTCATAGCTCTAGCGAGCAATATGCAAAAGACATTTTTTTAAAGGAGAAGGGCGACGACACCAGCGGCGGCCAGGACAACCTCGACGTTGCCCATCAGGCGGCCAGCGGCACCAGTCGCGGGGACGGTCTTCTCCTCGACGCCGTCATCGGACTCTTCGGTGGTGGCGGCGAGAGGAGCAGGGTAGGAACCCTCGGGCTGGTCGGGGGTGGAGTAGGTCTGAGCGGGCTGGGACTCGGCGGGCTTCACGGGCTGAGACTGCTCGGGCTGGGCCGGGTAAGAAGGCTGCTCATAGGTGGGCTGAGTCTCGGCGGGCTGGGGAGCAGAGTAGGAAACACCAGGCTGGGTCTCGACAGGCTTGGTTTCCACAGGCTTGGTGGGAACCTCGGTCTCAGTCTCAACGGGCTTAGTCTCGACGGGCTTGGTCTCAACTGGCTTGGTAGGGATCACAGTCTCAGTCTCGACAGGCTTAGTCTCAACAGGCTTGGTGGGAACCACAGTCTCAGTCTCAGGGACAGGGACAGTGTAGTGAGTCTCAACCGAAGGCTGGATCTTGGTGGTGCCGGTAGCGTAAACGATAGTGGTGGGCTTGCCAACAGTGCAGTCCTGAGCCTCAGGGTGGCACTTGCTGATGGTGTAGTGCTTGGTAGTGTACAGGGTCGAGGTCAGGTTGCCGCCGTGGGGAGGAGGAACGACAGTAGTGGGCTGAGTGACCTTGGTGGTAGGTCGCCAGCTCTGGATGCAGGTGGTAGCAGTAGCATAGACAGTGGTGGTGACCGAGCCGATGGGGCAGTTAGGAACCTCAGGAGGGCACTTGGTGATGGTGTAGTGCTTGGTAGTGTACAGAGTCTGGGTGTAGTTGCCAGGCAGAGGAGGGTTGGGAGGGTAGACGACCTTGGTGGTGTGAGGCTGAGGAGGAACACCCTTGGTGGTCTGGTAAGGAGGAGGAGTAACCTCGCGGGTGATGGTCACGGGGCAGATGGTGGTTGAGAGAGCGATAGTCTCGGTCGTGACGTGAGGAGTGTTGGGGCAGTCAGGGACCTCAGGGCCGCACCAGGTGACAGTTCGGACCTTGGTAGTGTACACAGTCGAGGTGGTCAAGTGAGTGGTGGTCTCGACGCTGACAGGGGCAGTGGGCTTGGGAGGAGTGACCTCGGTGTGTCCACTTGGCTTAGGAGGAGGAACCTCGGTGTTGCCAGTGGGCTTAGGGGGGACGTAGGTCGAAGTGACGGGGCAGACAGTGGTGGAAACAGCAATGGTCTCAGTGGTGATGTGAGGAGGCTGAGAGCAGTAAGGGACATCGGGGCCACAGTAGGTGATAGTCTTGACAGTGGTGGTGTACACGGTAGAGGTGGACCAGCCGGTAGTAGTAACTGGCTTGGGAGGGGGAACCTCAGTAGTGCCCTTGGGGGGAGGGACCTCGGTGGTGCCCTTGGGAGGGGGGACCTCAGTAGTACCGGTGGTCTTAGGAGGAGGCACCTCGGTGTGGACAGTTGGCTTGGTAGACTTGGGAGGAGGCACCTCTTCGGTCGAAGTCACAGGGCAGACAGTAGTGGAAATAGCGATGGTCTCAGTGGTGACATGAGGAGGCTGAGAGCAGTAGGGCACATCAGGTCCACAGTAGGTGATGGTCTTGACAGTGGTCGTGTACACGGTCGAGGTAGTCCACTCAGTGGTCGAAGGCTTGGGGGGAAACTCGGTAGTTCCAGTCTTGATCGTAGTCGTGGGCTTGGGAGGAGGAACCTCAGTGGTATCCTTAGACTCGCTGGGCTTAGGAGGAGGATAAGCCGTGGTGTCGTTGTGGCCAGTGGGAACAGGTGTGGTGGGAACACCGGGAGTCGAGGTGATGAGGGTGGTAGGAACCTCGGTGGTACCCTGCTTGGTAGGAACCGTCTTGGTAGAGTGAGGAGGCACCTCGGTGGTCGAAGTCACAGGGCAGACAGTGGTGGACACGGCGATAGTCTCGGTTGTGACATGGGGAGTGCCAGGGCAGTCAGGAACCTCAGGGGGGCAAGAAGTGATGGTGTACACGTTGGTGGTGTAGACAGTCGAGGTAGTCCACTCAGTGGTCGAGTGTCCCTTGGTGGTGACCTCAGTGGTGACCTTGGTAGTAGCCTTGGTGGTGGGAACGACCTCAGTGCCAGTAGTGGTGGGGGCTGTCTCGATGTCGGTGGTCTCAGATGACTCAGGGACAGTCTCAATGCCAGTGGTCTCGGTGACAGACTCAGAGGTCACGGGGCAGACAGTGGTGGAAATAGCGATAGTCTCAGTCGTAACGTGAGGAGTGTTGGGGCAGTTAGGAACCTCAGGGGGGCACGAAGTCACAGTGTACACGTTGGTGGTGTAGACAGTGGAAGTAGTCCAGCCAGTGGTCTTGGGAGGAGGAGGATACTTGCCAGTGGACGAAGTCTTGCCGGTGGTAGAGGGGACCTCCTCAGACGAGCTAGGGACCTCTTCAGACGAAGTAGGGACTTCCTCAGTGGAGTGACCGGGCTTAGTCGATGACTTGGGAGGAGGAGGGTACTTTCCGGTGGTGGTAGGGACACCCTCAGAAGTGGTGGGAACACCCTCGGACGAAGTGGAGACCTCTTCAGAGGAAGTAGGAACCCCCTCGGTGGAGTGGCCAGGCTCGGTGGAAGACTTGGGAGGAGGGGGGTACTTCCCAGAGGTAGTAGGAACGCCCTCAGACGAAGTAGGAACTTCCTCAGAAGTGGTGGGAACCTCCTCAGTAGAGACACCGGGCTTGGTCGACGACTTGGGGGGAGGAGGGTACTTTCCAGTGGTGGTAGGGACACCCTCAGAAGTGGTGGGAACACCCTCGGAAGAGCTTGGAACCTCCTCAGACGAGCTGGGGATCTCCTCAGTAGAGACACCGGGCTTGGTGGTGGTCTTGACGGGAGGAGGAGGGTAGTCAGTCGAGCCCTTGCCGGTAGGAACAGGCTGAGTCTCAGTAACAGGGCAGACAGTAGTCGAGACAGCAATGGTCTTGGTGGTCACATGGGGAGTTCCGGGGCAGTCAGGAACCTCAGGAGCGCAAGAGGTGATGGTGTGAACCTCAGTAGTGTAGACAGTTGAGGTGGTCCAGCCAGTGGTCTGGGGCTTGGGAGTGGAAGTGGTCAACTCAGTGGTACCCTCAGAAGTAGCAGGCAGGGTCTCGGAAGGAGGAGGGCCATAGTGGGTGCTCTGCTTGCCAGTGCTGGTGGGCTGAGTCTCAACGGGAGGAACTGAAGTAGACTCGGTCTCTACAGGAGGAACTGAAGTGGACTCAGTCTCGACAGAGGGAACAGAGCTAGTAGCCTCAGTGGATCCAGCAGGAGGAGGAGCATAGGGAGTTGTGCTCTGCTTGCCAGTGGTGGTAGGCTGAGTCTCAACGGGGGGAACGGAAGAAGACTCAGTCTCGACAGAGGGAACCGAGCTAGAAGCCTCAGTAGATCCAGCGGGAGGGGGAGCATAAGGAGTAGTCTCCTTGCTGGGGACAGTCTCGGGAGCAGAAGAAGTAGGCTGAGTCTCGGAAGGAGGAGGACCGTAGTGAGTTGTGTCCACAGGAGGAAGAGAAGAAGACTCGGACTCTACGGGAGGGACCGAAGAACTCGGCTGGGTCTCAGCAGGAGGAGCCGAAGAGGTAGTGGGCTTGGTTTCCACAGGAGGAGGGCCATACGGGATAGACGACGAGGTAGGCTGAGGAGGAACGTATGGGGTAGAAGCCTCGGAGACGGAACCAGGAGGAGTCTCGACCTCGGTGATGGGGCAGATGGTGGTCGAGACGGCAATGGTCTTTGTGGTGATGTGAGGCGTGTTGGGGCAGTCGGGGACGTCATCGTGGCAGTCAGTAACTGTGAAAGTCTGCGTCTCGTAGACGGTCGAGGTGGTATAGCCCTGGGGAATGTTGTTGTATGGGTTGCCGGGAACGTTGTCGTAGTTCCTCTTGGGGAATTCGACGGCGGCAGCATTGGCCAGGCCAATGGCTGCGGCGCCGAGCAGAAGGAAGCCCTGCATGTTGTAGGGCGAAGCTGAAATTGGTTTGTAGCGAATGTAAGATGAAACGAGTGCGGCTTTGTTGAACGAAAGTCGGTTGGAGAGACAAGATCCGGTTTGGAGGGAAACGGAGGACCTTTCTTATAGCAGACAGGTGACCCTCAGATGTTGTTTTGTTTCTCTGCGTCGCTCGTATAGGTCCGTTTGGTGACAGCTCGGCCCAGCCAGTGTGGTTGGGATACAATACGGGCGTCTCCATCATGACCCCGGTTCGGCGTGATGTCATGCTGGGCGACAGGAATAGGAACGGTTGGACGAGGTGCAGTTTACGGTGGGACTTGAGACCTGCCAAAGCGGTATCCCAACGCGCGACAAATGGGCCGGCCATGTTGCGAGGCCCAAAAAGCTAGAGACAGGCACGTTACGGATGAGGCGGGAAGACAGCATGCCCCGGAGCCTCTTTCTGGGAGACAAGCGCGCGCATCCTTGTCTTCGGCGTTTGATAGGCCGCGGGAGCATGCAACGGTTTCTTGGTTGTTCTAAAAATGTTTCTAAAAGGCCCCATGAACAGGGGGTCGGGCTCTGCAGCCGCTCGTGTTGGGCCTATCAGCCGGCGTGAAATGATCTGACTCGGCCGCTAAATATGGGCATCTCTGATCTGCGATCAGATCAGTTTCCGCCGTGATTGGTCAAGGAACCCCTGCCGGTTCTCCTGGAGTTGGCTGGACAGACGCGCTCGCTGTCCATGGGGCCTCTGCTGTGGGCCGGGACAAACCACGTACACTGGCTTGCTTGGCTGGTGTCTTTTTTTGCCTTACATACACGAGGTTTTTTACCTTCTCATGGGTCGCTTTTCTTTGCCCTCGTCTCCCCACTCTCTGCCAAAATCTCGCACAACTGTCGGCCGAGGGATCGTCCCCTCCCCCCAGTCCAAGCGCCGTGTCTGCGGGTAAAAATGGCTGGTCCAGCTGAATCTTGCAGGGCGAGACGCCTGGGTTGCCCGGTTTTATTTTAACACCTGGATAGGTAAGCAGGCGGCAATTCACTCGGTGTTGTGCATCCTGAGCCTCTTGTCGGCGTCGTATCCCGTCGGTTGCGACATGATCCTTGACAAGGAGGGATACCCACTCTGAGGCATTCAACGAATCAACGTGTGCATCTTTACGAGCGCTTTGTTTCTGGTTCTGTTTCTCTGTGCAGGTTGAGCTGAAAGAGATGAACGTCGCTAAGGATGACTTGTTTCATGTTGACCTTTTGGGTCATCTCTTGTCGACTTGACGCCCTAACTTGGCCTTGGAGGGACACATTCTGAGATGAAGAAGACGAGTTCCTGCATTCAGCTCTGGTTCCTGCGTGAATGGTACAACGTAACATGAACTGATCGGCAGGTGCATCGTCTCGCCTCGCACTGCACAACAAACACATTGGCCGGCCGACAGACAGTGTCTCTTGTCTCGATGTCATGACCCTGCCCATGGTGGTGCAAGCAACAGGGCAAGACTTTTCACCCTGCATTTTGCGCGTGCACACACTCGCACGGTGTAAAACTCTAAAGCAGAAATATAGACGAGCCGTACAGCTTCAGTCGAGGCCACGGCATTTCCGCCAGTCGTAAGAAAGTCCATCACGTATCGTATCATGCCGCCAGCTCACATCCAGCCGGAAATACGGCCAGACCAGACGGCACAGAAACTTGGCATCCAGTGTCAAAAATTCACATGCAGGTAAAAGAGTCGGTCGGTGCGCCCGATAGGCTGCAGCTCCGATCGTGTGTTGCCCGCTATTCTTAGAAACCCCATCCATGGATGGCAAGATCTCAAGTCTTTCGTTTCCCGGTAAATACTCACGAGATTCATCATGCCATTTTGTTTGTAAACAAGTTTAAAATAATGGTATATAGTAAATATCGAGACTCTTCAAATTCAATACCGAATTATTCAAGTCCTCCCAATGCCCTTCAACTCTTCTCCTCTCCTCCTCTTGACGTCAGCATCACCCGTGGGTGTGCCCCAGTAAACTCCAACTATTTTGGTACAGAATACGAGAAAAGTCCTTCTCCTGCAGCCTCAACCTGCTCCCGGCCAACAAAGAGACCCCCCGATGATGGAACAATGCCTTAGTACGGTTGCCGTGCTCCGAGGGCGGAATTGAGGAGGAGGGGGGGCAGGGGCGAAATCCATCGAGATTTTGTTTGCCCGACCACGCATTT
Source organism: Fusarium phalaenopsidis (assembly GCF_050370095.1). NCBI lineage: Eukaryota > Fungi > Ascomycota > Sordariomycetes > Hypocreales > Nectriaceae > Fusarium > Fusarium phalaenopsidis. Next base: position 476,300 of record NW_028145398.1, read on the forward strand.
GCATTTCCCCACGGCTTGAAGCGATCGAGGAGACTACATGCACACTTATCGTAGCCTGATGGACCTGCTGCCTTTGCTGATCATGGCGTGACTTTTGTTGACTGCATGGAGAGAAGCCGTCGATATGAATTTTCAAGTGAACACGGCGAGTGACAGGACGTGATAGGATTGCAACCGGACCGTGATTCTCCATTGAAATGCGTAGATGCCTTCCCCTCTTCCGAACCCGTCTATTTCCAGCAATGCACATAAGAGAGGAGGCTGAAAGGATTCTTCCATGCACCCAACAGCACAGTCTGCACCTTGGTGGTTGGGCGTAACCCCGTATCTGTATGTACAACAAGCATCCCAGATCCAGCCACCATCGTAAAATGTCCCGGCACAGCGTTGCCCGACCGACCCATTTTCCCTCCCACGTAGCAGAATCCCATCGATCAATGTGGGCTTCCTGACCCCACGCCGCGTGTCGGGGCTCCCCTGTCAGGGTTAGAGCCCAATGACGAAATCTCCGTGTGTTCCCCCGCAGAGGAGTCGTCAGACCTACCCTAGGGCAATCGTTGATGGAACGAAACAAATATTCATTTTGATATAGGGAAGTTTTGGAGGGTATATGGATTGTGTTAATATGCAGTTTCATGCCGTGAATGAAACATTATGCGGCCGTTGTTTGCCCAAGTGCCGATGTTGTCTCATGTGGCTGGTCTCAAACAAACAATGCAAGGAGAGTTGCGTCTCTAAGGCCCGTCGTGTAACTACACCATTTTACTCCCTAACTACATATACAATGATGGTAGTAATATAATAAGATAAAATGAATGGAAATATGCTCAAAGAGATCAGATAAACCCAATAAGTGAGATTTGCATAGCTGTTCAAATAGTTGCCTCACAAACTCCTGGGTGAGGACTTGTCAGCCAAATAATCTTACCAGGTCTAGCTCTACCCAGTACCAGAAAAGGCTATATATAAACGGAATAGAAAAGCTATTTCGACATGGTATAGGGAACATAGTACAAGGTTTGTCGAAACCTTTATGGTCGAACTTTAATACAGGTTGTAGCCAGCGATGATTCTTGGAATGCGCGCCCTACGGTCTTGACGAACCTTCTTTTTAAAATGGATACCTCTCGCAACATAAAGTGATTAAGAGTATACCTCACGCCGACGACATTATGCACCTGGAAAGTTGGGATGACACTAACAAATCGAGCCCTGATAACACCTCATTAGCGCAGATGGACGAACAACACACAACGGCGAGAGCCCGGGCATAATGACCACAATACTCACAAATCTGATATGATTGCAAGAATAAGAAACTTGCGCATAGAATAGGAGACCAGCCTGAGTTGGTAGTTCTGGGACTCCTGGCTGAGCAGTGCATCTCCGCCTCGGTTTGAGGGTTTTTATCCCAATTATCCTTGAGACATTTGAGCGGGAATCAAAGGGTTTCTTGAATTTGGAGTATCTGTCGAGCTTGGAGGCGTCATCGCTGTCGGGCTCACTATCTCTTTGCTTGCATGAAGGCTCCCATTGAGCAGCCGGTTTGCGATGAGATATTAACATAGCCGTACGAAGTTAGTTACCGAATCAGTTAGTGCTTTAGCAGTGGGGACAATTCCGCGTGGGAGTCTTCGCGCGCAAGCAAAGACATAAGCGCCTGGTCAACCGCGGGAAACGGCAGTGGCTGTACCCGCTTCAAGCCCCCTCATTTTTTTCATTGGACAAGTTGTGACTTGTCTCTGAGATCCGCGGGTGGCTGAAATTAGAGCTGTACTACTGTCCCATGGCCATTTGGTGGCGTCTCGATTCCACTTCAATGCCGCCAATTATCTGTAATGTTCCTTGATTCAATATTTGACACCAAGCTTAAATTGTCTTCACTTTTTCCCAGGTTCCATTGGCGAGATTCATCATTAATCTGGGGCGCCCACTGTAACTGGAGATGGCCGAACGTGTTGGTCGAAGGTGCGTTTCAAACATAAAGGAAAATGGGGCGACCTTGGTCTGCGCGTTGCTCTGTTGGTCTTCAATATCAGCTCCGGCCAGTGACTCGACCTGTGCTCCGACAATGGGTTATTTACTTGGAAATTCAGGGGATCATGTCAAGTTTCAAGGTCCAAACGTTTCAATCCTTCGAAGCATATAATGGCCTCAACCCCCACTGTATGTATTGATTCAGCACCAGACCCTCCATTTGCAGCAATTCATTCGTTACAATGCTTCACAAACTAGTCGCTCCATTTTTTACCAGCCTTCTGGTGGCCACTCCAGCACTGGCAGCCACATACAGCCATCTCGACCCAGCCCGCTGCGTGGACCCGTCTGGCATGAAGAAATGTGTTGAAAAGGTGAATGAGGAACAGCAACAGTGCATCAATACAGGGTGCGAGGATTCAGGATATGGATGCCTCGAGTCGACCTGCTTGTGTGCGAGCAGCATCAGCCAAATGGATTGCGCTCTGACACATTGCTGGGACCAGGTAAGTCTCTGTCAATATGAAGCGGATGAACATGGACACTAAGAGAAACAGGTCTATAGCTGCGAGTACCAGAAAACGGTTAAACAGGTCGTGAAGACCTGCGACGACGGTCCAGAGGAGGGTTTTCCCTTCTACCCTGCCCCGGTTGATGCGCCCAATGCTTGCTCATGCAACAAGGCAAAAATTGTTGAAACCGTCGGCAAGGCGTTGGAGAAGCAGAATGATTGTGAAGGAGGGGGATCAGATGCGTGGGAATCATTGCCTCGGGCTGAATTAAGGGCCAAGATCCCCCCGGCCTGTGTCTGTTGTAGTTGGAGTGCAGCGCTGTCTGCGTAAGTCATCTCCCTTTCTCTCTCACTGCTTTATGCTAATCAATGCCTCTGACTAGCTACTGGAACATCTGCCCAGACATGGACCCAAACTACCTCGGTGTTGACTCCTTCTTCCACTCCTTGATGGGCGGTGCTTGGGAGAAGTGGCCCAAGTGCAAATTCGACAACACCACTTGCCACACGGAGTACAACTATACACTCCCCGGCTACAAGGATGCCAAGTTCTACGATCCGGGCAAGTTCCCAAAGAACGGAACACACACGACAATGACCAACCTTCCTGGCACCATCACGAGTCCCATCAGCGGCGCGACGTTCACGTGGACCATGAATTCGACGGCGCACACCATCACAGCGGCTGGTGTACAGACGACTGCGGCCAGCGCAAGCACGACGGCTGTCAGCGAAAGCACCACACCAACGGGTACAGGTGCACAAGCAACGGAAAGTTCTAGTGAGGCTGAAGACAAGGGAAGTAATGCTTCGGTGGCGGTTCCTCGAGCTTGGTCCATTATCTCGCCGGTTCTTATTTTCTTCGTATTGTAAACTTAAGACTTTTACTTTGTCTTTTCTTTATTTCTTTAGCTACTTTTGTCCATCCTGGTAATGTCTTTAAAGGAGACCATCAACCATGGCTGCATGCCTGTGGCACAGCCTTGCTAGGTTGACCGGGTATGCCGAGGTTCTCTGATTTTCTCATTAAGGCTGTCAACCAACGGCAGGCCGTGAAAACAGCCATAATCCTACAAGTAATGAGAAAGTGCAAAAACACCTACCAAAGTGGCCGAGTGACGAAGCTTGGGCCATCTGCAAACCCCTATTCCACAGATTTCGTAGACAAAGCCTTACGAGGCAGACTTGCAGTCCTGAAACCAAGGGGGAAAAAGGGGGAGGAGAAAGGTTCAATAAAGTCTCGGGTTTTTCACTTGCGTCGTGCTCTTTAAACCTCATTCAATAAGCCAGCTCTCGATCAGCGCTGGTTCATAATGCAAAACGCCGATGCCCCAAGAGACTGGCTACCGCCTTTGCCTTGTACACCGGACTCCAAGTTCATACGCGTTCTCAGAATTGCCAAACCAGTGAACCCCAACGACCAAGAGATTGTTTGTAACATCAAAACTATCAACATCGCCCAAGATACAAGCGTCGCAGCCCTCTCCTATGTCTGGGGAATCTCTCCGACATTCACGAAAGCAATACGATGCAACGGAAACATAGTTGCTGTGGGCACGAATTGTTGGTCGGCATTATGGCATCTTCGCAATGGCTACTACTCGGATGACCCAAGCGTGTCTGGTGGCTCACTCGACATCATGACAATCTGGGTTGATTCAATATGCATCGATCAGCAGGACGTGAAGGAGAAAGAGAGTCAGCTTCGACTGATGGCGGACATCTACTCTTTGGCCCGACAAGTTTATGTGTGGCTTGGCGAAGGCAGCCCTGAGTCGGACGCTGCCATTGAATACTTGAGGAAGGCAGGATTTCAAGAGGCTCTCGTTGAAATTGGCGAGAACCAATATGAAATACCTCGAAGCAATCTCTTCTATCTAAGACAAGCGTGGAAGATGTTCACCTGTCAGATGGCAAATCTTCCAGCTCTCCAATGGAAATCTTGTAAGGGCTCACTGTCGCTTGCACATTGCTCATCCCTTCACTCTTCACACTTTATTTGGCTGTCCACCACTGATTTGAATCTTCTTTAGGCACTGAGTTTCTATCTCCCTGACTGCCTAGTCACATGCTCTGTGATCCAACGGCTTTCCAGGACATTTGTTCCAGGACGTGGGCAAGTCGAACCTGGACATTCCAAGAGATTCTTCTCAGCTCTCGACCTCTCCTCTGCTGTGGCACAAAAACTCTCTCCTGGCGCTCTTCTTCCACACCATTTCGTCTTTCGCAACGACTTCAGAGTCTGCCCTCTCAGCAGGCGAGCATCGCTGGACCAACATTCTCAGACTGTGGGCGACTGTCCAAGATTCTTCCAAGCTTAAAAACATTGCTCGAGGCCAACGTTTCCCGTTGCAAACCTACCTTTGGAATCATGACCTCTTCATCCATCGCACAAGGCTGGCCTTCATCATTGTCAAGACTGCGACTCTCTTCTTTGTTTTGTTGACGATTTAGTCCGGTCTAATGTTTTCAATGGGAAAGTGCGAAGACTTGGAGCTTCTCAAGGCCAACCGAAGTTCCGAGGCATGGTTAACCGAGTTCATCCTTTGTCTGTCGTCAGTCTGGACGTTAGCTTTCGCCGTTCCCTTATCGATTTACATATTAGTTTGTTTCTTCCCCTTCATATCTACGAAACGAGTTCTAGGTATCATGTTTCGCACGAACAGTCGCATCTGCACAACATCTCGATGATTCACGACCTGATGCGACGTTATTGCGAATGGACGCCCACAACTGATACTGACCGTCATCACGCCCTGTTACACCGGGAGAGAAACGAGCTCCGCAGAAAAGACAAACAGAGACTCAAAGAATGGGGCCAGATGATGCGCCGCACAAGTATCATGCCTGATGCTTCCATGTCGGCTCTTTCGTATCTCAAGTCGCATCCTGAATGCTTTGAATTTCACGTGGATATGTGCAACGACCTAGCAAGAAGAGGAAGAACCTTGTTTTTGACCCAGCCCGGCCTTCTAGGAATCGGGAACGGTCCAGTAAACGTCCAAGTCACAGATTTGCTCACTCTTGTTGCAGGCGTCTCCAAGCCTCTCATTTTGGAAAGTCGGGATGCAGGGTATCGTTTGAGAGGGTTCGCCGAAATGGAATATGAGCAACATCTAGCTTTACAGGTGCGTGCTCTTCAGAAGGCTAGTAGGAATCCATTGGTGAGCGGTTGGGAAGACCTAGGTGCTGAGATGCAGCCACAGCATAAGATCGTCATCTACTAGAGCTCGTCGACTATGGCATGCCACAGGACAGCGGCACAATGGCGAAGGGTCCACTTGGATTGCAGACGAAATCTAAGCACCAAAATGCATTCCCGTTTCTAGTGGATGATATAGATGGGCAAGTGAGGGGAGTTTGGTGGCTGTAAGTGGTTTCGCCTGATATCGTAGCTTGTTGTGGTTAATGATTCTCTCTAGATAGTCGACGCTTTCTTATGCATTCAGTGTATTAGTTCTTCAATCACTAGCTCCAGCCAGATCCTTGCCTCTAAGGCTGAAGACGCCACCGATGTAATCCCAGTCAGAAACGAGGCTGTGCAGACCCCGCCTGAACTGTCACCGACATCTCCTCTTATCAACTCATCAACTAATCCTGCGTGTGAAGCTTCACAGCGATCAGATCTCTAGTATAAGAGATGACTTTAGTCAAATGGAGCCCCGTCTACGAAAAACATGTCTCCGAAGACACGGTGATCATCCTCCACCATCTCTGCGCTGCCTGCTCAACTTTTCAACGAGAGTCGACCCTCTTGCGGCGATTGTCCCATGGAGAGCAGCTACGGCTCCACGCTAAAGAGACTTTCAAGCTGTGCTCAGTACAGAGCCTGAAGGTTGGGTATCTTGGTGGTTGCCATCTCTGTGCCTTACTATGGACACATGCTGGAGGCCACCGCTTCGACCCAGACAAAGGAATAGTCAAAGAACAAGATATCACTGTGTGTCTGGAAGCTAGGGACTTTGAAATGGAGTACACTCTGGAGTATCAGACCTCGGGTCTTCAGAAGTGGTGGAGCGATCTGGTCCCACCTTTCATGTAGGTGTTTGCCCTCTGCTTGCGTCCGGGATGACTAACAGGTTATAGAACGGAACTTGGAGTTGTCGTTTTGAAAATATCCAAGGTTTATGCTAGCAAGAATCGCTCCTCTGACACTGACGACAAGATGTATGAGTTATACATCTATCCATCTTCGAGTGAGTGAGCTGCCTGAAGAGTGGAAGGTCTGGGCTTGCTGACCTCTAAGTCCAGATCGACGACTGAACTCGGCAACCTTTCGACATGGGAAGGAGCCGACATCCTCCAAGAACGAAATGAAATTCACCCAGATCAAGTCATGGTATCGGGACTGCTCCGAGAACCACCAAAAGTGCACCGCGTATCCCGGCATGGTCACGCAAGGCAGCCAGCTACCCTCCCGTCTCCTGGACCTCCAGGGAGACAAGATCAGACTAGAATGTGATGTGGAGAATCTGCCTCAACTTCAATACACGACGCTGAGCCATATGTGGGGTCCTGATCCCAACGCATGTCTTCAGCTAACGCAGGCTCGGCTTCATGAGTTCGAGACCGATATCCCTTTATTTCTTCTCCCAACGAAATATCTTGAGGCGATCCGTATCGCGAAGGCTCTTGGCTTCCGATATATCTGGATTGACTCACTCTGCATTATCCAGGATTCAGAAGAGGATTGGAAGAAAGAGGCTTTAAAGATGGCTGCCGTATACGGCCGAACTTCTCTCAACATTTCATATGTCTATCCGCCATCTGACAGCCCAAGCCAGCAGCATCTCCGAGATCCTAGAATAATAGTTCCATGTGAACTACCCATGGAACACCTGAAACCAGGTAGCAACAGCGGCTCTTCGGACTCGACTCCTTTGGTTGTCCAGAGTGCTCCAGGTTTCGTCAACAAGTTCTGGTCCCCCAACACCTATAAGCACATCTGGCCTCTATTGAGCAGGGCTTGGGTCTTCCAAGAGCGTCTACTCTGCTCTCGAAACATCTACTACGGGCAGGACAGACTGCTATGGGAGTGTTGTGAAGGGCTCGAGGATGAGTTCTCGGGTCGTCTGATGGACTCTCCTCGCTCCAAAAGTCGATTTCACTCTGTGTTTGCCGGCATACAGGGCAGATCGCAAGGTCGAGAGCACGATGAGAGCTTCAAGGGTCAATGGAGCCTTTTGATTGAAGAGTATCGGCTGGCGAATCTGACGTTTGAGAAGGACCGTGTCATTGCCTTTGCAGGGATCGTCAAGGCCGTTCAGTCGCAGACCAAGTTTACGTACTTGGCAGGCATCTGGAAAGAATTTGCTGAGCTTGACCTTCTATGGGTATTTCATCCTCCATCTCCTCTGGGAGACTTTTACATGAGAAGAGATGAGATGAGAAAGCACGCCCCGTCTTGGTCGTGGTTTTCAGTGCCTCCTCGCCTGCAGTCAGCGTCTACGAACAGCGACACCGTTGACTTTCGAATTCGCACCGAGATATACAACCGTTCATTTCATGCCATCTACAAGGCCCAGGTCATTTCATTCCATCACCCCAAGCTTGTCTCCAACCCCGAGGCTCTGCTCCACGACCTGGAGAATATGAGCATAACACTTAAGACAAGAAAGATACCGAGCACCTTGACATGGGACGGGCCAGTTCTTCGACTCCTCCCGCATGGACGACATGCACTGGGCGGGAAAAAGTATCTCGAGCCCAAGAATGCCATGAAATATGTCCACGACGACGTGTCTCTGATGCCTGGCTCTCCAGTACCCAATGGGGCGTGCATGATTTTGACAGCCTTTGAAGCGTGGGTTCTGAAAGGAAAGATAGATCACCGGTACGACACATGTGTTCCATCTGGAGACGAAACGGCTACTTCTTGGCAGTGTGCAGGCTTGGTTGTGGTTCCAGCAGGGAAGAGAGCAAGTGGTCAAGACTCGTGGGAACGCATCGGGGTATTTGTGTTTTCAGATATCATGGATGGACTAGGAGTAGCTGAAATTCCATTCTCAATGGATGAGGAAGAAGAAGAGGTCTGCCTTGTTTAGAAGCAAGCATTGTTGCTCTAGCCCAAGGCTAGAAAAGACAGGCACTTGACCGGGCTTGAAACAATCCCCGTACATTGAAAGAGGAGAAATTTTGAATAATCCACATTGTTTGTTTCATTCAACTTGCGTAATGGTGAGTCTCGAGCCGAGGGCAGAAAAGAACCCAGCCTTGATACATCGTCCATGGAACCAACACCTTGAAGGCGTTCTTGTAAGGAGCCAGGCTGCTTACTACCCAAGATACCATCGATGCTTTGTTTCCTCTATCTCCATTTATTCGACCGCATAGTGGGTTCAGATGCGCACCTATCAACGGAGGATGCATGTATGACGTCGTATTAATTTCTTTCGCTTCCCCGGATGATTGCTCTTTCGAGGATACGACCAGGTTATCAATCTGCAGGTTCAACATTCGATTCTTGAACACCAATAACTGAGAATCATTTGTATTTAGCCATGAAACCTCTCAGGCGCAATTATCAAGGCGACCGTGTCATTATGGATGATCGGATCGCATGATGTTGACGGTGCTTCGGCCCGAGGTAGGATGCTCGGCCCATGATAACCCGAGATTCATGTCACACAAGAAAGACTCAAAAGACGCGTATCGAGTAGAATCATCAAGGTTCATGTCATTAAAATCGGCTATATACTTGCGCCGGGCCTGTAATCAAATGCGCCAAACTTGGGTACCGACACCTTTTTGAACCAAAACACATCTACCGGCAGGTGTAACCTCCGTCGATGACGATATCAGCACCGGTGGTATAAGTGCTGGCGTCGCTGACGAGGTAGACGTAGGCGCCCTTGAGCTCCTTGGCGTCTCCGTTGCGTCCCATGGGGATCATGCTCCTCCACAGCTCCTGCGTCTTCGCGTCGATAAAGTCGGACAGGCCAGTGTCGATGTAGCCAGGAGAGATGCTGTTGACGCGGGCAAAGTCGCGCCACTCGTTGGCGAGGGACTTGGCCATGTGGATGCAGCCAGCCTTGGCCACGTTGTACGACGTCTGCTCCTGGGGGAAGTTGGCGATGTGGCCAGACATGGAGGCAGTGATGACAAAGGAGCCGTGGCCCTGCTCCCTGAAGCGGGCGCCGACAGCCTTGGCGCAGTAGGCGGTGCCGTTGAGGTCGACCTGGATAACGTGGTCCCAGTCCGCGGCGGAGCTGTCAATGACACCGGCGTCGGCGGTAGCACCGGCGCTGTAATTGTTAGCGATGAAGGAGAGACAGGTGGAAAATGGACTCACTTGGCGATAAAGGCGTCAATCTTGCCAAAGTCGGCAACAACCTGGTTCACAAACTTCTCGACGTCGTCGTAGTTTGTGGTGTTGAGGTGGTAGGCCTGAGCCTTGACGCCGTAGTCAGAGACAAGCTCCTGGACGTTCTTCTCGGCGCCCTCCTTGCGGGAAGAGTAGGTGATGGCGACGTCGGCGCCCATCTCGGCGCAGCCGCGGGCAGCCTCGATGCCCATGCCGCGGGGTCCGGACGCGCCAGTGACGACGACGACCTTGCCCTTGAGGCTGAAGAGGTCAGTGAGACGGGAGGCTTGGGGGATTTGCTGGACCATTGTGACGGGTGTTGGAAGTGAATTGGCTTTGGAGAAGAATGTGAGATCGACAGAGGGGTAGAATGGAGGGGAAAAGAACAGAGGAATCGATCGCCAGGAGCAAAAAGACTATTTGTATTCCCTGGCGCGGGCCGTTCGAGCCTGAGAGCAAGCAAGAAAGCAAGCAAGTAACCACCCCAAACACCGGGTCCAGTGATGTCATGACACCCAAGGTCCAATAGCGATGACATGGCTGATAACCCATCCAACCAATATCCATGCCAAGCCAGCCATTGATTGAACAGTTCTGCGAGCGGCCGATGGAAGCGACCCACGCCGGATGGAGAATTCCTCTGTTTCCGCGAAAAGGCTCGACGTTTTCAGGGATACGCATGGCAAGAAAGTGCTGCATCCTGCAAGCCCCCTCCTGTACCGCGCAAGCAGCACGATACAAGAGGCGTCGTGCAGTTGCCGACGACGCCGGGTGGAACGCATGAACCCATGTCGGCTCACACCGAACGACAGGGGGTAGAAGAACTCTTTGCGTGCTTCGTCAGGCCTTCCTTTTAATCCAATTGGCACTGGCGATGAACGAACGAACACGTACAAGACTGCCGAGGGCGGGGAGAGTTGCATCGGATTCTCACACACGCTCGGTTGCGGCTTTTCTGTCCCCGTCCCATCACACACACACACACTTCCCTTCCCATGCAAATTCACTGTTTATCACTCATTCTTCCCATCCAAAACTGCCATTTTCACCGCCCGCCGTAACCCCACCTTGTTGGATAAATCCAGCGTCATCCTCTCTCGCCCGTATCCTTGCTAAGAACCCCCGCAAAACCGCCGGGTTCACCGCCCGCCTGTTGGTTGGGCTAATCCGGAAAGGTGACCCGTCTGGCTTAGCTCAAGTCGACGTGTCAACATGAGGTGAGGGGGACAAAGAAATGCTGACGGCCTCAGATGCTGTGCATGGGCGGCCGCTAATTGTCAAGATATGCTTTGTTCGCGCCGTGCTAAGCTGTGAGTAATGCTTATCGGTGCATGATAAATCCCATGTCGGTCCGGCAAGGCGCGTTTTCGCGTTTGAACGCGCTCATCATTGCTGTTTGTGTTTGTTTGAGGTCTTATCGATTGCATCGCGACTCGGCCAACATCCAGATTAGATCATCAACTTCTCACCCAACCCAAGGTTTGGTAGCATTTGATAACTCTGAGTCCTAGTTTTAGTCATTTCTCAACTATCTCTTTGTCATTTTAAAGTACAGGGTATAGTAAGATTCTCGTAACCTTAGTCAGTCAAGTGACAGAACCCTATCTCGACGTCGCGAAAGGGTGTGAGAGATGTGGTGTTGGTGAGACTCATGTTGCATTGAAACCAAGGCTAATGAACAAATAAGCACCTTGGGCCAACTGCAGTTATTATTTCGTCGCCATTGTCTAGGCAGCCTGTTCCCGCTTAGATCAAGTATCGGAAATCCCTCTTCATGCGCAGAGCCTCGTCTGGGTTGTCCATAACCTCCACAGCAGCCGTCTGTGCAGCCACATCGCGTCTCGTCTCCCAAGCCGACTCGCCAGCATCGAGCTTCTTGTTCAAGTCAACCAAGATCATGCGGAAGATCCAGCAGCCGACAATGGTGACGCCAAACATGGACAGAACAATGCCGTAGCTCTTGCGGAAGCCGTTCTCGGGAAGAGCCCACACGTACGAGCCAGCCACGTTGCCCAGCTGACTGAAGGCGTTGATCATGGCGATGGCCACGGCTCGCTTGGCCGGAGGTCGGGGGAATGAGGAACTGATCCACGAATAAAAGACGATGAAGCCGGCGTATGAGCTGGCTTGCAGGAACAGCGCTACGTAACGAGCAGCCACGTTGAGGGTGGACATGCTGATAACGAAACCAACAATACCGACGCAAATAGGGCCCACGATGTGCCAGAACTAGTTGAGTTGTTAGCTTATTTACACGACAGAATTGTTGCGGTACCAACCTTTTCCTCTGTCCTGTCAGAATGCCAGGCATTGATCAGAGAAATGATGCAAGAGAAGACCCAAGGAGGAGAGCTCATGAGCAACGTAGGGACGTATTCGAAACCCAGAGTTCCGGTCAGGGTGGGGAAGAAGGCGTTGAAAGAGAGACCGACGACATATGCCGTAAAGGTGAGCATCATGATGTAGATCTTGACATCCTTGATAGCCAGGTTGAAACCGTAAAAGATACCCTCTTCAGAAGAGTCGGTATCGGCTTCTCCAACGTCCTCAATCATGCGGAGCTGTGCAACCTGTCGCTCCTCCTCGGTGAAGCCTCGAGAGTTGTGGGGAAGATCGGGGAGAATAATAGCTGCAGAGAGCGCAACAGCCATCGTGATGGCTCCTTCAATCCAGAAGAGCCAACGCCAAGCCGCATGGCCCAGTACTCCTTGCATGTTGGACAAGACTCCAGCTCCGATGAGGGCCGAGAAGGCGTTGGAGATGAGGTTACCGCAGAACAGGATGGCATTGCGGGTAGTCAGCTCCCGACGTGTGTACCACTTGGAAAGGATCAGAAGAGCACCGGGAAGGAACGCGGCCTCGACAAATCCAAGGAAAAATCGAATGAGAACCATGCCGGTAAAGTTGTGGACGACTCCGGAGAGGGTCGAGACGAGACCCCAGAGAAGCATGGCACAGGAGATGTATAGCGACGGCCGGCTAATGCGATTGATGAACATGTTGGAAGGAACCTGCATGAGAATGTATCCAACATAAAGAATGCTCAGACATGTTGCGTACTGTGTGTCGTCGAGCTTCAAGTCGTCCTGGAGACCCTTAAGTCGTGCCGCCGCGATGTTGTTGCGGTCCAGGTAGTTCATGATATAAATCAGAACGAAGAGACTGCATCTCGCATCCAGCTTTCGCTTCAACTTCTTCTCAACCTGCTGTCTGTGGATCGAGTCCATCGCGAGGGCGCCAGTCGGAATCGCCTCCTCGGCGTTGGACTCGAGGCTGGACTTGCCGTCCACATGCTCGTCGTGGGGCTTCAACGTGTCGGCCATCGTGACTTTGTGACCTGTAATGGATTGATGCTGAATGTTCAAGTGTCGTCGGTGTCGGGTTATTCAAACATGCCGCACAAGCAAATCGCAGACACGCTGATGGCTGGAGAGCTGGTTTAATACATGATATCCGCTGACAGGAAACGCGATTCATTTATCCTGAACCCTTTTCCGAAGCCGACGCGACGGGGCAAAAATCAAGGCCCGTCCCCCATGGTTACATCACCAAGCAGACGTTGAGCCGCCCCAAAAACTGCCCCAAAACGTGGAGAACGGGGATGTTAGCCGCCACTCTAGTGCTTCATGAGCCCACAATCATTGGTCTAGAAGAGCCGATAATTCTGCCGAGGCAACCTCTGTGAAAAATTCAAACGTCACTCGACGGCAAATGGCTGGGAGCGGCACCAGATGGTAACCTCCGCAGTGGAGGAGGCCGAAGATCCTCTCCAAATGAGACAGGTGCTCTGTTGGAGACGATGCGGAGACTCCGCAAAGTGATAGAGTCCGTGCGACCCTGGGGCACGCAGAACAGGCCCGAATACTCTCCAATTGCCGGGCCCAGGCGGGCCAGATTTCCTGTTGGAGAACATCAACTGACTCGCGACGATTAGGCAGTAGCTTTTCGAAACCCCTCAGTCCAAGCGGTGAGGTAATGATTGGAGAGGATATGGGGATCGCTAGGAACCCCGGTTTCCTCAACAGAACTTGAAACAGATTAGATTCTGACAGTATGTGATGCAACCGAGCCTTGATGTCGTAGACCGCCGGCGATAACAAGTAATCCCCGTGGAATGCGCGGGTTCCAGACCAACCCAAGCGGAGAAATAAACGTTCGACTATATATCTTCAAGAGAGATTAACGTTAGATGCTGGGGTCGACGCGTGACACCCTCGGATACTTAGCCGAGGGGATATGACCCTGAGAGTCCGCCTGGAGACGACGTTGCATCCCTCAGGTGGGCCAGCTGCCAGTTTTTTGTCGTTACATTTCAGAGCTTCCGTGCATATAAGAGCAAGGAATACCCCTTACGCGTATTGGGAGCTACTACTTGACTGTCCTCGCCGAAAGGTTGCCTTTTTGGGCAGAATGAGTAGTCCTTGGAGGTTCTGATAGGTTCTAACATCAGGGTTATTTCCCCGGACTTGTGGCTACTCTTATAGAAATAGGGCTAGAGGTCCCGGGCTGGATTGTCCAACTGCCGCCAAACTTCACGGCAGTCCTCGTTAGGTCTAATGGGGTATGTCGTGCATGTTGCGGCGCTTCTTGAGGCTCTCGACGCCAGCGTCACTAGTGGCCGTGGGAGACCGGAAACCGAGCCAGAGACGGGCAGAAGCCACCCAGAACCTACGGAGAACGCAAGCTGCCCCATTTCCAGGGATGCATTCTCTTCTTGGAGTCTGCGCCGCTAGGTCGAGGCGGGGTTGTGTATTAAGCTTATACGGATATGGCTTCGGATGGGGCATGCCCTATACACTCGTTCGGGCACGGGGGGATCCGTTTTCCGTACGGACATTTGTAATAGTGCCAAGTTCTTGCCCTGACCCTGTTGCGACTAAGGATATCTGGCTTCATGAAATATCCTCTGTCCTTATCTAATAGCATCATGGAAATTTCCTTGAGGCAGATCCATCTGACTGGCCTCCTAGCCTCATCTGATCTTCAACAAGCAACTTAAGAAACCGCCCATCCACCACAGCATTGGCAAACGCTTCTCCAAGCGTATGTAGCTCTCGTTTAAACCAGATCAAACTCTCCGAAACCCAAGCGGCGCCTTCGCCCCAACCACTCGGGATAGCTTGTACCGAACCCTTGGGTTAGCAGCTCGACCTGCTCCACATGTCGTACTACGCGGGTAATAACGGAATTACCTGCCAGAGTTGTCGGTTGCTAGACAGCCTTTTCCATCCAACCTAGCCGTCATGGTTTTCCAGAAGACTTCTTCTTCTCCACTTGAACAACCCATGCCATGGTGGTCACATGGCCGCCGTTTGCAGTGGAGCAATAGTAAGCCAAGGCTCCTCAGTACTCCTGGATGAATAGGGGGAGAAGGAAGAGGCGCAATTTCTTTGACGATGTCAACAGTAGCTGTTACGTAAGCCCCTCCCGCTGATTGGTCGCGCACAGACCTGCCTGTGGTCCGCGCGGTCATGCTTATAAACGGCTTTGTGCCGCTTCCCCTTTATAGAAATCAAGGCTCTTTATTACTCCTCTTTCGTATGCTCGGTCGGTGCAGCAATAGCTGTTAGTCACAGTTATGAGCCCGGGTAGGAGCGTTCCTAGTAACTTCCACTGCTTACTTTCTCATTGAAATCATCATTACTCTCGACAAACGCTATTATCGTCGTCCTCGATCCAACCGACCGCCTTAAGCATACAAATCGCGCATATACACGCAACCCCTTTTCCACTGCTCGACCTAGCAATCATGACGCTCGTGGCTGCTTCAAACCCGTCAACAGCCGTGAGGCTAGACACTCAACGAGACTGGTCCCTATGGATTATGTCACTAGAGGTTGAAGCCCGAGCATACCATCTATGGGAGCAAATCGACCCCGCGAAGCCCGACGCCGCTGGTGATCTCAACCCCGTGCCGAAGCTAGAACCCTATGAGGTCTACTCCAATAGGAGGTTGAAAGAACACCACGAGCGGGAACTGACCAATGCTTCGCGCAGAGCAGCGGGAGGGCTCGCAGCTGCTCAGGCTCCGGCTGCCCGAGCTACCCCAACGTCAGATGAAATCGCCAGGGACTATCAGTTGGAAATCGCAAGCTACTCAGAACTCCGCAAAGGTCACAAGGAAATCAGCACCAAGCACAGCACGCTGATGTCTTTTATTACCAAATCAGTGAACCCAGCCATCCTGAGCTCGGTGACGAAGGAGCTTGTGACCTCGAACCCCGACGGCTATTCTGTGCGCCAACTGATCAGAGCCCTGCAGGCGCAGCTCGCACCGAGCAGCCTGACAACCCACCAGGAAGCTATCAAAAGGTACGAGCAGGTCCTGAAGGAGGCCGGCAAGGCTCGTCAAGACCCGCACGCCTGGATCAGGGACTGGAACCAAGCTTACGCGATCGCCCGCGCACACGACATACCCGAGATAATCGGTGTTTCAGGCAAACAGCGCTTCCTACAGGCTGTTGAGGTGAAGCTAGCTCCTGAGTGGGCAAGATGGAAGCAGTGGCAGCTCATCGAGGAGCCAGATAAAAAGCAGACCCTCCTCGAACTCGCCGGCATCCTAAGCGCAGTGATCACCCAAAACAACCCTTCGGTGCTCAGTGGCGTATATGCTACGTTGCCGATGGCCACGGGATCAATGCAGCAAGGGAAGAACGCCGCTGGCAAGAGCACGAGTAAGAACTGCCCTTGTAAGCGCCCAAAGCACCCATGGAAGCCTGAGCAGTGTGCCTATTTGGAAAAGGCAGTCACCGGCCACACCTCTCACATGACCAACCTTACGGAAGATGGTATCCTCGCCATCAAGGCCGAGTTGGATAAGCCCCATTGGGCTTGGCTGAAAGAAAAACTAGCTAAGAAAGGCTGGTTCACTGCTGCTCCTAGCAAAGGAGGCCTTGTCAACTACCCAGATCATCCACACATCTCTACAATCATTATCCCTGAGATCCTCTACGAAGCGGAACACTCAGTCGTGATGTATACAGCGCGTGGAACGCCTCTTCATCCGCTTGCTGAGAGCACCCTCCTAGATAACTGTGGAGCAACCCATCTGGTGAACAGCCCAGACCGTCTGGAGCCGGGATCCTTTGTGCCTTCAGAGGGATATGTCGAAGCGGGTACCTCGAAGTTTAGGATCATTGGAAAGGGCACTCGCGTGCTGCACCGAGTGCTGAACGGGCCGACCGGAGAACGGGACCGCTCCCTGACGCTTACGAATGTCGTGGTGGTAGAGGGCTTCCACACCAATATTATCTCCGAAGCCCTTCTTCACGAACGGACTGGGATTTGGTACTCTGGTTTTGACTGCTCACTGCGATGGGGACCACCTGAGCAGAGCGTGGTAATGGCCCAGTTGCAGCGCCGGTACAACCTTACCTTCTTTCAATATAAGCCTCTTTCCTCTTGCTCTTCTGAACCTGATCCGGTGCATGAGAATGCTCTTCCAAGCAACAACGAAGCTATCTTCACCGTTGTGAGCAGTGCACGGCGCTTCAGGCGCTTTAGACCATCGAGAGAACCCCCTCGCCCTAGGCTAGACTCCGAGAACCTATGGCACCTTCGTACAGGGCACCTAGGAAGGCTGCCACCGAGCAACTTATACATAAAGCTAGGAACGTTCGAATCAAGGGCGTTACTAGGCTTGAGTGTGAGAGCTGTGCGCTAACCTACGCGCAGCAAGTGGTGAGCAGGAGACCCTCGGAGCACCGCTCACCGAGGCCCTTTTGGCGAGTACTATGGGATCTTCAAGACTACGAGCGAGGTTATAATGGAGCGAGGTGGCTTCTAGTGATCAAGGACGAATACAGCGGCTGGTTGAAAGCTATACCTCTCCAAACCAAGGAGGGCCCGGCTATAACCAATGCTCTATTTTACCTTGACCGCTGGGTGAGACGACAATTCGGCCTGTATATCTGCGTGTTCAAGTGCGACAACGAGCGTGCTGTGATACACCAATCAGAGAATACCGACTTCCAACGCTCATCCCGTGAGGAAGGAATAGTCATAGAGACCCCTCCTACCAACACTCACGAGTCGAACGGCGGAATTGAGATAGCAGGGAAAATAGTGACTGGCAAATCCAATGTGATGCTCAACAGCGCAGGCTTACCGCATGAGCTGTGGCCTGAGAGCACACAAGCTGCCGTCTATCTGCTCAACATGAGTCCGAGCCAGAAGCACGATTGGTCATCACCACAAGAGGTGCTTGACCAGTGGTTCCGGACTAATGCTCCTTTGCCAATAAGAGAGCATACAGCAGATCTTTCCCTGATTGGAGTGGTATCTACGCTTATGGTTGCCGTGCGTACCCCTGGACAAGGACAGGGAGGCAAATAAGCACAGGAGAGGCTTTAAGACGAGCCCCAGAGGACACATAGGGTACTTAGTGGGCTACAAAGCGCGCAACTTGTATCGGATATGGGTTCCTCGACTTGAGAAGGTCATACTCACACGGAATGTCCGCTTCAACGAACACGTCTTCTACAAACCCATGGAGGAGAGCGCGATCGAGCAGACAAACCAAGAGTTGAATGAGTGGATCGTCGTTTTCAACGAAGACGACAGCGATGAGGACGAAATCGCACAACTGACCCCTCAAGAAATCACGTCACCGGCTTTGAACTCGGGGGTGACAGCGCTAGACCCGCTACAGAGCAGTGAACCTGCCTCTATGAGCGCGGAAAAGCAGCCCGAACCCGAGCATGCACCAGTTCAAGCGCCGATAGGACTTCAAACGCCGAGACAGACGCCGGAGCCCTCGGCCCAGCTCCAGCAAAGTCAGAGCGATGCTCAACCGAGCACACCAACGGCAGAGCTACAAGAAGTTATCTCTGTACGACTAGGCACACCGATCCCTGGCGACACGAGTGTGAACACACCGGAAACAGCCACGGACGAACCAACAGATGCTCACCGAGCACAACAAGACATATTGAATGATCAGACACCGACAGAGGCAACAGCTGAGCCTGCTGAGGATGCTGACACTCAATAGCAACAACAGTTGCGCCAACCTACGCCCTCACAAGCACGCGGAGGTAGGCGCCAACGCGGAAGAGCTCGCCAGACAGCCGAACCTACGCGCAGAAGTGCGAGACAAAGCAGTAGACGAGCTCAAGGCCTGGAAACAAGGTCTGACCCGCAAACCCATACTCCGTCGAGAAACCCGTTCCACAGCCTACTCTTGACTGATCACCACGAAGAGGATGAGGAATGGTATGATCATCGGAGCATACAAACGACATACGGAGTCTTCTTGGCAGCTCTCAAAGGAGAGTCCCCAGCGAAGTCAGCACTCAAGCCCTCTTACACTTCGCTAAAGCAGAAGGGTAAGCAGGTAGTTGCACCGCACCGGGATGAGCTCCCGCCAGAGCCTAAGACATGGACTCAAGTCCAAAACCTCGCAGAACCAGTCCGTAGCTTGTTTATCAAGGCAGCGAACCTGGAGGTGGATACACTGCGTGCTAAGCGCACATGGAGAGAGATTCAACGCTCAGAAGCAAAGTCAAAGGTGCTGCCGGTCAAGTGGGTGTTCACCTACAAGTTTGATAAGGCAGGATACCTTGAAAGGTGCAAGGCACGCCTATGTGTCTGCGGCAACTTTCAAGAAGGCGCTACAGCCGATAACACGTACGCCGCGACCCTTGCTGCGCGCTCTTTCCGACTCATGATAGCTTTGGCTGCTCGGTTCGACCTGGAGATCGAGCAGCTAGACATCAAGAACGCCTTCGTCAACGCCGTCAGAGGAAAAGATGAAGACCCCGTAACCTGTGAGCTACCCCAGGGTTTCAAGCAGAACGGGATGTGTATAGAGCTCGACCGAGCACTGTACGGCCTGAGGACTCGCCAAAGCTATGGTTTGACACCTTCTCTAAGACCTTGAGGCATCTTGGTATGGAATCGAGCAAGGAGGAGCCGTGCTTATTCTATACGCCGGCTAGGGATACATACCTCGTGTTCTTTGTAGATGACATCCTCGTCTTCTATCACAGGAACAATGCTTCCTCTGCTCACGAGATCATTCAAGGGATCAAGGCAACCTACGAACTATCAGAAAGGGAGAGGCAGAATGGTTTCTCGGCATAAGGATCGCTCGTGACCGCACCAAGCACACGATTGACATTTGCCATGATTCCTATATTGAAAAGATAGCAGCGAAATTCGGGGCAACTGCTCAGAATACCTTTCCTGCTATACCAATCCCTGTGACAGAGTTCAAGAAGAGAACAGACCAAGCTACACCTCAGGGGATCAGAATCTATCAAGAAAAGGTCGGTTCTGTGCTCTACACAGCAATCATGGTGAGGCCTGATGCGGCATTTGCTGCGTCAACGTTATCAAGGTTTCTCACCAACCCGAGTGATGAACATCAGAAAGCTGCAGACCAAGCTATCCGCTACCTGTATATTACTCGGCACTGCTCTATTCGCTATGGACAGAGCAGTGAAATAGGGATTATGGTGATTGCAAGCGACGCTTCCTTTGCTGATGACCCTGACACGAGAAGGTCATCACAAGGCCACCTTGTCAGTCTTTTCGGTGGGCTGATAACGTGGAAGGCGAGCAGGCAAGCAACAGTCACTACGTCCACCACCGAAGCTGAGCTGCTTGCTTTGGAACAAACCGCGAAGGAAACCATGAGTCTCAAGCGCCTTTTTCACGAGCTTCAGTTCGACCCTGAGATTCCATGGGACATACGATGTGATAATCAGCAGACGATTCGTCTAGTGATTGGTGAGAGCACACGATTAGCTACTCGCCTGCGCCATGTAGATATACATCACATGTGGCTAAGGCAAGAAGTTGAGAAGAAGTCGTTCACAGTCACATACCTTCCAACGGCTCGAATGCCAGCAGATGGGCTTACAAAGGCCCTTCCAAGGCAGAAGTTTGAGCGATTCCGAGCACAGCTTAACATGTTCAATTCGCACAAAGCACAAAAGTAGTTGGGCACCGTTCAACGTTATCAATTCACTAAGTCAAAACCAGCTGACTACCTTGGTTGCGCATAAAACAACAAACACCGCACATCAACTATGAATCCACTGCTTTATAGCGCTTAGGGCTGAGAGTTGCCTTGCATAGCCTGTTGCACCTGCTGGGAGATCATCTGCGAAACCACAGCGCCAAGCCCATCACCAGCAGCACCAGAACCACCGGCAACGGCTCCCTGAGCGGGGGGTTGCGTAGGCAGACGGCTCGAAAAAGTTGTGGATATCCTCGTCCTCGTCAAGGAGATCGAGGACCATGCGCATCGCGGGCTTCAGACGTTTTTCGAACTGCTCACTTAGTCAAAACTGAGCATAGAACAAGCCTTCTAATGCTGACTTACCTTATGCTCGCGAAGGTCGTCCTCAGACCAAACATAAGGATCGTTGGGATCCTCCTCATCCTCCAGGGGGATGTTATCCTCGCAGTACTGCGCGGCGATGACATACCGCTTGGCGAGGGGGCGAGGGCAGCGCGGCTAAGCACAATATCAGCTTTATCATGCTCGGAAAAGTAAGAAGGGAGATAAAACGTACCAAGGATCACATGCATGGCCGCCATCAAAGCAGCTATGGCACCGGTTGGACAAGCCGTACACGGAGAAACAGCTCACAGAACCACGTTTTCCACTGATCACCCCACGGATGCAATTCTCGCAGGGAGGGTCAAGGGCTTCGGGCTTCCAGCCCGGGGGAGGGTTTCGTGCTGTGTAGCGCACAGCAGGGCCACTGGCGGCAGCGGAGGAGGCGACAACATTCTTTTTCGCGGCGGCATTCTTGGCATTCTATTCAATGCAAGTTAGCGAAGACGACAAAACAAATACTGCTCACACTTACGCGCTTAGAGCGGCGGGCTTGGGCACCACCCGAGGGGCGCTTCTTCGCGGCGGCGGACTTAGAGAGAGCCTACAAAAGCTATGTGAGCAGTGCAACGACGAAGGAATGATCGATGACGGCGGAACAGAGCATACACACCATACTGCTGTTGTTGTTGGAGAGAAGATGAGAAGAAGAAGAGGTTGTTGTTGATGTGAAGTGTTGAAGTCAGAAACCGTGAATCTCGGCAGGGCCTTTTCTATCACTTCACAGAGCGCCCAAAGAGGTGATTTGGTGCGTGTTTACGGTCACAATAGCTCTTCGAGCTCTCTCTTTGTCATTTACTGTTTTTGGGAATTTCCTTTGTTTGCAGCCTGTGAGGCTATTCACATTCCAAATTGGGAACATTTCAACGGCTTTATCAGCGCGTTGAAATGGGGGGTGTGTTACGTAAGCCCCTCCCGCTGATTGGTCGCGCACAGACCTGCCTGTGGTCCGCGCGGTCATGCTTATAAACGGCTTTGTGCCGCTTCCCCTTTATAGAAATCAAGGCTCTTTATTACTCCTCTTTCGTATGCTCGGTCGGTGCAGCAATAGCTGTTAGTCACAGTAGCTGTTTCCAGGAGAGTCAACAAGTCGGTCAATCTCGTCAAAATACTGGGACCAGCATGATGGCCGATTCTCAGCCTTGCTGGTCTCCTTGATACAGTCTATGTGGTATCCCCTCACGGCTAGTGATTCACGGTCGTCTTGAGCTATGTCCACTTCAGTCGTGCCACAAGCATTGAAGACAACCCCACAACTGCGAGAGTCATAGAGTCCTGGGAGCTTGGGCACTGTCCAGTCTGGGACCCATGACGGAAACCGATGGGGCTGGGAACCAAGTCCTGCGCGATACAGTAGCTTCATGCCCATCCCCACCGCCACAAGGGAGCGTGCGAAACTACACACCACATCTTGGAGAGGAGCTTGATAGTCCGGTGTCAATTCAGGTAGGTCACCGTCACAGGCGATCCCGAGCAGCGCAAAGAGCCGGTCGCGGGTAAGCGTTGACCTGACGTTGCGAAATGTCTCAAGCAACAGAAGAATAGACCACCGCACTTGACGCGCCTCCCACACACGCAGTTTGCTGAGGGCATTGAAGGGTCTCCACGCACGATGGACTGCAGCAGGAAGTTGCAAGTTCTGCTTGAGATGACAAACGCTGTCGTAGAGATGGTCCCAGTCGACAATGTACTTGCCGCACACAAACTTGACCACGGGAGACGCCACGGCCTCTTGAACAATCCAGACGCGAGTAAACCATGGATCCTCGAAAAGTTTGGTGATTAGATAGCTTGTGTGCTCATCCTCCGGGGGCATACCCCGTTCTCCCCAACTGCGAGGCGGGTGTGGCAGATCGTCTGGCCATTCTGATGACCCGGTCTCGCAGAGTGTGTGTGTTCTGACCTGCATGAGCATCTCCATGGCAAATTCACTGATTGGGCCTTGACTGAGTACCACTAGGGTGCTCGATGCTCGTGGGAATATGCGTGGCAAGAGCTGAATCTGAGTGGCTTTCTCGATGGCATCACTCTGATCGATGCAAATTGCATCTACCCAGATCAAAACGGGGTCGTGGACATTGCGCAGCCTCTTGAGGACACCATAAAGCGATATGGTGATAGGAACGAACCCTTCTGGTGTGGTGATCTTGTGCTTTGACACGTCGGCATCTCCCCACACGTAGGAGGCGGCATGGAATGACTGGGCCGCTCTAAAAGGGAGCGAATAAATGATGCCTCGCAAGTCTTCGCGGTTCTCGCCCGGCGATAGTCTGAGCAAACGTATCTCACCATCACGGAGTGGAGGATAGTAGAAGAGGGCTTTTTCCGGCAAATGACTGTCGTTGATGTGAGTCGATTGGGCGCCAAAGCTTGTTCTCGATCCTTCATAAGCGGTATGGGTGATGAAAGGGAGGATCTTGAGTCCCGATTGGTTCAGGGATGAAAGTACTAGGCTGGATCCAGGCCTTGAGTTCGTCTCCTTCTGGGGTTTGATGACTGCCTTGATGACTGGGCCTGCCTGAACTCCCATCTGGGCTGAAAAGATGAGTCTCCAAGGATCAGCAAAGAGTTGATATGAGGGCTGACTATAGATATTGCTGATTCTGACCAAGATCATGACGTCCTTGACCTTGTTGGCATCTCGGATGTGGTACTTCTCGGCCTAACAGGTGCGAGTCAATGATCATCCTCATTAGCCTTGACACTAGAGGCATAGGCAAAGGTGCGTGCGACTTACCCTGTCAACCTGAGCTGACTTCCATGAGAACGGAGCGTCGATATCACCCGCCGATATAGCAAGCTCAAGATGATAGGTCGGGTAGGAGGAGCGCCAACGACTGGCTTCCTGAATACCGTTCGCTACCAGAAAGTCTGCCATCTTGGCCGACAACTTGACACCAGATAGTGTAGAGAGCTGTCACCAAATTCTCCCGACGGTCTGGAACACCAGCGTCCATTCCGGGGTTGCAGGGGGCTTGTGCAGTGCTGTGATACAAAGTAGTCCCGCTGAAACACCGTGTCCAGTAACTATGATACCTAGGGAGTTTAGCTAGTATCTACCGATGGACCGTAGCCTAGGGAGTTCACTTACCAGAACCTGACTTAGGTATTCCATGTCTTCATCATCCTCAGCTACCTCTTCGTCAATGTCTTTCGACTCCTTGTCGTTCAGGACAGTCACTCTGACTGGAAGCTGCCTGCGACGAATTGAGCACTTTGCGTTGTCATCCTGGGCCTCCACTGCTTTGTATTCATAACGGACCCCACTTGGATCTGTGGATGCTCGATGAAACTCAGTCACAGGGTGCTCTGATGGATTCGGTATGGCGACCAGATCACCGGTTCGCCCCCCGTGCATCTGGAAGAGTACAGTTTGATGCCACGGGACGGCACTTTGTTGAGCTGGATGATGGCCCTACCTCTCAAAAGCTTCCCCAATTCTATCAAAGTTTACTGCGCTGAATAGGGTGTAGGGAAGGCCCAGATCCGACGCAGTACTGATGCCATAGTGGTCAGCTATCATCTCGATGGCTTCCGGCACTGGCAACTGGTCAAGTTTTTGGCGCTCAGCGGAGATGAATATGTACAGGCGGCCATCTATAAAAAAACAGGACGCAAGTACACGCCTTGACAAACCACTGGTTGTTGTGTGCGCGGCTCGTAGCGTGTAGGTCTGAGTTATGTCAGTCAGAATACTGACCCTGACGCCCTGCATTTGTTTGGCCAAGGACTCCCGATTTGCTCTCAACGACGGAATAAGTCTATAAGAACAGTTTAGACACATATTCAAAATCAAAAGCAGCGTCCACTATCCATCGAAAAGAAAACTCGATACGTACGCGGTGATGTGTGCTGCTCGGTCCCGGAAATAGCTCGTATGTGGCGCGGAGAACCTTACTGGACCTTTGGGGACCATGGCTATCTTGACACGTTTGGATAATTTCCGTGCCTGGAGACCAAGGGCATTGAACAAGGCGTCTAGCTTTGCTGCTTGCATTGGTTTGAACTTGAGTAGAGGCATGCGACAGAGAAAACTCTCTCTAAGGTGTGGCTGGTCAGCAATGAACCAGTCCTCATCATTCGCTGACCTCAGCACAGTGGGCGAGGGAATCTCTACATCAGAGATGGTCAGAATAGGAAAGATTGCCCTAGACTTCAGCGATCTGACTGCCATAGCGGCCTTTCCACTCATGGCAGGGGGGGGCCTCACTGATGGCCATGATGATGTCGGCAAGTTCTTGCACAGTCGTTGAAATGTTGATCTTTTTGGCTTTTTGAACAAGTTGATAAATCGTGAGCTTTCTGGTTGCCAATAGCGACTGGAGTAAATGTTGACTTCCGGGGTACTGGCTTTTCAAACCAATATCCCGTTCAATACAGTAGTCAATATTCGTCCAATGCCAGTCAGGCCTGTCATTTTCCGACGATGGAGACTCGACGTAAATGAACTCGCCAGCTTTGAAGAATTCGCTATATTCTTATTTCAGCACGAATATACCATGAGCGACGAATTGAACAGAGCCACCCTCATCACTTACTCAATAGACTGCTCATTGTCGTCGTACAGACCTTGAAGACGCCGATAAACGTGAGCAACGATTTCAAAACCAGGACAACACTGTTCTCTCAGGGACCTCAAGGCTGTCAAATATAGTTCAACGCATATTTCGACCCTCACGCCAAGCAGACTCAACCTGTGGTACAGTGTTTTGCCCCCCGAGTTCCTGAGAGGAAGTGTGGGAACCAGGGTATCCCCCAGGAACACATCCAGCCCTGGGACGAATGTTTCCTTCAACGCAACCCGGCCTTTTGATGTATCGACAGGTATGTTTCTAATATCCTGGGTCAGGCGGTTGGTCATGACCTTCTGTGCCCGTGAGGCTGATGCGCCACACTCGAGCCAGACGGCGTAGTCACGCCAGTTGTCGTTAAGAACTTCAACAACGTCCTCGATCCTACACTCGTGCAAAATGCAGTTAAACTCTTCCAAAAGCCAAAAGCTGAGCATGTTGCGAAAATACTCATCGCACAAGGAGGAGATGAGCCCCTCCTTATAGATCTCGCACGGCGAGGTTCTAGCCTCGATCTTTACCAGCCGGGGGATGGCTGAAACCTTGAGTTTAGACGTAAGGAAATGTTCCCATTGGCGGCCAGATTGAGGAGCTGGGTCCTGCACAGCTAGGTAGTCCGAGTGGATGATCGAAATACTTGAAGAGCTTCAAACACTCGTCCAAGAGCAGTTCCAGTGTCCTTCCCTGCCTGGTTCATCAAGTAGAGCTCAGATCCTTTGACGCGCCTGTTGTCAGATGTAGCAAACCACAAATCAACATCAATCGCCCAAGAAACCTTGGCAAGAAGCCTGGCATGAGCAACAAGATGAGCGGTGCTCCAGCTTTCCGGCCTGAAGAGAGGCGAAGCATGCTGCTCACATATGTAGCGGCAGAGTTGATCTGTCCCAATCGGTCTGAGACCAAGTCTCTGATATAGCTCTCTCCGATCTTCATCCTGAGCTGCCAGAGCATCGACAATAGGCAACGCTTCATGTGCGGGAAGTTCGCCTGGCTTGATTTCCCCTGACATGAGCACTGGTTTTGGGTCATGGCTAGTCGAGACCCTTTCACCGCTGGCAAGAGGTATGATTGGGAGATGCATCAGCTCATTTCGCAGGCAGACGTTTTGTGATACACGCAACATGGCCTTGGCCAGGTCTGTGTGCCAGTCATGTGGCCTGTGATGCCATGTCGGGTCATCCAGAAATTCGCGGTCAGATAAGGGGCGCAACCCTAGGGATTCAATTGCTCGGAGGGTTGCGGCTAGTGGATAGTTGTCTGATAGATAACGGCTTTCTGTTGCAGAATGGAGTGTAAATGGAGTCCTGTCCTTTTGGTAGATGAACTCGGGGCGGTTCACACATACCAGTTCTGAGGGCCTGGCTAGGTCATCAGACGACGACTCCAGCATCTTGTGAGCTTTCACTGTCTCCAGGATTTTTGTGAACACTGGCTCAAAGAACCCAGATGATTCACGAGTAGATGGAAGAAAGACAGGCCAGAGATATCGGAACCCGTTCGCTCGAAGTTGCGCTATAGCTGCGACGAAAGCATCAGCGACGGAATCTCGGAGAGCTTGATTCCATCTTGAAGAAGTATCAAGCTGTAGCCGGCTGGCTGTGAGGATAAAGTTACCATTGAGTAAGAACTAACGGTATGTCAGAGGTTCGTTGCACCGAGTGGTAATACTACTTAGAGCCAGGGCCATACCTTCATACTAGGCACATCGCCCACGGGTAGTCCAGAGTAAACCTTCCCTTGACTTGGTTGGTCCTCTGTTGTCGATGTTGGAAATACCAAAACCAGTTCAGAGGTGGGTTCGTTCGGTCGTCTCGGGTCCAGCGGCATGTTTCCCACACGATGTTTTGATACAAAGAAGCTCGTTTCCGCATCACTAACTTTGAGCGTAGTCATCTTGCCTTTGTCGACCCGACGTATTTTCAGGTTAGACTTGGTGCCGTTGTCTGTCACAACCCTAATGTAAACGTGCCGAAGTCGTCGCAAAAACAAGAGCTGGGCCGGATCAAAGTGGAGGAGCATGTCCACAAGTTCGTCTTCAGGATACTCCGGGGATAATTCGAGCAGGAAGTATAGCCCTTGATCGGCTCCGGGAACTCTGCCCACTCTGGAGCGACAACCCCGAACCTCTGGCTCTTGTCGAATCTAAAGCTATATGGGCCTGAAGAGATCCATACTCTACTGGCGACCCGGAACACACTTTTGAAACCTATTCCCTTCTCTCCGGTATACCTGTAGGACTGGTTTTGGCCCAACTTGGTGCTGTGGTGGATGGCGCAGATGGCTTCGACGTTTTCCGGTTGGAAACCTCGCTCATTGCAATCCACACGCAGACGACCCAGCCTATCTCCTCAGTGCCCACAAGACTGCAACGCGTACCTCGCCCCACCTCGACCACGTGATAGCCTTAGTACAAGCGGGGTACAAAAAGTTTGATCAATGAAGCTATCACAGCCAAAGTCACATACAAATTATTTTGAACTGAACAATGGCTACGCTCTCAATTCCACAAGAGGCACAAGCCCTCAATGCCTACGATGACATGAGCTTTATCAAGGAAAATCATAGCCATCAAATGCACCCTAATGACCCGACCCGGGTGGCTGTTTTTCCGGCCGATAAGGCCCGCGGCACCAAATTTGAACCCTTCCCCGTAGAGACACGCAACTTGCACATTAATACACCGCCGCCATCGCCGCTGCAGCTTTTCCAGCTTTTCCTTCCTATCTCTCTCGTTGAGAGATGGGTCCAATACACTCAAAGCTGGCTTCTTTGGCTCAAGGAAAATGAGGTTGTCGATAGCTGGAATACCCCGATGACAAGGAAGGCAAGGCTGCGAGCTTGGCAAGGGACCTCTGTTGCAGAAGTATATATATGGCTTGGAGTGCTAATTTATATGGGTTTACATAAGGAAAAGACTATCAAGAGCCATTGGAGTACTCCAAAGCCGGGGGAACAGCGCCCTTTACACTCTATCATTAGGTTCATGCCCTATTAGAAGTTTTAGATCCTTCACCGCTACCTTCGCCCTTTTGACTACACTAAGATCGACGAGACCGGGCCTCTTCCGAAGGTATTCTAAGCCTGTGACGAGTGGTCTAATCATATACAAGCTGCGTCGGCGGAGATCTTCATCCCGGGCTCTCATCTCGCTATAGATAAGTATATGGTCCGCTTCACAGGCAGGTCCAACGAGACAACAGTCGTCAAAGGCAAGCCTATTCCTCGAGGCTTCAGGATCTGGGTTGTTACACAGCAAGGGTTTTTTATCCACTGGTTCTAGCACATCACGGGCGCACAATACGGCGCCGTTGGTATTAAGCTTCCTCCCGCAAAGCGCCGCTGCACCCGCCGCACGCAAGGATCACAAGAGACACAAGAGGGCTCCTCAGACGAGCCTATCGCCTTAAACTCGACTCAAAGCGTCGTCGTGGCCCTAGCAAATACACTGCCAAAAGCGACATATCACGTCTTCGTCGATAACCTCTTCTCGTCGGCAGATCTCTTCCGCAGCCTCCGCATGCATGGCCACGGAGCCACAGGCACGGCTCGAGCTAACAGCGGCATCAACGAGGAGCTTATTCACGATCTCAGAGGCGATAAAAGGCTAGGTACTAGCTACGACTTTAACCAGGTTAAGGTAATCCCTACGGCTAACAATCAGGTATCACGCTAAGACGCTTTCATATATAAATCTCTTACTAATTTATCTTCTCTTCATCTCATAAGGTTAACCAAGTCGCTTAGAAAGATAACCGCCTCGTCTTGTTCTTTATGACCGTTTTTTCCGGCGAGGAGCGCGTTGAACGCCGCAGAAAGAAGCCCTCCTCTAAGAAGCCCGAGGCCCGTCAGATCCGCCGCTTCTTTAGCGATGAAGCTATTAAGGATATCTCTATCCCTACTATTGCCGCCGAGTATAATGATGAGATGAATCACGTTGATCGGGGCGATCAATTGACGTCATATTATGCGTATGATTATCCCTTGCGCCGCGGCCCTTGGCAGGCTCTTTGCTAGACCTTCTTGCTTAACGTTGCACTCGTTAATAGCTACGTTATTCAGTTACGGGGTCCTAAGCCAAGTTGGAAGCGATTCACAACTCAGAAAGAGTGGCGAGAATGCATTTACAACGAGTTATTTAATACCTACGCCCAGAAAAGCCAATCGCGGCAACGTTACAGAGCAGGCGACGAGAGTAACCTTCAAAGCCCTAATTTACAGCGTGTTCACATCAATCGAGAGGTCAATCATGTCTATCGCAAGGTAAACTCAGCCTGCCTTGCTTGTAAGGGCTTTCGGCAGGGGCAGATAAGGTCAAAAGGTGAGAAAACAAGTCCCTTCTAGGAGCTCAGCAGTAACTGCCAAAGCCGGAAGCAGACTAGGTACGGCTGCCGCTTGTGCAATGTCGCGATTTGTAACAGCCAATATTGTTGGGACTTCTATCACCATGTAATTTAGGTGTGGCATTAAGTACCTTTCATTTGATGCATTTTAATTGGCCCCAACCCCTCGTCGTGACCTGGTTGCAGTCTTGTGGGCACTGAGGAGATAGGTGAGCATTACTGTTGGTGTCTTGGAAGAGTAGTGATTATCGCCTGCATTCTGCAACAGTTCTTGGATGAAATGCGTTGAAGAGTCATACAGCTCGTTGCATAAACTAGGTTGAGGGGTCAGTGGCCGGTTTCTGTCTTGCTGGGACACAGCAGCGGAGGTGAGCTCACATCTCGAGAGCAGAGTCGATGAGGTTAGCGAGCTTTTCATATCCGTCGAGGCTGTACTCTCGTCGGATACGCTCGATCTGAGCTCTAGCATCTTCCGCCGAAATAGCTGCCATGGTTAGCCTTGGGGTGAACGAGGGTGACTTCGGCTGGCTGGCCAGACATATATCACGAAGTTGGAGAGCACCTTGCCTCTTTTGATAAATGTCTCGTGTCTCCAGAGCCGATAGCACTGCCTCGTTTGGACAGCTCAGCCGACAGCCTGGGCGTTCTTGGACAACTGATTGGGTCGTGCTCACTCAGCGTGAGGCAGTAATGCAGTGCGCATGCTGCAGGCAAAGCCTCGAATTCACTAAGGCCATAAAAGCGGCCATCCTGAATGACTAAAACCTCGCTCAAGTTTCCTCGGGATCCATATCACGCGACTTGGAATCCAACCTTTATCGCCGGCATTACTTCTGCCGCGACCATCTTTATTTACTAGGGAGCTATATAGTACTTCAGTTTCCCTACCTGTCATGTTAGAGATGCAGATGAGTTTCAAAGTCACTAGGAGTAGAGGAAATACACCAAGTCCCCGCAAAAGGAGTTTGAGGTCAAAAGTTTAGTTCTATGTGAGTTTTATATACAAGACCTAGCTGACTGTTCTACATCCACTTCCTTCCCAGTTGCCACAGCTGACTGCTCAACTCTGACAACCCGTACCACAGCTTACAGCCGCTTAAATGTCATCCTCAAGAGGGCTATCACCCTGAGCGCTTCCAATGCGGCTCTCAAAGAAGAAGCGAAGTCTCTCAACCAGACCGCGGTCGGCCATGAAGCGGGCAAACTCGGCAGGGTTGGTAGCAGTTTCGTTCCAGAGGCTGGGGAATCCCTCGGGGGCAGGAATATCGTGACGGACAGACCACAGACCAGAGTTCTGCTGATACTCGGGGCTCAGGATGAAGTTGTGCAGCAGCTTGGCTCCCTCGGGATGGGGCGCATCCTTCAGGATGGCAGCGGTCTGGGGCCAAGAGACGTACTTGCCCTTGGTAGGCACAGAGAAAGAGATGGGGTCGGCGTTCTGGAAGCTGCCGGAGGCACCAAAGTAGGCGGCAGAGGTGCTGTTGTCGTCGCTGATGAGAGTCGAGGGCGTCTGAGTTCCACGGACCCAGCGAGGCTTCTGTGCGAGCAGGCGATCAAACCAAGAAACGCCATACTGTTGCATTCTGCGGAAAACACCATGTTAGTACCTTGCGTCATTATGTCATCAGATTTGTTAGAGCTTACATGATATAGAAGGCCCACAGAACGGCGTCATCGTCGTTGGGGTAGGTCAACACCAGCTTCTCCTTGAACTCGGGTCGCAGCCAGTCCTCGAACTCGACGGGGGACTTGATGCCGGGAAGCTTCTTGGTGTTCCAGGCGCCCGACCAGAAGAAGACATAGACACCATACCAGGTGGCGGTGTCGTCTTTGAAGGAGTGCTCAATCTCCTCAAAGCCGACGGGGGCGTAGTTGAGAAGAGCACCCTCTTGAGCCCAGCGAGGGTAGTCGTGGAGGGTTTGGAGGATGACGCTGTCGACGTAGACGGCATCCTTGCCGGCGGCGAGCTGCTGGTCGAGGAAACCGTCGTGGTACTTGGACAGGTCGACGGTGACATTGAGAGTGATACCGGGGAATCGCTTCTCGAATGCCGCTTTCAACCCATCTTGCTGGTTCTTCTCATCACCTCCATGCCAGAGGGTGACGGTGTCACCCTCCTTGAGGGCGGCCTTGTAGATCTCGTCTAGGCTGCGAGTCTCATACTCGGGAGCAGCCTTGAAGCCGAGGACCTGGTCGTAGGCCACAGCTTGAGAAGCCAGGAAGGCAAGGGGGAGGAATTGGCGAAGCATTGTTGTGGATGTGAATGCGAAGCTGTGTCTTGGTGATGAGATGAGTAGAGGGATGAGAAGGAGATGCGACCTACACGATATAGTTCATCTCAAGACAAGCTTATCCACAAGGTAGCATGGCCTCAAGCAGGAACAGGAACACCAGCCCCACCGCCACGTCTCCATTAACAAATGGCTCGTCCAGCATGTCTTACCAAGCCACCTGACTTCCGTCATCGAGGCTCATTATCTCGCCTGCTATAGCAGAGATAATTCCGAACTGCCGAGGCCTGTCTCAGCCCCAAGATCGGCCAAGACGGCAAGGAAGCGGATATACCACGAGATCAGCCCCATTCTTGGGGAGATCTGAGGGTGGTGATTGGGTGATGTGGTGTGAGAAGTTGAGTGTTTATGCTGGGCCTTGTCATAACCGCGCGCGACGATATTAATCATCAGGGTCGGCGTCGGCGCGGGATGGGAGACTGTGCGCCCTGTTGAACCGAAGCGGTCCTATTCATACGAGAATGTGCAGGGGATCCCGCAATGGTTTTTGACCAGACGAGCCTCGGAACCAGTTGAAGCAAAGTCACGTGACAAGACACATCTCAAATAGGAATAGCGCATAGCATCAGCCCAAAAGAGGGGCAAGAGTCAGTCAGAGACAATCAATCAAGCAATTCACTCAAGATCGGGTTCAACACGCCCATTCATCTTACGAGAAAACCAGCCAGCCTTGGCCCAATCAAGATTAAACGACATCTCTTTGAGTGCGCGAAGGCTCCCAACGCGTACCGGACAGGGGTTTGATCCAATCAAAATGGAGCTTACGAGAGGTACTTCTTTTCCCACCTAAATTCTATGGTGATATTGCGTATTAAACCTTACCCGGCGCTATATATTGATATCCCCCCGCTCTTAGTTCTTATTTTCTCCTATTATTGCTATTGCCTTTGCTATTGCTGCTAGCGTTGCTATTACTAGGAGGTAGATAATAATAATAATTAATAGTAATAATAGCAGAGGTTTTATAAAGCAGTATTAATATTATCCCCTTTTAAATGCGTGCTACTATCGTCCTATCTTATATATATATGCCAGATTAATTAAAGTTAAATTTAAATAGGATATAATATCCTTTTTTTCTTCTTTTTTTTTCTTTTTTTTTCTCTTTAATAGCCCTAATACGATATTAAACCCCTTAAACCTTAAGTCTTAAGTTAACCCTAAGCTAAAACCCCGGACCGATGCGACATAAGTTCTACTAGTTATTTAATTATTAGGGTTATTCTACGCTAATAATATCTTATAGAAATGAAGCATATGAAATATTATTTAACCCTTAATATTTATCTTTTAAATTTTAATTTTTAATATTTTTAATTCTTATTCCTTTCCTCTTTCTTCTCCTTCCTTTCTTTTTCTTTTCCCCTTAGCCTAGCTAGCTAACCCTAACTGACGTTCGAGTCCAAAATCCGCCCTTTGCACGTCTAGGCTGTGCTTTACAATGGGGCGGTCAGTTGGCTAATTCGGCGTCTTTCCTATTTGGATTTATCCGTGATGTTATGTCAGCAGCCTAATGCTCGAATAGATTCATTTCCCCCGTCTATCTACAATGTACGAACGGCGAGAAGGGAAGCACAAGGAGCAAAGAACCGCGGCACTTTTCAAGAGTCAACTTGGACGCGTTTGGAACTTGGCTGCGCGTATTTACTCCGCATTTTCCCGATGAGCTGATCTCTCGCACTTCGAAACTAATGGACTAATGATATGGCATTTTAGGAAGCTCAAATGTTGGTGGAACCTTGGCCTTCCGTGTCATTGCAAGGCACACGATCGTGGCATGAAGTCCCGAGGATTTGCGAACGTTGAACAGCTGTTGTGCAAGGCTTCAGATATCTACAGGATAATAAAATCTCTGTAACTTGTGGTATATTTATTGCAAGACTTGATGACTGTTACATGATTGACCCATACCTACCGGACTGCTGAAATAAGAAGCCCTGTTGGGTTGAGTGGAGTACAACAAAAGATATGTTCACCACGAGGGTCCCTCGCTCTACGCCTTCTCCACGTTGACCACAGCAAGCACGTTCCTCTGGGTTGACGCCTTCGCTGGTCTTTGAGCTGCAGAAATCTCATCGAGTTCCTCTAACTGCCAAAGTATTAATAGGGGCTTTATTTAATAGACGCATTAAAGCTTATAGTACGGCCATTAGTCTCGGGTAGGAAGACAAAGATTAGCACTAGGTAAATAAGGTCCTAGAAAGTAAAGATAATATATATCTGCCATCTAATCTTATCTATTGCTACTAGCGATGCAAATCGGCGCAATAGTCCGGTAGCATTAACGGTTAAATTAGAAAATGCCATGCCCTTAGCTCGCATCTCGAATAATAAAACTTCGACTAGATATAGCGCCTAACCGGGAGGCTAGTAGTAGTTTAGTCCAAACTACTATTCAGCCTATAGGCATAGACTAATAATTATATAAGGGTGCATGCGGGTATAGGTCTTACTCAATGACGCTTTAAGGGGCGCCACCCACCTCGCCCTCACGATTAAAGAACACGATTGCAACACGACTCTATTAACTACGAAACTGTACCAGGTACTACATAAACACCGATGCTAGGCCGAGACTAAACGCCGGCCTCGATTGAATACCGAAGACATCTGATATCCTGGTAAGCTCCAACACCATTATTCTCATCCCAGCCTGAGAGAAGAGGTTAGCAGAAAGTCAAGAATAGCAGGGTCGGCCCACTCACAGTATTCCCATGGCATCTGGAACGCGTCGCGGCATCGCACGCTGTAGTCCTCCATGGGGTTGAGGACGTCCATGTCCTTGCGGCCACCGAGCTCCGTCTCGCAGCCCTCGAGCCACTGGACACGGTAGCGCACCTTGTGGTTATAGTGGTCTCTCCATATCTTTTCCTCGTTGAAGCCGTCGGTGACGCGCTTGTCGATGTTGCCGAACCAGTCGTCGCACACCCAGGGGGGCTCCTCCGCCCACGACTCCTGGATCGGGACGTGGCCGGGGAAGTCGCTCTCCTTGTTGCAGACTGGCGGCGTGTCGACGAGGATTAGCTCGGGAGCCAGGTTATCGCAGCTGTTGAGCCAGGCGCCGATGGCTCCCGTCTTGGGGTCGATGATGATGAAGTCTGCACGGCCGCCCTCCTGCAGCGTCGCCCAGCGGATGTTGTTGCCCGAGGTACCGGCGTCGCCCGAGATGACGCCGATGTCCTTCCAGGGCTCGGGGTACTGGTTGAGCCAAACGCGGACAGCGCCGTCGATGGATTGTGTCCAGACGTAGTCAGCCAGGCCGTCACTGTGGAATTTGTCAGTCACTTCTCCAGCCTCTCACGTCCAGATAGTCTCGCACATACCCATTGATGTCGTAGAACTGAATCTCCTCTGGACGTTGTCCAATGCCCGAGGCGTCAGCCTCAGGAAGCGCCTTCCAGTAAGGACCACCCTTGTTGGCAAAGGTGCTCTTGTAGATGACGGTGCCGCCGTTCTCCTTGAGGTAAATGTAGTCGGCAAGCCCGTCGCCGTCAATGTCGGCGAACCGAACGTTCTTTGCCTTGCCGAGGCCAGAAGCCGACGTGCCATGAGCCTCGAACCAGTCGTCCTTGGCGACGTATTTGGGGTTGTTCCAGTAGAGGTCCATCTTTCCCGTATCGGCTTCGACGTTGAGGTAGTCGGAGTATCCATCTCTGCTCAACATGTTCAGTATTACCCTCGAATAAACGAGACTTGGTGTTCACGTACCCGTCTACATCACCGAACTTGACTTCGGGTCCTGTTGCTACGTCTGAGGGGAAGGAGAGGGCGTTGCCGCTATTGATGGGCTCCCAGAGCCAGCCGTTGACGTCGTTCTCGTTCGGGCCCTTGTTAAGGCTGCAATCTGATAAGTTTCTTGATTGCAGAGCTTCGGTTCGTAGTATGACTTACTAGATGGTCGGAGCACCGGACTTGGGATCGACCCAGATGTAATCGTCGGCCTAGTCATTAGCCTGTTAGCAAGAAGAAGGAGAAATGAAAACGAGGAAAAGATGACATACCCCATCACCGTCAACATCAGCGAATCGAATACCGTCAATGACCATGCTGTCGTCGCACTCTCCACGGTTGTACCACACCTGCAGACCGCCGTTGTCGTCCACGTACGCATAGTCAGCCTTGCCGTCACTGAAAGCAAAGATTAGTTAGTACGAGACACGGCTCAGGGGAAGAGAAGCCGTACCCGTCCAGGTCAGCCAGTCTGATCCGCTTGTAGTCCTTATTAATACCGTCGGCGATGGTCTTTTCCGGACCCTGGTTGATGAAGACGGGGACGCCCTCCTTGTGTGTCCGCTGGTTGAGGAACCCGGTGAGGCCGGCATCGTTGTCCCAGATGAGATAATCTACCGTCTGTCAGTGGCTGAACTAAGTCTATTCTTGACCAAAGTCTCTTACCATCTCGACCATCGCCGTTGATCTAAAGTAACACCATTAGTCATGCTCAGACACCATATGTATACCGGAAGTGGGAACTTGCATCAGCAAAGACAAGCTTGGAGATGTCGCTCACGGCACCGGTTGCAATGCCTTGTTGATCATGGAAAAGCAGCTCGGTGGATCCTTTGCCGCCAACGTTGAGCCAGTGTCTCAGCGAGCCGCCAGCTCCAATGTAGACATAGTCAGCGCGTCCATCGCCGTTAATGTCCGGGAAGCGTAGTGTAGCCAGGTTAGCGTGAGGGACCCCAGAGGCAATCTCGCCGCCCTCGACAAACTTCCAACCGTTGTCCCAGTCAGCATCCGGACCATAGTTCCACCAGACCTTGACCGAGCCGTTTTCGGGGTTGACGACCAGATAGTCGGCTTTCTGGGAGGTTGTTAGCATATGGGGATATGAACCTGGACCGTCGTGAACTTGCCCCATCTCCGTTCAGGTCTGCGAGGTAGACATATTTGGATCCCGTGACTCCACTACCGATGACGCCCTTGTTGTTTCCGGCCTCCGTCCAGTGTTCGGGGAGGTTGTTGATCCAGCAGAGAATCTCGCCAGAGTTGGGGTCGACCCATACGTAGTCTGCACAGTTCGTTCATCAGCTCGAGTCAAAAATCCATAGCAAAGATGGAGAGACTCACCAGCCTTGCCGTCGCCGTCCATGTCAACGAGACTAATAAGAACCGTCCATCAGTAAAGCCCAGAGCGACAGCCTGCACCGACACGTACCGCACATAGCGCCAGTCCCGGCCAATGCCATCGGCAACCTTGCCGTTGCCTCCCCACTTGTCGTCCGTCGATAGCTGCCAGTTCTTCTTGTACTTCCAATCACCGTTGGACCCAATGCCCTCGGCGATCTTGCCGGCCTCCTTCCAAGTCGGGTTGGCGTTGCACTTCCTCTGGGTCATCTTGGTCTTGGCCGCCTCGGCAGCCGCCTTGACCTCGGCAGCCGACTTCTTGTTGATGGGGATGGTGCCCCAGTCGGGTGCGGGAATGTCTGTGTCGAGGCCGCCATTGGCGTCGCTGCCCTCGTTCTCCCGGTCCGGGTCATTCCCCTCGGGCTCGGATAGCCATTCCTCGTCGATCTGGGCCACGAAGCTGTACCACCAGTCGCCCATGAGGTCGTATCCTTTGTCAGTCGGGTGCACACAGTCCCGCAGCTCGCCGCCGTCCTTGTCCCAGCCGGTGAAGTCGACGGCCGCAACGTGCTTGCCCTTCCCGCTGCGCTCCTTGACGACGCTGGGGATGAGCTTGTTGAACTGTTTGGTGCGTGTCTGCTGGCTCTTCATGTCATCGCACACGTTGATCACCTTGGCGACCAGGACGACGGCATCAGGGCACTCGTCGACAATCTTATCGATGAGCTCGCCGAGACGCTCCGAGGCCTTCTTGGGATCATTGCCCTCCTTGGCGATGATGGGCGTCTTGCCGTTTGTGCCGTCGTTGTCGTTCATGTCGTTGGTTCCAGCGGCGACGAGGATGAGGTTGGGGCGCTGCTTGAGCGACTTGCCGACTTTGTCCGTGATGAACTTGATTGTCTGGCCGGGATACGCTGCCTACATCTCGTTTTGAGTATCATGAAGGAGCAGGTGTGGTGAAGGAGCAACTTACATGCCATGCATCGACCCCGTTGGCCTTGGACTCTTCTTCTACCCCAGCCCAAACGACCTTATTTTCTGACCACGATTAGCGAGGTTCCTCATCAATTGATCATATTGAAATGACTCACCGGACAGGCCCTCCCTGAGGTTCTTTCGGTACCCCTTTCCGTCGCCGTCGGCGAAGCCAGCCGTGATTGAGTCTCCGACGGTGAGTATGCGGAGTTTGATACCGTTCTTGACCTTGTGACCGGGCTTGGTCTTCTTGTACCGGAATACATGCTTGGAGATGGGAAACATAAAATCAATATAGTCTATCTCGTTTTGGTAGAGCTTGTTTTGCTCGTCTGTTAGTGAACCCATGCTTGGTATCACTTGAGTCTCGACCACTGCGTGAACGCTGGTGGCAATCGTTGTGGTGGTGGTGGACTGTTCGCCTGTCACGCAGCGTGTGGGCATTGAGCATGAACCAAAGGTGGTTCTTCGGCTCATCGTGTTAGATGTGGTTTGCTGGCAATGCAGGTGGGAACTAGGTACTCACGCTTCAAAGCCAGTTTCTCGCGAGATGTACGAGATAGTCCTTGTGCAATCAGGTGGGGGTGTCTTCTGGCACTCGGTTGACGACGGCTTGTCTGGGTCGTCTGGATTGTTTGGATCAGGAGGAATGGGGTTCGGGTTAGGGCCTGGAGGCGTGGACGGCGGCTTAGGAGCGTTTGGGTTCGGCGGTCCCTTGAGGAACCACCACCACCCTCCCGGGAAGATGATGATGTCGTCTCCATCTTCATCCGTAGTGGTAATTGTCGACGTGACCGAGGCGTACTCGGTGTTGCGGGTCGGCACAAAGGTGGCGATGCCCCCGTCGGTGCCTGTGACGATGATCTCGCTGTACGAAGTCTCGGTTGGCTTGTCCGTTATGGGGTCCTGGCCCGAGTTTGGGGGAGACGGCACCAATGTTGGACGGGTGTTCTTGACGAACGAGGTGTCGTCGGCATCGCCTGGGCGGCTGTTCTTCACAAAGCCGGTGGTGTCGGCATCTGTTTGGTCAAGGGGTATGCCGGTGAGGCGAGGGCCAGCCGTCACGAACGATGCATCTTCCTGTCTTCGGACAACTGACCTTGGGATGCGCGCAGCTAGGCCACCTGCTGCCAGGGCTGACAGCAGAAGGGCCACCTTTCGCGGCGCTAGCATCTTGAGGAGTGACTCGGCGAGTGACCAGAGAAGATAAGCCAGAGACAAGAGACAGATGAGATGGGTGGGAAATGGTGGAAAGAGACATCAGTCCGAGGAAGGCCTGTCTGGCCCTCCTTATAATACATCCATACAAAACGAATAGCAGTGGCAAAAGTCAAAGATGCTATGGTCTGGTCTGATGGCAGTTAGTTCACGTCTGTCTGACCAGGCCCCAGAACTTACTCAGTTCCTCTCCAAGACCCCGCCAAAGAAGCGCAAGACGATACCCGATTTATCACTGACCCGGGCTCGCCCCAAATATAGGAGACCCAGCCCAGGGATCCAGCCGGGGTGGGCCTGATCCTTCGGCTACGGAGCAGGCCCGATTGTGTTGCAGATGCCATGGCACGGGCCGAATCTGATTGGCCTTGAGCGCATGATTCTTCCCAATCCGTCACCTGCCTCTCTCTTGAAACATGTCTGCAGGTGGTTGCCAGTAAGCTGACTGGCCCGTTTCGATCGTACATATATGGCGGAGGGCTTAGACTGGCGGAGGATCAAGCCTGAAGTTGTCCTGTAATCTGGATGTTGCAGATACTAGATTATCCAGCTTGTCTCGCCGTCCAAGGTTTAACCTTGGCCGTAAGCTACATTACGCCGAGTTCGCGAGGGGGTCTGCGGGTGAGTCCAGGAGCGGAATGCCACCAGTCATCAGAGCAGGCTGGCCCCCTTCCAATTCAACACTATACATAGTATGCCAATATAGTCATCCCCCTATCATCTGCCCACCTCACGCGGGACTTTTGACGGCATGATTTGATTGTCATCTACTTTGCGTACAATCATTTGCTCGAGTCCTACACAGCCGCTACCCCGGTTCTATTACAGTGCTCCTCTTGCGCGCTATGGAACTTCTTTAAGCCATCGCACATCCCTGCTATCCTAAACACTTGTCAGAGAGTGATGAAGGCCAGTGCTCTATCGTAACCAAGGCAAGGCGCTGTCGTCCAACTACCTATAAACCCCTCTCCTACAATCGTTTATCTTTTTTACAAGAAATCAGTACCTTCCCCCCTCCTTACTCCAGTTTCTTTAAAGTTCCCCTTCCAACCTAGTACTGGGCTGGTTCTCCCTCAACTCTCTTTCAGGCTCCTGCCGCCTTTTCGATACCCCCATCCTCTTAGCCCAGCACATCAGATTGATCTCAATCATGTTACTCTTACAGTTGGCTTGTCTACTGTTCGGCCTTTTTGCTACAGTCAGCAACGCCCAATTCAAGTGGAACGGCTGGAGATTGGACGCAGGCTGTGCGGAATACCAAGCCCAGCTCGATAAAGCCTACAAAGATGTAGCCTTGTTACTCGGCAAGGCTAGTTTCTACCTCGGCCAAGTCATTGATGGCGGCGGCATTGAGGAGCCGGAAAGGTTACCATATATCAGAAGGGCCATTACAACGATGTTCGGGTATCGTTTTCAAAACGAAGACCCCATCACGGCGCATAACCATCCGGTCAAAATAATCAAAGGTAAGTTGGAAGAACAATCCCCGCCCAGCCTCATCAAATAGACTCCTACTTGGGCATGGCTGACATCAACTTTTGTAGCCAGGATCGATAAAGTACGGGATGCTTTGGGCAAGGGCATCATCACTCCACCTGACGGTTACCATAACATTCCCGGCGGGCCCTTACTTCAGTGCGGCGTTGGGCTCTGGCAAAAGCATGGTCCCGACGACCCAGACCCCGACGACCCAGACAATCTGGTCAGGGACCGCCATCCTTCGCTTTCCAACCCTCTGGGAGCATGGTTCCACGATCATCGATTCATCCGATCGCGTCACGCCGAAGAGACAGATCCCTATCTCTGTGACCAGCCTATCTTAGCGATAATTAGTACCGATCTTGACTTATTTACCCTCTGCTTTCACAACCGGGCTGCATGGTCAACAGACCCGTCGCTAGACGACTGGCCGATCACAGAGGGGCTTGAAATAACATCGATACGACGGTCACTTCCCGTAACCATCCTGCACGAGTTGATGCACTGGTTTTCTATCGCAGAGGACACTATGAAAGATAACGAAGGGAATCAAGTGACGGTTTGGAGAAGCCAGAGTTAGTTCTTTCCTTCCCCTTTCCTTGTTCTCATAGCTAACCTCATTCAGTTGTGGACCATCAATGCATCGATCATCGAGGCTGGTATGTGTACCAGGGTGAGGGGGTTGAAGTGAGGTGCCGCCCACGACAAGGCGGCAATTGGGGAGGGATCGGTGCATGTAAGCAGGCTTGTCACCTTATACCTCGAACCAGTGCTATTGCTAATACAATCCCGCCGTCTAGATGACTTTAAATGCGCTTCAAACCTGGCTCGCTACTACCCTGAGCGCGCTCTATATAATGCCGATTCATACGCAATACTTGCGTTGATGTTGTAAGATACCCTCTCAAGATCAGTTGCGATTGCGGACTATTATCCGTGCGGCTTTTCTATCGTCATATTACATCGCGACTGAGCTGATTGTTAACTTCCTTTCTAGATATTATAGCGACTGGGGCTGGAATTATGGCCGGGCGTGGCACCATGATGAAGACTATGATAGTGTTGGAGAGTATCCTGATGAGGCGAGATGGCGTACCCCGAGCGGCCCAGAGAATGTTGATGAAGATGGCTGCCCTGGGTTTTACCCATTCCCCAGGGAGTAAAGAGAAAACAATGGCGGAGAGAGGGCCTAGGGGACCTGACCAGTTTGGGAACTAGGCTTTATGATACACCTAGAGCCAGCTCTAAAGGGAATCTAATCACCTTGTAAGCTATCCTCGTTATCTGCAAGTCATGAGAAC
Organism: Fusarium phalaenopsidis; assembly: GCF_050370095.1. Classification (NCBI taxonomy): domain Eukaryota; kingdom Fungi; phylum Ascomycota; class Sordariomycetes; order Hypocreales; family Nectriaceae; genus Fusarium; species Fusarium phalaenopsidis. The sequence continues at coordinate 518,677 of NW_028145398.1, forward strand.
AAGGCATGTTTATGCATGCGTTTTTCACTACTGGGAATCGCGAGCCTACTTCGAGGGATATATATCAGTAAAGCCGTATCGTAACAGCCAATAAATTCAACCTCCTAGAAAGGTTCTATGATCTAAGTTATGATGTCTAAGTATCTCTTATAGTAATGTACTTAACGTAGAGTAATAATAGCTTACCCTTCCCTAAACCCCTGAAAATTAGTCGCAGCTTGCCGTAGATATCTCGGGAGATATGCTAATGGATAAAAACCCTAAGTCTATATGCAGTGGGGTTAGGAATATGCAGGGCAGGATTATAGGGCTTAGCCTAAGGATGATATGAAACTCGCCGAAGCTTAGTGCAAGGATAAATAATGATAATTAGCATAATATATATTACAAGCAAGTAGGCTATAGAAGCAAGTGGGCTAAACATCTTAACCTTTAAGATAGGATTTTATATAAAGATATAATAAAGTAACGTATATGATAAGCGAGCGTCGCAGTCAAGCGAGCGTCGCACCATACTATATAGTAATAAATAGCTAATTTCTATTTTTCTAAAATGCGCTATAAAATATATAAAAATCTAAAAAAAAAAATTTATTATTATCTAATTAGTAAGAAAAGTATATTATATTTTCTATAGAATTTTAATAAAATTCTTTTATATATAACATACATGATAAGCGAGTGCACCAGACAAGCGAGTGCACTAAAAATCCCTTATCTAACATCATCACTATTTGATCAATTAATTCCTCACAACTAGACATGTCTCAATCAAATAAAGAAGCTAGAATGCTTCTTGCCCTTCAGGCTTATTAAAATCAACTAAAACTTAGCTTCCGATAGGCTATAAAGATCTATAAGGTTAATCGCAATACTCTCATTAATCGTTATAAAGGGATCTAATCTCGACGCAATACTATTAATAAATCGCGTTAACTATCTAATCTAAAGGAACAAATCATTATTCAATTCATTCTCGACCTAGATTCACGAGGATTTCCCCCTCGGCTTCGTAGTATTAAAGAAATAGCTAATTAATTACTTGCCGACCGCGATGCGCCGCCTATGACGATCGTGTAGGCCCTAAAGGGGATAAACCGGTCGTGCTAGTTTATATTGGCAGAGGAGATGCTAGCGTTGCCTTAAACAATATATATATCACGTCTAGTAATATACTTAAGGGTATTAAGTATAACTAAGTTATATTAATAGCTAAGGTAGCTAATATATAAGAAAGTATAATAAGTATATACTATATACTTTGGTATTCTAAAGGGAATGACTATAGGTAGGAACGCTATTATTCCTAGATTGCGTTATTCCTAGACCGACGTCATTTTAATCTCCTTGAGTGCGTTAAGGCTTCGTGAGGGTCACGACAGGGGGTCCGGTCCAATTAAAATAGCGAAAATTAGAGGTACTTTAATCCCCACCTATTTTCTATGGTGATAGAAGTCCCAACAATCTTGTGAGTTACAAATCGCAACATCACATTGCTTGCAGCCGTAAGATGACCTCTTTAGCCCCTTCCTTTTCGTATTGCCGTTGACGCCGGCCAATGGCTTCCTCTTGCTTCGTGACCTAATTTGACCGCAGCGGAGTCCTTGACAAGCAAGGCAAGGGCTGTTTTCCCCTCTTTTGACGCGTTCATGCAGCTCCATAGGCGTATTTTCGTCGCCAGCTCGAAATCGCTGCCTGGAATGACCAGTCCAATAAGCCGCAATAAGGTCATCTATAAGGCGGCCTCGCCAGTCACTCTGAGACCATATTTTCTTCCACTTTGGCTGCCCATGAAGCTGAAGAAGATAGCTATTGATGAGGGCTGTGTCAAGAAGGAAGGTCCAAGCTATAGCCTGCCAAGGGCCACGACGAATTGAGTGACTATAGCCCCGTGATGCCCTCAGTTGGTCGCCACGGTCCACATGGTTCATCTCATCGTTGTACGTAGCGGCGATAGAAGGGATCGCAAAGGTCTTGACGGCTTCGTCACCAAAAAAAACGCTGTATTGGCCGTGCGCGGGCTTGATCTGTATTTGGCCTCTTCCTCTTCCGTATGACAAGCTCGTCGCCTTTGAATACAGTAGATAAGAAGAGCACGAGGGCGTTATCCTTCCACGCGATTTGGTTGACCTAGGGAAGAGTAAGTCAAATTAGTAGGGTTTTATAGGTAAATTTGACTTAGCTTGCTACCTTATTATCAACTGTTGGAGCCATTCTGACCTCATTGAACTGAAGGAGCCTCCGGCCGGCAGAATCATCGTCTTTGAGCTTCGCGAAGGGGGCGTAGATACCACAGTTGCGGCGGGCCGTGCCTGTGGCCCCGTGGCCATATTGACGGAGGCTTCTAAAGAGGTTAGCGGACGAGAAGAGGTTATCAATGAAGACGTGATATATGGCTTTTGGCAGCTTATTAATAAGGGCAATAACCACGCTTTGTGTCGGGTTGAGGTGTGTGTAAAGTCGCCTTCTTCTCTGAGATCGAAGCCGCGTTACGAGGCTAACTGGACCGTATCTCTTCTTCGGCTCGTGCCAAAGCCACCGCAAGAAGAGGCCTTTTTGCGCCGTGGCCCAGATCTTGAAGCCCACGGGGATAGGCTTATTTGGGACTCGTGTTGTCTGGTATGACCTTCCTGTATAGCGGATCATACACTCGTCCACAGCGATATTCGTGCCCGGCTTGAGGAATTCAGTTGACGCGTATTGTAGGTGCCGAGACCACTCGTCAACGGCGGCAAAGACCTTCGTAAGGCCAGCTTTGGCAGCCTCTTTGGCGAGGCTGAAGGGGTTGAAGAGCCGAAGGTGCCGATGAATCAGTTGAAAGCGGTCAAAAGTCATGACTTTGAGGATTGAATGGTCGGAACCTTGGTGCCCTAGCCGGGAAGTCTTCCAATGGTCTCGGATTGTGATTTCCTTATGAATTCCTATATGAATTAGAAGCGCAAGCCATAGATATACCTCTGGCACGGTGGTTGGCTTCCAACTGCGAATTCGAGCCCGTGGCTTCCAGCTTCCAGCTGCGACTGCGAAGCAAATGATCAACCCATTCATTCGTATATTTAACCCATTTTGCAACTAGGAAATAAGGCACAAAGTGATGGAAGAGGTCAAGAGGCTGCTGGGGCAGCTCTTTGACCTCGAGGTCGCGATCGGGCACCATCACCGGGAGGAAATTGGTGCCGCAGCTAGGGACCGGGTTGAAGATAGGTCGGCAGGTGAAATCGGCTGGCTGCTCGCGGCGGCTATTCTCTTCTGTAATTATAATACTTGGATCAGAGGCACTCAGTGCCTGACTAGGGATTGATTGAGAGCTCATGAGTATCTTCAAAAAGATTTATATGGTGTTTTAGGTGGAAAGAATTAATGGAGCACTATGTGGTACCCCTCTCGTACCTACGTCATGACTAAGGTCATGTGGGTCAAGTAACCTCACGAAGCCTTAACGCACTCAAGGAGATAGACTATTAGTCCTTTGTCTAATAGGTATATCGCCCCTATGGATTTATAGAGACTATATAATATAACCGCGAGGGTTATAATATAATATCTCCCCTCTATTAGGTCTTATCCTTAAGACTTATATACTTTATTATTTTAATCCTTTGTTTAATATATTTAAACTTAATCCTTTTATTATTTATATCTCGCGATAATTAATTATATATCTAAATAGATTTCCCGCAAAACCCGCGAGCTATATATACTTGCCGCTTCTATGGAGTTTTATAATAAGGAGGCCGATATGCCTTGCACTTATTGTTTTTATTTAGGCAAGCGGTGCCTAATATCCGCAGATTTATCCTATTATAGCGAGTACATTTATAGTAAAAAGTCTTATAATAATACCCGCGTAGCTATATCTTATATATCCTCTTTTTATATTTTTGCTTTATTATATTAATTTATAATAGTAATATCTTTAATAAAATAAGAGAAAAAGTTAGAGGTAGATAAAAGCGAGGTAAGTAATGCTCTTTTAAAGCTTTATGAGGAGATAGTTGTCAAATGTGACAGCTTGCAACATGCCTTGAAGGGTGTCATGTGATGACACTAGGCTCAATTGGGAAGTCGCAGAAATGCGCCTTCCCCTTTGCGAGGCTTCGCCGAGAAATATATAAAGAATAATAAAATAATATATTATTATATTTAATAATTAATAGTTAGAATACTAGCTACTTATGCAATTAATTTATTAATTATTAAAGGAAGATACTCTCTATTGAATCCTTAGCGAAGCTTAGCCTATATACCGCCGTAGACTAGACCCTCTGGGATAACTAGTTCAAGTTTAAAGCTAAGCGCGCCTAACTCTGGGATTATATTAACCTAGAAATATTAGGAAGTAATTATTAAACCCTCGCCGAAGCTATAATGGCTCTAATAAAGCCCTAGATTAGTTAATTTAGTAAGAAAACTTCTACTAATAACTAATCGGCGAGCATAAGCGCTATAAACGTCGCAGAGCTCTATATTAATAATATCGCGATTTAGACCGCATTAACCGCGGAATATAGCGCTAAATAGAAGGATTATAAGCTTCTTATAAAGAAGATTAATAACCTATAAGAATAAATATATAAGATTATAAGCTTAGAGTACTTTTATTAATATTATACCGCGGAGAAAGATATTAATAAGTAATATACCTTATTAAAGCTATATTTAGGTATTAATTTACTTAATTATAAGATATAAGCCTACTAAGAATATATTAATACCCTTATAATCTTTTACTAAAAGAGATTATTAATAAAAAAAGAAGTAAAAGATTAGCTAAATAAATAAGATTAAGTATATAATAAGCTCCTTAAAGTAAGGTTTAAGGACCTAAAAGAGATAAGCCTATAGTTCGCTAACTTTATATAAGCCCTTAGCTAAAGCTATTATAAGACTTAGATTTATTTCTATTACTTATTATACCTAATAGAGATAAAAAAAAATACCCTTATATTATTAGAGGTATTATAAGATATATGATTTTTCTTAAATAGTATTATAAATAATTACCTAATAGCTCGCAGAAAGGCCATAAAGGGAGCATTTAGTCTTACTATCGCTAAAGGCTTGCTAATTAATATAACTAAGAGCATTAAAGATATAAATAATAACTAAGAAAGGAATAACCTTTATAAAAAAAGAAGGCATAGAAGAGGCTATTAAGGAGCGTTAAGAAGATAGAATTTATATAGCTTATTAGTTTATAAGGGCATGCCGAGAGATAATTAAAGTAGTAATCGCCTTATTAAATATAAATAAAATAAAAAAGAGAAAAAAAAAGAGGTAAATATAAGGCTTATTATAGCCCTTACCTCTTATTAGGCTACTTTTATATTATTAAGAATAAAAGACTATATTAATAGAACCTTAATAAGATAATTTAAAAAAGTATTAATTAGTAACTTATTATTAATAACTTACTTATAAAATAAGTTAGAAAGGTAAAGAGATTAAGTATATTAAAGTAATTAATTAATAGATACTAAGGAAAGACTTAAGTTACCTTTTACTTTTTATAATAATTAATATATACCTTAAAGAACTTAGCTATCCTTAACTTAGGAGCTATAATATATATTTTTAATAATCTCTCGCGCTTTACTTAGCTAACCGCTGCCGCGCCGGGGGACTTCTTATAGGTAGGAATAATCCCTATAGCTATTAATAGCTATAGATTTATTAATATTACTATAAAGGGAGCTAATTAGCTTGCCGAAGAAGCTATAGCTATATAATATAATATATTATAAGAAATTTATAAGTAATTTAGTCTCTTTTATAAGGCTAAGAAAGCATAGCCTATAGTAAGATATAAGCCCCGGGAATAATTACTTAAGAAAATTAGATTATAGCTTTTTATATTACCTTAAAGAGATATATAATTAATAAGTCCTCGAGTATTAATAGCTCGCCAAAGATATAGCAATAACTATAACATATATGATAAGCATGCGACGCATCCAAGTATGCGACGCACCTATACTATACACTAAATCTTAATATTCTTAAGCTTAATAAAAGCCGCAATAAAATAGCTATAGGCTTAAAAAAGTATTTTAATAAACTTAACTCTTAAATAAACTATAGATAATTTTTTAGAATTTCTAAAAAAAGTCTCTTAATAGAAAAAAAAGCTACTTATATAGTGCGAATAATTCTTTTTCTAAACTACCTTATAAGGGATTTTTTTAAAAAGTTTTAAAAAATTATAATAGGTTTTTTATAGCTTAGTTAGTCTAACTCTAAGTTATTAGCTAGTTAAACCTTAAGCTAAATTTCTTAGAATTTTTAAGGCTATTTTAAAATTTGGTATAAATCCCACTATAGGGTAAAATGCGTCGCATACTTGGATGCGTCGCATGCTTATTATGTATGTTAACTATAGAGCTATTAAAAAATAACTTAGTGCTTATTCCTCTATAGAGGAATAGGTATATTATATATATAAAGAGATAATTAATCTAAGGAGATATAAAATAATAATATTAATACCTTAGCTACTTAGGCCCTAATATTATTTTATAACTATTAAATGCTATATAAGGCACTTACTTAACCTTTGCTAAGTATATCTTAATATATAAATATAGCTTATATACCTAAGATAAGATAAAGAGATAAATATAAAAAGCACTAAGAGACTCTCTTATATTAGCCTTACTAAGTAATTAATTAGCTATTAACTTTTATAACTTTAAATAAGGCTATATAAGGTTTTCTTTTATAATAATAATTATATACTAGGTAATAAGTTATACTTAGGACTTTTACCTTATAGAGTAAATATCTAATATATTATTACTAATATTAAATAATTTCCTTATAATATTATTAACCTAATATAAGATTAAAGCAAAAAAAATTAAGATTAATAATAAGCTATTAAGGCACTTAGATATTACTTAATTATTAAGTACTCGCGGGATTATTATTAAGTCTTTAGCCTTAAATACTTAAGCCTAAAATAAAAATATAAAATATATAATAAGAGTTATTAAGATTAAAGCTTAATATATAAGAATTAAAGCTAACTTTCTAGAAGCCCTATAGCCTAAAATAATAACTTATATAATATACTTTTATAATTAAATACTTATTACCTCTAAGGGGTAAAAGTTATTATATAAGTTATTTTATTTATGCTTTTATCTTAGTAAGTACTCCCTTCTTACTTAGCCTAACCTCTTATACTTATAATCCTATAGATATAAGGTATATATTATAATAAGTAATATATAACTAAGCTATTAATAAAAAAAGAAGCTTATACTAAGGGCTTAGCTAGGGTTTCTTATTAGTTATATATTAAGTAACTTATATAAGATTTAGAATTTATTAAGAAATAAAGTATTTATAATATAAGATATTATCTTTAATAAGTATTAATACTTTAATAAAAGCTTATTAAAGCTTACTAAAGAAATTTAAGAAATAAACCTATATAATATATAATATATATAATAAGTAAGTATTATAAATAAGTAAGTATTAATATATATAATAAGCTTATATCCCAGACAAGTATATGTCCTAAAAATCCCTTAATCTCTCTCTCTTCTATTTAATTAATTAATTCTTAACTACTAAATATATCTAAATTCAATAGCGAGGGTAATATACTTCTTGCCCTTTAAGCGCTTTAAAATAACCTAAAATTACGCATCTAACGCGCTATATTAATCTATAATATTTGCCCTAAAAAGCTAGGTCGCCGCTAGAAAGGCATATAATCTCGACGCGATTAGATTCCTAAATCACATAAACTATCTAATCTAGAGGAATAGATTATTATTTAGTTTATTCTTAACCTAGATTCGCGAGGATTTCCCCCGCGATTATGTGGTATTAAAGAAATGGCTAACTGATTGCTCGCCGACCGCGACGCGCTACCCGTCGGTAAGCGCTAGGCTTCTAACTTCATTAAGCGGCACCTAGACCTTAAGATACGTTTTTTTTAGAAATATAACTACTAGAGAGCTAAGTGCAAAGATCTAGCTATTATCCGTGATTAGTTTACGCTTATAGCAAACACGATCGCGAAGTATAGCATCTAATTAGAAGATATCTATAACTTTAATAAGACTAGCTTTATGATAGGTATAATTCAAAGCGGAATAATCATCATAGGCATAGATAGGCGTAGAAAGCTAAAATTAGTATAGCCTAGAAACCGGGAATAGATTATAATTATCTAAGCAATCAATATAGAAGGCTAGGCGATCGCGCCGTTTATCATCGGTGCGGGCTAATATTACCTCGCTAACTAGTACCGAGAAAGCAACCTCCCGGGCGATTAGGCTATTGCGACGACCTAAAATAGCTAGATAGATAATAAGACTGGTCTAGAGTGGCTAAAGCACTTTAACCGGTATATAACTAATTAATTAATTAGTTCTTATTATCTCTTAATCCTTAATAACTATAAAAGTTATTATTTTATTAATTTTAAGAGATATTACTAGGATAATAATATTATTATACTCTATATACCGCCTTATTTATCTTATTTACTTTAGCCCCTTGATATTAAGTGCTTTAATATGCTTAAGAGCGCTTATAGTTAAGAAATAAAGCATCTAATTAGATACTCTATAACCTATATTTTAAAGACTAAGTTCTTTCTAGCCTTTTATGCCGCATTTTAGGCTATTATAATAGAAAAAAATATTAAGTTAGCCTTTAGAGGAGCTAGGCTTATTCCTCTTAACCCGGAAAGTATAGTCTCAAAGCTTAATATATAGCTATAGACTCTAATGCCTGCCGAGGAGGTAGCTAAACCCTTAACCCCTTAGGTCTTAAAGACCCCAAAGACTATGCTTAAGGCTTAATCTTAGTTAGAATACCTTAAGATATGAGTTAAAAGGCATAAAAGTAACTCCCTAGAGTTAATTCTAAAAGCTATATAGTCTTCTTCTAAGGGAACAAAGATAATTATATATAAGGTTGCCTTACTCGAGGCTAAGGTTAAAGATCTTAAATAGGTAAATAAGATACTAAGCTAGCACTAGAGGGCAAAAAGGACTAGACTATAGAAAAGAGGGGTAATAATAGTAGAGGAAAGAAGGCAAGTAATTAATTAAATAGATATTAATGCGTAGGTAGTGGCCAAATTATCGCGGAGTAGTAGTTAAGGGAGGTCAACGTAACCAGGGGTTTAGCATTATAGTATCTATAGTAAGCCTAGTTATAATATAAGAACCTATTAGGTAGTAATTAAGATATCTAGGGAAGAATATAATAAATAATTTTAATTAATTAAATAATTTATAGTATTTTTATAGTAATTTCTAATATAAAAAGTAAAGATTTTTAAGATATATACTTATCTAGGATATAAGCTTATTATATATATTATACTTAGATTTTAACTTATAAAATATATTTTAAAAAATTCTTAAAAAACTAATTTAGTTTTAAAATAGCTATAATTTAAATATTTAATTAATAATAATATATATATATAGCAAGCTAGATAGCAAGCAAACTAAATAAAAAATCTCTTAACTTATATTATCTTTATTTAATTAATTAATTCTTAACCACCTAGTATATTATAGTCTAATAAAGAGGCTAGAATCCTTCTTGCACTTTAAGCCTATTAAAATATATTAAAACTAAGTCTTAGAGGTGCTATAAAGCTCTACTAAGTTAAGCATTTAATACTATTTAACTAATATAATAACATCTAAGCCCGAGTTAATACTATTCCTAATTTACGCTAACTATCTAATCTAGAGGAATAAATCCTTATTTACTTTATTCTTAACCTAGATTCGCGAAGATTTCCCCCCTGGCTTTATAATATAAAAGAAATAACTAATTAATTACTTACTAACCGCGACGCGCTACTAGTTAGCGCGCATTAGGCTTTAAACTTTATTAGGCGATACCTAGACCTTAAAATGCGTTTTTTTTAAAAATATAACTACTAGAGAGCTAAGTATAAAGATCTAATTATTATCTATAATTAGTTTATACTTATAGTAAATATAATCGCAAAGTATAATATTTAATTAAATAATTTCTATAATATTAATAAGATTAGCTTTATAATAGGTATAATTTAGAGTAAAATAGTTATTATAGGCATAGATAGGCATAGAAAGCTAAAATTAGTATAGCCCGAAAACTAGGAATAGATTATAGTCATTTAGGCAATCAATGCAGATAGCCAAGCGATCACGCCGTTCATCATCAATGCCGGCCAATATCACCTCGCCAACTAGTACCGGGATAATAACCTCCCGGGCGATTAGGCTATTACAATGACCTAAAATGGCTAGACTAATAACGAGACCGGTCTTAAGTGGCTTAAGCACTTTGACCAGTGCATAGCCAAGCGATTAAATAGTCGCTATTATCTTTTAATTCTTAATAGCTATGAAAGTCACTACTTAATTAAATTTAAGAGATATTATAAAGAGAAAAAGATTATTAGGCTTTATATACTACCTTATTTATCTTATATACTTTAGCCCCTTAATATTAAGTGCTTTAACGTACTTAAGAATACTTATAGCTAAGAAATAAAGCATCTAATTAAATATTTTATAACTTATATTTTAAAGACTAAGTTCTTTCTAGCCTTCTATGTCGTATTTTAGGCTATTATAATAAAAAAGAATATTAAGTTAGCCTTTAGAGGAGCTAGGCTTATTTCTCTTAACCTAGAAAGTATAGTCTTAAAGCTTAATATATAGCTATAGACTCTAACGCCGCCTAAGGAGGTGGCTAAACTATTAACCCCTTAGGTCTTAAAGACCTTAAAGACTATGCTTAAGGCTTAATCTTAGTTAGATTACCTTAAGAGATAAATTATAAGGCATAAAAGTAGCTCCCTAGAGTTAATTTTAAAAGCTATATAGTCTTCTTTTAAGGGAATAAAGATAATTATATATAAGGTCACCTTACTTAAGGCTAGGGTTAAAGAACTTAAATAGGTAAATAAGATACTAAGCTAACGCTAAAGGGCAAAAAGGACTTAATTAGAGAAAAGAGGGGTAATAATAATAGAGGAAGGAAGATAAGTAATTAATTAGATAAATATAAATGCATAAGTAGTAATAAAATTATTAAGAAGTAGTAATTAAGGGAGGTTAGCGCGACCGGGGGTTTAGTATTATAGTATTTATAGTAAGCCTAGTTATAATATAAGAATATATTAGGTAATAATTAAGATATCTAGGGAAAAATATAATAAGTAATTTTAATTAATTAAATAGTTTATTATATTTTTATAATAATTTCTATCTTAAAGGTTAAAAAAAGTATCTAGTTCGCTTACTATCTAGCTTGCTATATATATATATTATAATTAGCTAATATATATATATAGCAAGCTAGATAGTAAGTAAATTAAATAAAAAATCCCTTAACTTATATTATCTTTATTTAATTAATTAATTCTTAACTACCTAGTATATTATAGTTTAATAAAGAGGCTAAAATCCTTTTTATACTTTAAGCCTATTAAAATATATTAAAACTAAGTCTTAGAGGTGCTATAAAGCTCTATTAAGTTAAGTATTTAATATTATTTAACTAATATAATAGTATCTAAGCCTGAGTTAATATTATTTTTAATTTACGCCGACTATTTAATCTAAAGGAATAGATTTTTATTTACTTTATTCTTAACCTAGATTCGCGAGGATTTCCCCCCTGGCTTTATGGTATAAAGGAAATAGCTAATTAATTACTTATTAACCGCGACGCGCTACTAATTAGCGCGTATTAAGCTTTAAACTTTATTAGGTAATACTTAGACCTTAAGATATGTTTTTTTTAGAAGTATAACTACTAGAGAGCTAAGTGCAAAGATCTAGCTATTATCTATAATTAGTTTATATTTATAATAAATATAATTATAAAGTATAATATTTAATTAAATAATTTTTATAATATTAATAAGACTAGCTTTATAATAAGTATAATTTAAAGTAAAATAGTTATTATAGGTATAAATAGGTATAAAAAGCTAAAATTAATATAGCCTAAAAACTAGGAATGGATTATAATTATTTAGGCGATTAATATAAATAGCTAAGCGATTATGCTATTTATTATTAGTACTAGCTAATATTACCTCGCTAACTAGTACTAAGATAATAACCTCCTAGGCGATTAAGCTATTATAATAACTTAAAATAGCTAGACTAATAATAAGACTAGTCTTAAGTAGCTTAAGCACTTTAACTAGTATATAGCTAAGTAATTAAATAATTACTATTATCTTTTAATTCTTAATAATTATAAAAGTTATTACTTAATTAAATTTAAGAGATATTATAAAAAAAAAAATTATTAAGCTTTATATATTACCTTATTTATCTTATATATTTTAGCCCCTTAATATTAAGTACTTTAATATACTTAAAAATACTTATAACTAAGAAATAAAGTATTTAATTAAATATTTTATAACTTATATTTTAAAAACTAAGTTTTTTTTAGCCTTCTATGCCGCATTTTAGGCTATTATAATAAAAAAGAATATTAAATTAGCCTTTAGAGGAGCTAGGCTTATTCCTTTTAACCTAGAAAGTATAATCTTAAAGCTTAATATATAGCTATAGACTCTAACGCCGCCTAAGGAGGTAACTAAACTATTAACCCCTTAGGTCTTAAAGACCCTAAAGACTATGCTTAAGGCTTAATCTTAGTTAGATTACCTCGAGAGATAAGTTATAAGGCATAAAAGTAGCTCCCTAGAGTTAATTTTAAAAGCTATATAGTCTTCTTCTAAGGGAATAAAGATAGTTATATATAAGGTTGCCTTACTTAAGGCTAGGGTTAAAAAACTTAAATAGGTAAATAAGATATTAAGCTAGCGCTAAAGGGCAAAAAGGACTTAATTATAAAAAAGAGAGGTAATAATAGTAAAGGAAAAAAGATAAGTAATTAATTAGATAGATATAGATATATAGGTAGTAGTAGAATTATTAAGAAGTAATAATTAAGGGAGGTTAACGCGACCGGGGGTTTAATATTATAATATTTATAGTAAGCCTAGTTATAATATAAGAATATATTAGGTAGTAATTAAGATATCTAGGGAAGAGTATAATAAGTAATTTTAATTAATTAAATAATTTATTATATTTTTATAATAATTTTTATCTTAAAGGTTAAAAAAAATATCTAGTTTGCTTGCTATCTAGCTCGCTATATATATATATTATTATAAGAAATAAATTTTTTTTTATATTATAATAAGTTAAAGAAATAAAATTATTTTTAAATAAATTTAAATAAATAAAGAGGATATTATTATTTAGCTTATAAGAGGATAATTATATATAGGCTTATATAATTACTAAGTAAATAAGCAAGACCTTAATAGCTTTTAATAACTTAATCTACTAGGCCTAACTAGTATAGTCTTTATAAGTCTAATTTAATATACTAAGAAATAAAAAGAAAAATATAATAACCTAAGAGTATTTTCTATAAGCCTCTTAGATATTAAAAAAGCCCTTATATTAAAAAAGAGATTAAATCTAAGAGAAAAGTTTCTTAAGTATTATTATAAGTTCTTAAGAGTATTTAATTAAAAGCTTATTAATTAATTATTATTATATTAACTTAATATTAATTATAAGATCTTATTAAAATAAGGGCCTAATAAAAAAGAGAAAGAGCCCCCTTAAGGCCCCTTATATAAAATATCTCGCGAGGAATTAATTATTCTTAAAAGAACCCTAATAGAGTTATTTAATAAAAGATTTATATATATTAATAACTCCCTTGCCTTAGCCCTTATCCTCTTTATATAAAAGCTAAGGGGCGGCTTATAGTTTTATATAAACTACTAAGGTCTTAATATAATTATTAAGAAAGACTAATACTTATTATTACTTATTAAAGAGACTTTAAGGTCTTTATTTAAGGTAAAGTAATTAACTAAGCTAGATATAATTACTACCTTTTATAAGGTATAAATATAAAAGGGAGATAAATAAAAAATAATATTTTATACTTAATATAGCTTTTATAAATAGCTAGTTATATTATTTAGCCTTATAAGCGCCTTAGTAACCTTTTAATAATATATTAATTATATATTATAAGATTACTTAGATAAGTTTTACTTAGCTTATATTAATAATATTTTTATTTACTTAGATAGGTCCTTAGCTAATTATAAAAAGAAAGTAAAGCTAGTTCTTTAGAGGTTATAAGAAGTAGGCTTATAAATTAATATTAATAAATATAAATTTAAGACTATAAGTATTAAATACCTTAGATTTATTATTAAAGCTAGGCAAGGAATTTAAGTTAACTTAAAAAAAGTAAAAGTAATTTAATTATAAAAGTAGCTTTATTTAATTAAAAAAATTAAAAGATTTTTAAGCTTTATAAATTATTATTAATAATTTATCCTAAGGTTTTTTTTTATTATAACATACTTAATAAGCATATAGATTAGATAAGTATATAGATTAAAAATCCCTTATCTTATAATATTTCTATTTAATTAATTAATTCTTAACTACCTAATATGCCATAGTTAAATAAAGAGGCTAATATCCTTCTTACGCTCTAGGCCTATTAAAATAACCTAAAATTAAGTCTCTAATGCGCCGCAAAGGTCTATAAAATCTCTTATATTACTCTCTATCGCTAATAATATAACATATCTATGCGTTATAATTAGATCCCTAAATTACGCAAATTATCTAATCTAGAGGAATAGATTATTATCTAATTTATTCTTAACTTAGATTTATAAGGATTTCCCCCGCGACTATATAGTATTAAAGAAATAGCTAATTAATTACTCGCTGACTATAATGCACTACCTATTAGTAAGCGCTAAGCTAGAAACTTTATTAAGTAATACCTAGAGCTTAAAATATATTTTTTTTATAAATATAATTATTAAAGGGCTAAATGCGAAGATTTAATTATTATTCGCAATTAGTTTAGGCTTATTAAGAATATAATCGCGAAATATAATATCTAATTAAAAGATATCTATAACTTTAATAAGACTAGCTTTATAATAGGCCTAATTTAGAGCGAGATAGTTATCATAGGCGCAGAAAGGCGTAGAAGACTGAAATTAGTATAGCCTAGAGACCGGGAATGGGTTATAGTTATTTAGGCGATCAATGCGGAAGGCCGGGCTATCTAGCCGTTCATTATGGTTATAGGCTAATATTACCTCGCTAATTAGTACTAAGAAAGCAACCTCCCGGGCGATTAGGCTATTGCGACGTCTCAAAATAGCTAGACCGATAATGAGATAGGTCTTAAGTGGCTAAAGCACTTTAATCAGCATATAACTAACTAATTAACTAGTCCCTATTATCTTCTAATCCTTAATAGCCATAAAAGTCACTACTTAGCCGACTTTAAGATATATTATAAGGAGAATAATATTATTATGCTCTATATACCGCCTTATTTATCTTATCTACTCTAGCCCCTTAATATTAGTTACTTTAGGCTACTTAAGAAGGCTTATAGTTAAGAAATAAAGCATCTAATTAGATACTTTATAACCTATATTTTAAAGACTAAATTCTTCCTAGCCTTTTACGCCGCATTTTAAGCTATTATAATAAAGAAAAATATTAAGGTAGTCTTTAAAGGGGCTAGGCTTATTTCTTTTAACCTAGAAAGTATAGTCTCGAAGCTTAATATATAGCTATAGACTTTAATGCCTGCCGAGGAGGAGGCTAGCCCCTCTAACCCTTAGGTCTTAAAGACCTTAAAGACTATCCTTAAGGCCTAATCTTAGTCTAAATACCTTAAAAGAAAAATCAAAAGGCATAAAAATAGCTCTCTTAAATTAATTCTAGAAGTATTAAAGTCTCTTTTTAAGGGAATAAAAGCAATTATATATAAGATAGCATTAATAAGGGCTAAGATCTAAGACCTTTAATAGGTAAATAAGGCATTAAGCTAGCGGCAGAGGGCAAAAAGGACCCGCCTATAAAAAAAAGGGAAGATAACTCTAAATAAAGGAAGGTAAGTAATTAATTAGATAGATATTAATATATAGGTAATAGCTAAATCGTCGAGAAGTAGTAATTAAGGAAGGTCAGCGCGACTAAGGGTTTAGCGCTATAGTATATATAGTAAGCCTAGTTATAATATAAGAATATATTAAGTAATAATTAAGATATCTAAGGAAGAATATAATAAGTAGTTTTAATTAATTAAATAATTTATTATATTTTTATTATAATTTATATCTTAGAGGTTAAGATTTTTAATTTATATACTTATTTAATTTATATACTTATTAAGTATATTATTACCTCTTATAGCCTTAATAAAAAAAAAGCTAATATATATAATAAGTAAGCGCTATAGATAAGTAAGCACTGCACTTTTCTCTCTTATACCTAACTTTTTATTTAATTAATTAATTATTAATTATTAAATATATTAGACCTAAATACTAAGGCTAAAACGCTTCTTACCCTTTAAGCCCTTTAAAATAACTTAAAACTAAGCATCTAAAGCGCTATAGGGATATATAAGATTAATAAGCGGCAACTATATCGCCGCTAGTAGGGCATTTAATCCCGACGCGATATTATCTTAAATTTATACTAATTATCTAATCTAAAGGAATAAATCATAGTTTAATTTATTCTTAACCTAGATATATAAGGTTTTCCCCTATGATTATATATTATTAAAGTAATAGCTAATTAACTGCTTACTAACCGCGATGCATTACCTATTAATAAGCGCTAAGCTTCTAACTTTATTAGGCAATAAAAAAAGCTAAAGATGCGTTTTTTTTATAAATATAACTACTAGAGGGCTAAATACAAAGATCTAGAGGAAATCCAAAAGTGGTTTTAACTCGTAGCGAATATAATCGCGAAGTATAGCATCTAATTAGATAATATCTAGAACTTTAATGAGATTAGCTTCCTTATAGGTATAATTATAAGCGGAATGGTTATTACTAGCGCAGAAAGGCATAGTTAACTAAAATCAATATAGCCTAGAAGCCGGGAATGGATTATAGTGATTTAGGCGATTAATGCGGAGGGCCAAGCGATTCAGCCGTTTATCATAGGTGCGGGCCAATATTACCTCGCTAACTAGTATAGAAAAAGCAACCTCCCGGGCGATTAAACTATTATAACCTCCCAAAATAGCTAGACTGATAATAAGACTGGTCTCGAGTGGCTAAAGCACTTTGACTAGTATATAATCAAGCGATTAAATAGTCGCTATTATCTTCTAGTCCTTAATGGCTATGAAAGTCACTACTCCGTCGACTTCGAGAGATATTATAAGGAGAATAAAATTATTATACTTTATATACCGCCTTATTCGTCTTATCTACTTTAGCCTCTTAATATTAGGTACTTTAGCCTGCTTAAAAAGGCTTATAGTTAAGAAATAAAGCATTTAATTAGATACTTTATTACTTATATTTCTAAGATTAAATTCTTCCTAGCCTTCTATGCCGCTTATTAAGCTACTATAATAAAATAAAATATTAGGTCTACTTTTAGAGGGGCTAGACTTATCCCTCTTGACCTAGAAAGTATAGTCTTAAAGCTTAATATATAGCTATAGACTCTAACGCTGGTTAAGGAGGAGGCCAGGCCTTTAACCCCTTAGGCTTTAAAGACCCTAAGGATAGTACTTAAGGCTAAATCTTAGTCTAAATACCTTAAAAGATAAATTAAAAGATATTAAAGTAGCTCTTTAGAGTTAATTCTTAAGGCATTAAAGTATCTTTCTAAGGGAATAAAGGTAATTATATATAAGATAATATTATTAAGGGCTAAGATATAGGATTTTTAATAGGCAAATAAGATATTAAGCTAGCGCTAAAGGGCAAAAAAAACCTAGCTATAAAAGAGAGGGGTAATAATAATAAAGGAAGAAAGATAAGTAATTAATTAGATAGATATTAATGCGTAGGTAGTAGCTAAATTATCGAGAAGTGGTAGTTAAGGAAGGTCGGCGTAACTAGGAGTTTAGTACTATAGAGTATATAGTAAGCCTGGTTATAATACTAAAATATATTAAGTAGTAATTAAGACCTCTAGGGAAAAATATAGTAAGTAGTTTTAATTAATTAATTAATTTATTATGTTTTTATTATAATCTTATTAAAAAGGGTTAAGAAAAGTATAGCGCTTACTTATTTATAGCGCTTACTTATTATATATATTATATTTATTTAATTAAATAATTATTAAATAGTTTTTAAGGAGCTTAAAGCGCTTTTTATTAATATACTTATATTAACCTAATAAGACCCTAATTAAGAAATAATCCTTAAGACTAACTCTTTTAAATATATTACTAAGGGTGCCCTTTTATAAATAAGAAAAAATAAAATCCTTTAATTAATAGCTTTTTTTTTTTAAAAAAAAAAACCTACTTATTAAATATAATTATTTAATTTATAATAAAAAATTACTTATAATTATTTATTATTTAAAATACTAAGATATAAAATTAAAAAATATAGCTTTTTTCTTAATCCTTATAGACTACCTTAATTTTTAATACTTTATAAAGAAGTAATAACTTAGTAAAAAATAAGTCTATTAGGTAAAGATATTATTATAGTTTAACTTTATAATTTAATTCTAACCTAGTAAAGAGGCTATTATCCTAGATGCCTTCTTATAATAAAAGTAAGATATATTAGAGGATTATAAGGATAACTAAATTAGAGGCTAGTATTTATAGCTCTTATAGCTAAGTAAAAAGAAAGATAAGAAGTATTTAATTATAAGAGGAAAAGTAAGTTATATTTTAAAGGGTAATATAGATTAACTTAGAGATTAAGAAATAAACTAAGATAAATAAATTAAAAACCCTTTTACTAATAATTAATTATAATAACTATAAGACTAAGGATTATAATATTATAATTAATACTAGCTAATTTATAAGGCTATATAATAAGGTAAAAGGTAGCTACCTTTATAATAGGGACTCTTTATTATGCTATTTAAATACTTAATTAATAAGGGAGAATAGCTCTATTAATATAAATAAATATAGGTCCCGAGCTATAAGCCGCTTTATATAAGGATTATCTAAGATATATATAATTTAGCGCTTATTAGTTACCTAAAATAAGATATATTAAAGTCCCTTATTAGTAAATAGTTTTATTAGCTAGGACTTAACTTAGATATATAATAATTTATATAGAATTATAATACTTATAGCTAAAGTATTATCTAGAGAGAGAAATGCTATAGCCTCTTAAAGCCGCTTTTAATCCTAGACTAGATTTAATTAGAGATATTTATTAACTTTATTATAGACCTCTTACTTATTTAATTAAATAATTCTATAAACCTTATAATTATTATAAATTATCTCTTAAAGAATATTATCCTTAAACTTATAAAAGAGATTATAATTAATATTATTACTAAGACCTTATTATAATACTTTATTTAATATTATAGTATCCCTAGGGGAATTATAATAGATAGAGGGACTTAATTTATAAGCTAAATATAAAAGAGGCTATATAAGCTACTTTGCATTTAATAAAGGCTATTAATAGCCTAGTACCCTGAGACTAATAGAGCTATAGAGAGGGCTAATTAGGAGGTTAAGAGATATATTTATATCTTTGCTACCTATGCATAGGATAACTAGGACAAACTCCTACCTGCAGCAGTAGTAGCTATTAATAACTATCTAGTAATATCTATAGGACTAAGTCTATTCTTTCTTATATATAGCTATAACCTAAAACCTATTAAGATTAATAAACAGCTCTAACTAAATAAAAAGTTACTAATAGCTCGGGCTAAGTTTATTATTTAAAGATTAAAAAAAGCTATTAAATAGGCATAGGCCGCGATAGCCTTAGCATAAGAGCAATAAAAGAAGAATATAAATACCTAATAGTAACTATCTAATTAATTTAAACTAAGAGATAGGATATAGCTATAACTTTATTATATATATTTAAATTAACCCTCTAGGAAGTTTAATTAGCTCTTAGCTAAATATATTATCCTTAAGACTATTAAATTATATACTTACCGCCTTAATACCCCCCTAGGGATTTATAATATATTCTATATTTCCCTCTTATAGCTAGCTATAAATAACCTATTGCCTTCCTAGCGGTTTAATAACTATTAGCCGCATACTATGCTAATAAATAATAGCAAGGAATATAAAGTTAAGGAGATTTTATAAGTTAAGAAAGTATATAAGTAATAAAAAGCCCTAGTAAAATAAATAGGCTATATAAAGCTAATATAGGAACCACTTAATTAGATAGTTAATATAATAGCCTTAGCACGCTATGAGGCTCAGCATAGTAGGATAAGATCTAAACCTCCCCCTAGAAGAGGAGAGGAGGGGGGTATTATAACGGGCTAAGCCCGTGGGGGTCTTGGCTTGTACTCTCGACTAAGACCTATATAAGCTTAATAGCTAAAAGGGGCTCTTTTTACTTCTCCTTTTTTACTTTCTTTTCCTTTCTCCCTTAGCTTTAAGATACTTATTAAAGTTATTTAGCTAGTTATTAATATACTTAGCTGGACCGTTATACTTAGAAATATAAGTAATAGAGCATCTAATTAGATACTTTATTTCTTAACTATAAGCCTTTTTAAGCAGGCTAAAGTACTTAATATTAAGAGGCTAAAGTAAATAAGATAAGTAAGGCAGCATATAAAGCATAATAATTTTATTCTCCTTGTAATGTTATAGTCCTCTTAGGGGAGTAAGAGGCCTAAGTATTACTGAAAGCGGTGAGATAAGAGCTGTTTCTAGCAGCTAGAAGGTCAAAACAAACATAAGTCGCAATGCAAAGAAGGCATATAAGAGGTAATCTAAAACTAAGTTGATTCTATCTAAAAGCTGCTGGATCTGGCTATTATAGAGCTAGATTCGTTACGTGGGGGACCTATGTGACTGGGGCATGTAATATGTAATATCTCTTAAAGTTAATAAAGTAATAACTTTTATAGCTATTAAGGACTAAAAGATAATAATAACTATTTAATTACTTAATTATATACTAGTTAAAGTGCTTTAGCTACTTAAGACTAGTCTTATTATTAGTCTAGCTATTTTAAGAGGTTATAATAATTTAATCGCCCGGGAGGTTACTTTCTCTATACTAGTTAGCGAGGTAATATTAGCCTGCACCTATGATGAATAGCTAAATCGCTTAGCCCTCCGCATTAATCGCCTAAATCACTATAATCTATTCCTAGCTTCTAGGCTATATTAATTTTAGTTAATTACGCCTTTCTGCGCTAATAATAACTATTCCGCTTATAATTATACCTATAAGGAAGCTAATCTCATTAAAGTTTTAGATATTATCTAATTAAATATTATACTTCGTGATTATATTTACTATAAGCTAAAACCACTTTTAGATTTTCTTTAGATCTTTATAATTAGCCCTCTAGTAGTTATATTTATAAAAAAAACATATCTTTAGCTTTTCTTATCGCCTAATAAAGTTAGAAGCCTAGCGCTTACCGATAAGTAGCGCGTCGCGGTTAGCAAGTAGTTAATTAGCTATTACTTTAATAATACATAGTTATAGGGGAAAACCTCGCGTATCTAGGTCAAGAATAAATTAAACTATGATTTATTCCTCTAGATTAGATAGTCGGCGTGAATTTGGGATAGTATCGCGTTAGGATTAAATGCCCTGCTGGCGGCGACGTAGCCACCGCTTATTAATCTTATATATCCCTGCAGCGCTTTAGATGCTTAGTTTTAGGTTATTTTAAAGGGCTTAAAGGGTAAGAAGCATTCTAGCCTTAGTATTTAGGTCTGATATATTTAGTGGTTAATAATTAATTAATTAAATAAAAAGTTAGGTATAGGAGGGAAAAGTGCGGCGCTCGCTTGTCTACGGCGCTCGCTTATCATGTACGTTATCTCCTTTTTAGAGCTTTAGCTATCTTTAAACCCTCTTTTCTAGAAACTGTCAGCTGGTCGAGAAAAAAACTGTCGGTCTGCTAACGTAAAAAAAATCTCCCATATAAAAACACTGTCGGTAGCTTAACCGACGGTTTTCATAGATGATAGGTGAAACAAGTAAAGGCATTTGTAAAAACCTTTGGCGAGAGGGGAGCGTGGAAAAGTACTACAATAGCGGGCTACGACCAGCTACGGTCATTCTGGTTTTTCGCGGTGCCTCGATCTCATATTTTCGAGCAGATGAAATATAAAAGATAGAGTTTTAATGGCAAGATCTCGGTTGTAGAATTGGGGACAGTCGCCTTCAAGACAGCTGGGGTTCATGTAGCTGCGCTTATATCGAGCGTTATAATTTCCCCCAGCCTTTAATTATTGGTCTGGCAGGGTGAAAGTATGACGGAGTCCAAAATTTGCTACTTCTGATGTACTACTAGACCTTGACATTCAGTGCTTCGTTCTTTAAGTATGCGTATACCTGATCAGTCGCACCGTTTGTAGTGGCAACCTGCGTCGCCTCTGTCGCAGCCGCGATGTGGGGAGTCCCAACAAAGCCTGGGCAAGCCCAAAGACGCCCATAACGGTCCTTTGGCGGTGGCTCTTCCTCGTGGCAGTCAAAGCCCGCGCCCGCGATGACACGCTCCTCCAACGCCCTCGTAAGATCGCCCTCGTCCACGATACCCCCTCTTGCTGTGTTGAGCAGGATAGCTGAGGCTTTCATCAACTTCATACGGTCATAAGAGATGAGGCCCTTAGTGGATGGTGTCAGAGGCACGTGGACGGAGACGATGTCAGACTCCTTCAGCAACTCCTCGAGTCCATGAACACGTCTGTGTGCTATCTTAGCCCAACTAGGGCCAGAATCCTCAGGGAAGTGTGGATCATAGGTGATGATAGGGGTCCGCAGACCACCTTGAAATATGCGGGCCGTCTCTCGTCCAATGTTCCCCATGCCAATAATCCCAAGTGTCTTGCCCATGATGAGCTGACCGGTTATGGTCTCCTTGCGCACCGTCTCACCATACACCTTCTGTCGAATGATGATGTTGGGGACGTCTCGCGAGACGCTCAGTGCGAGGCATAGCGCCATCTCAGCCACGGCTGTAGCATTGACCCCGGGAGTATTGAAGACCTTGACACCATGGGCTTTACATGCCTTCATGTCAATGAGGTCGAGGCCGACGCCCTGCTTTCCAATGACGCGGAGCTGCGGGGCAGCCTGTAGATCCTCTGCTGTAATGGTGTAGTTCTTAACAAGGATAGCGGCGGCGTGTTTGCGCCAGTTTGCGGCTTCAGGGGACGTATGCAGAACGCAGTCGAACAAGGATTGAGCATGCTTGACGGCTTTCGGGTGAAATTCGCTGAGGATGTAGAGCCTGGGAAGACTTAGGATGCCGTTTGTAGCTAGACCCATCTTACGATCCGTTGTCGGCTTCCTTTTGACTTTGTTCTTTTTGGTGGAGAGGTGTTGAGGTGAGGTTGATCCGTTTATGCTTCTGCGTTTATGGCTTTTAGGTTTTTTTGGGTGGACTTTTTCTTTTGCTTTCTCCTCTTCCCCAACCTCATTCACCCATTCTTGGGGCACAAATCTTTGCCACAAATACAGAATTAGATGGGTAAGAGGACAGTCCGGCTAACTACGGCGAATTGTGAGCCACCGAAGCCGATGCATCGGAAACAGTCAAGTAGCCGGAGAGCAGTCCCGGAAACCTCAAATGCTCCGGATCGTGAAGTACCGAAATAGCCGCCCCACTGACATATTGGCACACCAATCAGGACTTGGTGTTTGATCCGATCAAAGCTGGGCGGAATCAGCCTTCGGGTCACTACACTGGGTTATGATTGAGAATAGAAGGCCGGTTGTAGTTTGGAAGAGCCTTGGGAAATAAAAAGGCAACCGATACCAGGTCGTGAGCAGCAATTCACTCATATTACACAGCAAGAACAGGCTTCGCCCACGTTGAATAAACAACCATGGCTCCATCTACAGTCGATCTAGTCACCTCCCAGTCGAACATATCGAATGCCTCCAAGCTCACTGGCGACGAGCGCGCCGCTGCCCTGAAGAAGAATGGCCAGGACCGCCCCTTGAACGAATTCACTTACGGCGGCCATCCCTTGTCTGGGCCACAGACAAGACCCGTCAAACAGATTAGAATCCCCCAATTTGCGTCCCTGGAAGATGAGCGTGAATGGCGCAAGCTCCATCACGCCGCTGCTCTGAGATGGCTGGGCCTCAACGGATACAATAACGAGGGCGCGGGTGGCCACCTCACGGTCCGTGATCCCATTCTTCGTGATCACTTCTGGATCAACCCTCATGGCGTCTCATTCTCGTACATGAAGCCGGATGATCTTTGCCTCATCAATGAAAATGGAGAGGTTGTAGAGCCTGGCAACATGCATGCCGTCAACCCGGCCGGCTTCGCAATTCATGTTGCCGTCCACAAGGCCCGTCCGGATGTTGTTGCCGCCTGCCACTGCCATTCAATTCCAACCAAGGCCTTCTCCGCCCTTGGGTGCAAGCTGGAACCAATTAATCAGGATGCATGTCGCTTCTACAAGGACCATTCCATCTATGAAGGATTCGGCGGCATTGCCTTTGCACAAGAGGAGGGAGAACGAATTGCCAAATCCATTGGCAACAATAAAGCAGTTATTCTTGCAAACCATGGCATCTTGACTGTAGCCAAAACGGTTGATGCTGCGACATTCCTATTTGGCGCAATGGATAGGTGCATCCAGGCTCAGCTGTTGGCTGATGCCGCGGCGGCTGGTCGAGGAACGCCCACCATCAAAGTCGGACACGAGGAGGCTCAGTTCACGCGTCGTCTCTATACAGATGAAATGGAATATATCATGTTCCAGTCTTGGTACGTTTGGATGGGATTACTTACCGCCATGGATGGCAACTGACTTTGTTACTGCAGCTTCGAAGACGTTGTTCGAGCCTCAAATGGGGAGCTTCCCATGTCGACAGACAAAGAACTCCCCAGAACAGGGTAGCTGTAATAGATTCATATGGGATTTTCAATGGATACAGCGCAGGACTGTTGGTATTTCTTAGCTTAGGTCAGCTTTATTTCTCTATAGCACCATGATTGCGTAGGGGGGAAAACATCTGTCAACAACTTTGCCTACATGTCATCACGTTTCCAATTGTGCAATTGCCAACTTCTTGTAAGAACACACCATAAATAACATATGTATTCCTGGATTCAAACCTCAGGCCGATCACGTGCTCGACGGATCATCAGAGACTTCAGTTAAATAGCCGACTTGACAAGTCGCCGTGGAGTCAAGTCGCCGTGGATTTCACCCCGCATTTGGTGCTTTCAGCTCGCCGACTCTACTCTGATGCCATTAAATCAACATGCATGACCGACAAGACCACGTCCCTACCTTGGTCCTTGCCCATTACCACTGAGATTGTGAGCCCCAAACGTCTTACTACAATCCCCATCTGTGCCTGCCAGAGTGTGGCCAACAACTCCTTCAAAATCCATGCTCTAGGCGATCACGGCATCATGAGTCCTCCCACTCCAAAATCTCTTGGGGCACGACAACGCGTTCGACGGGCCTGCGATCTGTGTAAAAGGTAACCACATTTGGACGCCATTGTGCACCCATTTTCTTGATGTGAAGCGCACTGAGAGATGACATATCTGTCTAGAAAGAAGATACGCTGCACGGGGGATCTGCCATGTGAGCTATGCGTACGAGACGGCCTAGACTGTACGTACATGGCACCGTACCGCCGAGGACGGCGGCGGCGAAATGCAGCTTTAAACACTCATACCTCGGCCTCTCTGATGACACATTCTGTATCGTCTGCCAGCGATTGGCTATCAGAGCCTCCAGCCGACGACCAGGACGCTGTCGTCCCGCAACCCCCTCCTGTTGAAACCAACAGCCAAGATCTGGATTCCAGCGCTTATCTAGCCCAGAGGGTAACGTCTCGAACCTCGCCAGCGCCCGGAGAGCGTGACAGACAGGGACATTTCATAGGTACTTCATCAGGCCTCGGCTTCTTATTCCGATTACACCGCCGTCTGAACCAGAACACGGGAGGAGCAGCGTCCCAAACATCTATCTTCACTCTTGGCGATCCAGCACTCCCAGCGTTTGATGAGATGAGTTTTGCAGTACCAACTCGCCACGACGCCGATGAGTTGACACGAACTTACTTTGAGCTTGCTTCCCCAACGTACCGGTTTCTGCATCGACCTACAGTAGAATCCTGGATCAAGCAGCTATATGACAACGGCAGCATCACTGGCCCACACAGCAACAGCAAGTATGCCGTTGTCTTGAGTATGTTTGCGCAAGCTTCGAGATACAGGGGTGATTCGGTGTCAGCAAGCTCACTGGAGGGGTAAAATATGCCCAGAACATCCCTGAAAGGTGGCACAACGGGATTCGTTGACTGACTTGACTATGCCAGGCTCCAGTACTTTCAGGCCGCCGAACAGCAGTTGAATTGCCAGACAGAATCTGCATCATTGACAAGTGTTCAAGCGCTTTTGGGATGCTGTTTCTTTGTCCTAACGTGTTCACGACTGAACCATTGTTGGAGCCTTTTCGGGACGACTTCGAGACTCATCCTGGCACTTGGCCTACATCGCAGAAAGACCCAAGGGGCGCAGCTGTTCCCGGTCGATCACATCGAGACAGAGTCTCGGAAACGACTTTTCTGGTGTGCATACAACCTAGACAAACACCTAAGCGCTATATTCGGTCGACCTTGCGCACTCCAGGATGACGATACAGACCAGGAACTGCCTGCTCTTGTGGACGATAGCGAATTGACCGTGAGCACCATGAGTGCTACGACGGGAAATAGTATGAACGTAATGTTGTGCCCCCTTCACAGTCAAAAACTTGGTCGGATCCTGAATAAGATCCTGAGGCGTCTTTATGGGATTCGAAACCTCGATCGGCCGATGAGGGGTCTGGCGATGGCAGAACTTGGCTCAGACGTGGATCAATGGAGGAACGATCTGCCTGCGTTTCTTAATCCGAATAAAGTGGACTCGCGTCTGCTCAGGCCTCTCTTCCAGCGGCAGAGCAACCTTTTAACCTTGGGAGCCAGCCATGCTGAGATTCTCATCTACCGCCCCTGCCTGCTGGACGACTACAAAGAATATGATGTATTCCAAGACAACCAAGAGACTATCTCTAATGTTCAGCGGTGCTTGAACGCCGCCCTAAGCATTGTCTCTGTTATTACCATCATGGCTGATGCTGATCAGTTATTTGCGGCATCATGGTTTACACACTACCAAGCCTTCTGTGCTGCTACTGTGCTGTACACGTTCACACTCAGGAACAGTTTTCAGGATCCGTCTGTGTGGTCCAAGTACTTCCAGGCCGCCGAGAAATGCCAGGGGACGATCGCAGCGATCAAGTCAGAGGACTCTTTTGCACGACGCTTTTTGCTCATCATGGAAGAATACCGTTCAGAAGTAGTTCAAAAGGTTCAGCGGGACTCGGATGGTCTGGCGCTCTCGTCAGAACTCCTGTCAATTGATGACAACGCAGTCGAAAACAATGGTCTAATGGAAGGTGGGAGAGCCATGGATAATGTCGCTTTCCTCATGGATCTTCCTAATTGGAAACAATTGGATTCCCTGGTAAGTTTCACCTTCTACAGCATTATCCACAGCTCGAAAGATTCAAGGCTGACGTTATGCTGCAGGCTCTAGATATAAGTGACCTTGTCCCTGGCATGGAAATGGCCATGGAACCAGTACAGTGAAGAGGAGAATCAGTGGCAAAGCCGGATCGCTCGTTCGACGGGCCCTTCAGTAGAAACAACTTATTGCTGGGAGTTCACGAGTCCCACGTGGTAACCATGACTATCATCGAAATTGAAAGCATCTAATCTATCAAGTTGTTATGCGATCATATGGAATAGCTTCACCACCGAACCTTCCTCCAACTCCTCAACCAGGGCCTTAATTTTCTGGGCCTTCTCTTTTCCTAAAACCGGAACGACGAGGCTAAAATACTTGGCCTCCGCCTGCTCTCTGTTGAAAGGGTGCTCTGGCTCGCCCAATGGGAAAGGTATGTCGACATCATGGCTCTCCCCGTCTGCGTACTCAATGTGCAGCTTACTACCCATTGCCTTCACCGTGTCGTCAATGATGCATTCTATGTTGTCTGACAAGATCCGAATGGACTCATCCTTGAGCCGTTTCGCAAACTCAACCCCGGTTTCAGGCCCATAGAGCCAAGCATGGGCCAGTTGAAAATATGCGGAGAACTGGGCATCGACGATATTGTCGGGATGCAGCTTGTTAGGAATTCGTGACCCCACCACAATATGATTGGGGGAGCTCAGAGAAATGATCATCTTCTTGACCTCGCGACCCTTGTTCTGGAGGCCAATGCTTCCTCCCACCTCGATCAGGCCGTGCGTCATTCGGCAAGCTGGATACGGCTTCAGGGCCGTCTCCAAAAAGTCCCAGCGCACTCCAAGGTCAGCCGTGAGGGACGGCAAATCGTGGCCAGTTCGCGGAGTGTAGCTGTGCAGGAATCCATACTTGCCCTCGATGCTTCTAGCCGCCCCCACGACGCCAGCTTCAGCAAGAGATACACAGACAAAAGCGTCGTGAACGGCGAATCCCGGATGAATCCGCTTGTTCCAGCTTCCATTCTCCAAATACTGCATTGACCCAGCGGCCTTTGACAGGGCCAGCCCAAAAGCAGTTTCGATAGTTGAGGCACTGAGTCGCTTCAGAACCGATATGGCAGCAACCGCACCGAATATGCCCGCGGTGGCCGTGTTGTGGAAGCCTCTCTCGTAGGCATCGTTCCGAAGTTTTCCTCCCAAGCGGCAAATGATCTCATAACCCACAGCGGCAGCCAGAAGAAACTGCTTGCTAGTAGCGCCCTCGCTACCAAGAAGTTCTGCCTGAGTGAGGGCTGCAGGCCAAGCACAGGTTCCAGCATGCAAGGTACCAAGTGCGTAGGTGTCGTCAAAGTCCATGGTGTGGCCAAAGGTGGCATTCAGCAATCCTGCGTACTGAGGCAGGAAGTTACTGCCTTTGAGTGGAACTGTGCTAGATCCATTCCGGGCACCCAGGGCAACGATGCCCTGGACGATCTGTTCCGTGGACTCCCACTCATGGGATGCAGCAATCGTAACCCCTAGGTAATCCAAGAAGTATTCCTTCAGTCGAGAAATGAGAGTAGGTGGGAGGATCGAAGGCTCAGCGTTAGCGATGAACTCAGCAAACAGCTTGGTCACTGGATGAAGTTCATTCGTCGAAAGGATAGTGCCACCGTTGGAGCTAAACTGAGCAGTCATTGTAGTGTTCTTTGGTGATTGATAACGACAGGCGTCCAAGATTGATGTTGAAACTAATTAACAGAGATTCAAGCGCTATCAGACTCCTTTTGGTAGTTTATTCTCAAGTATGACATCCGGTAAATATAGCATAAAATGGTAGGGATAAGAACTAGTAGAACCATCGTTCGGCTATTTCGGCAACATCGTGAAACACCCCGCAACGGGGAGATATCTTGTTGGCCTTTCCCGGCTAACACGTGAGAATCCCATTGGCCGGCTAATATAATTCCGCTCTTGCTTTCTCCAATGCTGCGCCACTTCCTTTCCGGGCATTAGCATAGCCTGGCTTCCGTACGAGGCATTAAGATTGCATTTCCAACAGGCACTGGGAGTGGTAGCTTGAGCATTGGGAGCTGACCATCTGGATATAGTCATGGTGAGGAACCATATGTCATAGAACCATGGCCACAAATACAGGACTTCTTCAGCACATGGCGCTCTTATTCAGAAACGTATTGCAGGTTTTCCTGTCCCCCAACACTCACAAGCGAGCCAAGCATATCTTGCTCTGAACGCCCAGCCCAGGTATTTCCACGGCTTGATCGTATTGATTGATAATATCTCGAGGCATCGACAGCAAGTAGAGTAGATCGTCACCCAATGTCTTAGGTAGGGTGGGGTAAGCCAATACCGAAACTCTCTGTCCTTGATTAGCAGGACACACGACAGACTGGCTCGCTTCGCCACGTTCAATCAGTCTACGGACGAATTAAACTGCAGCGTACTAGATGATTCTACCGCTATTTACGATCTCCTCGTTACCTATTCGTTGTTTTGTGAATCTCGGCGATTGATACGAGTGCGTTATGATGATATCAGTCCGGGCTCTCGACTAGATAGAAACTTCCTAAGACTTCGCTTACGGCAACTACGCATGAGTACCGCATTGCTTGCTTTTACTTCTTGGAGATTTTAACACTTGAACTCCTCTCGTTTGGCATCGCGATATACGTCCACAGAGTCGAATGTGATTATAGTTTACATGCATCAAACAATAGACCACTGGCAGGGAGATTGTAGCCCACTCCGCTCCTGTCGCCAGGAATATCCGACAATTTGTGTGCTACTTGATGTGATGCTTCTGCAAGTACAAAGGTTACTTGTTGTGTCATCAAATCTTGGGTATAGGCTTCAGTTGTGTTGCGGCTGTGTTGCGGCTGTGTCACATCCGTTGGGTCGCTCAGAAGTCCACCCCCCACCGCTTCTTCGAGTTCTTGACCAAGCAAGGAGGAAGGCAACATCGGTCAACAAGTAGCCACTAGCAGGTTAGATTCGCCAAAGGTCGCGGTCCATTTGCGAAAGAAGCCCTTTGTCTTTTACCTTTGACCAGGGGTCAAGGAAGACCCGATTCTCATTAGTCAATCCTGACCCTTCAACAACATTCATTCCGATTTCCCGCCTGAAAAAACCCTCCTCAAGGAAATTCAACCTCTCATCAAGCTCCGAGTTCTCAGTGAGCGATCATTCGCTCCTGACAACCCAACCCCACCGGGCCGTAACGTCTCGTTGTAACCCCGCACGGCTCCGAACACGTCATTGTTGATGCGCCGTGTGTACTCTTCTCCCCACGCTCGACGCTGGAACGTCTCGGTGAGATTCCTCGACTTGAGGTCGTAGTCGATAATGTCAGGTTTGACGAGGGTAAATGCCCCTAGCTATTGTGGCTGATTTGTCATCGGGGAAAGTTCAAGCTCCACTCAGCTTCCAGAGGGAGCCAATAGGCTCACAGCTGCATCGCCGGTCATCCCACAGCATGCCGAGGCAAGTTAAAGGTGATAACGTACTTGATAAGCATGCGGATCAGACAAGCATGCGGATCAAAAATCTCAACCTCTAAGATATAAATCACAATAAAAACATAATAAACTATTTAATTAAT
The DNA here is from genome assembly GCF_050370095.1 of Fusarium phalaenopsidis. Taxonomy (NCBI): domain Eukaryota; kingdom Fungi; phylum Ascomycota; class Sordariomycetes; order Hypocreales; family Nectriaceae; genus Fusarium; species Fusarium phalaenopsidis. The sequence goes on from NW_028145398.1 coordinate 549,819, forward strand.
TAAAACTACTTACTATATTCTTCCCTAGATATCTTAATTACTACCTGATATATTCTTATATTATAACCGGGCTTACTATATATACCATAGCGCTAAACCCCCGGTCGCGCCGACCTTCCTTAATTACTACTTCTCGACGATTTAGCTACTACCTACGCATTAATATCTATCTAATTAATTACTTGCCTTCCTTTATCTAGAGTTATTTTCCCTCTTTTCTATAGGCAGGTCCTTTTTGCCCTCTGCCGCCGGCTTAATACCTTATTTACCTATTAAAGGTCTTAGATCTTAGCCCTCATTAATACTATCTCATATATAACCGCCTTTGTTCCCTTAGAAAGAGACTTTAATACTTTTAAAATTAATTTAAGAGAGCTACTTTTATGCCTTTTAATTCTTCTTTTAAGGTATTTAAACTAAGATTAGGCCTTAAGGATAGTCTTTAGGGTCTTTAAGACCTAAGGGTTAGAGGGGCTAGCCTCCTCCTCGGTAGGCGTTGGAGTCCGTAGCTATATATTAAGCTTCGAGACCATACTTTCTAGGTCAAAAGGAATAAGCCTAGCCCCTTTAAAGGCTACCTTGATATTTTTCTTTATTATAGTAGCTTAAAATGCGGCGTAGAAGGCTAGGAAGAATTCAGTCTTTAAAACGTAGGTTATAGAGCATCTGATTAGATGCTCTATTTCTCGACTATAAGCCTTCTTAAGTAGCCCAAAGTAACTAACGTTAAGGGGCTAGAGTAGATGAGATGAATGAGGCGGCATATAGAGCGTGATAATATTATTCTCCTCGCAATATATCTCAAAGTCGGCCGAGTGGTGACTTTCGTGGCCATTAAGGATCAGAAGACGATAGGGACCAGTTGATCGGTTGGTTATGTGCTGATTAAAGTGCTTTAGCCACTCGAGACCTATCTCGTTATCGGTCCAGCCATTTTGAGACGTCGCAATAGCCTAATCGCCCGGGAGGTTGCTTTCTTGGTACTAATTGGCGAGGTGATATTGGCCCGTAACCACGATGAACGGCTGGATAGCCTGGCCTTCCGCATTGATCGCCTGAATGACTATAACCTATTCCCGGTCTCTAGGCTGCACTAATTTCGGTCTTCCACGCCTTTCTGCGCCTATGACGACTATCCCGCTCTGAATTAGGCCTATTATAAAGCTAGTCTTATTAAAGTTATAAATATCTTCTAATTAGATGCTATACTTCGCGATTATATTCTTAATAAGCTTAAACTAATTACGAATAATAATTAGATCTTCGCATTTAGCCCTCTAATAGTTATATTTATAAAAAAAATACATCTTAAGCTCTAGGTATCACTTAATAAAGTTTCTAGCCTAGCGCTTGCTGATAGGTAGCGCGTTGCGGTTAGCGAGTAATTAGTTAGCTATTTCTTTAATACTACGTAGTCGCGGGGGAAATCCTCGTAAATCTAGGTCGAGAATAAATTAGATAATGATCTATTCCTCTAGATTAGATAGTTTGCGTGATTTAGGGATCTAATCGCAACGCGTAGATATGCTATATTATCGGCGATAGAGAGTAGTATAAGAGATTTCATAGACCTTTGCGGCGCATCAGAGACTTAATTTTAGGTTATTTTGATAGGCCTAGAGCGCAAGAAGGATATTAGCCTCTCTATTTGACTGTGGCATATTGGGTGGTTGAGAATTAATTGATTAAATGGAAATGTTGTAGGATAAGGGATTTTTGATCCGCATGCTTGTCTGATCCGCATGCTTATCAAGTACGTTATCACTTGATTACAATTCAAACCGGCATATCAAATCGTATATAATCCGTCAGCTACAAGTCCGCGTGTAAATTAGCTCTGTTGCATGTTTGAGTGACAGCATTGTGAGCCAACGACGAAGACATTTCCACTTCATTATATATATAATTGAGTTCCAGGCGCTTCAGAATTATCCCGCAATGCCCGCCCCTTCTATAGCCATTTTCGGCCCTCATGGCTTCATTGGCAAAGAGATTGTCCCTACGTTCGTGGAGGCGTTGCAAAGGAAGGAAATATCAGCTCTGAGACTCGCAACACAAAGCCCCAATTCATCTATCTATGATGATGCCCGTACCCGAGGAGCAAGCATTTGCCTTGCTACTTTTGACGACAGATCTGCACTGCGTCACTTGCTGGGAGGTGTTGATGTTGTTATATCCTGCATGGGAACCAAGGGAAATTACAAGGAAAACAGAAAGGTTTTGGTAGAAGCTTGTGAGTTCTATAGCGTTGGGCGCAGCTGAAGAGGCTTTCAAACTTACATAGCCCCTTAGGCGCCAAGGCCAAGGTCAAGGTCTATATCCCCTCTGAATGGGGTACCGACCATAACAACATCAAGTATGACCACCCAATGTTCATCAGCAAGCAAGAGCATCATGCCTATGCCGAACAGCTTGGTTTGAAGACTGTTGCTATTTATACGGGTCTAATTATGGAGACCTCATTCTGCAAATGGTTTGGTAAGGGCCGCTCTTCTCATAAATGCTCAAATCAATTGTAATCTAACGGAGATAAGGGTTTGACACAAAGAACCGCACATGGAATATTGTGGGCACTGGAGACAAGCCAGTTGCCATGACATCGCAAAGAGACTTGGGGCCCCTCACACTACAGACAGTATTGCTTGCCTTTTCAACCCCTGAAAAGTGCCCATCATACCTTAGGATCGTTTCTGACAACCGATTTATCAAGGACTATCAGAGGATTTTTGAGTCTGAGAGTAAGCAGAAACTCAAGGTGATCCGTACCTCCCTTGAGGATGCTGAGCGGGACTATGAGCATAATAAAGCGTCAATTCCCTCCAATATGCTAGGTAAGGACTCTTCACAAACATAGTGACGCATTGCTTATTCTTTTATTAGGGCCATTAATGAACTTATTGGTTGCTAATGGCTCTTTTGACCACACCGCCAATGCGCGTGAAATCATCAACCCAGGACAACAATATTTCCAATGGAAGACCGTGGATGATTATGCCAAGGAGGTTCACGGTTTGCCATGGGAGAATGCGTCGCCATGGTGAGGCACGAGCATGGGTGGGCCTTATCCTGTGTCTCTACATATATTAAGGGCAAGGATCACAACCATCATGAATAGCTTCACGGTCAGCGTGAACGCTACACCATAACTAGCATCAGGCATCAGCCTGGTACCTATGAGATCGGCAGACTGAACATAGGTATCAGAGACCGACTCTCGTCACTCCTTTAGATAGAAAATCAAGGGCTTATTTGATCCTCATGGCCCATCAGTACCTGCGGTAACATAAAGTCTCAAGGCAATTTACCAGCAGAGGCACCTGTCATCAAGAAGACCATCGAGCGCAGTAAATTCTCTCAGCCATACTATGTCCTTGATCACTCTAATTACACTAAGAGCAGTAATGCCATCCCCTCCCTACATGTGGTATAACTGTAACCTAGCCCAGTGCATACTCCAAGGCTTTTACGATGCCAATGTCAAGTGGGTTGAATCAGCTGAGTCAGCTCTTGGTGATCTACCTCGCCCTCGCTACTACGAATAAGTCCGACTCCGGTCTCATTAAAGTTCGAACCGGGCCGCACATAGACCAACCGACGAAATGCTTCTCCTATTAATGTCAAGTTGGTTGAATCAGCCGAGTTAGCTCTTGACGATCCACCTCGCGCTCGCCACCATGAATAAGTCCGACTCCCATCTAATTAAAACCCGGACCGAGGCCGTATATAGATCGACGAGAAACTTGCTATCCTCTTACTATATACCTCCCCTCTATGTATGATAAAACCATAACCTCCAAACTCCCCAAACGGCTTATATCCTATTTCCCAAAACATATTTCCCTGGCTTTTCCCAACCGTTCTTCAGCATAAAGGCATCACCATGTCTACGACTATCACAACGTATGTTCCATCCCGCGTCAAAGCCGGGCCTCGACTAACCCTATTTGCAAAACTCAAGCCGCGCAGGAGGTATGCAGAGAGGAGCTATTTTCCTGGAAGCATCGAAACAAGGCCTCCCAGAGACGCTTGATGAGAAATACATTCTACAGTTCCCCAAGCTTTCACGTGAACAGGCAGGCCACTTGAGGCACTTTTACAACTTGACAAAGCAGAAAGACGGCGAATGGCGCCATATGGGGAGTCAAGAGCCAGGCCAGGAATGGCTCGACGCCTACCGCTACCAACTAGCAATCATGACCTACGCCGCGGGAGCCGCTCATTATCACCACCTGCCTCTTTTGAGATCCACCTTCAAGTCCTTAATCGATATGCTAATCCATAAGATGCTGCTTCGGGACGTATGGGGCTATTGGTTTCTGACCAGTCACAGCGGCAAGCGCATGGACCCCGATCTTCAACAGCTGAGACAACCTTGGGCAGACCCGGTTGTTCGAGAAAACATCATGGTATTCTTCAGTCTCCGAGTTGAAGGTAATCTGACTGACTCTGGGCAAAGTACTCCGGGCATTTGCTCCTGATGATTTCGCTCTACACCATGCTCTTCAACGACGACAAGTACAACGTAGCCGGCGCACTCACATTTAACTGGAATCCCATTTTCTGGGGCATGGGCCCAGAAAAGTTCTCATACACTAGGCAATCTCTCCAGGCCGCCATTTTGAAGGAAATGGAGCTTGAGAACTGGATGGGAGTCTGCTGCGAGCCCAATGCCATCTTCGTCGTTTGCAACCAGTTCCCGGTTAGTCCTTTGGCCTCTGGTCTTGTCAATTGTGCTCTAACTGATGTTTTGGAACAGCTAATTGCACTACGTTATAACGATGTGAGAGATAACACGGACATCTCCTCAGATGTCCTGGCAAAGTATCAGGCAGCATGGAAAGCGAAGGGCATGGTCCAAGACAACGGGTTGTTTTTCGACAGCTTTAACCCAAATCAGGGCAGTAAGACTGCTGGTTATGAGGTTGCTTTTACGTCTTGGTGAGTTACTCCTGGCCGAATGTCTATGAATACGTAGCTGAGTTGACCGATGCTAGGGCTCTAGCATTCATGAATTCATGGAATCATGAAGCTGTCAGTAAGATCAGTGCGAATCTGGCTCCCGGCTTTCTTGCCAAGCCGTCGCTCGAAAACCATGTTGTCGTTCCACACCCCAGGGTATCACTCAAAATCAGGGAACTGGTATCGACACAGGGAATAGAAGCTATGGATCCTGCCACCTTTGCAAAGGCATCGGACATGGTGTCCGAAGACGAGCTGCTACTAGTACGTTCACCATTCGCAAAGCCCAACTTCGCATGCGCGATGATGTGGGTGTCTGAGCTTGGTGATCGTTCCCTATTGGACGGCATGCTGTCATACGCAGATGCAACTCTCGACCCGACCTGGGAGGAGGGAGGCTTATTCTATCCCACCCAGAGGTCGGCAACACCATTCGACTACAGGTCCCCAGATATTGACGCTGTTACTGGCAACGCCGGCATCGCATATGGACGCCTCAACGTCTTTGACGGACAACACAAGATGTACGAGAATCCTTGGACCGACGAGCATTTTACCGCTTTTCCTTTCGTTACCAACGTGGATTTTTCAAGTGGTGTGGACTTCTTGCGCGGCAATTGGGATGCTGATTTAAAGGCGCTCGCGGTTACTATGCGATCATGGGATGGGCAAACCAAACGATCAGTATACGCCTTCTTCGCGCCGGCCTCAGCCTCCGCTAACAAAAGACGGTTAGGATCCAGCTTCGTTTTTCTGGCCTTGGTGAAGGAAGTTATGGACTTTATCAGAACAACAAGCTCCGTGAGGTGTATGATGTTAGGGGAAGATATACAATGGTTCAGGTCGATCTGGAAATTTCTGGCGATGAGATGGATGTCATTCTTAAGCAGAAGCAGTAGTAAGCTATCTGATTGTTACTCAGGGCGGAGGGAACCTCGCACAAGGGATATCCGGTGGCTAATTGTTGAAAATGCATTCCCCTCCATATTGGCCCTGGGTTAGATTTCTCATAACCAAGATGATAGTGAAGTAACTTCACGAAGACCCGTGACTTTGGCTGCATATGCATGCTAATCCGAGCCCGAAATGGACTCCTGATCAGAGAGAGAAAAGTAGTATATACTATTCACCGCGGTTCGAATCAATCCTAGCCTTAATATAATTGTTTTCAACCCAGCCGCCCTGCTTATTACCCTTGGCAGAGCAGTCGCAGCTGTCAATGGGAACGCGCATGTAGCGCATACACTCATCATAGTCAACTTTCCAGCCGCATACTTCATAGACCTCAAAGGAGACTATGAAATGGTAACCGTGTCCTGGTGATTTTTTATCCTCCCGCCTGTAGTTGGATCGGACGGAGCCCTGCGTGTCGTCATCGATGACATTGTGGCAGAAGGAGTCGGCAGCAGCTTCAATGGACCCATAGTTTATCTTCTGGCCCGAGTCGTAGCAGTGCTTCCTATTCTTCGAGTGATCTGGAGTCTTGAGAGTCGGGGTAGGGCTCTCGGTGGTCGACGTCTCCTCACTCTCCTCAGTCGTGGTAGCAACCCATGACGCACAGCTTGTTCTCTCGATGCATACCTGCTGACCGCCTGGGCCCATGGCACACTGAGTGCGTGTGTCAGTCTCGGCGCAAGAGGAACCCTCGGGCGTGGAAATTGTTGGTTCCGGTAAGTCATGAGTGAGCGTTGGCATGTCGGTCACCATCTCAGAAGATAAGGACGATTCCTCGCTAGTTGAAGTGGTGCTTTCAACAGTAGAGGATGTAGACGACGGGGAGGATGTCGTCGTCCTATTTGGAGTCATGGTGCCAAAGACCTTCTCAAGTTCTGACTGAGCATGATCGGCGGCAGCGTCTAGATCTTCATCGCTCTCTGCGGTATCTGGCCACTTTTCCTTGCCAAAGACTGCTGTGCCTTCTGGAGACGAAGCGGTGCTTGTGACAGTCGCGGTCACGCTGTGATCAACGCCTTCGACCTTGCAGCCATAGACGGTTCCGCAAGTGGAAATGACATCGCTTGTCACCGTGCCGGTCGTTGTGGCATCGGCAGTGACGCGATAGGAAGTGCTGGTGACGCACAGTTCGGCTGATTCAGTCTCGCACTCTGTGGGCTCTTCAGAAACCGTTGGAGTCTGGTTGGGCCCAATACTGGAGGCAATGCGTTAGCGCTCAGTCCTGGTGTAGATCAATGGCAAGTGGCTTCATACGTGTACTCTGGCCAGCTAGGGAGAGGTCCTTTGGTGTTGATCTCGATACCACCTCCAGGTGGGAGCGAAATAGATGGTGGGGGGCCCCTGCATGTTGTTAGAGATACTGCCCAATCGAGGAGGCACGAAACAAATCAAAGAGGCTCATACGGGGGATGAATGCCCGGTGGACCGATCACCATCCACCCAAAAATCGGCCCAATGCAGACGTCGAAGAACCACAAGTTGCAAGGAATCATGAAGCCATCATCTGTCGGCTTCGGCTCAGTGACCGTTGTCGTCACTGGAGTGATAAAATAATTATCCGACGTAGACGTAGGGTCGCTCATCTTGGTCGAGGGAGGTTGATCGTCGTCGTCGTCACCGTCACGAGTTGTGACTTTGGCGTCTTCCGTGGTGGCTTTGTCAGCGGAATCTGTTGTTTCTGTCTTCGTTTCAGTTGTAGCGTCGTCTGAGCCAGTGCTAGTAATTTCTCCAGATTCAGTCAGCGAAGTGGCCGCCGTGGAAGCCATGGTATCCGTGGGGGGCGTAGTGTCTGTGGCTCCGGATTCGGTCCCAGTCGATACGGTTGTCTCTGATCCCGTTATCTCTTCGGAGGATACAGTATTGCTTTCCGTAGATTGAGAGGTGGAGAGGCTTTTCGTCTCAGTTTCGGTGGTCTCAGTAGCAGTAACGTCAGACTTAGTAGTATCGGCAGTAGTAGCATCGTCAGAGGTAACATCGGACTCGGTTGTCTCCGTTGTAGCAGTATCAGACTCAGTAGGCTCGGTGGTCGTAACATCAAGCTCGGTAGTCCCAGTCTCAGTGGTTCGGGTGTCGCTTCCAGTGGACCTGGAAGTGGTTAAGTCAATGATAGTCTCAGATCTCGTGGTTTCTGGTCCGCTGGCCTCCTGAGATGTGGCAGTAGTCTCAGAGCTGGATGTGGTTCCGGTTGCATCAGAGATACCGCTGGACACAAACGAGTTCCCACCCGTAGTCTGCGTCTCGGCAGCCTCGGTAGCTTCATTAGTCTCGGTACCAGTAGTCTCAGGCTGGGTAGCCCCAGTTGTAATAGTCTCCTCCTCACCGGTCTGGGTTGCAGTGGTTTCCTGTGCCGAGGTCGGGGTTTGGGTGGCCTCTGAGCTGTCGATCAAGGTGGAAGAGTTCTCGTCAGATGTAGCAGTTTCAGTCTGGATTATCGTTGATACTTGGCCATCCGAGTTGGTGGTAACGATCCCAGACAAGGTCTCTGAGCCAGTTCCAACTGTAGATATATGGTCATCCGAGCCCGTGATGACGTTTGGGCCAGTCGGGCTAGTCTCTATCGCGGAAGGGACGATAGTGGTCACTTGCCCGTCCGGCTCTGTAATCACCGTGGGGATGGCAGTATCTGATTTGATTCCAGTCTGGGAGCCAATTGTTGTTTCCTAACCATCAGGCCCAGTAACAATGGTTGGGTCAGTTGAGTCTGGGTTGTCACTAGTTGTCGGAAGGATAGTCGAAATGTGGCTATCTGAGTCGGTAATCACATTGGGAACAGCAGAGCTGATGCCAGTGATGGGCAACACAGTCGAGAGTTCACCATCCGATCCAGTAATAACGTCAGATGCAGCAGGGCTTGACTCAATGCCGTTGGGGGAGGAATGAGTGGATTTTTGGCCGTCTGGGTTGGTGATGACGGTAGAAAACTCTGTTTCGGTGCCTGCAGAAGGAAAGACGGTTCACACTGCACCGCTCAAGTCGGCAACCGTGGTAGGGACAGGTATCTCAGTGTTCTCTGGTGGAAGGATTGTCGATTCTTGGCTATTTGGGTTGGTAATGATGGTTGGAGTAGCTAAACCAGTATCTTTGTCGGTATTACTCGAGGCAGTTGCGTCAGCTAGGGCAGTGGAGTCCATGTTACTGGTCCTTGTGTCCTTGGACGGTAGCTCGGATGATCCCCCGGCAGTGCGAGAGGTTCGATCGGAGGAATCGCCTTCTGGGGTTGGAGGGAGGGTTCCGGTGGATCCTTCTGGTGCCTGAGAGCTAGTCTGAGAGCTGGAGGCATGGTTGGTACTGTCTGGACCCAGCCCGGTTGTTTCCCCTTGGGTCTTGGAGGAATGACCAGGCCTACATCTGGGGAAGGTCGTGATTTCGCTGCTCAAGGGTTCACCAGGGGGCGTAGCGGAGACGGTAGGCCCATAAGTCAGAGTGCCAGATATTTCCATATCAGTAGTGGGATGCTCGGGTTCGGGTCTAACTATCGTAACGATAGTAGTGGACCAGTCAGGCCGCAGAGAAGAAGTGCGAGTGATCAGCGGAAAACACAATTCGTTGTCACCACACCCCCATCCTTCGCGACAGCAGCCCGCACCACAGCACGCCCTACCTAAGGATAAGGGTTAGCAATAGTTCAAGTGCAACGTGACAGATAAGAAGGCGAAATACCGGGGCCACAAATATGCTCAGCATATCCATCCTTTTTTGGGCAGCAGGATTGATCCCGCCCAATGGCGCGGCATTCCGTACCGCAAAGGCAGAAGCCGGCCTGGCATTCCGGTTCAACGCCGTATTCTGCTGCCAAGGCCAGGTGATTTCTGATGAGCAACAGAACCGGGCTGAAGATGAAAGCCCTCATGATGGCAAAGGGATTGCTCTCAGCCAGGCAAGGTGCTTGATGAAGGAGTGACAATGATGTGAAAGAAGGGATGCTCCGAATTTGATATTCGAGTGTACTTGTCAAGAAGACGTCTCATTGGTATATGTATGTATGATAGATTGATGGTAACTTGTCGAGAGGAAGACGCAACTATCCAAGTGTGCAGAGCCATTCATCTCATCATCCTTCTGCCGATCACTCCGGCCTGTCAGCCCAGGTAGAGGCCATAGCCTGGACCTGGTAATGCTAATCCTATCACTCAACACCGTACCAACACCCTCGGGGCCGTGCATGCAATTAAGGTTGAAACAGGAGCTGCATATCGGCGGTTTCAACTGCAACCTCGACCGAAGGACTCTTGTTCCCGCCCCGTTTTGCCCCACCTTATCCAAAAGGCACATCTTAGGGTTCCGGGGACGAGTTGAGACATTTTGCGAGCGTTGTTGGTTGGCAATTTGTGTCAGGTAAGACCCTTCATGATGAATACGAGAATCTAGCACGGACATAACTCAATCTGTCACTTATGCACTACGAGTGGATGCTAGCCCCAATCTCTTTTTCCCGAACAGCTCATGTGGTTTTGTTGGTTGTTATCGTGTTCTTTGACAATATGGCCGCATCCCATAGCAGATGCGTTCTCTGGATAGTTTGTTGGTTGCGGTTTACTAGTCCCTGCAAAGTGAGTTATTATCTTCTTCAGCTGAACTCGCAGCCCGGCAAATGCAGGAAGAATTTTATGACCAGATGATCAGACGGTGGGCCAATAGGCCGTGTCGTCACCCAGTTCTATCTCTTATTGCGGTTTCACGTTGAATATCTAATTACGTGGGCTAATCGGCCAGTTGTGCTGACCCTCGGCTTTATACCTTGGTTGTGCCAGATGGCACATCACACCGTGGCCATCAAGTTCTTTATATCATCGTCATTTGCAAGGCATCCAATTCGTCTCTTTGCTCGATACCTACATTCCTTCACCTTGTTCTCCCATCTTCTCAATCGTTCAGCTTCGTGTTTCGTTTCGGCTTACAGCATCCGTCAAGATGTTGCTGAAGCTCTTCTCCTCATTCCTCGGCTCGTATTTAGCGACGTTCACCATCGTGTTGGGTTTCTTCTCGCAGATAACGCAAGCTCTGGACAGGAAACATGTCACCCAGGTCTTCAAAGTCAAGGAAGGCACTGAAAATGGTGGCTGTGACAACTATCCCGTCGATGAGTGGTTCGCCGAAGCGTTTGATCTCGCCAACCATGTGGGCGGGTGTTTCGAGGCCGCTCAAAATGCTCTGGCGAAACGAGATCTGAAGCACGACAGTTTTCAATGATTATGTGAGCATGGCACCTGGAGGAGCAACTACTGGCATATAGCACAGTGATCGTAGGCTCGTTCATTGCTTGGGTCTAGCATCGTATGGGAGTTGAAGCATAAACCTGCGTCATGAAGTGTCGGTCATTTAAGAGCCGTGCAAGGGCCAGAAGGTTTGGCGTTGGCGAGCAGTCGAAGAAGCAAAAACTTAATTGATGCTTTTACGAACTGGCGAATTGGCTGGCAACTTGATAAAAGGGGCGTCTATACCACAATTTGCAGCGGTGAAAATGATGACGGCTTTACTGTCAAAGCTTCCAAGAATGTAGTTCTAGCCAAAAAGAACTGCCTGCTCGTATGCGCTAATAATGCCCTCATCTTTTGCCATCCAACTAGCAACAAGATACCCCCTCACATCGCTAAAATGCTTCATGCTAAACCGTTTCTCTAATGATTCGACCCTATTCAAGGCGAACTGACGTTCGATCTCATCTGTGAGTTCCTTTGCAATGATAGAGATAGGCCATAAAAGCGTATTATCATAGGGCGAGACGGGTGACAACAAACGAAGTAGCTCAATCCCCCACGACGGAAGATTTCCCATCTCCAAATCATTTTCGTCTAGCTCTCGGTGGTCATAGCCGAATGAGAACCACCGGTCTACAAGTTTTTGCTTTCGGTAGACTGAGGCTGCTACGCGGTAGAGCTCCGAGACGATGTCTTGCTCGTTCCAGGTCTCTGGTCGGGCCAAGTGTTCAAGTCGCCGGAAGTACGGATTTAGAACAAAGGCTGGTTCTGCAACTGGAAGCCTCCCACAGAATTCGCTTCTGTCAGGCGTATCGAGCGCGAAACTTGGAAACCAATCCAACCGTCCATCCCAAACTGCGATCTCTTTATCTGTTACTGATAGGTCGCCGGCACTTAGCCTGGCGATGATCCTGGGGAATTCGAAGCGCGATCCGGGGTCACCGTGTCTAATATAAAAGTCTGAAAGCGTCGAAGTGCGGAGCGAGGTTGACCTGACGAGATCGTTATAGAGGAAAAGGCTAGAGAGAAAGGCCATGGCCTCGTTCCACTGCCACCTGGAGTTGTCGACAGGATTTCCATTTGCAATGGCTAGAAACAGCCGATCCGGGAAGAGCCGTGCAAAGAATCGTAGATGTGCAGTCACGTTTTCTTGCCGTTCCCCACTGAGCTTCTCGTAAAGAATCATAAGGACACATGTGGCGAGGAGATGCATTATATCGCCATCATCGATAGTTGCTGCCTGAGATGCCACAACTTGGATGACATCCATAGTTGAGGCTGACTGGACCTCCTTCTGGACCCCAGATTTGTTTATAACCGATTCGATAAGCTCCCGACAACCACGGAGAGCCTTGTATCGGAAGAACAGCATGGGTCTTTCCATGGCGAAGCTTCCGTGCTCCCAGCTCTGAACGCAGCTGAGAGTTAGAACGGCATCCAGAACTACCCGACTTTGCATTGAGAGAGGAAGGAAGATTCGTAAGAATGGGTTAGTAGGGCCAGCGCAGGTTGGGTATGTCCTGGAGAAGCGTTGGATGTAGTGGTCGAGAGCGTGTGACTCTATAGGATCGAGTTCGAAGGGCCATTCTGAGATTTGGCAGAGGCGCTGTAGGCCCATTTCCTGGTCAGACTGGCTGGAAAATGACAAGACTCTGACTGATTTGGGACTCGAAGCAGATGGGCTGTGATCTCCTCTTTGCGAACTAGGCTGGCCGGCCATAGGTTCGGGGTTATTGGTACGGTTGGGGAATTTGGATGGACCTCTCCTCTTCATCCCCGCTCTGCGAGAATCATCTTCCCAGACAAGCTTGGTCTCGGTATTGCAATCCAAGCCCAGCCGTCGGCAATTACCACATGGGAATGTGGTACTGTCGCATTTCTTTCTCCTGTGATAGATGAGTCAAGATTCGCTGACGCAGACTGGCGATAGCGTACCTATTCCTGCATGTCCAGCACCCTGTCCGAGACCGGCGTTGGCACTGCTTTGTTTCCATCTTTAACGTTGTCAAATGAGAGGGGCTTGAGACATAAAGAAGATGACTTTCTGCAGATCCAGAGGCTTCCTAATTGATTCCAAAGACGTGATGTGAGGGGAGAGTTGAGGTTGAGTGATGAGGCTACCAAGCCCCCTAGATTATCAGTGGAGTCATCGATTAGCGCCCCTGCTACCCCGCAAAGCCGGAAGATAAGGGAGCAGGGTACGGTGGCAAGGCATCAAAGGAGGAAATGTGTGACAACCTTCGGCTTGCCCGTAGGTGAGACATGACACAAGCAAGTTTTCACTGGTTAGGCCATTTGTAGGAGTTGAAAGACAAAGCCATGTGATATCTCATCTCACGCACCTTTTGGGGCGATTTCTGTACCGATAGCAAGTGCTGAGTAGCTGACTTGAGCAGAATCAACGGTGCACCTTTTTTTCTCTACAGTTACATGGGAGCATGATGACCGCCGAGTTTCCCAGGATAGGTACCTATCACAACCTCAGAAGGATATAGATTCAACGCAAATGTTGCTTTTACTTCTTACAGCTTAGAATTGCCATCTAGTTCCATTGTCGTCAAAGCTCTAAGTGAGGCTAGTTTAAAAATCGCAAAAACGAGCGCTCAAAGAGATGGGGGGGGGGGAAATGAGGGTAGCGGCGATTTCCCTTTGCCAACTTTCACTCTCCATGACAAATGCCACTGTTGCCAATGCTTCATGATACGTTCGTAAGCTGAATAGTTAACAAAGGAGTGCAAAGAATGCGAAGACCCTTCGGGGCTACTGTAGAGGTAGCCCCATCTCCTCAGTCGTGTCCCGGATGTACTGGATCATCTCCTCTGACCACTTCTTTATCTCTTCCGGACTGACAGTCTCGACTCTACACAAGCCAGCCTTGCCCTCAGCATCTGACTCTGCGACATTCTTTGCGTATCGTTCCTTGAGGGCATCTGCAGCGATACGAGCCCGCTGAGCAATCACATCCAGACGATATGTCGTCCATTGGTAGTACAGCTCGGTGAGGTGAGACTTGTTCCTGACGTTCTTGTTGGTGGTGTCATCCACGAGCAGGGGGTTCTTTGGCCGGAAAGATGTGACAATGGTGACTCGTTCCGGCATGTTGGTCACAGGTGCTGCTGTATGCGTGATGTAGCGGCCCTGGAGGAGAACAGCGCAGCCCTACACACCGTTTAATACCGCATCGTGCATGAGCAAGATGTTTCACTTACCATTTGTGGCGCCTTCACCTTGAGGGTTGTCCCGTCACCCTTCATAAGCTCCGTCTCGCCACCAGACATGTGTCTAGCATCTGAAAGCATCACGACGCAGACCCAGGGGTGGGAGTCCTTGTGCCACTCGATGATTGGCTTTGTCTGGTCCGTGACCTCTTGTTTCTTGGGCTTGTCCTGCTCGAACTTTTTGATGGCTTCTGCGGTGGCCTCGGGGGGTTCGACTGTGGTGTTTCTGACAGCGTCAAGCCCACCCGGACCAAGTTGGACGTTGGTATGGCTGATTTCATAGTCCATAGCTGGAACGAGCTCGACGCCAGCAATGTCACTGACAATCTTCAAAACTTCGGGGGAATGCCAGAACTGATGAATGAACGGAGCATAGCGAGGAGCCATGCCGCGAATCTGGACGGAACCGGGGCGGGTGTGGTGGAGGCAGTTGTCAAGACCATCCTTGCTGAAGAGATCTCGTCGATGCTGCAGAACAGCCTCATGGGAGAGCAACGGGAACGGCTCTGTTGTTGCAACTGGCGACAGTGCAGTAGGCTCAAGGGCAAGGTCCTTCATGGTCAAGATAAACGAAGGAGGAGAGTAGGTCAGGTGCTTGGCTGGACTGAACTGCACACCGGATCCCTGCTTCGAGGAAGCAAACTGCTGGGCGCTCTGGGCAAGGGGAGTTTCGATAAGAGCTGAAGGAGCCATGGTGGTTGTGTCTTGGACTGCAGAGTCAATGACTCGAAAAAGGCAGGGGTACTGATACTAGAATTGGAAGCTGGCGTTGATGGTGAACAGATAAGATGCTGAACAAGCCAAACTTACCTTCTTATATAGATAGCTGTTCTGGGGGACTATTTTCCCAAAAGAGGTTATTCTAGACGCGCTGTGTCACTGCTTCACTTTCGTAATTCGTCGTGATGATAACGAAGGCGAGAGCATAGTAACTTACACGATCACCTCTCCCCCGCAAAATCCCATCTCTCGGTCAGTGCACCCCAGAGAATATCTCCATGATGCTGGATAGGCGAGTAGCGCTATACCGTATCTGGGGGATTCGAGACGCGCTCGGCTTCTCGGAGTCGACAACCTGTGGAGACGGCCAAGAGCTTCCGATGATGTTGAGTGCAAGATTCAGCAATGTCCCCGGCGAGATGGTGCGCGCTATCGCTTCGAGGGTACGCTACGTATCTGAAGCGCTGACATAGCTGCTCGTTGTCAAGGGGCCAAATTGAGACACAGACTTTCCATCCCCCTAAAATGCGTTGTACAGTATACCACGGTCGCCAGTCACTTATCTGGGGGCGAGCACGCTATACCGTATCTGGGGGATTCGAAGCGCCCACTGGCCTAGCCGCTATCTTAGGCTGAGCTTTTCGGTAAGAAAAAGCGGAGCTGACTCGGGATGGAGACGACTCTCGGTTTGGCTAGGCACTCCCCGCAAACCCCAGCTTCAGCCATGATAACTTAGGGCCTTGTTGGTGTTGATAACCAGTATAGATATGAGGGCGCAAGGAGCTCTTGTTTCGAACGATTCTTCCCATCAGCAACATACACACCCATCCTCATCTTCTCACATCTCGCTTCTCAACACTGCCTCTGACCCGTAACCATGCAGAATTTTGACATGAACAAAGACGTCAAGATTCCAGAAGTCATGTCCCCCAATGAGAGGACTTTGACCAACGAGTCTCGAGCTATTGGCAAGATCGACGTCGCTGAAGACCGAGACTATCATGACATCGACACTCGTGCTATTCCGTCCGGAGCGGATGCGGTATACGAGAGGAAAGTTGCCGTTATGAATCAGGCTCTCATCGATATGGGAATGGGATCTTTCCAATGGAAGGTCTTTGCAATGACAGGCTTTGGCTGGTTTGTGGATAATGTGAGAGTCCCTTGTCCTACCAATGCTCCTTCACTGACTGAGTAGTTCTGGATGCAAGCCATCACCATCATCAGTGCCCCAGTCCGGAACGAGTTCGCAGTCAAGAGAATCGCCTTTCTCACGGTGGCGAAATACGCCGGCCTTGTCGTCGGCTCTTCGATGTGGCCAATGACGGCCGACTTCATCGGCCGCCGTCTCGCCTTCAACATCACCCTGCTCCTGTCTTCCGTCGCCGGACTGGTCGACGCTGGGAGCCCCAACTTTGTCGCCATCGCCACATTCTGCGCCATCATCGGTGTTGGCACGGGAGGCAACCAGCCCGTCGATAGTGCCATCTTCCTCGAGTTCATCCCGGCCACGCATCAGTACCTCCTCACCATGCAGTCCGCCTTTTGGTCCGTTGGCCAAGCTGTTGCGGCATTGATTGCATGGCCTCTGATTGCGAACTACTCGTGCCCATCTGGTCTTCCTGCTGGAGAGTGTCGGTTCGAGGATAACCTCGGCTGGAGATACACGTATTGGACATTCGGCGGTCTTACACTGGTCTTGTTCTTGATGCGTCTTCTCTTCCGCGTTCATGAAACGCCTAAGTATCTCTTAGGCAAGGGCCTAGATCAGCAGGCTGTGGATGTCGTTCAGAAGGTTGCTGCCAGGAACAAGACCACAACCTGGCTTACTATCTCGCACTTTGAAGCCATCGACGCCGAGTTGAACAACCACAACAACAACAGCACGGTAGCTGAAGACCAAGCACCCAACGTCAATCACCGGAACATAATCAAGCGAAACATGGAAAAATTCAGGCCCGACAAGATCCGCTCCCTCTTTGCCAGCCCTCAAATTGCCATATCTACTTCCCTTATGCTTTTCTTGTGGTGTTCTATTGGCATGGCCTATCCTCTCTACAACTCCTTCATTCCTATCTACCTTGAGAACAAGGGCGTCAACCAAGGCAGCTCCTCTCTGGAGAAGACATATCGCAACTACGCCATCCAGGCTGTGTGCGGCATACCAGCTTCCCTCCTCGGTGGGTTCACCGTCGATCTGAAGAAGATCGGGCGCAAAGGCACGGGAACCTTTGCCTGCATCGGAACTGGTGTCTTCCTTTTTCTTTTCACCAGAGCAAATTCAGAAGCTGGTATCATTGGATTCACTTGCGCGATTGCATTCTTTCAGAATCTCGTTTATGGTCTCCTATATTCGTACACCCCTGAGCTGTTCCCTGCGCCCATCCGAGGCACGGCGAATGGACTTGTTGCTATGTTTAATCGGCTCAGTGGGCTTATGGCACCTATTATTGCTGCCTACGTGGGAATCGAGACGGACTTGCCGGTGTGGATATCGGCTGCTTTGTTTGTTATTGCTGGTGTGGTCTTTCTTATCTTGCCGTTTGAGACCAGGGGAAGGGCGGCTGCTTAGGCTATACATGTAAATTTGTTTTGCAGCGCCGTACTCATTCCTAGTAAGATCCTGATCTTTGAGGTGTTGTCAATCGCCCTGCCAACTTGATCCTAGCCTGGTCTGGAATGTCACCCCATCAAGGATCGTGGTGATGTGTGTGGCCATATTCAATCCTCCAAAGCCAGGCATTTCAACCCTCAGTCAAACCTTGGGGGTCTTCTGTTTTAGTTATTCCATCTTGTTGCATCTTGAGGCATTTAATGGTATGTATCTTATCTTCAGGGAGGGGATGTTAGGCGGTTTAAGGTGTTGACGCCGTTTTCAAATGGGACGAATACCATGATGCCTGCTTCAATAATACCAAGTTTGTACATCATGCTAGTTCTCATCCTCTTGTGGGGACTCCATTCGAGTCTGGGCTTCGTCGGTGCCATAGTTGTTGAGTTACTGTAACCACGCAGCAAACTGGCAAAACTTGGTGGGTCTCTAGACGCTGATTATGGCATCTTAATTAGTCTTTAGACTTGTAATTCAACCCACTACGTCGAGCAAGCAGCTAGCAAGAGCCTCTGTTACGGGATAGTAAATGATAATAGTTAAAAGGAAAAGCTGGCAAGGGCGAGAGACCTATCAAGTTCGTCTACACATAGCGGGGCCGTGTTGGAAGCCAGCCAGCCGAGTAGCAGGCAGGCAAGTCAACGCGGACAAATCTCCTAGGTCGGTTAAGCGTAATTGGTCGCAACAAGGGTCCTACTCCGGAAGTGAGTTAGCCGCCTCTTCCTCGGGGCATCTATGTCCGAGACTCAAGATGGGTCTACTATTTCAGCAGCCAGAGCCCGCACAAGTCTTTTTAACGCGATGTCATCCTCTACGGCCTTTATCCTATCTCGTCTACGACAAGCTTTCAAAATGAAGCTGTTTGGGTTACTTGCTCTTACTGGCGTGCTGCCATGTGCTACAGCAGCACCGCCTTTCGAGCGAATAGCTCATCGAGGTTTCAACTTCGAGAACATCAGAAATATCGTTACTTTGTGAGTCAACTGTTGGCCAGGTTTATGTCGTTTTCCTTCTCACCTTTCCTTCAGCGGTGATTCATGGACGGATACTCGATTCAATACCTCAGGCATTCAGCCCTCAATCTCTAACCCTCTCGGAAATACCGGCAAGACGAGTTCTAACGGTAAAATGTGGCCTATTTACTTAACCACACAGTACAACCAATCATCTGTGTTGCTTTACAACATGGCCGTGGGCGGTGCTGTCACGGATAAGGACATTGTGACGACCGGACCGAATGACGTAGATACTCAAGTTCATGAGAAGTTCGAGGTCTACTCCAGCCAGCAGCCCGGCTTCTTTCCGCCGAAGGATACACTCTATGCCATCTTCATTGGCATCAACGATATCTACCGGACTATCAACGACGTCGACCAGGAGGAGAAGATAATTGCTATCATTGCACGCATCCGTGAACTCACCCTCGACATGTACAAGACCGGTGCTCGGCAGTTCCTTTTCATTTCCACGCCACCGCAGTCTCTATTCCCCAACAACAGGCCCAAAGATATTGTTCCGCAACTGGAGGCGGCATCTCAGAGCTGGAATAAGAAGCTTTACAAGCTCGTGCGACAGCTGGATCGCAAGCTGGCTCACAGCACCTTTTTCTTTTTTGATATCGTTCCGTTAATCACTGCCGTCACCGAAGACCCCTCCCAATTCCCCGACACCGCCATTTACAAGAGTAACAGCTTCTGCGCTGACTACAAGTCGTAAGTCAACTATTCATCGTCTGTTTCTTGTTGTAATTTCGGGCTAATGATGTGATGTCTAGGGGTACATCTGTGCCTGAGTTCAAATCAGATGCTTGCGAGTACAACGCGCTGGAGTACATGTATATCGATGGCGCTCATCCTACACAAGGATTCCACCAAATACTGGCCAAGAAGATCTCTGAGCAGTTGGCTGCGGGAAAATCGGTCAGCTGAGCACAGAGATAGCTGTAACAGGAGCGCATAACATAGACTATCATGGGTGGGTGGAGGAATTTGATTCCAGAGTTCCGGACGTCGCACCATCTTTGGCCGTTTCCAATAAAAACGTTACCATTTTAGCATCAGCCGAGGTCTCTCTAATGACCACGCCCCGCACTACCCCGGAACTTAGACCAACTGCCCCCGCATGATCCCTTGTTTGTCTGGGGCACAACGAAGGCCATCGGGGTATTGAGGCCCGAACACGCCGTGACCGCTGGTCTTTCCGTCCTCCGTCGACAGGGGTACACAAATCATGACTGCCGGCATACCCTATCGGATCTATCCTGAGAGCGGCCCATCCTTTGGTGGAACCCAGCCTGTTGCTATGCACAATGGTGCTTATGTGGCCGTAGAGCGATGAGTCAGCTTGGCTTGCGAGATATAGCTAGGAGGCTGCTTCAACCTTGAATTCTATGAAAGTGGCATTCAGGGCATTTCCGAAGACTGCGCTGATGCGGTGTGAAGGGACATCGGAAGGCAACGGCAACGACGAGTCGGCCAAAGCCTTCACGGGAGACGAAGAAGAAGATGGCTCGAAACTTTCACTCAGCATCGCCATTTGCCGAGAAAGCGACTCTGTATACCGGTTCATGACGTTGGTGTCTACTGGAGTTATTATGCCCGTCTTTGACCCTACAGAGGCACTCTTGTCTCTCTTCAACTCCCGTTCCTCCTTCTGTTTTTATACTTGTAACCCAAATCCGGAAAATATGGCGGAGACGGCTGCTAGAGTATACGGATTTGAGAATATGTTGGAGGACTGGAGCTTGATATTGCCCCGAACTGACATCCAGGTCACACGCATGCTTTCTGATCGTGTCAAGGTAAACGTTGCTCTGGATCTCTCTGGTGCGGGAGTTGTCATGACCGACGCCGGATCATATTGCTTTGAATGCGCATTGCATAAGCTTGAGAGGGGCTCAGAATGAATGTGCACCTATGACACCCGCCAGGTTGGGACCGGTTACCGAGCCGGGCGGATTAGAGAGCATGGGGGTTATCGCTCAACCAGAGTCAACTTGGAGCTTATCTAACCAGCGGCCTCCATCATGTCTTTCCATTTCCAACCTCGGTCGTTCATTGTTATCCGTCTGCCGCTCGAAATTTGAGAAGCCGACCTACGGCAACGCATTATCGTTTGTTGAAAGAGTCTTCTGATGCACGCAATAGAAAGACTAAAAAGAGGCCACTGTGCTAGCATTAGGTTATAATGCTATAAAGTGTTGATATTTTGTTCTCTGTTATGGTTGAAGCCCGGCCCTCGATGGGATAACTGAGCCAGAAGACCGGGATATCTCAATCTTTGATATGAAGTGCTGCATCGCAACTAACCTCACACACTCAAGCTTAATAGCAACTGGCTCAGAGCAGCCAAGGCCTACAGATACACCAAGCTAGAGATAACAAACCACCAGATCCGCCTCCTCAAGTTGATGACGGGCGCCTTCACTCAGCAATATTCCACGTAGAACATGATTTCGATGGCCTTGTGAGGTGCACTATGAGGGCTTACCCCTCTAACTTAAAGCACTTCTGACCAATCTTCCTTCTTGATGAACTCCTCAAGAGTGGTGAATGGAACGTCCACTCCCAGCTATTTGTTTACATTGTTAATTTGATGGCTCGCCTGGGGGACTGGGGTACTCACGTCGGCGGGGAAAATAACACTCGGATCGCCACCGTGATATCCAAAGTCTCCGATGTATTCGTACATGTCGGCCAGTTCCTCCCCAACGCCTCCGGGAATCGCGTTTTCGAGAACGGCCCTGTCCAGACGCTGGAAGCGGCATTGCACACCATGGACTTTGCTCCACAGAGCGGTGAACTCATTCCAACTTAAAAAGCCTGAAGCACCCAGAAGGTGTTTCCCGGGCTCAACTTGGGTGAGAGCCTTGACGAATAGGCCTATGGAGCCCTTTCAGCTATGTATTCTCCCAACGCGTTGAGATACTTACCAGTGTCGTGGCGCGCATCAACTTGCGCTACTGGGGCGTCAGGGTCTCCTGGGAGACTCCAGACGAATGTATTATCGGGTTGCTGCCGCCTGGTTAGTGTCCACTCGTAACATCTCACGCCAACACCAACTATGCGCGGGAGGGTGGTAGACTTACTTTGGTGGGCCTCCCAAGCGGAGAAAATTTCCAGTTTGAAAGATACAAGGCTACCTGCAAATACGACGTTTTCTTATCCAGGGCCGGGTATGTAGCCTTCAGGTACTCGACAGCTTCCCATTTGGCATCAAAGTGAAAGTTGTGTGTATACTTTCCCTTACTCAACTTCTTGGTGGGGGAGAGCGTCGAGAGCACGAATCTGTCGATGGTCTCCAAAGTCGCAAAGGCTGCGTCAACAATGTTGCGACCTTGCTGCACTTCGAGGTCGTAGGCTAGCACATTGACTGGACGGCCAGCTTCTTGGGCTCGCTTTTGGACCTCTGGATCGCCGACGATCCCCCAGAAGTCAGTGACTCCAAATACCACAGTTGATCCTGCAAATGCGGCTTTGAGGGAGGCAGCGTCGTTCAAGTTCGCCTTGACGAGTTCAACACCTTTAGCAGCCCATTTTTGGCTCTCCGGCTTGGCCGGATCGCGTGTAACGCCACGGACGTGCCAACCTCCCTCTTGAAGGAACACATCGGCAACAGAGGCACCCTTTTACATCAAGGTGAGCAAGACTTATCGCCACCAGTTCAAATTAGGATCGTGGCATTCTTACCTGCTTTCCGGTAATACCGACCACCGTGATAATCTTGTTGTTCGCCATATTGAATTGGTTGAAAGAAGAGTCTGAAATGATTGCTACATGAAATATCAGAACAAGGAAACAACAAAAATATATTTATGCTATTTCTATATTGTCGTATCGGACGAAGAATCGTTTTTGTCCAGTAGCTCGGAGGAACTGGTGTCGCCGTCCCGCCTTGGCTGTAGTTCTCCTCATGGGTGCAGCAAGATTAGTGATCCCTTCAGAAAGCTTAGTGATAAGGGATAGATCGATGATATCAGGAAGCGGCCCGATTAATACGCCGGCAATGGAGAACTCGGGGCAATTGAATAAAAGCTCGGTTAACAGCACGGCCTTTACGGACGAAGCACACGGAACTCTTTTTAGTGGGGTTATGTCGTGATAGTTGTGGCTGTGCATTACCAATGAGTGATGCTGAGTTGACACTGTTGGGCCCCCTTCCACCTAGGCGCTTTGCAAATTATTCGTGGATCTTAGGAGAATGCGGCCATCTCTTCACCTAGCTGCGCGTGATTGGAGCCAACTCACTTCGAAGGCGGCAAGGATTGTTCGTTGTGATGGCGGTCAAGCTGCTAGAGGACGTGTCTGGCTTCTTTGGGATCAAAGTTGAGCAGATGTGTCTCTCACCAAATCAAGGCCCTAGTGCTAAATATGAATGTCACTCTTGGCTTAAATATCACATGTGGTAAACCACTGGCTAGCCCTTCACACCTCAGTCTTGTTTACCATCCCCATTGATAACTCCATCCGTGTGATCATCATCATTTGACCAATCTCCCTCAGCATCGTCATCCTGTACCTGTTCAATCTCGGGGGAACTCTCCGGAGACTCCCTTTCCTCCTCATTTTCTTCAGTTTCCTCAAACTCCGTCCCTTGCAGTACCCAATTGTTGTGATGCGGGTGAAGCTCTTCCTTCCAGCGAGAGCACTTGAAACAAAAGGCGAGCTTTTTGTCACAACTCATACACACGTTTACGATCCCACGTATACCCTAAGGTTGATTCCAGGTCAGTATCAGTCAGGAGGGGCCCAATGGTGAAAACTCACAAAGAGACACATGTCGCAAAACGCAGTGAGACGACGCACTCCCTTCTTGGAGGCGTGAAACTCTTCTTTCTCCCCCTTCTCCCTTCCATACCTGCTGGCTTTCTTCAGCAGGTGTACCACCTCGTCCGTCGCCCCAAGGTATCTCGCCATCTTGAGCGGTGACCACTGTTTGTCATCCCAAGTTCGCCCTCGCACCAATGGGTCCGCACCCCTGTCAAGGAGGAGCTTCACTATGGCGTGTTGAGCTTGAGCAGGTGTGCCCCATTTGTCACACGGCCGGCACGCCCACAGTAGCGGGGTCCAACCGTCCTCGTCCGGCTCGTTGATGGATGTCTTGCCTCGGGTGCGAGAGAGAACAAGTTCGACAAGGTCAGTACTTCCGCTTGCAACCGCAAAGTGCAGTAGCGTGTGGCCAAGGTTTGTCTTGGTGGCAATACCGAGGCTGTCATCGTCCATGTCTGACACCGAGTCAAGCAACAACTGGAAGTGACCTGGCGTCCGCAAGGCTGCGAAGTGGACTGGTCGCCGACCCCAGGCGTCCTTCCAGCCGACGTCGGCGCCCCTTTCGATGAGAAACTTGGCCGCTTTAACAGTACCATATAGGAGCGCAGCGTCCAGTGCTGAGCCATGGACTCCACCATGGGCGTTCACATCAGCATCTGCCTCGTCGACCAAGAATCGAGCTACAGCATCCCTGCCCTCTTCAGTGCCAGTTCTAGACATGTATGCCTTTTGCAACGCTGTGCTGTACATCCAAGGGTGGGTAAGGTTCACATCAGCCCCTTTCCGAACGAGTAGCTTGACCATACCAAGATCGCCAGCACCGGCTCCAACGATCAGAGCGGCACCACTTGAGCTGGCTGCCGCGTTGATGTCGACCTTCTTATCCAAGAGAAACTCCACGAGTGGAACATCCTTGCTAGTGATAGTTAGGTCAAGAACAGACTTGCATGCATTGTTCCGAAGCTCCAGATTGGCTCCTCGATTGACCAGTAACTTTGCAATAGACAATCGTGCAGGGGACGGAAGACAATGGAGGGCTGTGTATCCTAGTACATCCTTTGCGTCTATGTCCGTGTCGTACTCTAACAAAGCCCTCGTGCAACCATCCGAATTGTTAGCCACGGCCAGAATCAGAGGCGTCCCGCCCATCGGGGTTGTCGACTTCAAATCAGCGCCTGCCTCTATAAGTAGTCGTAGCATCTCGATAAATCCGTAACTCGCTGCCACATGGAGCGCAGTGTATCCCGAATCCCAAGACTTCTCTGACGGCCACTTGACTTCCAGGTCAGGGCGATATGAGAGGATCAACTCTGCCACATCTAGCGCGTTGTAGTAAACGGCGAGATGCAACGCCGTACCATCGGGTTCGGCCCAGTTCAAATCGGCTCCAGCTTCGAGGAGGGCCTTCATACAATCCGCTTTTGCGTAACATTTGTGGAGGGCCGACCACTCTCCACTCTGGGTTTGTCCGGTGTTGGCCCCTGAGTCGACAAGGAACTTGACCATCTCGAGATTATCTCCACCAATGGCATAATGCAGCGCGGTACTCCCCTCCCAAACATCAGTGTCAACGCCGGCTTCTCTTTCAATGAGAAGTTTGACCAAATCTTGGTAGTCCCGCTGAGCAGCTATGATAAGTGGTGTGGCCTGGAAGTCACCATACTCTAGCTTCGCATCGACCTTGGCCCCCTTTTCAAGCAGCATTTCCACTATCTCTCGTTTGCCGGAATTAACAGCGTGGATGAGAGGAGGGTCATCATCGGTATCATGATGAGCACCGGCTTCGAGAAGCACACGGAAACCATCAAGAAGACCCCATCTCGCTGCAATGCTGAGAGCACTCGAAGGATGTTCTTCATTTAGCAATTTGTTGTTGGGGTCCGCGCCGAACTCGAGTGCCAACTTGAGGCACTTGAGAAAGGGGACAGATGCAAGTGAGACTATGGGCGGCCTCGCTGACCCCTCCCTAGGAACCTCCAGGGCCTGGAGGACCAAATGCTGGCCTGTCACCGCGGCTAACCATAGAGCGCACCTTCCTCTGTTATCGTACACATCCACTGATGCGCCAGCTTCGGTCAACCTCTTCGCCATGTCCACCCGCCCGTGCTTGGCCGCCACAAGAATTGCAGGCGTATTCTTCCAGTTGGAATTGGTGACTGCAGGATCAGCACCGTGCCCTATAAGGGTATCAAAAGCTACAGTGTTGTTTCTCATGATAGCGCAATGAAGAGGTGGCGAATAGTCTGCATCTATCGAGTTCGCGTCCCCTGTGGCTTGGAGGATAGTCTTCAACTGGTAGATGGGCCCGAGGTATGCAAGTCGTGAAGTGAGAAAACCAGGCCATTGTACGATATTGAAGTTCCCCGTCGCGTATTTCAGCAATATGTCCAATACTCCAAACTCCCCTGATCGTGCTGCGGCCATGATGGCGTCCAGACACCTGGGTTCATCCACACTGGAGTCCTCCAGCAGCAACTTGACAAAATCCAGTTTCCCATGTCTAGATGCCTCAGTGAGTGCCATTGAAATGTAGGCCTTGTCTTCTAGCCCCTGGGACTTAATGAGAGTAGCCAAAGGCTGTGAGGGCAGCGATAACCCAGAAAGTAGATATAATCTCCATGTCCTGGACGGTCAAGGATACCGAGGACAACCATAAGGGCATCAATGGCCTGCGTGAGGCAGTCAAGGACGCTCTTAGATACTCTTCTTCTGCGCTGCCGCTGACACAGGCGCCGTCACCGAGGTCGAGTACCCTTGGTTCTTTGACCAGTGCCGCATCTTCCGGATCGGGGCGGCGACGGCTGATGGCCGAGTATGGGGCCCGACGGGGAGCCCACGAGACCTGAGCTTCATCGTGCCCGGTCATAAGGTCGTGTCGCGGAATCCATACCGGGAGGGAGCGCTGCCGGATGGCTTTGAGGACAGTCCGGCTCGTCCGTGGCTACGGCGTTGGCAGCCGGCCTAGCAGCACTGATCCTTCACTGTGTCCGTCTCGGGGCTATCCACACGGAACGAGAGGCCTTGCGTGGTGTCCGATCGCCCACGGCGGTCAGTGACACCGATGTCGAGAGCCTCAGGAAGCACCACAACATGCACGGTGTTCTCCATGCCATCGGTCTTGACGAAGGTCATCAACGTTTTATTGAGGTGTGGCGGCGTTTCGATGGTCCGGCCCAGGAGCTCAAATCACCCGGCATCAACTCGTCAGGCGAGGCCCTGGATATTGTGGCCAAGTTGGCTCGAGATCTCGTTTCGGGCATTGCAGGTTGAAGTAGCTAGGCTTCCATTTAGTGGCAGATGGCACGGTGAATTTCACCAACGGATACATCAGGCCTGCACCATTGAAATTGGCAACACAGTTGAAGCAGTAAACATTGGGGAGGGCCATGGAGATGTCTATCACTTCTGGCGACAAAATCTCTTTCAACCAAACTAGCAATGAATAGTTCCAGAGGAACTGGATAAATTTGAGAAAGGCCAATCTGGCGCCGTAAAACCTATCACCCCGATTTCCACATCGATCAAGACCAGTGGTGGGACAGTTGACATACAGAATTCATCTAATGGCATTAGTAGACGCCGTCTTGGCTCAGTTCTTCTTCCGATGACGCTAACAGAGCCCTGGAGAAAGTTGCATTTATTGCTGAGGTTTCTTCGGCTTTGGGAGCCGAGTATCCCGCAAACACATCGCAAATGCGAGCATTGGAATCACAAGACACATTCCCGCAATCATCAAAAGGCGTTGAGCATATCGATAGCTCTCGATGATAGCAGTTCGTCCGGGGGTTCCAACGGGATATTCAGGCACGACGTATAATGGCGCGGCATAGACTTGCTGGGCAAGTTCAAAATTCGGAGCCAGATCCCTTTGAAGTCGGTTATATAAGGTCTGTGTCCAAATGGCGCCTGATACCGCGTTGCCAAGAGCCACTCCAACATTGTTCATCGTCAACATAATGCTAGTAATAACTGCAATGTCCTCGTGTTTGGTGAGAGCCTGGGCAGCCGCCATGTTGGGATACGAGAAGAAGCCGCCAGTTAATCCTAGCAAGACTTGGCCTGCGATCACACCTGCCTTGGCGCTTGTATCAGTGCCTCCACGGTAGTGGAACAGCAGACCATATGCAATAAGCCAAAGGCTAATGCCGCCGACAATGAAGGGCTTGAGTCGTCGGACCTTTTTGATGATCAGGCCGAGGGACAGTCCTCCAACGATAGCACAGAAGCTATATATGGAGGCGATACGGGTTGAATTGGCAATACTGAAATCGAATCCCACGATCAAAACTGTGTATAGAAAGTCGGACTGTGTGCATCAAGAAAAGGACATGAAGATGGCGACACAAAGCGCTGCCTAGATACCCCTTTCCCGGAGGAGGTATTTGGGCATCATCGGATGGGCGGTAGTTCTTTCCCAGACAGCAAAGACAGGAATCATGAGAATGCCTAGGATCAAAGGGGTGATGATGCCGGCGGTCTGCCACTTCTTCGATTCTCCTCCCGCCAGGGTGAGGGGGATGAGAGTGAGGGACAGAGTAGCTATAAGCAGAAAAACTCCTATGACGTCGAATTTCTGGAAGACATCTGTGAACATCTGTAGTCTGCTATTTCCATTCGATGGCGTGTATTTTATCTCATGAGGGATGGCTTTCGAAGCTCGCCGTCCGACGATGGCCATGATCGTAACAAAAGGGATCAAGCAGACAGGGTATATGATGCACCACATGCCAATACCCCATTTCCAGGTGGTAACCCCAAGCACAGCTGAAGTAACGTTGCCACTGATCCAAGTGTTGATGATATAAGGCGTATTGGGAAGCAACACGAAAATGACACGGCTTCGAATTGAGGTGATATCGGCAATGATGATCTCCAGCACTAACAGCGTGCATGTGTACCCGATCTGGTACAAGAGAGCTCCGGCAGCAAAGCGTTGTACTTGCGTAGCGCAGGTTTCGACAATGGTACCAACAACGTAGAACAAGGCTACGATCAGGAACAGTGGCAAGCGGCCAATCAGGTCGGATAGCTTGGCAGCCAGGGGTTGAGCTGCAGCGGCGACAACTCCACGGATGACGTTGATTGTCGAAAGCAGTGAATGCTGGGAATAGCTCGAGGTTGCGTATCCTTGGTAAGTAGAGCGGACAAGCGCGTCGAGGCCGAAGGCGAATCCGACCACGAACATGCTTGAGAACAGCATGTATCGTTCCGCAATGGTGATCTGGTCCTTGAAGGCCTCCATGTGGACAACGCCGGGGAGCTTTTCTTCTTGTGGCTCTGAGTTCTCATTGGTTGCCATTGCGGAAATGTTGATCTTTTGGCCCGAGTCAGGGCCGACGCCCTCGTCGCTTGGATTTAGGACCATGTTGAAACGCCGGATGAGGAGAAATGAACTTCTGCCGGAGAGGTGATTGGGTTTCGGAGTACTGCGAGGTTGCAGGTTAAGTAGTGACCTCAACTAGCAAGGCTTATGATACTTTAATGATCGTTGCCGGTTTAGCCCTTCTCCGACGCCGGTAGCCCACCCGTCGTAGAGGAGCTTTCACGCGGACCGTTGTGAACCTTTTGCTTGGAGGCTAAGATTGGAGGGGAAATGCCGATCTTCCGGAAATCTTGGCTCGCTTTCGCGATTGAACGGACGAGTATACGAAAGCTGTTCAAGCCTCTTGCAACTGACCCATCTAGTGACAAGGGTGAGGCGGATATGTCATTAAACCGACACTCCGTTCCTCCAACTGTGGCCATCAGGGTTGACACAGGTGAGACTAAACTCCTTCTCTCTAGCTTTAAATCGTGACTTGACAGAATACCACTGTGTGGTGGATAAGGAAGAATGGCAATCTCTAACAAATGCTTCCCTTTGCACCCCCACGCATAAACGCAATAACGTGCTCAACCTTCGGAAAGTTTAATTGATACTGTTCCGACATCGGGAGATGGGTATATTTTGAAACGTATCTTAATAACGCATGAGTGGCACCTTAATGTCCTTACCCAGCAAATAACATACGTAACACGGATTCCCAGGTTCTCTTGATGACTAGTCACTCGCTCAACCAGACGTCAAGAAAGCGGGCCATGTTTAGGAAGTTTCAATCTGTCAATTTATCACTCCCACTCAAGCTAACTTGGCTCAGTCTGACTTTGAAGATCCATAAAACAATTCAACGTAACTTTCAATAACGCAAAGTGCGACCAGAGCGGCAGAATGAGTCAACTCCTTGTCGGTCTTGAGACTCTCCTTCGGGTCTTGGGTCAGTTCCTTGTCGAGGTCCACTCCAATCTGGCGATCAGGCATCTCTTCAGGCAGGGGGTAGAAAGGCTTGCCCTTGGGCATGTCGCCCGGCTTTGGGTGTTGCGGGTAGTCGTTAGGATCATAGGTTGAGTCCCCTTGCTTGGGCACATGGCTCAGCCAATACATGGCGTCTTTGTAGACCTGGCATTCAGGGTCATTCCTACTAAGTCCTTCAAACATGACGTAAACTGCGCGAATGACACTCTCGAGGGCTCCGACAATCCAGGCGTGATGAGATGATGCCGCTTCGCCAACCATGTAGAGTTGGCCAAACGCGTTTGGCTTGATGATTTCCTGCCACATGTTGGAGAACTGTCCTGGCCCAAAGTAGGCAAACGCTCCAGACATATTCTGGTCTCTGTACCAGTCATATGCGTGGTGATCCATGTATTGACCCTTGAGTTTCTGCAAAAGACCCTCATATTTGGACTTTTCTGGGGCGTGCATCAGGGCAAGATCGTGGAGCAGAACTTTGATGAGCTGTTCCTCGTTTTCAGGGGTGTTGTTGGAGATCAGCGAGCCGATGCGTTGGGCATCCTGTCCCCAGGTGTATGAACACAACAGCACGGCGGGCTTGTTGGGGTCCCAATCCTTGCCCTCCAGCGATTCAATGTTGTAGGAAGGATAGACGCAGACTCGAAGAGGGAGATCGGTTCGAGCAATGCCACCCTTCTTGATGTTGAGATCGCCTTGCTGCCACCAAGCAGTCTTGAACTTGATGGCGACCTTGCAGGAGGCGCCGTAGCCAAGAGATCGAATGGCTTGCTTTGTACCCCAAAGAAGCCCGGCATCCTTGAGGTCCATGCGCTGGAGGGCACCAAGGGTGGTGCTGTTGAACACGGCGAAATAGTCCTTCTTTGTCTTCTTCCCCTTGTTGTTGATGGCAAGTGTCATCGGGACGTAGTCCTTGGGGTTTTCTCGCTTCGCGACATTGGCATTGATGGCCTCGACCTGGCTGTTGAATTGAACCGGTTGCTTGATCTTCTCTGCCATCAGTTTGGCCACTCTCTGGGCACCTCCCTCGATGCACCACCACCACTGGACCCCTGGGGCCTTCTCTTGTGCAGGAGTTCCGAAGTCGAGTTCTTCGAGGACGCACTCGCTTAGCGCTTGATCATACCACCCAGTTCCACTATTAGGGTCAGTGAATGGTTCTCGGCCTGCACTTTGGATGAACTTACTAGGTTGCTGTCTCCAGCCATTCAATCGTGTTGTAGTTGAACTTTCTGCCCTCCTGGTTCTCTGGGTTTTGATCGCTGGACACGCCTTAGAAATGTACTTGAAACAGTGGTGATGTGGAGTATACTCACGAAGCCAGATACTGCCGAGTGCTTAGGTGGTCTGCCGCCATGAGCCGCTTCCAGAGCTCCTTGGAAGCCTCTCCCTCGATAGTTCCCCCTTTGACCTCCTTCAAGGCCTCATCGAACTGCTTTTGGATATCTTCGATGAAGGGGGCAAGTGCCTTGGATACGAGCTTCGACGGGTCCTGTGCCAAGAATCTAGAAGCCAGTTAGCTGTGTATCTTGAGGTTGGGAACTCAAGTTTCATGTACTCCTCAGGGATCTTTCCACCTTCTGGGAGCCCACTGTTGATCCGGAAGGGATCTGCGATACCCTTGCTCCAGGCATTGCCCACGTATCGCACGTCGTTGAAGTAGGAAGGGCAAACACCATCTTCATCATCAAGATAGTAAGGGATGATACCACCCTTGCCCTGATGCAGCCCAATGAAGTTGAAGAGCTGAAACGTTCTACAAGGCGGTTGAAGTTAGTTCAGTGAAATTAGAGAATCGGATTGGTCGTCATACCTTTTCATGATGTCATTGTTGGGGAAGCGCATCGCACCGACATCGTAATAATCGTGCGTTTTCGCCGGGTCTCCCTCGGAGAACTTGTGCGTGTAAAGACGACCACCCAGCCTTTCCTCCCCTGCAGCCTCTAGGATGTCGTAGTTGATTTTGAGCTTGCCTTTCAACTCGGGATGCTCGTTCAACCAATCAAAGACCATGGCAGAGAAAAGTCCAGCGACGCCAGCACCAACAATGCCAATGTCGAGCTTGCCCCGCTCCTTGGGCACGAAACCGACCCCTGTCACTTTGGCTGTTGCCTTCTGCAGTTCGGCAACAGATTCATTTCCGGTGATATCGATAGGGAGGTTGGAATCAATGGCGGCAGCCTTGGTAACCTTCAAGTCATAGTTCAGTGTGAGCTTTTGAACATAGCGAGACCACATGTACTTGAATGACTTGGACTCGAGATGCTCTCCTACCACCGTGACGTCTGTGGAGGAAGCCATTGTGTAAAGCAAGAGATGAGAAGTTGTGTGCACTGGCAAAAGACGATGAGAGGAGAAGTTGGAAGTACTAGATAGTCTTGTCTTGTTGTGGTTATTTCATATCAACGGCCAGGGCAAGACTATATAGTTGCCTCCTCAATAGTCGCTATCCAAGCTACCCGCAAGATAACCTCAACGTGATGAACTAACTTGTTGACCGTTGTTGACCGAAGTGAACATTCCGACAGAGAGATGTCAGTGAGGAGACCTGAAAGGCTTGTGATCACATACCG
Organism: Fusarium phalaenopsidis; assembly: GCF_050370095.1. Lineage (NCBI taxonomy): Eukaryota > Fungi > Ascomycota > Sordariomycetes > Hypocreales > Nectriaceae > Fusarium > Fusarium phalaenopsidis. Next base: position 582,109 of record NW_028145398.1, read on the forward strand.
GTACCTTCTCAGCTGCCATGAAGCAACGCCTCATTGCCTTTTGCATCCAGATGCCGATGAACCATCTATCCATGACAGGATTGAAGGCTGGCTGGGCTGATGGGGACATGCGGTATGTGGCTAGTTTCGCGGGCTCTGGCCTTACGCTCCATGCCTAATATAGCCAAGCGTCCTGCATGCTGATTGGCACAAGACCTTTGATATTATGGACCAGAGACACTATCGAACCTTGCTAGGCTCATTCAATCATAGACCAGACATCCATTATCTACGCGGCAACGCGATCGCCAATGGGACTTCAACCCCTCTCGATATGGTACATAATGCAAAACTAATATCTTGTCCTAGTCTAACGTGAACAATGGCCATGAGGCCCAGAACGAACGCGGGGAACGGCACGTCTCAGCACATGCCTGAGACATGCAGGCATCTCGATGCGTCTCTGCGGCTGAGGTTGTCTTGGCCCACAGGTGGCCAAGACAGGCCAAAAGCCACAAAAGTATCGATGGAACCATGGGAGGTATGAGAAGTTGAATGCCAGAACTGGACTACTTTTCGATACATGAAGTTGGGAAAAGACCCAGTCGCCATCCCGAAACGCGGAGAGGCAAAGCCAAGTCTGGCACGCAACAAGCAAACATAGACAGTTGTTGATGCTAACAATCCATGGCATGGATTTTTCAGATAAGAATGAATGTGAAATGCCTCACAATCTCATGGGCTTCTTTCGACTTTATGTATGCAGGGTTTGCGGTTGGACTGAGTCCATGATTCATAACATCTGCCACTCCTCTCTGTCAGTTGGTATCTGCCCCCCTAGTATACTGAACGGTGATAAAGTAAGAGAAGGAAGCGAAAACCCTTCCAATTTGACCAAATCCAATATTTAGCCATAGAGGCTCCATAGAATGTTTAGAACAATTTTAGTCCCATAGGCGTCGTGAGATGTGAGGTAAGTAGGAATGAGGCCCTACCCTAGATACCTAGGGATGTTCATATGCTGTCCGCGAAAAGTAAACCTACCAAATGCCAACGCAGGATATCTTAAAACTCTTGATACATAGAGCACCGAAGCCAAAATGTCTCCAAGAGTTTCCCAGACTTTGGAAGTCGTATATCTCGATAGGGAAGGGTGCTCTCTCGTGTTGTTGAGTGGCTTCACCGACTGCAAGCATATTTCTTGTTGTCGTTCACTCGATATTATGGGATTGCAAGATATTTTCCCTGGAAGCTAATGTCCAGGGCTGATTAAAATACCAATGAACATCTAGTTTCCCTTTGGGCAACCCCTGATCCCTCATCCTACCTAGGTATGTGCAGCAGCGCCGGAAGACTCAAGGGATATGTTGACGTCATTTACGGCGTACATAGTTTAGCCACATTCTTACCCAGCCACAGCAACCACCAGAGGTGCAAGCGGGTACAGTTAAACTTAGAGAAAACAAGCCTCATTATGCCCACCAAAAACCACTTGCTTTTCAGGTTAGCAACCTCTATCTGCCCAATGAGCCGAGTTCTCGTGAATTAGTAACGCACGGTAGTATGGGCTGGACACTTTTAGTCTGATGTCCCACAGGCTGTCACTCTTCAACTGCCGACCTTTTTTACGGTTGGAGTACTTTTGGTTGCGCAGCGCCGATCTAACTCGCGCCATCTCCAGCCGACGCTTTCGTATGCCGCGAATTGATGTCGTCTTTGCTGTGTACCGAAAATAAAGGAGGGAACCGAGGGTTATTGTTGATACATTTCGTGGTGCCATGTTGAACATGGCTCGGTCTATCTTTGCGGAGCTACATGGGCTCTGACTAGGGCTGTTTGGTGATCACGGCAACGCAACACGGCAAATCTTGTCGCCCGATAGCCCATGTGATTTATCCAAGACCTCGAGATATCACATCCGAATTACTTTGGCATAAGACCCAAGCGAAACACGGGCTATGAATACAGCATTCATCGCCACCGGGACACCTGCACGGGAGCCACTCTGTGTTTGACAAACAGGTTGGCGGATGATATGCTTATAGCGAGCCCCCTTGTGGGCAAAGTTTTGAGATAAAGTTAGGGTTTTAAGATAGTCCATCTCCATAGCACTCTATTCATTCGCGGATGGACTGTACCTGACCCTTCCTGTACGCTGTCTAGATGTGTCTCCGCCCCGCCTTGACATGCTTAATACGCCCCCGCAAGACGGAGCGTTCGTGAACCTGGGGTCTCCGCACTTTGCACGCGGGGTAGTGATGTAACCGTTCCCATTGATGTTGATCATTCCGGTGGAAGGTTACTTCCAGTTCAAAGACTCTCGCTGTCTCGGGCTAATGCTATGTCGAGAGAGCCCTTAACGTCACGGTGAAGTTGTGGCCGAGCAGAACGCAACCTCTGTCAATGTCCAGATGGACTACTGTATATAAATTGGGTGTTGGAGTAGTGCGAACCTGGCGTATCATCATCATCTCTTGGGTGTGACACTCACCTGCTGAGATCTGGTAGTCATCATGGCATTGGAAATATCCCGTGTCTCTTTTGAGAATCATCGTCCCGCCCTCGGCATTGCGGAGGCGCAGCCGCGTGTTTCATGGCGATTTGGAGGCGTTGTTTCTGACTGGAAGCAAAGCGCATATGACATTGAAATCAACCGCTACGGGAAGTCGGAAGTCTACAGCACTGTCTCAGCTCAGTCTCTTTATGTGCCTTGGCCTGGCCCTCCCCTTAACGAAACCGAACCCGCTTCAGTGCGCGTCCGCGCGCATGGAAATGAAACTTCTACTCCCTGGTCTGACTGGGTTTGCGTTGAAACAGGCATCTCCAATAAGACCTGGTCTCGCGCTAAGCCCATTACCTCAACCCACGAGTTCGACAAAGACAAACCCAAAGTACCACTGTTTTTTCGAAAGAATTTTGATCTCTCAGACGATCTGATCTCTGCAAGGCTTTACATCACAGCTTTGGGACTTTACGAGGCAGAGATCAACGGGCAACGCGTCGGGGATCATGTTCTCGCTCCTGGCTGGCAATCCTACCGTCACCGTCATGTCTATGACACGTACAATGTGACGGAGCTACTACAGCCTGGTCACAATGCCATTGGTGCTCTTGTTGGCGAGGGTTGGTACGCAGGACGACTAGGATTTAATGGAGGCAAGCGTAATATCTATGGCGATGCGATCGGACCTTTGGCATTGCTCAAAATCACTTTGAAGAACGGCAGCACACAATGGGTCCCAACCGACGACACTTGGAAGTCGACTACCGGGCCTCTTGTTTCGGCGGAAATATACGATGGTGAAGAGTACGACGATCGTTTAGTCTCAGCCTTGAAAGGTTGGTCCACGGCCAGTTTTGACTTTGACGGGTGGGAGGGAACTCGAGAGCTTCCGCCTTTGAAAGGAAAACTCACCGCACCCGATCAGCCACCAGTCCGTGTCATCCAGACCATCAAACCGAAGAGTTTCTTCAAGTCGGCCTCGGGAAAAACGCTTGTTGACTTTGGCCAAAACCTGGTTGGGCATCTGCGCGTCAACGTGACGGGCCCCAGGGGTACCAACATCACGTTTCACCACGCAGAGGTGCTTGAGAACGACGAACTGGCTCTCAGACCCCTACGACAGGCTGCGGCCCGCGATGTGCTTATCCTCAGCGGCGATGGTCCGATCCAGTGGGAGCCTAAATTTACATTCCATGGTTTCCGTTACGCCCAAGTCGACGGCTGGCCCGAGGAGACACCCCTTGACGAAAACTCGATCGTGGGCGTGGTTGTTCACACGGATCTGGAAGAAACAGGCTTTTTCGAGTGTTCCAACCCCCTCCTGAATCAGTTCCATTCTAATGTCCGTTGGTCAATGAAGGGAAATTTCCTATCGATTCCGACCGACTGCCCTCAACGGGATGAACGGCTCGGATGGACGGGAGATGCCCATGCTTTTGGCCCGACTGCCAACTATCTCTTTGATACGGCGGGTTTCTGGAAGGGCTGGCACAAAGACATTTGGTCTGAAATGAAGGGAAACCGGATGACACCTCCCGTCTATGTGCCTTCCGTCCCCATCGATTTTGGAGGCTACTTACCAACCGCAATCTGGGGAGATGTGGTCGTGGGGAATCCTTGGAACACCTTCACAGCCTTCGGTGATGAGGCTCTACTGGCGGAAAACCTGCCACAGGCACAGGCGTGGATCGATGTTGGCATTCCTCGCAACCAAGACGGCCTTTGGGACCCAAAGCCGTTCCAGTTTGGAGACTGGCTGGACCCGCTGTCACCAGCAGACAACCCCGGGAATGCTACTACTCACCGTGGACTTGTGGCCGATGCGTATTTGGTCAAGATGACGGAAATTATGTCATACATATCTCGTGCTTTGGGGAATCAGGACTTGGCGAAGAACTATACTCGTCAACATGGGGACCTCAGGGAAGCATTCGAAGCCACTTGGGTACCGGATGGAGAACTTGCGAATCAAACACAGACTGCTTATACCCTTGCTCTTGATTTCGACCTCCTCAAAGACAACTAAGTGCGCACAAATGCCGCCCAGTCACTCATCCGAAAGATCAAGGACAACAACTATCTCGTGGGCACTGGCTTTGCCGCCACAGCTAGGCTCGGGTTCGCACTCAAGAGCATTGACTCAATTCCCGACTTTTATCGGATGCTCCTACAGGAAAAGGTCCCTTCCTGGCTGTATCAGGTTGTTCAAGGCGGCACGACCACGTGGGAGCGATGGGACAGCCTCCTAGCCAACGGCAGTGTGAACTCAGGGACCATGACGAGCTTTAACCATTACGCGTTTGGCTCTGTCGCTGATTGGATCCATCAAGTGGTGGGAGGCATTGCCCCAGCTGAACCAGGCTACAAGAAGATTACTATCGCGCCAGTACCAGGTGGCGGTATTGACAAGGCCAAGGCCAGGCTGATTTCTCCATATGGAGAGATCGTTACGGATTGGAGGGTCAAGAATGATCATTTTGATTTGAAGGTTATCGTTCCACCGAATACGCAGGCTGAGATAGTCCTCCCTGGCGTGGAAAAAAAACTCAAGGGTTGTTGGCTCAGGGTACCACAAGTTTCATATTGAGAACTTCACCCTGCCGCAGTAAAACCAGCAGTTTAGCGGAAGGGCGAGATCAGGAGTGTATCTGTTAGTCAGTTTTCCTGTTCTCAATGTGATTTCTTTATTTCTGCAATGTTTCTCAGCAATTGATCCTTGTGCTATGTTCTTGTTCTTGTTCTTGTCATCAATGATATTTCCAAAAGAGGCCATCAGCCAATTTCTGGATATCACTACATAATGGCATGAACCCTGATAAGTAAAAGACCGCAACTTAGTTATAAAACTATTCATATATAACTACACAGGTAATATCATCATGTTTGTTTTTGAATCAAAGTGTAAACAAGTTGACGTTGTCTCCAGTCTCCTTCAGCTTCCGATTCGCCTTCTTCAGCATCGTTTTCATCACCACACAAGTCACCACTGACAGTAGGGAGAAGGCCATCATCAAGATATTAGCCTTGATATAACGCGGCCCGTCGCTCGATGGAAAGAAATAAGGACTCCAGATATTACCGAGCTGGCTCAAGAGATTGATAATGGCTGTTGCGCAAGCTCGCTTCTCGGGTGTTTGGTTAAGAGTCGAGCTCGCCCAGCTGAAGACCATTGCGTTAGAAGAAAAGCACCCGCATATGTATAGAAAAGCGGCTGTGTATCGAGCAGCGTTGTTGAGGGTAGAGACTGAGATGATGAAACCAATGCAGGCAACAAACTGGGGCACCGCAATGTGGTAGCCTCGATCCTTGCGACGATCACTAGACCAAGCTGTAGCAAAGGCCGTGATGGTAGCCACAAGGTATGGAGGAGCTGTCAAGACAAGCGTCAGGGTGTTGTCGCCGAGTTTGAATCCTTTGACGATGGTAGGGAAGAAGCTGTTAAAGCCGTAGGCGCTGTGGTTGGCCGTGAGCATGATGACCTATTAAAAACCATTAGTTGTCATAAACACAATAACGGACACAAAAGAACTTACAAAGACCCAAGTTCGGATATCCTTAGCAGCCATTGCCAGACCGCTCCAGACACTGTTATCAGCCTGGGGCAGGGAGACACGATCTCTCTGGATTCGCTCAACTGCGACCTTTTGCTCGTCATCCGTGAGGAGCCACTTGACCGCCCCAGACTTTTGTCCAGGGAAGTCAGGCAAGAAGATGAAGGCGATCAAAGCAGCACCAAAACTGCCAGCGCCCTCGATAATGAAGAGCCATTGCCATCCAGCAATTCCCCTAACGCCTTCGAGGTTTGACAAGACGCCAGCAGCAATGAGACCTGAGAATGCTGTTGCCAGGAGAACACCTGAATATAAAATCGCTGTGCGGAGCGCAAGTTCCTTACGAGGATACCAGCAGCTGAGGAGATACATGGCGCCGGGGAAGAACGGGGCTTCTGCGATACCTAGGAAGAATCGTATGACGATGAGGTGCGTGTAGTTGCCGGCGCCTGCGGTAGCAGCAGAGACGATAGACCACAGGGCTGTCCAGAATGGTATATAGATCGAAGGCCGGGTACGTGTGAGGAGCATATTACTGACCTGGCGTTAGTTGAAATCTCGGCAAGGTCTGTCCTGTTGAGCATACCTTGGCAGCTGCATGAGCATGTAGCCCACGTTCAGAATCGATACGGCCACATTGAACTGATTCCCCTTGAGACCGAGATCTTGCTCAAAGCTGCTGAGTCTTGCCTGACTAGAGAAGAGGTCAGTATTGGTAAAGAGGAGACTGTTTTTCTGCAAACCACGTACGCAATGTTGTTTCGATCAAGGTAGTTGAACAGATAAAGCAGCCAGACCATAGGCACAAGAGTATAGTCCAGTTTCCTAACGAGGCTCTTCTCGGCTGCGTTGTACTCCTCCTCAGTCATACCCAATTCGTTGCTCTTTATTTCAGTCATTGTCTCCTTGTCCACAGGTGGCAAAGCATCGTCGATGTGATCCGACGAGCCATGGAGATCGTTGAGCTTGACGTCGGTCTTGGTGTTTGCCATTGTGATAAGAATAACTGAAAAGTCTGCAACGATAGTGATGTGTCAGGCTTGGATGGAGGAGACACTGTCAAGGGTGGTAGATGGCCTCAAGGAAGAAAGCGAAGAGCCTTTAATATGTTCCTGGCTCCGTTGTACGAACGCCATCGCCCGCCCAATGTAATGAAGAGACAACTCTGTGTTCAACGCGACCATGATCCGATGAGTTGAGAAGTTGGAGGCACATCGTAGGGGCAACGGATTGTTCCGCCAGCAGAGCCCAGACAGCCAATCGGCTGGGGCGTATTTGACGCTGGACTCTAGCCCCGGACTAGAACCCCATGGGGTTATGGGGCCAATGCGGAACGCGGGGAATGGTAGATTGGCCACAGACGCTGCGGAGCAGTCCGTGGTTGGGGAAAAGGCGGGACGGAGCTGTCCTTTGCCTTGGGAGAGACCCGAAGGGGGTACCGGGATGTCCTCGCTACTGCTCCACGAAGATGCTACGGCAAAAAGCAAGTGATAGATGCATGGCCCCTAGTCACATCTCATCGACACGCCATCTTCTGTTTGTCACTCTGTACCAAATCTTGCAGTAGCTCGCTATGCCCCCCTCTAAAGCACTCGACCTCTTGCGCAGGTTTACAACTTGCGATGTAAGCCCCTGCTCCAGTGATCCCAACCTCTTGGTGTGACAGCAGAAAAGGCTTACATTTCTCAGATTGGCGATGCCTTGGTCAGATTGAAATATCCCTATGGGGGTTTCTTGGATGGCATCCGCATCTTCTCTCCGGACTCTCAAACTCGCATCATTGGCCCGGCTGTTACTGTCAAGATGGTCGAGTCAAGCGATAAATCTGTTCCAGCATTGGACAAGCACTTTGTTGACCATAATGAAGACGGCGGGGTCATGTACATCCAACAGCCAAATGGCCTTCCGTCGGCTTGCTGGGGTGGGTTGATGTCGACCAGAGCAAAGTTCCTGGGGGCCAAGGGTGTAGTGATTGATGGCCGAATGAGAGACATCAATGAACACAAGGAGATGAAGTTTCCGGTATGTGTGCCACTTATGATTCATCCATAACTAGGACTAATTGCTTGGAGGTGTTCGCACGGGGCCATTCCATCCTGGGCTCCAACACTTTTACCAGAGCCTCTCTTGTCAATGTTCCTCTCCAATTCAAAGGCGAACTCTGGGTCAACCCAGGAGATATCCTTGTTGGGGACGCTGATGGTGTCGTCGTAGTGCCTCCGTCACTGGCCGAACGCGTTGCTGAACTGTGCCAGGCGAGAGCTGAGGTAGACGAAAAGATGTTTACTGAACTCAGGAAAGGGGCTGCTATGGGAGAGCTCATCAAGACAATCCGAAAGGACAAGTGACAAGGGTATTAATTCCTGTGATGTATTCTAATTACTCCATAGTGATACATGCTAGTTTACGCAGTGTGCCATGCCTGAAGCAAAGTTGATTGTAAGCATGTTAAGCGGGTTAGGTAGTCTGATACAACTCAACCATTGCTAGTTACACATATAATCTATGAAGAAAAGATGTTTCGTGGATTCTGAACCATCAACAAGTCCCATTCCTCGTCCGACAGCCACCCCCTCAGGCTCCGAAGCCATGCCTCATCATCCACCTCCAAGAAGGGAGTCTCTTTCATGGCTTCCTCATGACTACGCACCCTCATCCTTGGGGTATGAGGCCAATCGCTTCCCCAGAGGACTTGGTGCTTGTTTGCATCTACAAAGGCTCGCACAAGGAACTTGAGATCATCGTACCGTGGGCTCAGCTCACTTACGCGGTACGGTGCGCTCAGTTTGACAAAAAGGAGCCCATCTCCGACCAACCGCATGATCGCTGCAAAGCCAGGTTGCTTCGTAGGATCGTTCCGATGTTCTGGGGGAAGCATGCTGGGTGCCTTCAGAAGACCAAAATGATCCGTGATAAGCGGCCTGCCCGTTGGCCCAACTTCACTGCGAACAAATGGCTCCAATTCATCCCAGAATTCGGTCCGAATCGTTGTCATTGTCAAACTCCAATTGAGGGACAAGTTGGTTATCCTCTGGAGATATGCACGCAATGTTTCTTTCTGAAGCTCTACATCTTCCATGGCCCCATTTGGGTATAGGTTGACACGGAGACCACGGATGCCGGCCTTTTGTAGATCTCGAATCTCATCGTCGGTGGTCTCGTCGGGTTCAATCACCCCTACACCGGAAGTTGAGTGTCTTCCTAGTTTGGTGACGAAAGCTTTCAATGAGGCACAGTCGTCACCATAAGACAGGCCATGGGTGAGGACCGAGTTTGTAATCCCCAGTCTTGCTCGGAAATTCTCGAAGGCTTTGATGGTCGCTGCAGGTGGTGTGAGGTGGCGCGTGGGACTGTACGGAAATAGCTGGGCTGCTGGAGGTTAGATCTACTCATCGAATGACTGACAAGGAGTTGCTACATACGCTCAAATATGTGATGGTGAGTGTCCCATCCTCCTCTGGGAAAGAGGTCCGCGTTGTTGGTCTCGATGAGGGCTTCTGGCGCCATGGTGTACTGCTCGGTGTCGTCGTAACTCTTTCGTACTGGGAAGGCTTCAAAGTGAAGACCAGATTTAATCCAATTATATCCCCGCAGGTTCTCTCCACTGCTGTCGTTACTCGTGGGTGAACGCGGCGCATCCCCCAAGTCCCCTCCATCCGTGGGGTGGATATGCTGGATTGTTCCGCAGACAAGGGTGCAGGCGGAGTAGCCCAGTCGCCTCCCTGCCATCGTCCCGAAAGGTGGATAAGCCGCGTTCGGACTTAGGACGCGGAGGGATTCCGATGGCGGATGAGAACGGTGGGTTTTTTTCTGTCTCGGGGTTCGAGTCTCGGAGCGGGACGTCTCCAGCGCCCAGGTGCTATGATACAAGATGATTAGAGATTTAATGGGCAATACATACACTAGAGGGGACCTTGTTAAGTGCCAACCCAAGAAGTATCGCAGGACAAGACAATATGACACAGAAATCTGTGAACGCACCGAGCCCCTTGCAGTCAATAGTAGCCGGAGCCGCTGCAGGTGGCATCGAGTCTCTGACAACTGTAAGTCTCAATCGACGACATTCCACAGTGACAGGCTCAGCTCACAGAAGCTTCAATCAGTATCCGACCGAATACGTCAAGACACGGAAGCAACTTCTGGGAGCATCCTCACCATCTCCCCTTCGACTACTCATCACCGCTGTCAGAGATCATGGCGTTGGTGTTCTGTATACTGGGGCTGGGGCTTTTTGCGTTTCCAACGCCTCGAAATCAGGCATCAGATTCCTAACATTTGATGTGATTCGAAACAAGCTACCCCGGGATCAGAAGACAGGCAAGCCTACAAGTTCATCGAATATGCTGGCTGGGGTTGCGGCCGGAGTGGCAGAAAGCATCACCGTCGTGACTCCAGGCGAAAGTATCAAGACAAAGATTGTTGAGGACAGAGCAGGCTCTCGCACATTTAAGTCAACTGGCGATGCCATGCGGTGGATGGCTTCCAATCAGGGCATACCTGGTTTCTACCGCGGAGTGGTACCGGTGACAATGAAGCAAGCGTCCAACGCCCTTGTCAGGTTTACATCTTATCACGCAATATTTGACCTGATAGAACCTCGCTTGAAAGATGCAGGCAAGGGGAGTCTCGCAGTTTCAATAGCTGGAGCGTCAGCTGGTGTTGTCACTGTATATGCCACAATGCCCTTTGATACCATCAAGACCAAGATGCAGAGTGTCTCAACAGGGATTGGGAAACAAGGAACTCTGCACATCCTCACTTCCATCATCAGAGAATCCGGCGTCGCAGGCTTATGGAAGGGTACGACGCCTCGGTTGGTCAGACTTAGCGTGAGTGCATTCGACAATGGCACAACATTTTAACGGAAGAGAGTACTAAACATCAATGACTTTAGGTATCAGGAGCAATCAGCTTCTCAATCTATCAAAACGTGCTGGATCTGATGAGAAAGTCTACAGATATTCAACCAAAGCTGGCGACTCTTTGAGTGGCTGCGGTAGATTGTAGCGAATAATTGCTGTAATAATATCAAGTTATTTAGACCACGTAGGTTGGCGGCTCTGGGGTTTTTAGGTACTTGGGTACAGGGTGTTTGCGGGCTAAATAAAATCCTCGACCCCGCCGCGTCATCTTCACTCCATTCGCACCCATGACATTTTGATCTGTCCCATGAATTGGGCCAATTATCACGACAACCAGCGCCTCTTCGAAGGCCTATCAGCACAGTAGGGACAGAAAGTTGATGAGGCATACAGTGCTCCTTCTTTTAGAGCTTAGATCGCGTTTCCAGATGGCCTCCAGGACCAGCGCTCCCAAAAAGGTCCGGCTGGCCTGCCGCCGTTGTCGATCGCGACGCATAAAGGTGAAGTAAACTGCTTTTTGCTATGCCTGAAGAACATGTACTGAATCTAAAACAGTGCGACGGTCAGATTCCTGCATGCACAAACTGCGCAAAGGCAGGCCAGGTATGCCTTGATGTGGATAGCCAGAACTCCAACATTGTCATCCCTCGGAAGTAAGTACCCTGCGCTCCATGAATGGATTCTCACTAATCCGTCTTGAAGTTTTGTCGGGGCTGCTCGTGCAAGGATACAATGGCTCGAGAACATCATCAGAGAACGTGCACCCGATGTAGATCTGCAGTCTGGCCCTCAAATCGAACAGGCACCAGATATAGGTAGCCGATCAGTGGACGAGGGAGGAAACGAAGAAGGGGATACATCGACGACACCAGCAGCTACGATTCCAAGTCCTGCCCTGCAAACCATATCACGAAAAAGATCAGCAGAGGCGTCTGAACAGCCCGATCACGATGGCTCGTTCCCTGAACGCGCCCACTCCGTTGCTGTCAACCTGGGCATGCTGTCCCTCAATTCGGACTCCCCCCAAAAGCATTACCTCGGTTCGAGCTCCGGACTTCTCTTTGCGAATCTGATAGGAGCCTCGCCATCAAGTACCGGATCCACGCCGCAGGGTATGGGTGATAATGTCAACGCGGGTGACTTGGAGTGGCAAGACTCCGCAGTGAGCGCAGGCCACAACAAGGCCTACCATCAAGCTATGCATGCCTTTCTCAAAAGTGTGAGTAATTCTCTAATTGCCCTGCGGATCTCTTGGTCTAATCAAGCCGATAGGAACTACCTACTAAGCAAGAGGCTCTGATCCTCGCCCACACATACATTCGCTGGGTTCACCCCGATTTTCCAGTTCTAGAACCTTCATCATTGTTCAGTGCCATTGATGCCATCTACTCCTGTGTTTTTGAATCCGGGCAAGTAGATGGCTCAACGCACGGTTGGCCCAGCACCATGCCCCCGTTCCGCTGGAATGGACGTCGAGTAACTCCTGGAGTCCCGGAAGATCACGGCGCAACCCTACCTGTGATTGCCTTTATCATTTTCATGGTGTTCAATATTGCAGCTATTGTCAAGGTTCGGACTCGTGTCTACGAATTCCCACCGCAGAGGTTCTATAGCGCCGCTGTGCATTTCTCCAAGGATGCCTTTTCACAGATTTCACTTCCTACGATCCAGGCTATGGTTATGCTTATCAACCATAGCATGCTGATGCCAGCAGAGATAAACCTGTGGACTTTGGTTCATCTTGCATCGGCTCACTGTGTCGAGCTTGGCATCCATCGGGAACACCACAGTGAACGGCCTGAGGACTTTGCCATGAAACAGATCAGGCGTTTCACCTTTTTTACGATATATTCTCTTGACAGGTATGTCCCTTTGTTCATGTGTCATCCGCGCCCAACCAGTACTCATTCATCAGGTCTATTTCTTCCATTCAGGGCCGCCCTCTTGGATTTAGAGACGAAACATTTGATATTGGACTACCCGAGTCCCCGCCACCTGAGGATGATGACATGAACGGGGCTATTCCACACTCCTTTATGGCCGCTGTCACTCGATATGCATCTTACACGTACAAGCTTGACCGGATTGTCTCCGACATCAAACTTCACCTCTATCATCTACCAGGGGACTCCAGCTGGTTTCCTTGGCCGGAGAACCCAGTAGAACATCAACAAAGGATCAAACAAACCCTCGATACCTGGTGGCAAGAGGCTTATCAAGACGAATTCGACTTTCCGAGCCTTGACAATCGGCAAAGAGAAGTGTGGAGGCTGAAACTCAGGATCAAGTATCACACTGCCACAGTATTGCTTTTTCAGCCCTCTCAGGTGGTCAGGAACCCGTCCGCACAAGCACTACAACTTTGTTTTGACAGTTCGTCAAGAATCCTAGAAGGCTATGAGCGGTTGCATGATCTCCACAGTCTTCATCACGGATGGAGAGCAGTGCAGAACATTTTTGCAGCTGGAGCTACGCTGATCTACTCCTTCTGGACCTCACTGCAAGTTCGCAAAAAGGCGTCTACCGCCTCAATGTCCAAGAATCTTCGGACCTGTTCCAGCCTCCTTACCATCGGCGGTGAGTGGTGGCCATCCGCAAAGAGCGGCCAACGCAGCTTTGGCCCTGTGGCCGATCTTACGATGAGGAAATTGTATATGGACGACTCTCCATTCAAAGCCCCGCGTCTATCTCAACACTCGACTGCAGCAGGGCACTTTACTCGCAGGGTCGAAGGACCAGAAACAGAGGATGAATGCATCACTGTGCTGAGAGATTCACAAGCTTTGGAGGGTATCAACCAACTTCCACTCGAAGAACCGGACGGAGCATGGCAGGGGGTGACTGTGGCTTCTGGCCATGATCAGGACATGTGGCACGGCATCGAGATAGGAAGACCGGACTTTGTGCCAGAGATTGAAATGTTTTTGGCCGATTTTGATCGGTCCGAGTTCACATGGAGTTTTCCTCTGGACTCCAACAAGGATCTTGACCCATTCGGAACGCACCCGAATACTGGTTTCTAAGTGTTCCGCTCCCGCGGAGTAGCCCGCGTATGGAGATGGGCGGTATGCGGACTACTCCGCGCCTCCCAAGGTGGGACGGATCCACGCTGTACATTGCCTCGGCGGCTCGGACATTAGCAAATAGGGTATTACTGCATTCTCATCACGCTGAATAAATGCCAGGGCGAGTTCTCCAGGGTCCCTCAGTTTTAGGGCATCATCATGGGTTTTAGATCCAAGCAAACATGACACTAACAACACTGCGGTCTGCTGTGGCCCGGGGCTCCTTTACCAAGAGAGAGCTCCGATTGCTTCAAACTCGTTCCCTAGCGACGCATTCGTCGCATGTTGCCATGAGTCCACTGGAGCCGGTAAGCTATGGCGCACCACATGGGCAGTCGATACACTAACTTGTCTCTTAGTACAACCCTCTCAATTACGGTTCACAACTCCAATCCCTGCGGCGCGTTCGAGGCATTGACAAAAGGCCACTCACATTGACCGAGAAGATAATCTACAGCCATCTTATACATGACCAAGATGGTTGGGCTTTTGACGAGATTGAACGAGGCAAGACGATTCTACGCCTACGACCCGATCGCGTTGCGTGCCACGATGCGACTGCAACAATGGCAATCCTACAATTCATCAGCGCCGGTCTTCCGCGAGTCCGAGTCCCGACATCCGTACACAGTGATCATCTGATCGTGGCCGAGTACGGCGCCGAGCAAGATCTTGCCCGTGCCTCTAGCGACCATGGCGAAGTCTATGCGTTCCTCAGCAGTGCTGCAAAAAAGTATGGCATTGGGTACTGGAAGGCTGGTGCTGGCATCATCCACACAACAATCTTGGAGAATTATGCCATTCCTGGCGGCTTAATGATAGGCACTGACTCGCATACACCAAATGCTGGTGGCATGGGCATGCTTGGAATCGGAGTCGGTGGCTCAGATGCCGTTGATGCCATGGCTGGAATGCCCTGGGAGCTGGTCTGCCCCAAGGTCGTGGGCGTGCGATTGACGGGCGAGCTTTCTGGATGGAGTTCCTCCAAGGATATCATCTGCAAGCTTGCCGGTATTCTGTCTGTCTCTGGAGGAAAGGGAAAGGTTATCGAGTTCTTTGGACCCGGCACTCAGACCTTGGGAGCCACAGCTATGGCAACTCCTTGCAACATGTCGGCCGAGGTTGGGTCAACATCTTGCATCTTCCCCTACTCTGAAGCCATGGCCCGCTACCTTTCAGCAACGAAGAGAGGAGATATTGCGCAATACGCCGACACTTTCAAGAAATTATTGCTCAATGCGGACCCCGGAAGCGAGGAGTTCTATGATGAGGTTATCGAGATCGACCTCTCTACGCTGGAACCTCATATCAACGGCCCATTCACACCCGATCTATCACACCCTCTCTCTGAGCTCAAGAATCATGTCGAAGAAAGTTCATGGCCTTCAAAGATCAGCTACAGCATGGTGGGGAGCTGCACGAATAGTTCATACGAGGACCTAGAAAAGGTTTACACTCTCGTGACACAGGCCAAGGAAGCGGGCATGCATCAGACCAAGACACCTTTCATGGTCAGCCCAGGTAGTGAGCAGATCCGTGCCACAGCAGAGGAGAGTGGGATCCTCGGGGCCCTTCAAGATGCTGGAGCTGTTGTTCTAAGCAACTCGTGTGGTCCATGTGTTGGGCAATGGGATCGAAAGGACGTCGACATTGCCGGAGCCGAGAGCAACTCGGTCATCTCGAGTTTCAACCGAAACTTTACTGGTCGTCATGACGGAAACCCAGCAACTCATTCTTTTGTCACCTCTCCTGAGATTGCCACGGCTTTTGCCTACACAGGAGACCTGAAGTTCAACCCTGCCACGGACTCCGTGTCCTTCATTGACGAATCTGGCGCCCCATCTGCATTCCGCTTCACACCGCCAGCAGCCAACGAACTTCCTCAAAATTTCTCTCCCGGGAACGACCTGTATCAAGCCCCAGTTCTGACAGACACATCTGGATACAAGGTCGACATCGACGAGGACAGCGACAGGCTACAACTTCTGACGCCTTTTCAACCATGGCAAGATGGAAATTCGAAGGATATGCACGTCCTCATCAAGGTCGCTGGCAAATGCACGACGGATCACATATCTCCAGCAGGGCCGTGGTACAAATACCGAGGCCATCTCGAAAATATTAGCAACAATATGCTGCTTGGGGCTACCAATAGCTTCCTCGCTGATGCGTCGTCTCTCAGCATGATTGGCAAGGCCAAGAATCCAGCAAATGGCCAAATTCAGCCTGTGCCCCAGGTTGCGAGGGATTTGAAGCAGGCTGACATCAGGTGGTGCATCATTGGCGACAACAACTACGGAGAGGGCAGTTCGCGAGAACATGCCGCATTGGAGCCTCGACACCTGGGTGGTGTGGCTGTCATTGCCAAGAGCTTTGCCAGGATTCACGAGACGAATCTCAAAAAGCAAGGCATGTTTCCCTTGACATTTGTGGATCCGAGAGACTACGACAAGATTGCCGAAGGTGATGTTATTAGTCTGCTAGATGTGGATGGGAGCCACCTACAACCGGGCAAACAGGTCACGATGGAGGTTAGAAGGAAAGATGGCACTCGATGGACTACGCAACTACACCACTCTTATCATGTCCATCAGATAGAATGGTTAAGGGCTGGAAGTGCATTGAACTATATTAAACGGTCGACTCTTGCAGATAAGGTATAGTTTGATGGAAAGGGCTGGAAGATGTTTGGCGTTAATTGCATTAATATCTACCGCTAGGCATGAACTCAGGAGGATATCATAGAGCCTTGAACATGCGTTACCTACAAGTTGACTCGGGCTACGGAGGTGGGGTTTCGAGGGTGTCTTAATCCCTAAGCACGTCGACAATGTCAAGCGCTCAGGTACTTGGCTCTAACCGTTACAAATGAAAGTTGAACACTCTTATCTAATGACTGGATAGGAGAAAGCAAATGATGTAATGAAAAAAAAAAAAGTAAAAGAATGAACAAGCAAAAATGTGGTTTGTTGAATAACCTGAAGCTACCTGCATGAAGGTGTTAAGACCTCGGCACAAACGCGATACTCTTTAAAGACAGTGAAGACACTCGGCAGAACAAACAAGAGATCATCACAATGAGCAAGAGAAGAAAAAGCAATCCCCTGGATTTCGCCACCTCACCGTAGCGAAATCATCTCACGCCTTCAAAGCCATGTACCAAAAATCCGAATGTAAAGCATCTTTACCAACTGAACCTCGATGGCGTAAGCCAGAAGCTCAGCCGCAAGGAAGCCGACAAAAGACGGCGCTGGCTGTGCAAAGCTAAAGGCAGGCCGGAATGCTGGAACCCAGGGCAGGATAAAGCCGATGATCATGATGGATGCAGTCGAGACGACGAGGATCGGGGCAGCGCGGCTCTGGACAAATGGGATCTTTGCCGTGCGGAGGAGGTGCACGATGAGAGTCTGGGTGAGGAGGCTTTCGGCCGATTGTTAGTCAAGAAGCCCGCCAAAAAGGACTGTTTGCTTACCCCTGTAGAAACCAGTGTGTCTGGAACAGCTTAACAGCTTGCTTGTCGTCAGTGGACTTGACGCCGTAGTAAAACCAGCCAAGAAGATACGTGCAAATGTCGATGACAGAGCTGGTTGGGCCGAGAACGACGACAAATCTGAAAATGTCTAGGCGTTCATTGTTAGTTGAGATCGAACTTTTCTCGGGTAGGCGGAATTACCTATGGCGTTCCATCTTCTTGGCTCTCGCAGATACTCATCATCAACCCTGTCCCAAGGAATGGCGATCTGGCTAATATCGTACAGAAGATTCTGAGCGAGAAGCTGGATGCTCATCATCTGCACCCGAGGTTAGCATCTGCGTCCCTAGTATGACATGAAGAACCACCCACCGGTGTGAAGGGCAGCCAGGCGCTCGCCGCCACAATGCTGAAGACGTTGCCAAAATTAGAGGATGCGACCATCTTGTAGAGCTAATGTCAGCTTTGGGGGTAGACACCAGTTGAAATCAGAGGGAGCAGCTCACCTTAAGGTATTTGATCGTGTTGCCATGTGTAATTCGCCCCAGGGTGACACTTTGGACTACAATCGAGAGACCCTTCTCAGTCAAGATCAAATCGGCACAGTCCTTGGCCACGCCGGCTCCCGAGTCGACCGAGATGCCAACGTCGGCATCTCGAAGGGCGATGCAGTCGTTGATACCATCACCAAGCATGCCCACGCAATGACCTGCTTTCTGGAGGCTGGTCACAATCATGCTCTTCTGCTTGGGTGTCACCTTGGCAAATACGGTGCACCTCTCCACGGCAAGGTCGAACTCGTCGGACCCTTCCAGAGCCGCGAGATCGGGTCCAGTGATAGCCTCTGCATCCTCCTCTATGGCGTCTCCACGCTGGATCAGTTCGAGAGAGCTGCAAACGTTGAGAGCTACAGGTAGAGAGTCGCCTGTGAGGACCTTGACACGGACTCCCAGCCCCGTCAGCCTGGCGACAGCGTCCTTCGCGTCGTCTTTAGGCGGATCGACAAAGCTGATCATCCCTTCCACAGTCATGCCTATCTCTAGTGTGCCGAGCTCAAGATCGTCGACCAGCCGAGGCTTACCAAGATTTCTAGTGGCCACTAGAATCACCCGGTGCCCCTGTTTGTTCATGCGCGTGACCCGCTGGCTGAGTTGCCGTCGTACTTCATGATCGAGGTGTTCGCTCTTCCCGCGACATCGCATGGATGAGCACAGAGAGAGAACCTCATCGAATGCACCCTTAATGATGAGGAGATTGTTCCCGGTAATGCCACGTACGATGCATCCCGATCGACGACGCTCAAAGTCAAACGGGACGGCTTGGACTTTGTCGTAATGGGCCACGGGGATCTCGCCTCCGTCCGGCAGTTGACAGTTGAGAATGGCCCTGTCCATGTTATTGCCGCTGTCTCCTTGGATTGAAGAATCCACTTTAGCAAGCTCAATGACGTCCAGGCTGTCTTCTCCCATAACGTCTGTGTACTGATGCACCGAGAGCTCGTCCTTGGTCAAAGTTCCTGTCTGTTCAACCGTCAGTGCCTGTTGCAAGATGGTGGCTGTCAAAAACAAACATCCATCTTCATACCTTGTCACTACATAGAACCGTCATAGCCCCGAGATTCTGGACGCAGTCGAGACGCTTTACAATCGCCCGTTTCTTAGACAGCTGGTGGGCACCCCGGGCGAGATTCGCATTGACGATAGCAGGCAGCATTTCTGGGACAAGACCGACGGCAACGCTGATGCTAAAGAGTGCGGCATTCGCCCAATCACCCGTAGTTTTGCCTGAAATGCACAAGACCTGGATATTCCGGTCAGCGGAACTGGGTTGATTACCTCTATATAGGTACCTGGGTAGGAGATACTTACAATAGGGACCATGACCACCATGAACCCAATGAGCATCCACGTAACATTGCGGATTCCCTTTTGGAATGAATTAGGCTGCCGCTTCTTTTCGATCTCCTTGGCCATGGTTGCTATCAGTACGTCTATAAAAGTCAGTCAAGTCTTCCACGCGTGAATGAAACGTTGATTCTTTCACCTACCGTCGCCCGTTCGAAGCACAAGTCCTGCTCCATGACCAGACACGATGCTGGTGCCCATCAGGGCCAGATTGCCAAGATCAAAAAGAGAAAACTCGTCTTTCAAGTCATTGGAACCTTTAACCTTGAGCACGGGCTCGCTTTCGCCCGTCCAGGTGGACTGGCTGATTCGCAGAAAGGACGATTCCAGGATAAGGCAGTCAGCGGGAACCACGGCACCTGGCACAAGTATGAACACATCTCCAGGAACAAGATCACCGCCGGCGACAGTTATCTCATTTAATGAATGTTGTTGTTTGTCGGTCGAGGTCGAGTTGCATGGGGGTCGACGGACTCTGAACTTGCTTGTGATGGATGACTGAAGTCGAAAGACGGCCATGCCGCTCTGGTATTCTTGCCAGAACCGTACGACGCATGAGATCAAGACCATGATCATTAGAACGGCGAATCCTTTCTATTTCTGCGTGTTAGTTAATACTGCCAGGTAATCATCTTGTCCAGACAATGCACTCACCCAGTTTGGAGGTGGCATTGCAGCATTGATGATGGCCAGGAAAACCAGCAAAAGGTTAAACGGGTTTGGAATGATCGACAGAAAAAGTATGAAGCATGACGGAGGCCTTTGAGAGGATACAGCATTGCGGCCGTGGATGCGTCGCCGGGCGAGCGCCTCAGTGTCCGAGATGCCATGTTCGCCAGAGGCGAGATGATCAAAAACCAACTCTACTGGCATGGAGGCGAAAGCTCGGAGTATTCCTTCCTGTGTCTCGTCCTGAGCTGATTCCGGGCTTGCCTGCCATGACTGCAATCGCGACCTGGAACGTGAGCTGGCCCGGACGAGCTGGCGAAGCCAGGTAGGCCAAGTCTTGATTCTGCGGTGAATCATGGTCTCGGCGATTCGCTGTTCGTGGGTTGGTCTGTTCATGTTCTGCGATGTGACTATTAGTCGTCAGCTCAGACCCGTGCCTACAAGCTGCTGGATACAGACCTCTCGATAAGATCGGGTCCTGGAGTCTGGACAGTTATGGTGGCTCAAAGTCCGTCGCATAAGACCTTGCAGCTCCTTCGGCAAGGGCTGCTTTCCTGAGCTTGCGTGAAGTCTCCAGATTGGCGATGGCCAGACTGACCAAGAATGAGGGATGATTGTGTGAATCGACAAGAGGGATCATTGGTTTGTTGGGGTTGGTGATTCTACACGAAAAGAAGGGGTTTTTAGGAATGCTTTATAGCAGACGTTTGATATTAGAGCGGCAGTTAGTCTAACCAAGGAAAAGAGAAAATCTTTTCTATGCGCCAAGGAAGGGCTCAAGGCTATCCACCCTGCCGGTTGAGAGCGATGAGTCAAGTCAAAAGGACCGTCGTTCCAGGGCGCTGCACCAAAGATGTGGATACTGACCGAGAAGAAAGTTTCCTGCAGTGCGAGCTAAAGGCATGGACATCAGGCAGCCGCCCAGGAAGGCTGTGCATCGGAACCCCGGCACCTTTGACGGTTGGTCTGGAAGTCAAAGACTTGTCAAGCACATGCGCCGAGGAGAAGATTGACTGATAGACTGGAGATGGGCCGAGACTAACAGGCGTCTCGCAGGCACTGCCACCATCCGCGTGTCTCATCTCTCTCAAATGAAAGCCCGAATTAAGCGGCCTTTCGGTGAAGGGAGGGCCTAAAACGGATATCAGCGTGCCTTTGGGCTTTGGCATTAATTAAAAATCCCGGTCTCTCTGTCATGAAGTTGTGTTCATTCATTGCGCGCTACGAAGCACCGCCCCCAGCACTGCCCCCTTAACCCACCAACTCCTCGCCCGTCGCTTCAGGGGCTCCAAGGGACAGTTGAGATGCGCTCATGTTAATGAAAGTGCCTCGCGATATGACTTGTTCAGTGATGGCACTGCAGTTTCGTTTTCTGGCCCTTTTGGATTGCTCAGTAGATGCTCTGGCTTTGCCGGTTTTCGACTCCTGCTGGCGGCACTTTCACACTTCCGACTTTCTCGTTTCAATGTGTTTTTCGGCATAGACAAGCATCATCTAACCGGAAGAGCATGAATCAGGTCCGACAGAGTTTCTGTAAGTGGGAGTAGAACGCATGGTCTCGATACCCAGACAAACAATGTTGACCCTGATGCAGAGTCCAGCGACCGTCGAGCGCCCTACCATGAACATCGCGGTTCTGGATGTCAGAAGTGAAGGACTCGAGACTCGCAAAGTACATTCCAACGCCATCGTTGATCTTTTAGAAGAATCTTTACCACCAGACCATCGCTGCTGCCGATGGATCAACATCAAGCAACCTTCTCCGGATGCCATCTCCATTCTTCGAGAGCACACCGGATTAGAGAGACTTGGGACTTACAAAGAAGTATCCAAGACCCTGTTACGATGGGACTCGTACGTTATCGCATCCACCATTGTTTACATACTGACGAAGCTCTTGTCTTGCACTTAGAAGTAGTAACGGATACGTCGGTGTTCCTTTCCCCATGCTACACCTCGATCCCTTTACGAATGTCCCGAACGAGCCTCGAGCTGTCTCCTCTCTACAGAAGGAGATGATACAAGAATTTGTCTATGTTCTCAGCAACTCTGACAACAAAGTCGTCACCATTTCTGACATTGCAGACTGTGACATGGACGCTTCTGTCAAGGCTATTCTTAGCAGAAGTTGTTCTTCCCGTCAGATGCTTCATGCTTCCTCAATGCTCAGCGCTGTCATATGCAGCGTCGTTGGTAGAAGTGTGGCTATGGCAATCACTTGTTTAGAGCGGGTCAAGACCCTAGAACTGCACGTTCTTACGCAGCCAGAAGAACAACATATCCAGGACATCTATCTTATTCTGGTATCTATCCGCAGAGTACAAAGGTCACTAAGAACGTCAGTACGGTTGGTCGAGGCCTTGCTTACTCAAGAATCAGTCAAGGGCACCGTTAGAGAGTGTGTAGGAAGGGTCGGTGCCTCTCAGGATCTTCAACCTACTATTTCCCAAGATCCATGTTTAAAAGTCATTAGTCTTCGCTGTTCTACAGCTATAAGTAGCTTGGATGCATCGATAGAAGTACTGGAGAGATGTGTCGGCATTTCGTTACAGTCAGTCTCGTTGAGGGGGCAGAGAACAAGGACTCAGACCATTTGGGTCATGGTGTGGCTTCTACTTGTTGCTGCTCTTGCGGCCACCATGCTCAAACTGATACTTGTGAAATAGGGAGGAATCGACTTGGTGTCAGCGTCGATTTGAGAGGTCAAGCCTGACTCTCGACTGTTTGCCTCGTGTCTTGATGTCAAGTACAATTGATCTCCAGGGCAAAATTCAAGAGCCTTTCATCCAGTTGCAAGGTAATTCGCCAGTTCGTAAAAGCATGGGGCTGTTTTTAACTTCGTACTAACATAGGTACTGAGCCAGTCAGTAACCACTTAGTTACGGGGTGGGGCCAGCCCCAAAAACGGCAGCAACAGTCGGTTGGGTTTTATGGGAATTATTTTAGATGCCTCTGGTTAGAGAGCAAACAAAGCGGCGGCTTGATACTTACGCCCATTACCAACTAAAAGACGACATTCCTGTTCCTACTCCTGGCGATGGCGAGCTGCTCATGCGCGTCAAAGCCTCCCGCTTCTGTCATGCCGACTATCAAGTCTACCAGGGCGTCTATAGCGCGAGGCTCTCTTTCACCGGGTCACACGAGCCAGTAGGAGTCATCGCTGCCTTGGGCCCCAATTTTAGCGGAGACTGGGCGGTTGGAGATCGTGTTGGAGTACTTAACTTCCCGAATCCTTGCGGATTCTGTGCGGGTTGTCGGTGGCGTCTGACCAAGTTTGTGTCGCTTGATGCCAGGTTCTGCGAGAACAAGATCGTGGGCGGCCTTTGCGGATACATGATTGCGGTAGACTATGCTCTGGTGATGTTGCCGGACAGCCTGTCGTTTGAGCAGGCTACATCTCTTATGTGTGCTGGTGTGAGTATCTCACCTTATCTATAATTGAGCGCTACTAATTGTAGGCCACGTCATGGAATGCCATAAGACAATGCCAAGTGAAACCGGGCGAGACTTTGGCTGTTTTCGGCATCGGAGGGTTGGGTGTTCTAGAATTCAGTTCGCAAAGGCTCTTGGCTTGCGAGTCGCAGCCGTTGATGGCAGTGATGTTGGAACCAGAATTGCAGCCAACGTACCAAGTCATCTTAAGCCCGACATCCTCTGCAAGCTACACGACTCTGATACTATCGAGAAACTTGATAATTTTTGAGACGACATGGGAGTTGAAGCTGTTATCAGCTGCACCGAGAATATATCAGCAACCGATTGGGCGCTCCACCGTCTCCGGTACGGAGGCGTGGGTGTCGTTCTGGGACTTCCGAATGATGGATTCGAATTCGATCCTTTCAACATCGTATTTCGTGAGCTCATCATTGGTGGCTCGCCACACAGCAGTGTGCAAGAGGTAGAGAAGATGGTGCATGTCATGGCACAGCAGGGGATTTGCAATAAGATCAACAAAGTCCCACTGCAGCAGGGTGCGAGTATACCAGAGAGAACTGCAGCTAGCGAGTTTCAGGTACGCGTGGTAGTGACTTGTAGCATAGGTGCACAAGAGACCGTCGGCCACAAAAGATACAGTTATCAATACATAGCCAACACCGTATATCAACGCAAGTCGTGGTGCACCTCACCCCAACCCTTTGCCCTTTCTCTCACAGTTCCCAGGTCATCCATACTTAAGAGCCCAATCTTTTTATTAACCAAGACTCTCCACGCAATCTCTCGAACGTTTGGAGGGTCGGAAGGCGTATCCCAGTATCGGGCCAGTAAACCGCGGGATTCTGCTTGTTCAATCTGCGTTGATGCCATGTCTTTTTCCCGCGCCGTCTCCCCGTGTAGTGCAGAATCATTTGCAGGTCTGAATAGTTTGGCGTTTCGGAATCTCGTCGATGCCAAATATGAATTCGAGACGTTGTATTTGTACTTGGGCGGATCTGTCGTAAAGTCATCCTCAACAGCCACGAGTTGCTCAAGCTTGGCGTCCCAAAAGATGTCTCTGTGTGTTGCATTCGTGGCAAGGACAGAGCTGAACGGTGCATTTCCGCTCGCCACAACTGTCAGGGGTCGCATGACTCTCTCTTTACCATTCCAGTAGGTAAGGTAGTCGAGATCTCTCAATGGCTGCAATTGCGCATCTACCTCGTCAAATGTCTCTTTCCCTGAAGTCTTGAGGTCAATGAGGAGGATCAACGTCTGTTCTGGGGCGTGGCTAAAGACGCCGCGCCAAGCCCCGTCAGTCAGTTGAGCGTGCTGTGCCTCCTCCAAGATGCGTTGTAGGGGCTTGAGGTATAGGGACTGAAGGGTTTTATCATCACTGAGGCTTGCTTTTGAATGTCCGACAAGAAGATTGGACCCGCGTAAATGAACATCGGCTTCAACACTGATGCATCCAGAGCCAAGTGCTTCAAAAAGAGGAATTCGGCGCTTGTAGTCATTGTGCGAGTGGATTGGCACAGGACGAGCATGACGGAGAAAGGACTGACGGTCAGCATCCCAGATGTCTGGGCTATTGTGGCCGATGTCTTTTCCAAACCACAGGTCGTACAGATCGTTGGGTATGCGGGTCAATCCCATATCGAGGCGGTAGATGTAGACGGATTCGCCGACGAGACTTGGTACCAGATCGATATTAGATATTGACGCAAGTGGGTGCTCAAGGCAAACTTACCCCAAAACCAAGAGGCCAGCAATGTATTTCAAAAAATTCTTTTGAAGATGGCACCCAAATGCCTTTCCCCAAGACCAACGTTCATCGCCGCATTTCCGGTTGTTCCCGCCTGGGAGAATGGAGTCGTTGCTAGAAGTCATGGTGGTTGATCTTGTTATTTTGGCACTTTGAGAAATCACTGCTGCCAAGAGCATAAGTAGAAGCTTCAAGTGGCTGCCTAGTCGTTATCATTGGGTGGATTCGGCTGACGCGGTTCATGTCGCGGACAGAGCTGCGCCTCGATAGCACGTTTAGCGTGTGCAAAGCACTAGTTGTAGTTAGTATGCGCCCAGAAGGGATCGCTTATATCTGTTCTGCCTGGGAAGGATCCTAAAATAGAGCATCACCTTGTTTTTAATAATGCCGCGGACGATACATCCCCATCGACGACGTTTAACGAACGCTAAACAGGACGGCATAAACTTTGCCGTAATGGCCCAGGGGGATCTCGCTTTGATTAGGCAGTCAAGAATTAAACATAGCCCTGTCAATATCACTGCTACTGTCTCCTTGGATGGAAGAATCCACTTTCACGAGCTCAAGCACGTCTAAGTTCTCCTCTCCCATAGCGTCTGTGAACTGATGCACCGAGAGCTCGTCCCTGGATATAATATCATATCAATCATAATAGACTACTATGCCAAAGGCAAAAGTAAAAAGAACCTTTCCACAGGTACCGAGGCGAGTAGGCCATTTATGCCGCTCGACACATTAATATATTACTCTGTCAAGCAAATCTATTACGCAGCTCTTGTAGTCTCCTTTCAAGTACCAGCATGCTTTCTCTCTCCTTTTTGCGTGATTTTAGTTCATCTTGAACCATTGTAATATTCCGCAAACAGCCCTCCTTCTTGAGAATCGTCTCTTTCGGGAGTGTTATCGCGCTCGTTCTAACGCTGAATACTTGCTTCGGAGGATTTTGATTAACGGATGGCTCTCCGGGATCCGAGGTTGGAGCCTGAGGCGGAGATATGTTGACTGTCGTCACCCTGGCAGATGAAGGCGTTAACCTTCTGGCCGATGGCGTCGTCTTGGTGGGAACTGCTCGCCTTTTGCTAGTGACCAACGTCTGAGGGACTTCCGGAGTTTGAGCTGGATCCATCTGCTCTCGGGATTCTTCTGTTGGTACCCCCTCTTGTGGAGCATCCACCGGCGCAGAGGTCAACGCAGCACCGGGAGCAGGAGGCGTCGGTGTCGACACGCTTCGTGCTGCTTGCTGTTCTCGCGTTATCTCTACATCCGGACTTCTCGCCTCTACAAACCCTGTCCCAGAGCCGCTGTTATCGGCGGGAGGACCAACGCTGCTGTTTCCAGCAAGAGGAGATCCCCACTTGTCCTGAATCATGACCTCCAGTTGCTTTTGCATAACCGCAACACCGTTCTCGGCCGCCCGGGCACTCTTTGTCGCCGCTCGTGCTGACTCTTCAGCCGCCGCGGCACTTTTCCTGCTGGAGAGAGCCGAACTCTCGCCAGCAACAGCACTTCTCGTGCCCGCGTCAGCAGTCTTTTGCGTGGCACGCATGGTCCCTACGCCAACCCCGGCCATGATTGTGCCGAAGATCCATGTGGCTACTGTAGTTGCCGTTTCAGTAGCTGAGCTTGACGTCGTCACGGCGTGGTCGGAGGTCGAAGCGACAGAGACGGCAGGCACACCGGAAAATGAGGCCAACGCGGACTTGTCTGAGGTCATGGCGGAGGAAGTTCGGTAGTGTCGGCCTGTGAACTTATGATGACGTGCAATGTGGCGGTGCTTCGGTTTGCGCTTAGATAGAGCAGCCGTTGATTCTTCGGAATACCTCTCGTCAAGCTCAGCTTCCATACCACTTCGCTCGACGCCCATTGTCTGCTGTCCCATTTCATCCGGATTGAACACGATCAAGTCATCGGGTTCATCAATGATTGTCGAGCGTGGGTCCCTGGTCTTCCTCATATCCGGTTCAGAACAGCTATGCCACGGTTCAGCAGCGCTGGTTCGCCCTGCATCACAATCCTGCGACGTGGCGCTGACCGGGTTGCGGTCATTCCAGTGAAACTGGAACTCCTCTTTGGCTGTCTCGATATGCGTTCCATTTGACTCCGGGTTGAACCTGAAGTGTTGGTTGTAGCTTCGATTCAGATACCACTTTCCCCAGTGACCATTCATGCCTGGAACCCTCGGCCTTCGCCGCATCCAGCCACCGCGTACGGGTGTCCAGTCACTCCATCCGGGTTTACGGGCGATGGTATCAGATTCAGGGGAGTCGGCCCAGATTTCGACGGGATCGACAACAACTGAGTGAGTGGCCATACTAGCAAGTCGTAATCGATTGGCTCAGGTCTGCGTGTTTGTTTTTCGTGCGAGGTTTGCAGTAAGGCAATGGGGGTTTCAGCGGTGAGATGATGCGGGGAGGTAGAACGCACTGCGGCCTGAAAGTCACAGCCTGATTCTCTGAACAGCCACAATCAGGCTCGGCTGGACTTCACAGTATGGGGGTAGTTTTGTGAGGCTTGCCTCACGTGACGACCACACTGCATAATAAGGCTTCCCGGCTTCACAGCGCTTACATGTTCAAGCTTATAAACCGCTGGCAAAAGGAAGACATCCATTGCTTCGATGTCAAGAAGGCGGCAGTTGGCATCTCCTACAATGGCCGGAGGTTGTGAAATGAATTCTCTTAAACCGAGATGAGAGAATGAGAACGATCGTAACATTCGCAACTACGACGATGACAGCTCAGTTTATGGAGCCCTCATGAGCAATGTCAATGTCAACAGCGAGATTTGTGTGCAGGTTGGGGCAGGCTGAGAATCTTTTGATAACAATAAGAGACTAGCCTTGTCTTTACTAGGCAGTTTAACCTTAATCTAACATGGGAAAGTTACCTAAACAACAAATATGTATCCTGTGAATAGTAATAGAAAAAACACCTTTGCCCTGATGAATAAAGGAACAGCGTCTGTCGCTCAAGTGTTCAGATTAGCACGTCATTAATATGTGGAGATCTTAGCCAAGTTTGGCTAGGACCCGATGCTAACATGACATTGCACATGCTAACATGACTCTGGCCAAGATTGATGCATGATAGGCAAATGATTGCGTCTTTCCAACAGCCCTTCATGTGAGCGGGGTTTCAAGTATAGGCGGGTGTTTTGCAGAATGCCGCGATTCAACTCAACCATGGTGTGATTTGGAGATTCTCGGTCCATCGGCCCCCTCGGCCTATAAAGAGACAGCTGATATCCTTCATATTGCCCTCAATCCTGAACATATCCTTCCAAGTTCCAGCAATTCATTCAAACATGTCGACAACTACAACCCAATCCGAGACGGTTCTGAGAACCAGGCTCGAGACGAGCCAACATCCCAAGCCGCTGTCTCTCTCTGGAGCGCTTGATCGCTTCGAGTCTGAGGAGCTGACGCCCGTAATTGGCCGTGAATATCCCAGTGTCAATCTGGTCGACGATATTCTCAATGCCTCTAACTCTGATGAGCTTGTTCGTGACCTTGCCATCACCAGTGAGTTTGACCAACTTCGTTGCATCTCATTGGGATCTTCTGACATCCGATGACTAGTTTCCCAGAGGGGTGTCGTCTTCTTCCGTGCTCAGGACAACTTGACCGATGACCTACAAAAGGTACTGGCTCAGCGCCTTGGTGAGCTCGTCAACAAACCAAAGGAGTCGACCCTGCACATCCACCCACTTCTCAATGGGACTGATGAGTTTGGCGTCGCCGACAACGAAATCAGCACCATCTCATCTCAAGGTTTCAAGGCCCTGGCTGTCGGCCAGAAGGATCGAGATGATCGCAAAGGCGGCGCTGCTTCATGGCATAGTGACATCCAGTTCGAGGAGTTCCCGGCTGACTACACGAGCCTGCGCTTGACCCAGCTCCCATCAACAGGTGGCGACACCCTGTGGGCATCAGGCTACGAGATCTACGACCGCTTCAGTGACCCCTGGCAGAAGTTCTTGGAGGGTCTGACAGCAACCTTCAAGGGCGAGGGATTCATCAGGGCTGCTGACGCTCGCCCGGACAAGTTCAAGATCTACGAAGAGCCACGCGGCAACCCCGCCAACGTCGGTCGCGGGCTGACGGCAGTTCATCCAGTTGTGCGAACCAATCCAGTTACTGGTTGGAAATCCGTCTTCGCGATTGGCAATTTCCCTCAGCGAATCAACGAGCTGAGTGTACGTGAGAGCAAGGAGCTGCTGGAGCTTCTATACAAGAGGATTGAGGAGAACCACGACCTACAGGTCAGGTTCAAGTGGAGAAACAAGAATGACATCGGTTCGTACTCACCAGTTCTGCAATACTGCGAAAAGCTAAAGACTAATTACCTTTCAAGCAATCTGGGATAACCGCAGTGTGTTCCACAGCGCGACCAACGACTACGATACTCTGGGCGACCGTGTTGGCCACCGTGCTGTTGGAATCGGCGAGAAGCCATACTTGGACCCCCAAAGCCAGTCAAGGACAGTTGCACTCAGCAAGAATTAGGAAGTTCCTATAGTCACTTAACGTTTCTTTGGTTCTATAGCTGAGGAAGTATATAAATACAGATAGGACATTGGTCCCCTATGATGTCCCAATGGCCCGTTTAACCATATCACTGTCCAGCTCTCGCATCGTCATCTTTCCAGAAACCTTGCCACTAGCATCATTTAAAAGCTGGTTTCTAAGCAGAAGGGTAGGCGTGCAACTCCACGCATGACAGAAACTATTCATCCTCACATCTCCGTATGGGCTTGTCCGTGCATCTGAAGGATCATAACACTCCCAGAAGGTATCGGCACCAGCCTTGACCATGCCACCCCAGTACGATCTTATAATTTCGAGACACTTCTCGTAGCAGCCTGCTGTGATGAGTGCATCGCAGACATGGTGCCAGAGGTACGGAGTCATGGGCTTGATGGCAGCGGGATGTGCCAGGGTGTTGAGCAGAGCGCTGCAAGCAGTCTCAGGCGAGAATGCTTCAGCGAGAACAAGCCAAGATGCTGATGCGTAACTGATCTGCGCTTTTGGACCTGATACCACCACGCCATCGGACAGGAAGATTTGGGCAGCCTCAGTCATCCCCTTGATCGTTTCCTGGTGTGGGAAATCCAGCTGCAAGAGCTGTGCAAGTTTGGCGACTTGCTTGAGGCAGAAGAGTAGCACTCCATGAGACCCTGCGCTGGTGTCAACCTCTCTGTTCCAGTCCAGGAACTTTATGTCCGAGGTGCGTTCGGGTTCGAAGATAAAGGTTTGAGGGTTTACGTGTTGCAGCGGCCGCCGAAGACATCCAAGCGCTGTCGCCCACAATAGCCGGCCAGTTTCTAGATCCCCAGATGCCGCAACGTAGTCATAAACAACGCTGCCAAACAGGGCATCATATTCGGTAAGATAGTCAGCTGAAGCAGCGAGGGTTGGCCTCTCGAACAGGCATGCAGGCAAAGACCCATCAACCCGCGCAACAGCCGCAAATTGCAAGATGCACCGTTTGACGAGATCAAAATCCTTGAGTGTACTGTAGTTGGCTAGCGCTTGAAGTCGAAGATCGCCAATCCACATTCTCCGGTCCCTTCTTGGGCCGTCCTCAAAGACAGACTGCATACAGTCTCTGAGTGTAAGAATGCTGACACGGTCGATATCTTGAAGAAGCTGGTCGTCGAACTCGAAATTATCGAGTTCATGGTCTTGACTGATCGCACTAACACACTCGCAGGCCAAGTCAGAGGGATATTTTGAAGTTGGATGAAGTATCGATAACTTGGACGCGTAAGAAGCGAAAAGCGTGACGCCGTCGAATCTTGACATCATCAGGGCAGACGTCGATGTTGATGATCTCGTCAGGCAACCAGCCCTTGCTAAGCCATGTTTCCACTCCATCCATCATCATGGTGACATCCAGGGGAGATTCGCCAAATGTGAGGCGCAGTCTGCATGGCGCGTCCATGTTGGCGCCGACGCAGGAAATTCGAAAAGAAAGATACCCGACCATGTGTATGCCAAAGTCGAGCACAAAGTCGGAGTCCCTGCCCCATGCTAACGAGGGAAGATCAGAAATGCCGTGGGTTCCAGGTTGGATCCGCAACCCAAAGTAATTGTCCTGACATGGCGTAAAAGAAACAAAGCATTGTGGATGTCGAGTCCAGCGATGCAAGGTCGGGTGAAGAGAATCCGCAAGCAGCTCAAACGGCGAGGACGTCGCAGAAGAAGCTTGAGGAATCTTTTGATGCATTGTACCAAGTATGATATGTGTGTGATATGAAAGAGCAAGAGAAGATGGTGGGTAGAACGCGTCGGTCTAGGCACAGAGTCCAGTTATCCTACCTCCACTACCTTGGAAGAGCACGCGGCCATGACAAAGCATTGGGCCATTGCCCCCGGGTGAATATGTCCCCAAGGAATTCCAGTAACCGCCGAAGGCCGACATTTCGACATTGATTAACCCGAAATTTGACGCATCTCACGAGTGCTGTCACCAATAAACGGACATGATCCCCACCTCGGAAGCAAAACACGGTCATAGGGATGTGTTCTCGGAAGCAAATTCGGAGAAACCCCCCTGACGAAGAAAACCTGTCAAAGGCGCCAATAATATTCTAGCGCCAAGAACCACAAGTCGCCGTGTCCAAGTCACGAGGGCCTTCCCCGCATGACGAGTCAGGAGCGTTCTCTTGCTTGCCAACAATCCCCGCGGTTCAGTTGCACCCCAGGATTCCAGGAAATTAAGGTCATCGGTGGAGATGGAGCCGAGCGTTGTTCGACCGAGGCGTCGGGTGTGAGGATGGTTCGAGTATTTAGACTCAACCTTTCCTTTCTGAGAATAGCATCAGGTTTTGGAGTCTCATCTTCTCACCAAGAAACCAACCTTCTACACTAGTACCAGCTTCAATCCCCGACATCTTCGTCCTTCATCCTGTACATGATAGATCATGGCGAAAGCCGAGACTGAACACCACGAACCCTCTAGGGGTCACGATGTCGAAACGGTCGAGCATACCGATGACCAGCTGCTGGGACGAGCTATCCAGCAGCAGGAACACAACCGGACATGGGGACAGAGTCTACGTAAAGACCCCTGGCTCCTGTTCTGGATCGGCGTGATGCTTTGGACCTTGATTGTGCGAGGCTTCGAGGCTGGCGCATCAGGAGACGTCCTCAGTATTCCCACCTTTAGAAAGAGATTCGGCGTTGCCATGGACGGTAGCTACTTCATTGCAACAAATTGGCAGTCGGCTATTAGCGGCGGTCCTAATGCGGCTGCCATCGTCGGCGCCTGGGGTGCCTCCTTTCTGTCCGACAGGTATGGCACCAAGCCCATCATCTTGCTGGCTGCCATGATCAACCTTGCTTCGGTGGGTGTCGAGTTCGGAGCCACATCCCTTGCCATGTTCTTCGGAGGCAAGATGATGAACTTCTTGGCCATCGGTGCCCTTCTCAACCTTTGCACCGCCTACGTCGCCGAGGTTTCCCCTCTAGCTATCCGAGCCAGCGCTATCGGCTTCTGTAACCTATCTCAGTGCATTGGGCCGTTCCTTTTAGCTATCATGTCCTACTTTACCTCCAAGTGGGACAATGACTGGGCCTGGAAATCGCTTGTGGCTGCGCAATGGGGCTTTACCGGAGTGGCTCTTATTGGCCAGATCTTCATGCCCGAGTCGCCCGTCTATCTGGTCCGCATGGGCAAGATGGAAGCCGCCCAAAAATCCCTCGAGCGTCTCTACTCGGATCCGCAAGATGCCAAGGGCCATCTCCACCGCATCCAGCTCACTCTTGAAGAAGCGGAGCTGTCCAACACGGGATCATACTTTGACTGTTTCAAGGGCACAAACCTGCGTCGAACGTTGATTGCAGTCATGGTGTTTCTTTCTGAACCCATGTCGGGCCTGGGATTTGTTGGCAGCTACGGCGCTCTGATGTACCAGTTTCTGGGCATCTCTGACAGCAAGGCCTTCGAGCTGAAGATTGGGGCACAAGTTCTCTCCATGAGCGGCGCCATGATCGCGTTTCTCATGTCCGATTGGTGGGGCCGTCGACCCATGTACATAATGGGCTGTTCTTCGCTCTGTGTGCTCATGCTCTGCATGGCGATATCGGGCTCGTTTGACACAACGGCTGCCATCACGGCCTCGGTGGGATTCTACACCATGTTCAACTTCTTCTACAACCTGGGCGTTGGATCTACTGTGTACGCGCTCGCCGGCGAACTCCCCACATCTGTTCTTAGGGCCAAGACACTAGCCATCTCCATCTCGACTTCTTCGGCGTTCAACACCATGTGGTCCTTCGTGGCTCCATACCTGTTCAACTCGG
The DNA here is from genome assembly GCF_050370095.1 of Fusarium phalaenopsidis. NCBI lineage: Eukaryota > Fungi > Ascomycota > Sordariomycetes > Hypocreales > Nectriaceae > Fusarium > Fusarium phalaenopsidis. Next base: position 615,598 of record NW_028145398.1, read on the forward strand.
ATTACGCCAACCTCAAGGCCAAGATCGGGTATGTGTTTGGCGCATTCATGCTCATCTTCGCTGTTCTCGCCTTTCTGTATGTTCCCGAGACACGGAGAAGGACCTACGAGGAGCTGGATGAACTCTTCATGAAGAAAGTGCCCACGCGCCAGTTCCGTACGTACGTTACTGTGGCTGAGCAGCGAGCGGCGGAGGCGTATGCTACTCAGGAGAAGACGATCGGAGATCAAAAAGTCTGAAGACATATGGTGATTAAGGGGGAGAATATTGCGCACTGTCATTAATCGTTCTACATTGAGGTAGAGGAGCTTAAAAGTTGAATAGCAGTCTTGATGTTACCCAGTCGCATTCTTAATCGTGATGTAACCCGCCCCCCCCAAAGGTGTTTCGAATCCAGGCTGTTAGAGGCGGCCTGTGACCGCCAGCGGCCAAATAAGTAACAGCACAGCCACATCACAGCGAGCTGTAGGCTTAGTCATCAGCTTCTTACGTGGCGGTGCATGTACGAGTAGAAGCTTGGAACTACCCTGTAGCTCCGAGGCTTTAAAAGACGACCACGGCTTAGTGTTAAGTAAATATCAAGTACATGAAAACTTGTTTTATTCGTGTCAACTCTATTAAATATCAAGCGATATCGACTGGTGTTTTCTTTTATTAGAGTGGCCTTCTTCTGCCAGAGTGGTTTGATCTGATTTCACTCTACCAAATTTGCTTGGGACTGTTCTCAGACCGGTCACAGCGCCATGACCAAGACTCTTGACTCGACGAGAAGGGCAGTGGATTGCTAACCACAGTGACAGCATGACACTTCTTGATTGATTGATAAAGTCTTGGTGATGATTACCCCACACTCCCTTTCTCTCGAGCGCTTGAAACTGCCGTCCTCATCCCCAGACTTCGGGGGTTACATTTGCCATTTGCGGGGGAGCCCGACCTTGTGAATCAGGCCAGGGGTCATTTAGCCTCCAAGCCCATCCTGGTTAGCTCCGTAAAAGATTTCTCGTCCTCGGGGAATCTGCTTCCGAGACAGCACCTATTTTCCAACGAATTCCCCGCGAGGTGACATTTTAAAAGCCGATCCTACCCCACTTCCCCAGAGGAAAATCCGAGCATCCCAGCTGGCTGGTTCCCTCTCGGCTTGTCCGTGTGTGCCATGCAGAAACGGACGGACGGTATTGCTGATCGGCAAACATGGTTGACACTGAGCCGTCACCTTCGGAGCATGGTGCCGCAAAGGCTATACGTAACCTAAAGGCATGTGACCTCTGCCGGAGCCGCAAAGTCAAGGTACTGTGCCAAGGCCAAGATCATGCCCTCCAAGGCGTGAAGTTGCTGACAGGATCCTAATGCAAGTGCCGTTATGCACAAGATGACACTACCTGCCAAGGATGTAGGCTAGCAGGTACCGAGTGCACGCAAAACAAACCCAGGCGTAAAAGGGGGCCTGCTAAACGGTATGTTACCCTTAGCCACGTGCGCTGCCTGTTCTCTTGAGGCCAAGACATTGACTTGGATTCTCAAGTCCCCTGGCTCAGCGCTCCCCCAACGATACGACAGTGCCAGGTGCGCAAGCCTTTTCTAGCCCTGCCACACCCGGGTCAGCTGGCGAATCGTACCTTGATCCTCCACACCCTAATTCATCCCCGACCGAGGAGGAACCAGACGACCAGAGTAGCCAAGCATCCCCAGACTCAAGGCTGGGCGACTCGGACTTCAAGGGGCTGTGCTCCCGTTCGTTGATCCTAACAATTCTTACCGACTGGTCTCGCTTCGTCTATCCACTCGCTCCCCTTTTACACAGAAAGAAATTCCTGAAAAGAGTGCTCCAGCATGAAGATGAGAGGAACCCGACGTTCTGCGCCCTGGTCTTGGCCACGTGCGCCATGACTGTATCGACTCTCCGACGACGGAGCTTCTACAACTACCGGAGCGTCACCGTGGATAAATGCATCGATATCATTGAACGAGAACACATGCTATTGCCTGTATCTTACACGCCCGAATGGTGTCTCACGCGTTACAACGTTGCCTCAGCTCTGAGCGCGCTGTATGGTTTGGATGACATGCGTGTGTATCAAGCTATCAAGGACGCCATGGCCGGCGTTCAATGGCTTCTTTTTCACGAAAAAGGAACAGAATCAGTGCATGACCAGGAGTTGGTAAAGCGACTTTATTGGCTGCTTGGCATGTGGCAGCTGTAATCCCCCCCTGACGCTTGGCTTGACCTGTTGCTGGAGCACTAACATTGCTTAGGGGTACTGAAATACAAGGCCAGCCACACCTCACATTCCTTCCCGGTCCTCCATTTACCCCAGCTCTGCAGACCATTCGTCCCCTGCCTCTATCTGATGCGGAGCTGGGAGTACCTGACACGGAAACGAACGTATCGGCATTATGGCCAGCGGCGCCAGCGTCGTGGCTTAAAGACGATGACCAGTATATCACAGGACTCAACAGCCTTGCCGATGTCCTGATGGTCTGGGAACGCGCCAAGATAGACATGGCTCACAAACAGCCAGAAGAGACTCTTAGAGATGGCATGGCCCGCCTTCAAGCGGTGCTTGACAATCTCGTCCCAGAACTGCGGTGGAGAGGTGGCTTGGCCAGATTCCCGAAACCCTCTCGGGGCCACGAATCGCAGACAGTCAACATTTTGATCACATGCTTCTATATAAGATCAAACTTGCTGCAGCATCTCGGCCAAGCACCCGGCATTACCCACCAGAGCATCGTAAGGTCAGTGGAGAGTTGCGCCCCCAGTTCACTCGATTCTGTTGACTTACCAACCAATCTCGTCTGTAGCGACGTTCTTGAAGTTCTCGATCATATGCCAGAAGATATACACGAGTGCAATGGATACACCTTGGTCAAGAAGGTTCGAGATATAGGTGCGGCATATCTACAAGAGCTCCGAGTGACATCCGGGGGGCCCATACAGGCCGTAAATGAGCCGGAGCAATGCATTGTCAATGCTCTTCTCACGAGACTGGAGAGAATGGATTTTAGACTGGATCAAGAGAATGCATGTCCCGAGGATGATGTCATCTCTCCAGCCGACCGGCCTACTGATGAAAGGATGGGGAGCGTATAGTGTACCAAATCCAGTAACTCATGACACAAGAGGTGAATCATTTTCCCTCTCGAATATCTGATCGTATTTGATGTGAAGGCTTCAACCTCGTGCTTCTCGATCATTTGCGAAGTGGAGAAATCCCCTCTGATTCCCCAAGAAAAAGCTCGCCACGTTTCTTCCAGTCGACCCCGTGGGGTACAGCAAATTTGACACCGGGCCTCCCCAGACTTGCGGTAGGACCTAAGCATCGATCAGAGCTAGATTCGTCCCCAGATACCCCGAAAAACGTGTTCGGGAAGGATCATGCCATCCACGTGGTTGGAGTCGTCGGCTGGGCCCGCCTGGAGAAACTCCGAGATTTGCATCCGAGAGACGAGCCATCGCCGGCGCCAGTGGCGGCGGGGGATTCGCCATGAACGGAACAGCCTCGGCCAGTGCGCTAGGGAGTGCCTTCGCCAAGGGGGTGCCGGGCGGTTAAGCCTTCCTGTTGCGTCTCATCATTCGCCATCACCAATGACATATACTACCTAGACGAACTGTTCCCCATTTGGAGAGTTGGCTCAATACCGTTGAGGAGGACTGTCTAGGATCCCCAGGACGTAAACAGTGCGAGGCTAGAAATACACCGAGCTCTAAAGGAAGACGCAAGAACATAGAGCATGTAAAACACGAAACCAACCCAACTGGACAACCGTTGGTATACGTTGTGAAGCATTATCATGGTCCCAAATGTTCATATTATGCGTACCTATATGAGGTACGGGGATAGTGAGTGCACGGAGAATAGACTTGGTGGTAGAGCATGCCACACCTGGTATGAGTGTCGGTTACGCGGGGGACCCGTCGACTAACGCTCACTAGTTAACAATCCATGCTGCAAGGGGTCGCGAGTCAGTTGACCCGGAACCCTGGCGCCAATGCATCGAGACCGAGAGAAGGACATTCCCGGTGTATCCAAGGACGAACCGACGACTGATTCCCCAGTTTATCGGTCCCATGGGGAAAGTTAGTGCGCGCACTAGTGCGGCGACGATTTTCTTTTAAATTCGGACGACAACCCTGCACATTTCCGCCATCATCATCCACCTCAACTCTTCAACTTCACCTTCACATTTCATCTTTCTTGTCAATTATGAGCGAACCAAAAACCACCGTTGTGGTTGGTGACATCGAGGATGACCAAGCCCTCAAAAAGCCAGAGCACGTCGAGCATATCGGCCATGCTACTGCGGCGGAGGACCACGAGGAGGGCCCTATCAAGGCTATCCGGAACCAGCCCTGGGCTTTCCTCTGGTGTGTCTACGCCATCTACACACTCATATTAACCAGCTTTGACAACCAGGCTGGCGGCATCGTGATCGGTATTCCCCAGTTTCGCAAGGACTTTGGAAGCGAGTTCGCAGGCAACTACGTCCTTCCCGCTCGCTGGCAGTCCGCGTATAGCGGCGGCCCTGTTGCTTCGTGAGTATCAGTCGATTCCTGTTTGAGTTAACGAATCAATCGGCTAAGTGCTGCAGCGCTGTGATCGGTTCCCTCGGTGCTGGCTTGATCGCCGACAAAATCGGCCGCAAGTGGACTCTTTTCGGGTGCTACATCCTCGTCTTCATCGCCATCACTGTCGAGACTATTAGCACCACCAACGCTGTCTTCTTCGCGGGAAAGTTCATCGCAGGCTTCCCCATTGGCGCCTTCATCACCGTATCCATGACCTACATCGGCGAGGTTGCTCCCCTGGCCCTCCGAGGAACCCTCACAGCCGCTTCCGCCATCGCCTTTACCATCGGGCCCTTCATCGTCTCGCTCATCGCCAACGAGACAGGCAGCAGGACGACGCGCTGGGCTTACCGGGCCATTTTCGTCTCGCAGTACGGTATTAGCGGCCTCGGCTTCCTGATCCTGCCCTTCATGCCCGAGTCGCCTTGGTGGTTGGTCGACCATAATAAGATGGACAGGGCCGTCAAGTCTCTAAACCGCCTCGGCTATGATGCCGTCGCCACTGAAAAGAGGCTGGCCGTCATCCAGCTGACGCTCCAGGAGATCCGCAAAGAAACCGAAGGAGCCAGCTACCTGGAGTGCTTCCGCAAGTCCAACTTACGCCGTACCATAATCTCGGTCGCTCCCATGAGCATCCAGGCTCTATGCGGCGTCTTTTTTGTTGCTGCCTACGCCACCTACTATCAGCAGCTCGCTGGTTATACCGCAGATGAGAGTTTTAAGCTTGGTATCGCGCAGCAGGTACTATCAATGCTGGGCAATATCACGTCTTGGTTCCTCATCGATAGGGTTGGTCGGCGAGACCTGACAATCTGGGGACTCGTGCTCCTCACTGTCATCTTGATGGTTACGGGCGGCCTCGCTGTAGCGGCAACCCCTGGCGCCATCAAGGGAACAGTTGCCCTGCTGCTCGTCTACTGCTACTTCTACAACTGCACCATCGGAGCCACCGCGTACACCCTCCTGACAGAGATCGCCACGTCTAGACTCCGCGCCAAGACGGCCTCCCTCTCCCTCGCCCTCCAGAACGGGCTCTTTGTAAGTTCATTCGGAACCCCGCCCTCGTTTTCAACTTGCTGACTAGACAATCAAGACAATGTGGGCTTTCGTTATCCCCTTCCTATTCAACCCCGACCAGGCCAACCTCGGAGCTAAGGTGTCCTTTATCTTTGGAGCTCTAGCAGTCCTATGCATCATCTACCTCTGGTTCTACCAGCCTGAGTCTGCTGGCCGCTCTTATGAGGAGCTGGATGAGATGTTTATTAAGAAGGTGCCAGCCCGTGAATTTAAGACTTTCAAGACCGAGGCTGAGCAAAAGTCTGGCCTTGCTTGATGGGGATGGATCTATTTTGAGTTGTATAGTGTAGTTGTTGGTTGAGGGAAGCGAGCGTTTAAACTAGTAATGGGGAGGTAGGGAGAGATATGAAATAAATCAACCATAGGAGAGTTGCTATGCATTGTGCTGCCTTTATGTTTGTGGGATATATTAATACCTCTCGTCGCGTTCCATTCTTCGCTTTCAGCATTTATGTATACTAACTGGACGACGTATGTCGTGAATGTCTTAAACACCGCTGTGCGGTAACAGTGAAGTTTTTTGGTTCAAAATCTGCGTCGATCGGTGGTAGGAGGTAGAGAAATAAAAGACCGAGTAGGAGACTCGTAGCATACCCAGGTAGCATAACTACATATCCATTGTGCCAACCCCCAACTCGTTTCCTTGAACAGGCAATTGCAGAATGAACATGGCTGCAACAGTGAATGAAAGCGAGACAATATGGATATTACGAAAACACACATGTTTCGCATTAGCCCTAGACTGGACGCTAAATGCTATACAGTAGAGCGCAGCTCAACCCCAACCTTGCCATTTGCCCAGAGACCAGGTAGAAAATAGACCGCCAACTATTCATCCTGGATTTGGTCAACGGGGGTAGGAATCATCTATTGCTCTTCGCCTTGATCATTTCTTACTATTTCAAGGCGAATCCCTGTGGCTTCCTCACGATGAGATTTGGCAGCACCTCCCTGAACCTCCTTAGGGCAGAACTCCTGGGTCAAATTTCCCAAAGTATCTAGTAGCCCTGCTTTGACAAATTTGCAATCCCATTCACTCGCATCTAGTCTCTCAACCGTTTTCTTGAGGCAATCGATAGCTTGTCTAGCATTCCGTGGATCCGGTGGAGACTGCAGCGTAGCGCGGAACCTTTTCCGTGCCTTGCGTCCTTTCAACTTCAGCTTATGCCTCAGCTTTTTCATCTCGCCGCCACTCTTGCGTTTATTCTCGTGGTCAATGCAGCAGAGCAAGGCAAGCATCTTGGCGGCTTCGGCCATTCCCTGGGCCTTAGCAGACCATGATAACGGTGTTTCGTCGTTACCACAGGCACTCGACGTACGTTCCCAGAGCCTGTTGGCAAGCTCGCTGGCAAGTCCATTGTCGTGAAAGATATAGTATGCTGTGGAAGCATAGTTGCACAAAAGATTGATGGTGTAGTCATGGCTATGACCAAATGTTTTCTCAGTCTCTTCAAGACCCTTTCGATAGGAAGACAGAAAGCTGGCCTTTTGAAGACACTTAGGGTCCCAATGCCGAGCATATGACGTCCAAGATTCTAGGACTGCTGGGTGGCGGGGGCCAAGCCTGCTTGACAATGCTCGGGCGGTGCAGAGGAAGCTAATCCGCATTGTGTCCTGGAGATCACAAGGCGAGATCCCCAGCAGACCTTCCACAAGAGCGGTCATCCCGACATGGTTGGTTTTACCAAAGGCAGTGGAAATGTCTTGTAGAGAGTGAATGAAGCTCTCCACATACAAGGTATCATTGTGTCTTTGCTGAAGAGAAAGGCCTTGCAGGATACGGCAGATGTCCCATATTGATGACAGCTGGTTTGGGCTAGAGCATCTTACGGGGTTTTGTGCCTGGTCAAAGACCTTGTCGTGAAGTAGATTGCCGATGATCACCTTCAATGTCTCTGCTCGTTCGGGCCGGTTTAAAGCGACAGGTCTTTCATTCGTCGGGTTGGGAATGGCCTCGTGCTTCCGAACCAGAGTAGAAACGGCCTGGCAACGGGTCCGAAGAACCCGCCACTCCCATTCCTCGAGCATCATGTTGTAATCTCCAGACTGATTTGGGTTTCTTAGGGACTCGATGTCAGCTTGAGAGTCGTAGAATCCTTTCACGAATTTGTCGATGCAGAGAAGTAGTATGGTCTGACCCTTGTACAGATAAGGGGGAAGGGCGCGCGGAACTGAGCCCAAGAGTCGGATCACATACTCAGGTGGGGAAGGGTGTTTTGCCATAACCTTCTTGGGCCTCTGTTGAGATTGAGAACTCCCTGGAGCCTGATGACTGAGAATTTGGGAGTCGGTCCCCGTGGCAGTTGTTTTGTTTTTCACGCAATCTGGCCAGTGTCTCCTTTTCCTGGTATTAAAGGAATCTTCTCTATCTACTAAGTTAGATTGAAGGCTGTCGTAAGCGTAAGGGCGCGGGAAACATACGTGGCTGTGAAATAATGAACCAACTCAAGTACCATGCTGGTTTGCGACAAGGTACACTTCTGGGTGATAAACAAGTCTCGAAAAATCGGCCGAATAGCCTCCCAGGCCTCATCAGAATATGAAGACACGCCTGGGTTCCAGTGAGCAGATCGCAGAATCTGTGATTCTCCAATCTGTTGAGGGTTCTGTGCAGTGCAAGCCAAACTTGGAATGTGTGGCGTGGGTTGAGGCAACAACCCTTCAAACTCGACACCATTGCCGGCCGTGAAGAGAGGATAAGTGATGCCTGATGAGTGAGCTTGCACCAAATTCCGATAGTCTAAATCCGCAATACCGGGCTGCTCGAGGGATTGCAGTAACTGAGGTGATTGTTGGTTGATGGTCATCTGAAATAGTTCTTCCGACATCTGTTGAGGGAGGATCCCCGTCCATGGATTCTGGGGCATGTATGCTGTCTCCATTGGTGCCGAAGGCCATTCAGGTCCAGAAGCGAAGGTCTCGTCCCCGAAGCCGGCCCGGGAGGGTGGTTCAACCTGCTGGAGCCAGTTCTGACTATCCATGGATCGACCATGGGAACCAAAAGCTGAGAGGTCGCCACTGAGAAGCATGCTCGAGAATTGAGATGGAACCGAAGGGAAATGATACTGATCGAAGGGGTCGATCGGTTGTTCAGTGAAGGTGTGGTCATTGGCAGGGAAGCTAAAGGAGCCACCTGGGAGGTGTTCCCCGCCGACTTCTCCAAGGACAGCGTAGGGATGGGATGGTTGGGATTGTGATAGTGGTATGAAGTCAAACTGTTGCAAGTGAAGCACATCCATGAGAGGCATCTCATCGTAGGCAACCCGAGATTCATCGGAGTCAGTGGCCGTGCGGAGATCGTTGGTAGACGACATTTTCGAGCGGTGGAACAGAGAGATTCGACGTGTGTTTCTCAGTACCACAAAATGCTGCCTCTGGGTAAGAGTGGTGATCAAGGGATGAGGGTAGTGGAAGAGAGTTCAAAGCGACCAGGCCATGATTTATCGTTCCCAGTACCCTTAAACCCCTCATTGCCATAGCTGAAGGAAGTTGGTAGAGGGGATAGCACGGAGTGGCGTGTTTCGCATACGCAATAATCGGCTTTCCTTTTCCCCAACTCTGCGGGAGAAGCAAACCTCATTATTAGGAAATATGGCACCAAAGCTGCAAGAGGAGCACAGCTGAGCATCCTTTACACCGACAATGCACTCACGCGGGACACGACTGACGCAGAAGACTAAACTGGCAGTGGAGCCTACGTGCTCATGGTGTTGGGCTATGGAACTTGACAGGTTAAGAGTACTAAACTGTCAGTGGGGTCGTCTCACCTTCTGCATAAGCGTCTTGCACTGTAATTCGCCGATGGACGCTCCCTCTTCTTGGCGCTGCAATGGTAAGCGGCCAACGAGTCGAGGTTCAACAACGTCAACTAGTTTGACTTGGTAGCAGATGATGTATTTGTTCCATGTATTCGGGTACTTCCAGTGACCCAAAGGGGCCGAAATTGGCCTCCAGTCCATGACAGGGAGCAGATGGCGGCGTATTATGTACATTGGCCCTATGATGGAAGATAGCTAGGTGATGGGCATCGATGTCGAGCCTCAATAACATCAGACAGCTCGAGCACAGCCTGCCAGCGATAGAATTCTTGCATAAATAGCCCCAAAAGACCCCGATGATATCTCTCAGCACTTCTTTCTCTACAATCATCTCAACACTTTTCCTCTCTTGTATTAAACACATCACCATGCCATCTGATTCTTCTCATGCTCTGGTCCGTCAGGGCTTTTTCGGTTGGCTTGCTCCAAGTTCTCCCAAGAAGTCCTCCATTACCCCCAAGCCACAAGTTCGCGGTCCGGCTCCAGATGACGTATACCATGAAGAGAACAAAGCCGTCTGGAAGGAAGTTAAGGATAGAAATGGCAATGAGAGTACCCTGATCTTTGCGATAGTCAGCTTGGATCAAAAGAAGCCCATGCGTAAGCTGATGGACGAAAAGAAAAAGGGAGGAAAGCTCCGTACGTGTGCCCTTGCAGAGATGCATCTGGCTTGGTCAATATGCTAACCCCAGATACTATCAGAGTCCACGGTTGTTGTCACCACACAGAGCCACCTCCAGGATGTGATGGACGCAATTGTCGGCACACGATTCAAGACACTCTACCTCCTTGTCAGCTCAACCGTCGACTACTTAACATACAATATTGCGGGGGTTTTCAAGAGCGTCTATGTCGCTCCTTGCGGCTTAAGATCACAACATGATGCGCTATACATTGGGGGTTCCTCGACCTTTGCCGGTGTGAGGACCTATGAGTGGGATCGGCGGACTGATTCCAAGCTGCTCAAGAAGCGGATCACATACGCTGAGGGTTGTGTCATCGACATCCAGGACAACCTTGAAGACGCTAAGAGGGTGCTGAATGAGCCTATCGTACAGGCCAACCTTTCGGAGGCGGAGAAGGCTGAAATCAAGCGCCAATTTGATGGCTTTCAAGAGGACGTGATAGACGGGTCACGAGGTGCAGCGGTGAGTTCAGATATTGAGGGTAATTCAGCTCCTGGTGCTTATGAGACAGAGACTTGGTTTCAGAGGTGGAAAGGCCTTCTAGCAACCATCGTCGGCGCCGGTGCTGGCGCATTCAGGGTATTTGGGTCATTCTGGGTCAGTGCAGGAGGTGTGTGCGTCAAGGGGCCATTCGGCATGTCCATGGCAGCCGGTTACTTCACGGCTGCTGGCGTGGGAGGTGCTTGTGCCGCAGGAGGTGTGGTAGGACTTGCCGCTTACGGTGCTGTCTATTTTGTCCCTTGGGATAGGTTTTGGACTTCCTTGAAGAACCGTTTGTGGGAAGTATGGGAGTATATCCGCAACACATTTCTTTGGATTTGGAACAAACTGAAGGGTTTGGCTGGTTTTTAAGTCTCGTTCAAGGCATCAAACTGTTCGTTCCACTATTTTCTCTTTCACTCTCTGAGATAGATTGTGAAGATAGGTTACGTTTCCCTTCCTTTCCTTTGTCTGCTATGTTCGTTTAAGGTGGGTGCCAGAATGTCACCTCGAGGCCCACAACACCCTCTATGCTAGATGACAAGCAAGAAGATAGGTCTATAGATTGAAACTCGATTATCTTCTGACCGCCATTAGATTTAATGTGACCACTAACCCCCGGCAGGTGCCCTATTCACTGGTGGATAACCTACCCTGAGCCCTATCGAATGATGTGAAGTCATCTTCCTTTGTTTCTTGTTGAGCGGAGCGGAGTTCGCGTGGCGGAGTTTGAGGTGGCGCGGCGGAGTTTGCTCCTTCTGAGGCATCGGGGTCAACGCCAGGGAACCCCTAGAAACCCGAGCCGCGCGTGTCGGAGCGGCCAAGAGATTGGGCTTACTCTTAAGCTTGGCGTCTCTTTCTAATTACTGTGTAAGTGGTCGGCCCCAAGGGTTCAGAGATGCAGAGGTTGCAAGTTGAGGTTCGAATTAAAGGCAAATTGTAGAGGAAGAATTAGCTAATATCAAGGACCTAGACCCGGCAAACTCTAAATTTTGGAAAGCTACTCCTTCGCATTGCGTGTGAAAACTATGGGCGATTTATACGACGCCGGATAGTTGGCCCCAAACTCGCGCGCGGTTGACAAAGACGGAAGGCTGCCATTGGGCCGCAAAGCCACATGAGTCAAGGGGCTGCTCACTAGAGACCAGAGATGATTAAATGAAGCGCGCGGGTAGGTTGGGAGTGATATGAATCAATGGGTATAAAAGGTCGTCTTCGGAGTAGGTAGGTTTAGTCCATAACACTCATTACTTCTTCCCCCATCAACCTAGCCGATCACCAAGCATCCAACGACTATTCACAATGGCCTCTGTCAAAAAAGTTGCCCTCATTACAACCAGCACTCGAAAGCCCAGAGTTGGCCCAAGTGTAGCCAGTGTGGTCCATGAAATCATCAAGAACGACACCGATGCCTCCAGCGGTGTCGAGATCACGCCGGTTGATGTCGCCGACTTCAACTTGCCCATCTATGATGAAGAGGTGATCCCCGCCATGGTTCCAGCCAAGGCATCCTTCTCCAAGCCGTACACGATCGCCTGGAGCACCGAGATTGGAAAATACGACGCCTACATCCTCGTGATCCCCGAATACAACTTTGGCATAGCTGGAGCCACCAAGAATGCCATCGACTACCTCTACAACGAGTGGATCGGCAAGCCGGCTGCGATCGTCAGTTACGGCATCCAGGGAGGAACATTTGCGAGCGAGCAGCTCAACAAAGCGTTGACGGGAATGAAGCTGCGCGTCGCGGAGACGCGACCTTCCCTAAAGTTCCACGGTGGCAATGGGCCTGATCTCTATCTTGCCATGGGTTCGGGTGGTCTAGGCGAGGACACAAAGAAGGATATTGAGGCTGAGGCACCAATTATCTTCAAGGCGTTCCAGGAGCTTAAGGAGCTGCTCAACGCTGAGAAGGCCCAGGGGTCAGCCTAATCAAATGGGGAGCTGAACGCGAAATATGTACAAAGGGTCTGGGTTGTTGTTAGAGGATCGCGCGCCAAATACGTCGTCATCAAGTTAGATCGTAGGAAGAAGCAGGAGCAGAATGGCAAGTTCTTTAGCACTAAATAAATGGGAGATATAATCCACCCAGAAAATTAGGCCAGTCGCTCGTAGATATTTCCTGGCTTGTTCCAGTGTGATCCCCACCCTGTGGCATCCTTGATGATTCTCTCACTGAGCCCCATGATGTTGGTGGGTTCAACTCCAATGATGGTGCGAGGGCAGAGACACTACCGTGAGCCCCCAAGTCTGCCAAAGCCCAGTTTTCTAGCTCCTCGGCATTGTGCAAGACATCGTGTTTTCGCATGACCCGACCAAGTGGCTCTACTAGAGTAGAAGCTTGCTGAGACTGCGCCTTTGCATCCTGCAGGATCCTCCATGCTACTGCAGCTTCTGGGGACTTGCTGATTTGTCTTGGCCCGTTTGTATCGAGGCAAATGTCAAGCAGTAAAACCAGGAATGCCAGAAAGATGTGGTGCAAGACAATTGACATTCTTAGCCGTGTAGAGGCAAAGTCATGCTCTTCCTCCTCCAATCGCATTTCCATGCGAATTATGAGCCTAGCGGATTCCACACATGCTGCACGGGACGTTGCATATGCCAGGCCTGCTTGGCCGCGAGCCAGATAGGGGAGATGTACTCTGCATCTCTGGCCATGAACGAATAGGTTCAGTATGTATCCCTGAATAGTAATTTTGCTGGCGTTCATGTTCATGATAGATAGGTCGGGGTTGAAGCATAGGAATCCTGGGGCATCATCCCAGAAGCGAGAGATTTGGGTCTCCAGTTCCTGCACAAGCTGGACACTAATAGTGTCTGGACTCAGGGCTGCGAACTGAGCGCGCTCAAGAGATGCGCGGAAAATTTCAGCAAAACGGATACGCTCGAGGAAGTACGACATGGATGTCGGTTGGTCCATCGCCCTTCCAACTATCTCTTCTCCGTCGACACAATCTTCGTCGTCGACGTTCTGAGGTTTGTGTACTGCCATCTGAGACGGATGTATCGTGTAGGCGCCCCCAAGCGTACCGGAAAGCCCAGCCAGTATCCTGCTCAGCGGTTAGATGGATACAAGGTATCTAGACATCTCTTACCAATCAGTAGTGCATAAGTACCACCAAATCCTACGTCCGACTTCTGCCTCAAGCCTCGTCAAGCCTGCTCTATTGCCCAACACCTGCCGCGGAGAGTCGATGCAGTGAAGCCCCAGCTCGCGGGCCATTGTGATTGCTCTGGAGAAGAGGGCCCTGTACTTGACTGAAACTCCTTCAAGGTTGATTACTGAGTAACAGAGAATAACCAACGCTTGTGTGGATTCCAGGGATACATGCGGGTTCTGTTGAATATGATCTAGAACATCAATGCCTGCCTTCTGCCATAGTGATGCCTGTGAACGCGCCTCGGACACGCCACAAAAGAGGTTCCTTGAAAGGTCTTGGGCAGTCCACAAGCAGGTGGCATTTGCAAAGATGGCAAGAAACAGTGCAATTGGGCCCATGGGAGCTGGGTTGCCCTGGTTGATCGTATCATAGACTTGATCAACCAGACGTCTGACAGAAGGGCCGTGGATGACGTGGTGAATAAATGAAATGTCACTTATGTACTTGTCGACAAGTCTCTTGGTCTCTTGACGCTCCGGTAGCCAGACGCACCTGATGGGCTCAGGATGAACAGCGGGTGATGAAAATGCCTCGGTTTGAAAAACAAAAGACCATGGCCGGCTGATAAGTCGAACAGGACATGTTCGAACAACGATGGGGTTGGAATGTGCAAAATCCTTTTGAGGACATTAGCGCTTGATCATGCCAAGAGACTGTGCTGGCTCACTCCTGCTTTCGGACCCATGCATAGACGTTCCAGTAGTAGGGCATCTGATAACCAGTTTTGGACATTGGAGGGCAATTGCCGCTGTCCTGGGTCTTCGCTGGAAGTGGGCTCAGAGGACGCAAGTTCTGCCTGTCTAGTTCTGGCAGCAAGTAGAGCTTCTAATGATTCCAATCGCCTTAGTAATTGATCATTGGAAACCTGCGGCTCTGCTGGAGGTGTCCCCGGAGCTTCTCGACCCCTGGCTGGCGGTGCTTGGCATGCCACTCCCCTGGCGGTGCAATTGGTGCAGGGGAATTGGCGGTTGCAACGAAGCTTGCGCTCTCTGCAGAGCTGGCAAGAGATAACCCGTGTCCGACGCCGCGGATTTGTCCCCGAGTGGTGATGCATGGTTCCGGAAGTCAGGCGTGTGGTAAGTAGGTTGAGGGATGTGAAGCCGGAGGGAGGACACGGAGTTGAACTTGATCGCAGATTGCCGGGCCCGGACTTAACGGACTCCGCGGAGTGGAGTGGGGCGACGGACGGTGAACCTCGGCAGCTATTGGCCCTTGTATCTCGGCACTTTGTGGCGTCCCGGGCCTTGTGTTAGTGACACCGTCACGGCTGTAGGTCAAGCACGGTCACATACTACCCAAGTGGTTTCCTGATACAATACGATTTAGCTCTCCAAACCTTCATTATTTTATTCTATTGGGCACCCCTTGGTTGGCCTAGTTAGCACAACCCCTTCACCAACTGGCGACACCCTTACCTCGGTCAAAACCACCCCTCAGTTGATGGTCCGGCTTCACCACCTTTCCTTGAAGAACAGTATACCGGATCAAGTTTTCGCAGTCCTCTGGACGAATCCTTGCTAACCAAATACACTGCGCCGCACCAAGGTCACCCGCCGGCTTATGTGCTTCCGTCTTGCCACTGTCTTGAGATTGTCCCAAATGCGAGCCATGGCCCCTGTTGAAGGCGTTGTGCCGGCGATAGACCATGACGTTGGCCGAGTACTTATGCCCACCCACATGGCTGATAAAGTAGATCCCAACACCCCCAGGTCGCTCATCGTCCATATCACGATAGAGGCCAAGGGGTCGCAAGTGGCGCTCGAATTCTTTGCGTAGCAGAGATGCACTCTGCCCGCAACGTGCGTCCCTCGACCTCTGACTACATACCAGTATGATGGCCTCATGCGGACATGGCTTGGTGCTGATATCTGGGATGGTAGGATCGCCATTGGGTACGATGGCAGGGAGAGTCGAGGCTGCGAGGGGGGACAGGGTTGTAGGCGAAGCTTCGATGAGGTCAATCAGCTGGTGTACGTTCTTTGGAACGATGTTGTTGATCACAATAAACCCAGGAAGGAGGAGAGCCGAGGTGGGCTTCGAGTAGTCAGGAGCGCCGTCGGGGGTGGGCATATTGGAAGCGGAAAGCATCAGTCTCTATCAACAGGGTGGGTTAGCATTATTCCTAGTCACCAGTATCCAATTCGGTGTTTCTAAAGACTCAAGCCGCCTTGAGGAAGGACAAAGAGAGAAATGAGAACATCTTTGTCTTTGATAAAGTCAAGACTCACCCCATTTCTTGGCTCGCGGGCTTTATGCACAGCCTCCATGATGCTGCCCTTTTCGTTGGCAACATTCCTCGCCCAGTCGGATTTAGACGTCGCCACTAACAAGTGCGTACTCCACCCCTTGATATTTCCGTAAAGGGCGTGGCTTCTTTCAACTTTGAATCTCTTTGGATACTGCACAGTGCAGCTGTCACAGTCGTGAAGACAGTCCTCCCCATCAATGGCGGGATCTGTTTTGGCAAACAACTCTGCAGGACTGACTCCAGAGCTATTGCCGAGCAGAGTAGACATGAGTGTATAAAAGTCCGGCATGATGGTCTGCGTGATGGAAAGAGAAGACAAGTGAATAGATATATGAACCGTGTGTGCGTCATATGATGGCAGAAATAAGTCGAGAAGATGTGAAGGTCCAGATTATAAGTGCTTGAGGAAGCCATCCCCGATTCTCAATATATTCAAGGATCTATAAGAAATTAATACGACACAATTACGCGTTCAACCGCCTAACTAATAGATGACCCCTAGCCGACAATACGTGACAGAGACTCGATCCGTGTTGCATTACGCAAGACAAAGGATGGTGAACTCATCTTCTGCACGAAACGAAATTGCCGGACCGACTTTTACTTGAGTCTACGTGGGCTTATCCATGGAGAGTTTTCAACAGACCCATGGAGTTAGTGCTGGAGATAGGCTGGGCCGCGGACTTCGGTGCCCCCTGTCTCTTTGGTCGAATTGGATCGGAACCGGTTTCAACCGGACGTATGGGAGCCTTCAAGCTCGTTGTTTTCGTTGATTTGGATACTCCATTTGACGCAGTTCCCCTTCAAACACACTAGAAAGAATGCACGAAGTGATTTATTTCAAGTGAGTGTGAGTATGGTGATGGCTTACGATCTATCTTGATGATTTTTGGCTAATGTTAGTGCCTATCTCATTCCTGCCAATGTATCGACTTCGTTCTTTCCTAATGATTTGCACTGACATCTCTTGCGAGATTGGGGCCGAGACTAATCTTGCTTTACGACCCTTTTCTACTTAATGGCAGTAGAAGTGCTGAGCGCAACACTTAACATCAAAACGGTTTATAAAACTTTCCTCAACACTGTATAAAAAGAGAGGCACCAGAGTAGCCGAAAAATCTATGAAAGAGATCTAATCTCTCACAGCTCCCCGATTTTGATGATCAACTTCTTTCCAAAGACCTGCTCACTTTTGAGTCTTCGAAGAGCCTCTCCCACTCCTTCCAAACCTCCCTCTACCATCTCTGTGGGATGGCCCGTCAACCAGCCACTAGCCAGGCCATATGCGAAGAGCCGACTGACGGTATACGCAAGACATTTCTCTCCGTTGCTGCCAGTGTGTGCGACCATGACGTTGATGTCGCCGCCATCTACATAACCTGTAAACTTGGATCCAGCTTGAACAGTAGCAACGAGTGGCTTCCTTCCGGCCGATCCTTCCAAACCAGGTTGAAGCCCCAAAGCATCGTCGAGGATCCCTTTGTACTCGGGAGCTCCGTCGTGGTTTGTGGCACAGTCTAGTCCATGCCAAGCTGGTCCCCCACGAGCTTTGGCGATAGCCGACTGGATCTCAGCCACAAGCTTGTCATGTGGTTGCCGGTAATCGACAAGAGCATCACCCTTTTCGGTGTCGAGAAGACTGTTGACAAAATCGCTCGAATTACCGGCTGTTGCAATAATCGGGTGGATGTTTGCGGCTTTGGCGAGCTTGATAGCGAGGGCACCTATAGCTGTTCCAGCGCCGTGGATAACGAAAGGAGTTTTCTCTATCTCGGCAGGGGACCAAGGTGCCGGCAGACGAAGGACGTGATAGAGACCATATGCTGCAACGAGACCATTCAATGGAATCGTGACAGCCTGCGCGTTTGCGTGAGCCATGGACACTCACAAGTTGATGAAAGGTTGGGTATTAGGGCTGACATACCTCCTCGAATGTAACGTTGTCGGGAATATGGAATGTAGTAGAAGCGGATGTAATGGCGAACTCGGCAAAGGAGCCATGTGCTGTCCCAATCTCGTGCATACCAGCCACGCGGTCTCCGGGCTTGAACTCGGACACTCCAGCGCCTACCGCCTCGACAACACCTGCAACATCATCGCCGGAGTTTACTGGCTTCTGGAGAAAAATTGGGACCTTCCAATCTTTGGGGTTTGTACCTAGCATTCAGGTTAGAAGGGGTCAAGTTTAATAATGGATAGGTGGATGCACCCGACACAGCCACTTTGATGAGAAGTTCACCGGCCTTTGGAACCGGGATTGGCACTTCTCGAATCTCAACTTGAGTATCCGGCGAAATAAAAGCTTCCTTCATTGTTGCTTTTGGTGTTGTGAGTGGAAATGTGCTTGGGTTGATCGGATCGAGACTGGCTGTGACTTTAACCAGCCATGCTGAGCCTTAAAAGGCAGCGCTCATATATAAATCGCCAGAGTATCAGCAGAATTACAAAAAATTCTAATCTCTCCGAGTTCTTTCCCATTGTGTCAAAGCCGGTGGAACGTTAGGCCGTACCGTCGGAGCCAAGGATAGGAGATCTGGCGGAGTTGATTCAAAGTGAAGCTTAAGTGCGGTCTCCGTGGACTTGCCCTTTAGCATCACGGAATAGTTAAATTTATGGTACCTGAAATTGCATTCCTACAGGGGAGTTGTCCGTGGGGGGCCGGCTCTAGTGCCGAACAAGTCCGCGGAGTTGCGGCACAACCCCGAAGCAAGGGCTACAAGTCCAGCTTCTCCGAGCCACATAACTTTACGCTAGTAGAGCGGAGCTCCATTCCAACTCAGGCGTGGTGTCATTGGATTCCCTTGCTCAGTCCAGTCAAATGCTTGGGCATATCCCCTATGAAGCATAACCCGCATGAGAGGGCATCCAGACATCCGGCTTATAAAGCCTTGTTCCCCACAGAGCCATCATTTGGCAGTTTGACCGCTTGATAGTCACTACGAGCCCATAGCCTAGAGCACACCACGATGGGGTTGATCCAGCCATACGCCAACAATCACCACAATCCTAGCGGCCCAGGGGATGGTCGTCCAACAGCTATCCAGATTGTGGAAGATCAACATCTCATCGGCAAAAGGGCTGATAGAGTGGCATTGGTGACTGGTTGCTCACCTGGCAGTATCGGAGCCGAAATTGCCAGAGCAATCCATGCTACAAGAGCCGACGTTTATATCACCACGCGAGATACAACAAAGGGTCTTGTCACTGCTCAGAGTATTCTTACTGATGGGAATCCTGGAAAGGTGGAGGTTATTCAGCTTGACCTGACCTCTCTGGAAAGCGTTCGAAAGGCAGCGCAGACCTTCCTGAAGAAGTCCCAATCTCTACATCTACTGATTAACAACGCGGGTAGGTCCCATAATTTGGAGTCTAGACAGTTGCTGATTTATTCTCAGGTGTTCTTGGATGCCCTCGGCAGATAACAGGAGAGGGTGTGGACGCTCACTTTGCCGCCAACTATCTAGGTGAGCCAGTCATTCGGGATTATCTAAACGTTGGCATCCTTTCTCATCTCTATCTATAGGCCACTTCTTGCTCTTTCAACTGCTCAAAGCATCGCTGTTAGCCTCGTCAAGAGACTTGGAGGTGCGCGTCGTTAATGTAGCCTCGGTTGCCCATCGTCTGGGAACTTACGATCTGGACGATCTCGCCTTCGAGCATCGAACATACGAAGCTTCCACTGCCTACGCCGCATCAAAACTCGCCACTGTACATTTAGCTAACGAGATCGAAAGACGATACGGCGCCCAAGGCCTACACGCATTCAGCGTGGATCCAGGCATCACGGCAACCCCATTAACTAAGGATACTCCTGAGATTGTCTCGATGATGGAGAAATATGGAGCTAGCAATCTGCGGAAGTCACCAGAGCAGGGTGCTGCTACCCCGATGTGGGCTGCCGTGGCACACGAGTTGAAGGGAAAAGGGGGCCAGTACTTGGAACACTGCGGTGAAACTGAGTTGTGTACGGGTGGCGGTTTTCTTGCCCCTGGATATGGGGAGAACGCTTACGATCAGGCCAAAGAGAAGGAATTGTGGATTAAAAGCTTGAGACTTGTAGGCATGGATGAAGAGGAGTAGTTGTATACTGGGACGATAAGAACGTTGATCTCTCATCAGCATAAGGCACTGTTCATTTACAGACGTCAAATTCCTACTATAGTAGTTCGAACGACAGGCTAGCCCATGATGACCTTTCTCAACCTCTCGCTTTCACTCGGGCCAGTGCTGTCACACATACTGCGAAAGGTACCATCTCTCTCCCAAAGTTCCCATGGACTTCCGTTCTCGACCAGGGCACCATTTTCGAGAACAAGAATCCTATCGAAATCTACAACAGTGCTAAGCCTATGAGCGATAACAACCAGGGTCCTATCAGTAAACCACTCGCGGATGTTACGCTGAATGAGTGTGTCTGTCGCTACGTCAATAGCCGAGGTAGCCTCATCGAGGACGACGATCTTGGAGTTTGCGAGCAGAGACCGTGCTATGCAAAGCAGTTGCTGCTGGCCCTGGGACAGGTTCCCGCCAGATTCTGAAACGGGACTTGATAGGTCGCAGAAGATGTTGGAGTTGTAAGATGAGGCTGGGCCCGAATTGTTCACACCCTCGCTGGTGGTGGGCTTGATGAGCCCGACTCTGGCCAGAGACTCGTAAAGTTGGGCATCCGTTAGTTGGCCAAAGGGATCCAGATTTGATCTAATGGTCCCCGAAAAAAGCACGGGGTGCTTACAGGGTCAGTCAATTACTGGGAGAAGAAGGGATTGGAACATACCTGTGGGATGATTGATAGCCTGGACCTCAGGTCACCCAGTGGAATCTTGGAAATGTCGACCCCGTCGACACTGATACTGCCTGAGCGTGCCTCTAGAAACCGGAACAAGGCCAGTGTCAATGACGACTTGCCTGCCCCAGTACGACCAACGACGCCAACACGCTCATGACTGCCAATTCGTAGGGAAAGGCCCTTGAGAACGGGTGGTAGGTCTGGGGCATAAGCAACCTCTAAGTCCTTCATCTCAATAACGCCTAAGGTTGGCCATGCTGCTGGTGGCTTCTCTCCATCCTGTGGCTCCGTCTCTAGAGTCATATACTCAAGCACCCGCTCCATCGAGTTCATGCCCAGCTCCATATCGCCATAGCATCGTATAGTCCAACGAAGACTTTCAGAAAAGTCCAGGATGAAGGATAAAGCCAGTCCAGCCAGGGCTGCATCGATCGGCTTCACGATGATAACAGTCCCCACGGCAATGCTAAAGAGCGCTGCGATCAGAGCCATACGGAAACTCATCCAGCGGTTGGCAAGTGCGATATAAAAGCTTGTCATCACCCAAGCGTCGAGATTTCTGTGCATTTGAAGGAGATAGGTGTGAGTCCTCCGGAAGGCGCGGATTGTCGATATGCCCGCCAAGGTAGTATTGAAGAGCTCGAAAATGGGAGACTTGGCATTGCTCTCCAGCCGCTTGAGGGGTCGACTAGCGACAAGGTATTTGCGACCAACAATTACACTCAGACCGAGGAGAAGAATTGCAGGAGGGACAAGGTATACCGATGCGAAGCAGGACGCGATGCAAATTCCCAGCAGTCGAAGCAAGCTGGAGAAAAACATGCTCCAGGTCATTGTGATTCGCTCATCGATGATGTTGAAGTCAGCTGTAAATCGATTCAAGAGACGTCCGGTAGGGACAGTGTCCAGCCACATCATGGGAACACGCATGACCTTGAAAAGCATCTGTTGGAAGATGGACCGGCTTGCTCGAACGGCCAGGAAGTAGGATGAGATGTATCGCAGGATACCGATGATGACGGTCCCAATAGAGATGGCGACATAGACCTTGAGATAGAAGAAAACATCGCTTTGGAGGGCAGCCTGAGTGGATGGCTGTGACAGAACCTGGTGCGTCGATACGATCGAGTTGTAGACGCTCTGTCCATGGAAGCTCCCATTGGAAGCGTCGGCGTTGGCCTGACCTGTCCAAATGCGAAGCCACCAAGCGCGACCTATTCAATGTTAGATGAGTTTACCAAGGTAGTTGATCACCTACCAATCACGCCCCCTTGGTAGGCAAGGTATACTCCAACGCAGGCGGCCCAGAGGAGCACGCCACCGCTACTCTTGACGTATGTCAAGTAAACACTGCCCTTGACTGTGCCCTTCTCACGAGTCTCTTCTTGCATGAATTTCTTTGGTGTAGGCGCGTTCGACTTTGGATGCTGGCCATCAGCTCCCCTTGCACTGCTCATAGGTCGCACGTCCAAGTGATCGACAGGCTGGGTCTCCGTGAGCTCCTCACTATAGGTAGACTGGCTGTGGCATGAGTGTGCAGAACAAACTGAGCCCTTTGGAGAACCAGAATAGGTCACTATACCGTCGGAAAGCTCAACCACGAAGCTAGCCGCCGGGAGGACTAATCCCAAGTGGTGTGTCACAAGGATGCGAGTGCGCCCTTGGCAGATATCTCCTGTGAGACACTTCTCAAAGATCCAGGCACCGACATGTGCGTCAACAGCACTGAAAATGTCTTCCATGATCAGAATTTCAGTCTGTGAGTACACAGCACGGGCAAGGGCAACCCGCCATTTCTGGCCACCACTCAAGTTGACTCCATTCGCGCCCAGTTCCGTGCTATCTCCATTTGTGAGAACAGCGAGGTCTGCTTCCAGGGCACACACTTTGATGACTGTGTCATACCTAGCCTTCTCAAAAGGAAGGCCAAAAAGAATGTTGTTCCGCAAAGAGTCGTTCTCAAGCCAAGCTGTTTGGCTGACGTATGCAATCGATCCAGGGATGATCCACTTGTCAGGGTATGCGTATTGCGCCTTGGGCACACGGATTGTACCCTTGAGCAGCTCTGCCTCGCCCAGTATTGCAGATAAAAGAAGAGTCTTTCCAGCACCAACCTTTCCAGAGATAACCGAGAGGGCACCGTTGGGGAAGGTGAAATTAAGGTCATGCATGACAAAGGTTTCATCATCTGCTTCCATATTCCCAACAGGCCAGGAGATAGAAGCCCCTTCGAAGCTAATGGAAGGGCCATCGGCTAGATCGCATTGCCTCTCTGGCTCCTGCAGGTAAGCGTCGATTCTCCTCAGTGAGACCAGAGAGTCGAGACCCAGAGTGAACAACTCAGGAAGTGATCCCAAGGTGGTCTCGAGAGTGTTGAAGATTCCAATGCTAACGAAAGCAACGGACGGTAGTAGAGAGCCATGGATCAGGACGTAAGCGGAGAGTAAAGCAACAGCCAAGAGAATTGGGCTGATGACCCAGCAGGCAAAGAGCCCGCTATCCGCAAGAAAGAACTTCCACAAGATTTTTAACTCAGTCTCTCTTGACGCAAGGATCCGTTGCTCCCACTGAGACTCTAGTGCGCCAAACTTGATCTGGCGCATCCCGAGAAGTACTTCGCTGATTCTGGAGAGCTTGGTATCCCGGAGCTTCATCAAGGATCTAGATTCAGCAAGAACCCTTTTCGAGAACCATGTGTTGGCAGGGAGTGTCGAAGCCCAGGCTAGGATTCCTGCAAGGAAGGGAATCCATCCTAGGAGTTTCAGAAGGAATGCGGAGAAAATGACGAGCTTGACCATTCCGGTGAGTATCAAGAAGTGATACTGGACGAAGTAGAAGATACGTTCGGTATCAACACCCACGAGGTTCACAATGCTTTGGTGAGACTTGAGGGCGCCCGCATCTTCTGAGGAATCTCTGTCTTCTCCCTCGGAATCATGGTCCTCTTGAAAGACAGACCTAATGTTCTTTCGTCGCAGTGCTTTATCAAAGATAAGGCCAGATATCTGGGTGCGTATCGGCAAGGCCAGGTCAGACAGAGAGAACCAATAGGTCCACCCTTCCATCCACTATCGCGATGTGTCAGTGGTCATAGGCTCAATGCTTTCATGGTGAGACTTACAGAGTCAAGAAGGTTAGATATCGACATTCCCAAAATCAGAGCCATCAGCTCCATATTGTGGGATCCCATGACCTGGTGCTCAAGAATGTTGAGGGTCCGGAGCATGAACCAAAAAGGCCCAATGCTAACAGCACATCGGACAAGAGTTACTGCCCACAATATGGCAAGTTTCCCCTTATATGCGCTGAAAAGAGACTTGATGAGTGAAGATGTATTGCCAGCCCTGTCCCATTCACCCTTCAGCGCCTGGGACCTCATTGTTGAATCGGGCTGAGGTACATCCTCAAGGTTAATGTCGTTATGGAGGTAAGCATGACGAAGAAGCGGTTGCACCCATGCCCATGTGTATCGGCTAAGTGTAGAGACAGTCCATTGCCCATCAACTTTACGGTTCTCGTAAAACACATCTGGTCTTCGGGGGAGCACGCTGCAGGAAAGCCATAGCCCTACAGCTACCATAGTGCTTATAACTGGCAGGAGAGAAGTCAAGTCCTTGTACTGATGGGGGTTTGTAGCCATATGTGCCAAGCGAGGCACAGAAGAACCCGCAAGGCAGTAGGCAGATCCAGCGAGCCATATGGCTACGTTGTGAGACTTGACTGGGGCATGATGAACTGCTAAGCAAGCAGCGTGGATGACGAAAAGCCCCTATGTGATACTTGTGTTAGATTAAGGAACCATTTCAGCATTCATGCAAGCTTACCCAAGTAGCTGTGCGTAAAGCATTCTCCAAGATCAACTCATCATTAGCACTGTGAAGGGATGAGAGAACCAGGCTGGCAGCTGATGTTCCTGCCCCAAAAGCCGAAAAGAGCAAAATTATAGCTTTGATGCCCTTTGGTGAAAAGTCTGCCAGAGACTTTGGCGTTGCACAACCATCGGCATCCTCATAGAAGCGGTCTTTGGGTTTGTTGCTTTGCAGTTGGCGAAATACAGTGGTGAGGGCGGCAATGGCACTAAGTACTGTGATAGCCAAAGCGGTGCAGTTGAGTGGAACTGCGAGGTGTTGATTCATCGTGAACCGCTTTGTAGAGACATCAGTCTGGAACCGCGAATGAACTCAAGGTCGTCATACAGAAGTCAGGTTCGAGTGATGCCACAAACTTCAGTGCGAGCGGGGGTTAACCGGACACAAAAATTAGAGCAAACGATGACATGAATTAAGTAGTGGGGGTCCTGGCTATACCGATTCATCTCCTCATCAGGCTCAAAGTACCAGTTCTCCCTTGCTAATGACGTATTGGCTCGGCATTTGAAAGGAGGGAGCTTGGAAGGCAAAGATGAGCGTTTACCCCTGAGCTGAACAAGTCTCCACAATAGCTCCCTTACCAGTCAGAGGTATCCGTCCCAAGTAGCAAAATGGTCTCTGCCGAGCATTACCGTGCGTGATTTTCGGAAGTACGTGTCCGTTGGATGGCTGTCGCCGGTATGCTGTGCTATGCGAGGCGGCCTATTATGTGTCTCAGAGCTAAGAAGGGGCGAGTAAACTGACAGGTCAGTCCATCGCCTTGCCTGCAGGAAAATCCAGGCTATCGAAATACCGCCTCCGAGACACGGGATGACACATGCAGCCACACTGCAAAAGTGCATGTATGAAGGAAATTCCCAAGTCTCGACCTGTGCCGCTGTGGTGGAAAGCGTGGAGGTGAGGCTGCATCTCAAGATGCAATGCAGTGACAGCCCGCCCGTCTTGACGCCAAGACACGGCCCGAACCGGAAAACTGCGGTTCTGACGTTGGTCTCTCCGGTCTAGTCTAGATGGATGCTTTAAGAGGATCAGCGCGCTAAAGAAAAGCCAAGTGCGTTGAGATTACAGATGCGGTTGGGTCCTCCCTTTCCAGCCGCCTGTCCCAGGGGAGATGCGGATGGACGACCAATCGATTGGCACCGTGGGGAAAAGCCACCGCTTGATCTTCACTGTTGTGGACGTGGAAAAAGAAATGAGATTACGGTCTTTTAATGGCTACCCTGAACTTTACCCTATGCTCCCCCTGAACAAACTCGTACAGCCAGTCAGACATCTACTCATGTCTCAGAACTGAGCAGATCCAACTTCCCCCCGAAGAGACGGCAACGATACGCCCGCTGCTTGCGCGCCACGTTCCAAGGCCGAGCAGCTTCCCATTGGCGACATGATAGGTGCCCACAAGAGGATACCGGACCATACCCACTGACGCCTTCAAGGCGAGATCATACAGACGCGGCCTGATGCGGCGCTGTGCCACGCAGGTTATCCCTGGCACCACCTTTGGCGATACGAGGCCTTCCAAAGCGGCCACCCACTCCTCTGCGCCAACATCATCGCCGAATACGATGCCGTCGCCTTTACCGCTGCGGATTGGCTTCAGGATGTAATCGTGCCGCAGCTGAGGTGAGGCCCTGGACAGCTCTAGTAGATCGTGCAGCCTTCGTGACCCCGGCAGGATCGTGTCCACAACCCCACTGGCCAGGGCGTCAGCCTGGGAGGGCGTAAGCACCATGCGGGCCACCAGATGCGGAATTTCGTCCTTGACAATGCCAAGCATGCGTTTGTCATGGACCAGCAGAACAGTCCGCATGTCATTGAAGCACCGCAGACTGAGCTGACGCCACATCTCAGGCTCCAAGGCCACCAGCTCTCGCTGATGCAGCTCCAGACCGACCTGGTGGATTTCCTCCCAGATCTCGCCTCCGTTTGTCGTAAAGGTCCATGAATTGGTAGGCGAGCCGAAGTCGCCGCGGTTCTTGGCAATGCAACAAAGGCGGTAACCACTCTTGCTCCGGGGGTCAGGAAACAATCTGAGGTCGGCAGGGGTGATGAGCCGGGGCTTGATGCTGAAGCGACGCCAGACCGCATCGATGAACATATGAATATCAATTCCATGTTCAGCTCCTTTTAGGAGATGAAGTGGATATTGTGGTTGAAAGAGGCCAAAGAGTCCTTCTAGGATCTAGAAAGAGTTAGAGACTGCAGGGGTCGAGACAGGGAGCCTGTTCAACATTACCATGTCTGGATTTGTGGCGCCTATGAGCCCACCTGGACCTTCTGGCAGGGATCTGTTCAGCGCTTCCTGGCCGTAAGCCTCATGCAAGAACCCATTGAATGAGAAGCGAGCGTTGATCTCAGTGATCCTGTAGTTTTCTTCTCGCTGTTCATCCTCGTCCACTAGAAAGTCGGGTCTCCAGGATCCCAGACATTCCGAGAAAGGTGCAATGGTCCCGCACGAGACTTGACCATCCACCCACTGTTACACGGTTTTAGCAATGGGTATGGTAAGGGTAGATCGGAGCGCACTGCATGGATGCAAACTTACCCTCAAGATTTCCTCCTCCTCCTTCTCTAAAGGCATCCTCTCGGGGAATCTCGCATCACGGTCGGTCCACCAGCGTTGGACAATGTCGGTGATGGCGATGGTCAGAGCCTCGTGCAGGTCCTGCATCTGCTGCTGGTGATGCTTCCCAACGAGGATTGGCCGGGGGCAGCCACTCGAGTAGGATCCATTGTGCCAGAGGTTTGCGGGACACAATTTCAGCAGAGTGTCTTGGAGCTTGGCCTCCTCCAGAGCATAGGCGCTGGTTTCGACCTTCTTTTGGGTTACAGGCTCATAATCCTGAGGTTTGGGCCCGAGATGGATTTGCGTGAGCTGTTGGGTATGCATTGTGAATAGTGATCGTTTAACTCGAATGTTTAGGCAAGCAGATTGCTGGTTCGGAGCTACGAGTAACAGCGTGACTTTGAGTAGGTATTTATGTGAGCAAGGATGGTCTAGCTGACAGCGCCCACCCACCGTAGTTCCCGAGGCTCCGGTTCAGGGGGTCCCGTAGACGACCCATGATTCCTCCTCCAAGTGCCGCCGGGGTGGTGGGGTCAGACTGAAGCAGGGTGACACAAGGTGATGTCGGCTGGGCCGTCCTGGAGTCCGAAGGGAGCGGTGTCAGTGGCTGATGGAAGTGAAGCGGCTGGCCAATGTGGAACCGGAGGTCCTTTTGAGGGTATTGAACCAGACTCAAGATGCCACGCATCTTTGGCCATTCATAATAAGGATAAGATCCCGTGAGTGTGCTAGTCTGCTGTGTTTGTCTGTTTTGACCATCCCTTTTCCTGCAATCGCTTCTCTTACACTTTGTTCAATCCGACCATTCCCTATCGCTATCATGCATCCTCTTGCACGCCGTGCCTGTCACCTCTATCGCACCAATGCTTGCATATTGAGGCGCAGTATCAGGCCCAACTCCCTCTCGTCATCTGGATTCATCACACAGGGTCTTCGCTGCCATGCCACCGTAGTATCTCATACCGTGCCATCGCTTACGTTGCCCTGTCTGGAGGCTCCTGACTTGAGCCATGCTGAGAATCTCGATCATGTTGGTCGTATTTCAGAACAATTGGAGCGAAGTGGCATGCTCAAAGTCAGTTTGGGGTTCGCAGATGAAGACAGCGACTATCTCAAACGGCTACTAGTCAGTCTTCATCGCCACCGCGGCCATCAACTCCCCATCTCTCACAGCGCCACTCGTGGCTGGTTCTGGGACGTCCGCCCTAGCGAGACCAACTTCCAAGCAAAGAATCACCAAGCAAGATCGGAAACCATGAACGAATTCCCCTGGCACACAGATTGCAGCTACGAGGACCCACCCCCAAGGTTCTTCGCGCTGCAGGTCCTCCAACACGATCGATGTGGAGGAGGTACTCTCTCAGTCATGAACGTCGACAAACTGAGCGAGCTTCTCTCCTCGGAAGCTCGATCAGCCCTGCTGGCTCAAGAGTACCGCATCACCATCCCACCCGAGTTCATCAAGGACCCTGAGCAGAAGGACATCATCGGCAGCGTGTTTGTCACAAGTCCCAACGACCAGTCAACAATGATTCGGTTCAGAGAGGATATCCTAACGCCCTTGACAAACCGGGCGTCTCGAGCTTTGGTCGAACTCAAGGAGGCTCTGCTGAAGGAGGAGGTCCAGGCACACTCGACAGTGCATCTCAAATCGGCAGATCTGCCAAAAGGATCCATTATTCTGATGGATAATCGCCGCTGGCTGCACGCACGGAATGATATCAAGGATCCAGAACGCCACCTGCGTCGGGTGCGGTGGGATGCATGTCCCTTTGAGACTGTCTCAGTTTAACAAAAATATCCCGCTGCATCGAGAATTGGATTAGTTAGATGGCGAATATGTATGATTAATTCCCTCATTCTTGCATCAAATCAAGTCTCTATTTCCTGCGACAATGTCTCGGCCCATGGCTCAAGCTCCGGCACTTCGTAGTTCTCTCCTAGTTCCTCGCTAAGTAGCCGACGTGACGTGTTGTGTTGTTGAGATTGGTCTCGGTTGCAACAATTCCAGTCCTACCCTGGTCCACTTGGATGCAGATCCTTCAGCTGCCAAGCTCTGCTTGACACTGCTGTCAGCTAGCAGCTGGTGTCCCCGAGCTGAGACCCCTGTCCCTGAACCGAATGTCTCTCCCACTCGATGGCTGCATCCTTGCGATGCATCTCCGGACCCTGTTTTCTCAGTCCTCCAGGCCTGCGGAAACTAGCTGACCCCGGCCTGCATACCAATTCGATAGATCATGCAGACGAGATTCGGAGCTCCGTATTTGAGGCTGGCTGAATACACTCGCAATGTCCAATTGGTTCACAGGAAGCCGTGCCGAAAACCCGCTTTCCCGCACCAGGATGACTGGATTGGGAGTATCCGAGACATCTAGGCCATTGGTTCCTATTCGTCCCATCCCTTCCCATAGTACCCAGCCGCTTATTTGAGCCTATGTGTGTGTTACGTCCCTATTCGCATGGGGTAACACAGGGCCCAGTCTGTTGAACCCAAACTGGTCCGGATCGTCATTGCGAACTTGACAAGACAGACCTGAGAGCAAGGGTCTCTGGTGACGCATTTCCCAACCCTTCATTATAAGGGGTTAATCACTAACAACTGCTGTCATCTTTATCCGCTAGCTGCAGACGAATAAGGCCTGCACGCTTCATTGTACCTCAAAATTTTGTTCTCTTCGTCGAATCATCCACCATGGCTCCCAGTTTGACGTATTCTGTGGCCGATGTGCTGGCAGTTGCCAAGATCCATCCCTTCTATTCCAGCGTTCAGTACCCCCCTGATAATGACACCATCCAGAAGGCAAGAGAGCAAGCTGCATTGACGTTCAGAGAAGGCGACTTGCAGGCGCAGCCTTTGCTTCGGAAGAAGGACTTGTGAGTAGAGTATATCAAGGCTCCTAGAAAGCTTCAGGCATGTATTGATACCCACCCAGGTACACTGCAATTGAAAGACTTGTCGGGGATACCAGCCCTCAGAACACGTATCGTCACAATGTTTACACCAGTACTACTGGCGGTGGAGGTGGTAGCAACTCATTGTTCTTTGCCACGGACGCGATGGAGAATCGCCGACACAGAGCCAACTTTGGCGAGTTCCTTCGGAATACTGGTGTGATCCAACGTGGGGACTGGGTCTTGACGACTCACAATGCCGGTGATTTGTACAGGTAGAGTAACCAAGTGACATAAGACAATTTGAATTGCATTAACAAAGTGCAATAGATCCCTAGACCTCACCTTGGAGATCTTGGAGAATGCTGGAGCCACCCTCTTGGCTGCTGGTAATCGCATGCCGAGTTCCAAGGTTGTTGAGCTACTGCAAACTTACCACGCCAACGCCTTGGCTGGTGATGGAAGCCAGATTGTCCAGGTCGTTCAGTACATTTCAACCATGACCACAGGGAGAGACAAGATCAAGCTGAACAAGATCATCTACACGTCGGAGGCGCTCAACTCTGTGCAGAAAGCGCATATCTGTGCTGTCCTAGGACCTGTAAAGATCTTCTCCTTGATCGGCAGCGCCGAGGCTGGCCCTTATGGGGCAAGCAATCCTGACTTGACGCCACCCGACCCCAGCGCAAGTTATACGGACTTCGTCATCGACACTCGGACGAACCTGTTCGAGATCCTTCCGCTCTCTCTGAGTGAGAATGACCGTTTCGCTTCCCCTTTGCCCGAGGGCGAAACTGGCATCATCGCACAGACTTCTCTTGTTCGCCTACGAAATCCACTTGTCCGCTATGTCACCAGCGATATTGGTTCACTACATCGTCTGCCAGAGCAAGCAAGGAATCGAATCCCTGAGAAGGATTGGCCGTTTATGCGGATCCTCCGACTCCAAGGCCGTGACAGCCGGTTCAGTTTCACATGGGATGGCGAGTACATTGAATTTGACAAGCTGAAGACACTCATGTCCGACGCTAGCTTTGGCGTCCTGCAATGGCAGGTCATCTTGGACAAGATGGAACCCTCCAAGGAGGCATCGCTCGAGATTCGTATGCTTTGTGCTGAACGAAGCGAGATACTCCTCTCTCGGCAGGAGATCATCGATCGCCTCCACGCCTTTTTTTACATTTACTCTTCAAACCAGCATCGCTTCCGAGCCACCTTTGTTGACGATCTCAATGGGTTTGAACGAAGCGAGACTGGGCGGAAAGTGATCAAATTTGTCGACCGATTTACCACTTGAAGGAATTACGAACGAAGCAAAGCTGAAATGGGGGTTGTCGTTCTGGCTCAAGATCTACGTATGCTGGTGCGGTGTTTGGGGCTCGCAATCAGTAGGGCCTAGCCAAGAGAGAAAGCCCTATCTGTAAGAATAGATTACTAGACCATATCTCAGGTCGATCATGTATAGACGCTGCCATTCCACTGTTGTCATGCTTTCAACTACCCGTTTCCGTCAAACCCCCCTCCATATCATACGAGACCACGGGTAATAAGTTAGATATTGCGAAAGACCGCGACTCCTAATCTAGCTTCAGGCCATATGAAAGCCTTGGCGTGACTGTCTTTGTAGCACGTATATGGGCTGTAGGGTATTGAAGGTCTGTGATTGTCGAGACGTAGCTTTCCTTATTTCTCGAGCATTAAGAGCTTCGGCCGGTCAATTAGTAGGAATATATATCCAATCTGATGACTCTTCTGCCCATGTACCTAAGGTGGCGGTTAAACCTCGTGAGAGCAATTTTGGCCAGCATCACATCGCCTGATTCACGATTCACTTCGCTTATGGATGGACACTAAGACCAAAATCTCCTCTTTGATTGATAAGATGTTGTTACCCTACTAAGTAGGTTAAGTCTGCCATAGTCGTAGGATAGGTAGATCGAGGTCAAGGGCAAAGTGTGAGGTCAGCCATGTGACGAACAATTTATCCACTCATGGGGCAGGAGTTAACTGGTGTGGCTTCTTAATGGCTCTGATCCTTCAGGATTCCCATAAGTCCGCATAAAATCCAAGCGAGGTCTCACGTCAGACTACCAATCTAAGGTGCAGCTATCTCTGTCGATGAAGCCACTGAAACTAGTTTCTCACACCCCTGTTCTGGGATGAGAGGACCTTTCGGGTAAGAAACAAAAAGCGTGGCTCTCCCACTCTCATCCATGCCTCTACCCCACTTGTACTCGTCTTGTCATATCCCAAAACTATCTCAACTACTGACCATGGCAACTGTCCAAGATCGTCACCCAGAGCTCTTCCAGCCTATCAACTATGAGTCACCTCGGGGCAAAGTGCGAAGCGTGCCAATGCAAGTTCTTTGTCTGGGGTTCAACCGGACGGGCACTGCCAGTCAGTAGAAGGGCGTTCCGCTTTCTTAAGAGTATCTTTCGCTAATCTACATGGAAGCCATGTCCTCTGCTCTAGAGACTTTGGGGATCCCCTGTTGGCACTCGTTTCACTTACTCACCACTCACTTTGGCGACAACGAGATGTGGCAAGATGCAATCGATCGCAAGTTCTTTGGCAAGGGCGAGCCGTTTGATCGCGAACAGTTTGACCAGCTGCTCCATTCGTTTGGAGCCGTAAGTTCAGACACACCCGCCATCGCCTTTGCCGAGGATCTGATTGCTGCATATCCCGAGGCCAAGGTTGTCCTCGTGGAGAGAGATATTGACGAGTGGTACGAAAGCTATATGCATGCCATCATAGGGAACATGTTTAACCCCTTTGCAACGCTTGTGTACCATTTAGATAGAGCTTACATCCACCCCATCGGAAAGGTTCAAAAAAGCGTGGTGGAAGGATGGGCTGGGATAAGATCTAGGCGGGATGCTGAGCTCAAGGCTCGGCACAAGTACCGTCAACACTATGCGATGGTAAGGCAGCTGACTCCACCCGAGAGGTTGCTTGAGTTTAAGCTTGAAGACGGCTGGGATCCGTTGTGCAAGTTTTTGGGCAAAGAGGTTCCAAAAAGCAGGTTCCCCAGACTGAATGAAAAGGGTTGGTTTGATGAAAAGTCCAGCCTGTTGTTAAGGGAAGGCCTGAGAAAAGGTTTGGTAAAGGCAGTTCCGTGGGCTGTTGCAATGGCTGGTATGGTTTTAGCTTGGTTGAAATACTTTAGATAAGTAAGGGCCCTGATGAGACATGCTTCTCCGCGATTACAATTGACATTCGGCATGTGTTCTTGGCTGTGATTTTGAAGTCTAGGCATGCCGAGCAGAGTGAGAAGGCAATAACAAAACCAGTAATATTGACAATATAGAAGGCGAAGGGCTATGTACAGGATTCCAACTCCTCTTTGGCCGTAAAGGCAGGCATGACACCACACATTTCTGAAAGGGCGTCTCAAACAAGAGCCCCAGCGTCTCAAAACATTTCAATGCCAAATCCATGGAGTAGACTGGAGCTTAATCTAGTCATCGGTAGGTGCACTGAGCTGGATAGCGATGTTACCGTTACCGAATGAGTAGTCCGCACCGTTGACGGTTTGGTCTGCCCTGGTGCACTTGTCCATGATCTTGCCCGCAGCACGGGCCATGTTCTGGCTAGACATGGTGTCAGTGAAATACTGAGTGATCTGTTAAGGTGTTACTTACCAAGTGTCTGAGGTAGGGTAGCGTCCACCTGGCACGACCGCGGTGATCTGAGCACCACCAATCTTGCACATAACGGTGACGGCGCTGTTGGCCTTACAAGCCTTGTCACCATAGCTAGCAAGCTGGTTGATACAAGCAACAGCATCGGGAACCTTGGAGTGTTAGGAAGCCCACTAGGCGATAAGACTATCGAAACGTACATATGCAGATTTCTCGGCCACGTCATCGCCGCGGCAAGAAGCATCACGAATGTGAAGAGATCTCTTGGATTCAGCAGCCTTGGATGCCTTGACAGCATCCTCAGGAGAGAGGTGGTTGCCGTTGGGGTCGGCAATGACGTCTTCTACCCAGTTCTCCCAGGAAAAGGCTTGGGCTCCATTGTCGTTGCTGGCGGGTGCGGGCATGGCCATGACCAGAGAGGACGAGGCCAGGACGGCGACGGTAGAAAGAGACAAGCGAACCATTTTGATGATTGTACAGGCGAGTTTAGAAGGTTGTTGGGCTTGTGTTGGTGATGAGTGGTGTTCAAGTGCTGAAGAAATGGATGTTGTGATGATGTGGAATAAGAAGTACATGACGAGCAGTCGGCCTCTTGTTTAAATATTTGAAGACCAAAATATTAATTTGTGAAACGCCATGATCTCTCTGTTGGCTTGTAGCCTCAAAATAGATGATAGCCCCGGTTGATCCACGCTGTAGGATGTTTTGCAAGGCTTTTGATCCTAACTGAAGGGCAAGCAACGCCCGGGGTCGCAAGCACTGCCTTCAGTCACGGCTAAACGGCTTAGAACTATCGCAGAGGTGTCCCCAAAAGGGCTAAGTTGGTTGAGGCTCTGTCATAACTTTTGCTGTTATTCTATGGGAGTGGGTTTAGAAGCGTGAATGGTTCACCACGAATGAAATATGGGGTCTCGGGGTGTGGGATGAGTGAAGGATTGTCTAAAAGCTATACCCATGTTTGAATGCATACACGTGTTGCTGCTCATATGAAACAAATCCTTCGGGACATCGGCTCCAGCTTCACCGCGCAGTGGCAGCTGAATAAATTCACCCGACTTCACGGCGTCGAGATATGCTTCTTCTCATTCGGTAGGCATGTTCACACAAATTCCCACAGTCCTACTTACAACCTCTATCCTTCTATTTCTTTCCTTTATCGATTTCGAAATGCCAAGTCGATTTGGACAGCAGAAACAGAAATCGAAGGCCAAAACCATGCAAAAGATTCTGGGTGCAGAGTACGGCCATGAACCAACGTCATGAGCCCTAGAACTCTCGGGCTGCTTACCTGTTTCGTAAAGTCGGCTCACTATGGACCAACACAGCATGGCAAGTTCCGACACATCCACCCCTGCGGCCTGTTATCCAGTGTTAAGCTCGCGAGTGGAGTTTATTCAGGCACAATGCAACAGGCACAAAACAAAGGGCCAATCAATTATTCTTGGGACAGCATCGTCGGTCTACAGCCACGTCTTAACACCGACTCAGGGATGCGTCGGCCGTTGGCAGGTTGATACCGAACCGTGGACAAAACACAGCCCTCGCTTAAGAGAGGCTACGAAGGATTCCTGATGGAAGTAAAATGTTTTCACGAGAGTTGATGTACCTATTTATAGGCCCTTGAATAAGCGAACTGCATCCTTGTCAACACCAATAATCCGACACATCCGGGACAGCCGGGCTCGACTGTCGGCTCAACTCTGATGCAAACTCCGGCATGTCCCCTAGCCTGCTTGCCCCAGCACGTTACTAAGATCCAGCAATTTCTCCATCCGACAGCCATGCCTGCTTTGCTCCAGGCCGAACAGAGGCTATCGATTAATGTGCCGGACTAGATAGGTGAAAGGTTTCAAGTGACAGCTACCGGACATGTCTTCCATTCAAAACGCTACGACGACTGTACAATAGATCAAGTGGGAATTACAGAAAGAGTTGATTACTTCAATACCTCCCCTTTCGACTTGGCGACTTGTTCATCGAAATCTAAGACAAGTTAGCAAGGACCATGAACGTTTGACGACCATCACTCACAAGGTTGAAACGCGAGCCAACCCTTCTCAGGGCCACCCACTTGGCTGACAGTGTAGTCGGCCTCATCTTCGTCGATGAACACTTTCTTATACCCTGCAGCAGAGGCAGCGTCCGCCAGAAGTTGGGCTTGGCATGTCTTGTCGAGACTGATGAACCAGAATGCGGCTTCATCAACTGTCTGGCCGACAGTCAGCAGGCCGTGGTTCATGAGAATTGCCGCCTTGGCTTGTCCAAGAGCCTGTGCGATACGCTTGCCCTCTTCATCATCGTCGACGACGCCCTTGAACTGGGTGTAGACAACGTGACTCTTGTGGAAGCGTAGAGCGTCCTGGGTGATCATGTCCAATTCACGCCCAAAGGCTGCGAATGCTTTACCAGCTACGCTGTGAGCATGGCAAGCCGCATTGACCTCTGGTCGCGCCTTGTGAATGGCAGAGTGAATGGTGAAAGCCGCGAGGTTGACAGGTTCATCTCCCTCGACAATGTTGCCGTCTTCGTCGACTAGAATGAGATCCGATGCCTTCATGAGAGAGAAATGTCTGACAAGGGGGTTGAGCCCTATGAAATGATTCATTAGTCCACTGAATTTTCCATGCAGGGGGCACACTTACAGAAGTGGTCTGTCAAGATGGGGTCTCGAACAGAGATATGACCTGCAACGCCTTCATCAAATCCCCGGTCTGCGAAAGCGCGGCACGCAGCAGCGAGATGCTGCTTGCGGTACAGTCTCTCATCCTCCAGGTTTTCAAACTTGGGCGGAGTCCTCATCTTCAACTTTCTGCCATCTTTGGTCTTGCCTTGGACTTGAAGTTGTGGTGGGTTCACCTTCTTTTCCACACCATTGACAAGGACTTTGGTCGTCTGGGCAGGACCAGTTGTAGACAAGACAGCTGCAGGTTGTGCAGCAATTGTCTCGGTCACAGAAGGAGCCATGGTTCAAAGACTAAGTTATGATGGGTATTCTTCAGTTGATGTTCAGTTGCGTGAAGATCTGGCTTGGTAGCTCCAGTTGGTCAAGTTAGTTGATTCAATGGCACTGTCGGCCTCATATACTTTTCAATCATGGCCCAAAGCCGCAAGAGCTCCGTAAATCCGTTACTGAACCCGATATAGACTGGTCACACACAGATCGATTGCTCCAAAGACGTCAGAATGAGGGGATGCCCCGCCCAATAATGAGGAATGCGGCGCAGCTTATCCGATGGAAAAGGCTGCTAGAATGCGGATATACCGGATTCTCGGGTCTATCACCACAACTTGAATGACAACAACTATCTATTCGGCTAACACCAAGCCATGAGCTTCTCTTCTGACATTAATGGCTTAGCGATGATCAGAGCGACTTGTTTAACCTCTAAACATTTCGCTACCAGACAGTGTCATGGCTTGCGAAGTCTAAACACACATACGCCATCTGTGCATTCATGCCGAAACACCCTTAGAAAAAGCAGTGCTTAAGCGAAAAATGCAGGGCCATAAGTGTTACATCTAGAGTCTCTAAGGCTACTCGAAGAGATGCACGGTTCGGCCTATTCTTAGAGAATGGTTTCTGTCTTGATATCCTCTGCATAGGCTCACAGCAAGAATTGACATCTACGGATCTTCCAGCCACCTTGCTGGTTGAAATCAGGGCTGAAGCGCCAAGCCTGTCGCGGTGTTGCATCTGCTGAGCATACCGCAGTCACTGAGCGGGCCAATAGCTGGATTCTAAATGCTCTCCGCATTCATAGAAATCTTGATCCAAGGAAGCCGGGGCCTGTACAGGCCTGCCTCCGCAGCCTCTTCCTGCATCTTGTCAGAGTTTGCGTGTACTGGGAGATGTCGAGTAGTGATCCTGTTCTGAGGACAGACTGGAAGACTGGAGTCATACTCTAGAGTCGTTGAGAGGCAGACTTGAGGGTGCGTCGGGCTATATAGCAACAAGTGTGGATACAACCGGGGTTCTCGTTCATGCATAGGTAGGTAGCTCACATTACATACTTCTCTGACATTAGTGGTGTCGAATCGCAGAGGATTTGAAACAACAACGGTCAGTCGAGCTAATCTCCTCGCGCCAATGTGTAATGCGGCTCAGGCGCCGGCGCTCCTGATAACAGATCTGCCGATGGCTTCTAGTGAGTCAAAGCTCTAGCCTCTTCTTGGCAAATAGAACCCAGTGCAGTGGCCAGCCTCTGTGCCGCTATAAGCATGCCGGGGGTACAAAAGGCTACGCCTATCGATTGATCGTTCAGTGTGTAGGCTGGCCCGGTATCATCACATCAGGAACATTACCGAGGATCTACAGTGATTGATGCTTGGATAACGGGGCACTCCCAGGTCCGTCAACGGAGGCCCTCTCGGCCGGTCCGGTCCAGTGCCACTTCCACGTGTATCCTGTTGCCGGGGTCCGCATCTAATCGCGGCATTGGGCATCATGTGCCATGCTTCTAGCCTCCAAGATATGACCAAAACGGCGATCGGACAATGGACTCCGATATCGACGCGGGGTTGAATGCGGAGGCGAAGACGCAGTCTAGAACAATACAGGAAAGTCAACGACAGATAATGCCGGTGGCTTCTGGCAGCTGATCCGGGGTTACAGCGCCGATTCATGGCCGATACAAGATAGGCATTGGCTTGTTCTATCTTGAGATGCAACATCAACGGGGTTGAACGGGACGCAACCGACGTGGGCTTGATCCACTCGCCTGAGCGTCCAATCCGAGTCTTGCGATTTGGTGTGAACCCGTCTCGCCGCCGGTCACCTGACCGGTCCGGCAGCATCTTCACCGATGATAAGCCCCTCTAGCTCTTGGTGGCGTATCTTGGGTTGGGTCATGATGGGTATCGGTCAGATAGAGGCATGTAGCATTAAATATCCCATCCCGCACTGCGAAAAAAAAAAAAAAATTATTCCTATTCACGATAATCATCTTCATCCAAGCGAGTTTATTTACTATTCAAGATGTTGAGTTTTGGCTCTGCTTTCCTCTTCGTGCTTGCTGCCATCGTGGTGGTGGCAGCTAGGCGTATCTTGTCCAAGCCTCAAGTAGCCCACAGTCACCCCCCTCCACAGCTCAGCAGCACCAAAATAAGCTCACAGCCTCTTCCTGCAACATGGTACGGGTCCGAAAAGATTCACGAGCTGGAAAGAAGAGCCATATTTTCCAAGAAGTGGATCCTGCTCACTCACAAAATTCGACTTCCTGAGAGTGGCGCCTACATCCGCTATGAGGAGGCTGGCTTCAACTTCTTCCTCATCCGAAACAACGAGGGTATTGTCAGAGGTTTCCACAACATTTGCAGGCACCGAGCCTTCCCTGTCGTCACCAAGGACAATGGAACAGCCAGTATCTTGTCTTGCAAGTATCACGGATGGTCATATGGCTTCAACGGTCAACTGGCAAAGGCTCCCGAGTATCAGAACCTGAAGGGCTTCGATAAGAAGAAGAACGGACTGTTCCCTCTTCATGTTCACGTCGACGAGAGAGGCTTTGTCTGGGTCAACATGGATGCCAAGTTGAAGCCGGAAGTTTCCTGGGCCTCTGACTTTTCTGGCGTTGATCGCCTCGCCCGACATGAGTCTTTCAACCTCGACGACTACAATTTTGATCATACTTCTCAAGAAGATATCGATTACAACTGGAAGACTTTGGCCGACAAGTACAGCTCCAACAGCAAGATCGAACAGCTTTTCACTACGGGCGAAGAGTCGGAAAAGAGCTCCAGGATGATCAGCGACTTTTACTTCCCTAACGCTGCCATGACATTCTCGTAAGTTCCCAAGATCTGCATCATCTATGTTATTGATCAAATAACTAACATAAACCAGGCCTCACTTCTTCATCATGATGCGATGCAACCCTACTGGACCTGCCCGTTCTTCCGTGGAGTACGAAGTCTTCAGGCACAAGGACGCCAGCGATGAGGACTTCAACCAGGTCCACGACATCATCAAGCGTGCTTCTGAGGAGAATAAGTCGCTCCCCAACCCTTCTGAGAAGAACTTCAACACGGGTATCTTGGTCAACGAGGCTCCCCTGTACTTCCAGAGCCAGGTCCGCCAACTCCTGGAACACCACAGTGGCCTTGAGGAGGTGGCAAAGAAGGAGATCCGACCAGCTCAGCAGATTGTCGACCAGACCTCTGAGCAAGACGAGAGCCTTTTCTCCTCTTGTTCAGGCTTGTCTTGTGGCAAGCTTGCAAAGGAGTTGGCATGGTAAGAAGTTGTTTAAACTGGTGGTGTCGAAGATGGCTAGAGTGAAAGGCATGCAATGGTTCGGAAACGGATATGAATAAATGTCAAGGATAGGAGATTGGTGCATATGTAGAGCTAGGTGGCTTTACACGGGCGTTTGGAAAGTTGTAATAATTGGTCTCATCTATTAAAGACGCTCTACTCGGCGCTGGCTACGCTCCCGTTCCCTTTCTCGACTACTCTTCGTGAAACCTAGTCTCACTTTCGCTTGAAACGCGAAACAAAACCCCCGAAGCGCTCCTTCACCTCTTTATAGCTGCTCTTCTCCTTCCCCTCCTTCTCCTCTTTCTCTTCCCCATTTAGCTGCAGCGACCTGCTTTGCTCCTGTTCTGCCTCTTCCCTCTGCTTCTTGTGCTTCTTCAACTCTGCCTCTGGCTCCAGCTGGGTTGTGTTTTCGTTCATGACCTGCTGCGCGAACGAGACTGTGCCCTGACCAGCCGTGGCGTCCTCTCCCTCTTGAACCTGAACATCCCCGTGTTCAAAGAGGTCCTTGACCTTGCCAGATCCAAATAGCCTCTCATAGACAGCCAAAGTAGTGCCGAACTCCTTGGCCACACCAACCTTAATGGCGTCCAGTAGCTGCAGTGCGTAGGTTTGGCAGTTGTTGGTGATGAGATTGTAAGCTGGCTGTCTCTCTCGAATGCTTTGAATGACGGATTCGCCTGAGCCACATTAGACACGTATTCTAGAAAGAACTTCTACCGAATAGTAGATAGTCATAGAAGATCTACAACTCACCAGCCCGTCGGGTTGCGTCATCGTTGAATCGCGTCTCGCCGACTTTGAAGGTATGCCACTCTTCCCTGTTGATCTTCTCATTCGTGTAAATGACATCAAAGTTTTCGTCCTATGCACGATAATTCAGTCAACAAAAGAACTCGTCGTTATGCAAGAGAGGAGCTCACCATCCACAATTGATGAGCAAAGTCGCCAACGAGTACGGCCCAGTGCTGCGTAGGATCCGGATACTTGTTAATCTTCTCGGTAATCATCTTACCCAACCCAGTGTCCTCTGCGAACCATTTTCCGGCAATGCCGCCCACAGGATGCCAACCAACTTCAACTGGGCGCAAGGGCCCGTTCATGACAGGGTCCGTCTCTGGGACGACATTGGGCTGGTGACCGAGACCCGCCGCGTGTTTGAGGGCCAATTCTCCCTTGTCGAGGTTCTTCTTGCTACACGAAACGGATTAATCCAACATGACCTATAAGGCAATCGTTGGGAGGGCGTGTGGGTAGCACCCGAACGGAAGGATGACTGAGGCAAAGTAAAAAAAAATGACGCATACAGGAACTCTGCCACCTTGTCCCTCTTCCTCTCCTTCTCCTTCTCTTCGTCCGACATGACACCTAACAAGACGAGAACTGCTTCGAGATGAGTGACGAGCCGCCCTCGAGGGGGATATCA
Source organism: Fusarium phalaenopsidis (assembly GCF_050370095.1). Lineage (NCBI taxonomy): Eukaryota > Fungi > Ascomycota > Sordariomycetes > Hypocreales > Nectriaceae > Fusarium > Fusarium phalaenopsidis. The sequence continues at coordinate 657,071 of NW_028145398.1, forward strand.
ACGACTTGAGAGAAACTAGAGGGTCAGGTCTCGGGCTCTCGAGCCGCGCACCAAGTCAGCAATTCTGAGGGGGCTGAGCACATTCACGTGAGACACTGCGTGAGCAATTTCACGGCTAAGACGGCGTATCGCTGAGTGACGCCAGCCAATCACAACGCGTTTTCGGTGTGACAGCTGAATCACGAAATTGGCAATATCCTGCGATGGGGAACGCTCTTGGCTCTTGGCGATGGTCCTCTTGCAAAAGTACAAATTTATTGAGTCAGATCACAGGTTGCAATGACGGGCGAATGTAGCTAAAAGAACGTCGGCGTCCTAATGCACCTACTACTTGTAACTGATGAATAATTCTTCAAGAGCTCTTATCTTTCAACCCTCCCCCACAAAGGAATAGCATTCCCATAGACTAAAGTTTCTAATGCCCCTTCCAGACTTCCTTCAGCAGCTCTTCAACACCAGTGAACTTGTAATCTGGGAAAATCTTGTTCCACTCATCCGACACAGTCCAGACCCCTCGAGTCATGGCGATTAGAACTCCCATAACGGCCATCTTGGAGAATGCCTCAACTTGATCTTTCGGAGTAGAGGGCAAGTCGATGCGAGGATAATTGTCGGTCTTGAGCTCTCCGGCCGCCAGATCCTCCATTTTGAGCCACTCAATCGTGAAAGGCTCGCCTAAAAATGGGATTAGCGCCATTCTTGACGGTTGAGCTGTCAGGAACCTACCTCGGATCTTTTCACCGATTTTCAGGAGCTGCCCGATGGTGATTTTATCTCCCTCAATGCCTCCGATCACGGGCCATTCCCCTTGATAATCAACAGCGCGTGCGACCACATGGGCAATGTCTCCAGCGCTTGTGTAGGCCATTTCATCATCCAGAGACCCCTCAACAACAATGGCGCGTTTCTTTTCCAGGTCGATGTTGAGCGGGAGTGTGGTGATATACTTGGATGCCTTGAAAGGGTGGCAAAGATAGTCCATAAAGGAGCCTACTTGGAACCGAGTATACTGGAGAACCTTTTGCCTGGTTAGTGTCATCGCCTAGATGATTCTAGGATAATTCGGGTGCCCTGCCTTCTTATCCTTATTCAGGTTCTCCAAGTACTGGCTGACTTCAATCTTGCCAGTATACCAAGGCATTGCATCGAGAGAAGATGACAGCTTGACGCCACTAATTCTCGGTCAGAACTTTGCAGACTCGTCTTCTTCGAAACTTGATGTCTCAACTCACGTTGACCATTCAGATGGCGCGAAGCGTGTAACCCCAGCCTCAACTGATGCATCAATCAGATTCTTTTGAGCCTGATTTTCTGGGTCCAGGTGAACTGCGATGAAAGACAGGACTGTGTGAATGCCCTTGAGAAGTTGAACCAATTCCGCTTTGTCTTGGTAATTGGCCTGAACCCAGCGAACGCCAGCAAGAGGGGGAAATTGAGAAGGGTCCTGTGCCATTATCAGTCTTCTCTTCGAGCAAAAAGAAAAATTGTAGGGACGGAAATGCTCACCTTTCGGATCAGGGCGATTATTTCATGCTTTCCCGTGGCGACAAGTTTGTCGAGAACTTCCCTGGCCAACTCTAGATGGCTGAGTTAGCAGACGAGTGTAAGGGATGGTTGGCGTCAACAAACCGCTCGAGCCTCCTGCAATAGCAATCTTTACCATTGTGTCGGTTGTTTGAATACTTGGAGAACAGATAAGGTGTTGGATGGGTGGATGGTGTAAGTGGTTGTGTTGCTGGTTTAGAGAAGCTGGATCCCGTCTACTTATAGTAACGCAGTCTCCCTTACAAATGAATCACGGCTATGAGGCGAACAATGCGGCTCGATTCTTTCAGCTATACGGAGTAACTACATCTCCTAATTCACGTAACCTGGCACCCCGGCATTGGCCGCTGTCAGAGCCGCATGGGTCATGATGCCGGGCTGAGCGGCGTAACCATGCTAGCCCGGTTACGTGATCGGGCAAATCTTGACCGACCCAGCAGCCCTCTCGGGCCCATCTAGAGTCTGACAAATCCACCAACGTGAACTCTCACATAACATCACCTAACATCACACTCCGATCAAGACACGGCATAATTTCAACGGCTTGCTTTTCCGACGAACATGGCACCTGCGCGCATTGATATTACAAGCGCTGAAGATGAGTTGAGTGTAAGGAAACATGCATCTGAGCCAACTTTCCGCAACATCGCCACTAACAAGATCCCAGCGTCGACGGGAGAGAGGCCGTCGTTCACAAGCTGCTTTTCGCAAACGCCAAGCTCAGGCCACTCAAACTTTGTCAGATCAGAATCGTCGCCTTATAGAGGGAGTTCAGAAAGCTGTTGATGCAGTACACGGCGATGAGCGACAAGAGATTCTCGACGCCATCGCCAACTTGGCCAATATTGCTGGCCTTGAAACCAGAGACAGCCCATTGCGAGACACAGTGCCGTCTTTGGGGGACGAGGATATCACGATCGATGTCTTAACTGGTGATTTCACTCGCAATTCCAAGAGTTCAACTGGTACTTGCACGCAAGTCTCGAGCCTGACACCACAACGTCTTGATTGCGGCATATGGCTCGACCCAATGCATTACAGACGCGTCTCGCTCCCACCACAAGATATCATACCCTACCTAGGGCCCGGATCAAAGACCTTTGCTGGCCTACTTTTCTGGTCTGTAATGGATCACAGTCTGAACGGTTGCAAGCATCCACATGCAGAAGCCTCCACGGTTATCAAGACCGGGTTGGGCCACTCAACGGCAACCCAGGACGTCAACATGTCTTTTATCAGACGCATGGTCGAGGCAAGATTGGAGTTCAAGAAAACTGGTTCAATTAGCGCAGAGCATGCCTCTGCGGCAGAAAACGACCTGGGCATGGTCTTGTGTGACCTGGTTGAAACCGAATATCGGGCCAGGGGAAAGGACCCCGACTTGTGGCTGTCCTGTGTCGCCATCGAGCAGCGGGTGAGGAGTATTGCTGGCAGCAGTGCATTTCTTGTTCTCGAAAAGGCAGCGCGAGACGAGGGCGAGAGCGACTTGCGAGAAGCACTGAGTCGGGTAAAATGCAGGCTTTCCGACACGGGTGTTTGCTTCGGGGATGGGCCTCGTTGGAATGTCGATGTGGTGGATGATTTGTTCCTCGATCCTATCCTTCAGGCAACGGGGAAGGTTTGATGGTGTAGAAGCCCAGCGACGAAAATTTGGCTTCACTCCGTGTGAGGAAACATGAAGCTCAAGTGGGAGGGAGGATAGCCTCCGTGCTAGGTAATATGTGTTTGCCGAGCGAAGCAATACTGCCACCCGCTTTTGTAAAGGCATCATGTAATTCCTCGTTTTATTATTATATGGCCCAGTCATTTTGCTTGGTATATATGCATTAACCTTATGACTCATTTCTAGCATGGCCTGACTTATTACTCTTCAAAATTTCTAGAACGCCAAAGCGTTTCGCTGATCGCCCAGCAATCCTTGACGAAAGGTCGAGCGCCAGCTGTCTGTTACTGGATGGGGTGACTCTGTCTTCAGGGGCCCTGGCTCGGCAAAATGGAGCGGGGGACGGGAAGCATCTTGAGCCAAAATGATGCCCAAAGCTGAAAATGGTTACCAAGAGCGCGGGAAAGAGATGCAATGGGACACGAGCGCGGGGGTTATGCCTGATAATCTGGGGGGTGTTCAAGATGACAGGTTTCCCCCATGTGAAGATGTCTTAAGGCCTCCAAAGACTCCACGAGCTGACACGAATCTGCAGTGACACTGCCTCCTGAGGCGGGGATGCAACGCTGACAGGCTGGCGCGTCGGGCCATTAGCCCCTATAAAATAATCGTGTTTCCCTCTTGAGCGACCGAGGATAAATGAGTGCCCCAACCAGACCTAAGCATAGTGTCTCGGTGACAGGGTTGTCTCACTCGCGGGAGCGCCCTGTACAGGGGTTTTGGGGAGCACAGACTGGGTCACGAGGCCACCGTCAGGCACTGACTGTCGCAGTATCGAATGACAGGGGGTGAATCTGATGATGGTTGCTGCCACATGTTTGAATATAATAAGCCGAGACCCTCCCCAACCAAATTCAGAATAGCTGATTCTTTTGCAAATCTCTATCGAGTATCAACAATAGAGAAAATGTATAATCAACCTTGCGTCAAGTTCTCCTACCTGTCCTGCCCTTTGCTGCCTTGCCTGGCACAGGACCCTCCACAGAAGGCAACCCAAAACAAACTGATTGACACCCTCGAGAGTCTCGATGCAGGCTCATTTGCTAACGAGGCGGAGCGGGTTCGTACCATGGAGGCCCTCTCCCTGGCCTTGAGTAGGGTTCAGAAGCCATGGGACACTGTCTGGCAGCACAACTGGGTGAACCCGGCTACCAACGCATGTGTCAAGACATTGATCGATGCCGGAGTGTTCAAACAATGGATCAGATCTGGAGGATCTGAAAAGACCTCCAGGGAGCTATCCAAGCTCACAGGGACCGATGAGGTCCTCATCAGTAAGTTGCAACTTACTCTGTTGGGAGAACTACATTGACCGAGTGATAGGACGCATGATGAGACAGATCGCAGGCCAAAACTTGATCACCGAGACGGCTGAGGATACTTATAAGCCAACACCCTGGGTTTACTCCATCGGAGCTGATGAGGCATTGTCGAATACCTACGGAGCGCTGTATGACTTTGTGAACGGTCCAATGTTTAGAAGCCTGCCTTCCTATCTCAAAGAGACAGGGTACAAGAACCCAACAGACCCAAAGAAGTGCAACTGGCAGTTCATGAACAAGTCTGATGCTACTTTATTCGAGTCTCTCGGTTCTAATGCTGTCGCTGCCAAAGAATTCAACGATGCCATGCAAAGCCACTCCAAGTACAACATGACTCCCTGGCCTGAAGTCTACCCAACTCGCACTCTTGTGGAAGGCTCCAAACTGGATCGTCCTCTCGTGGTTGATGTCGGCGGTAGCAAAGGCCATGACTTGGCAAAGTTCCACAAGCGTCATCCTGGTATCCCAAAGGCAAGCCTCGTCTTGCAGGACTTACCTGATATTCTCAAGGAGTTGACAATCCCCGAAACGATCACACCACAGCCTCACGATTTCTTCACACCTCAACCCGCCAAAGGAGCTCGAGCTTACTTCCTACACAATGTCTTGCATGATTGGGAAGATCCACAGGCTCTCAAAATCCTGAAATACCTCACCAGCGCAATGGAAAAGGGATATTCCAAACTCCTGATACATGAGAGTTTGATCAGCAGAGTCAAGCCCTCCCCTCGTGTGACCACTTCAGATATTACCGTGATGGCCTGCCTGGGGTCCAAGGAGAGAACTGAGATCGAATGGAGGCGTTTGGTGGAGAGGGCTGGGCTACGCGTGGTGAAGATTTGGAGACAACCACACTCGGTGGAAAGCATCATTGAGACGGAATTGGCTTGAGTTCATGGATTGTCATACCCAGTTGGTGTTAGTTTGGTCAGAGTGTATTATTATATTACGGTAAAGGGTCCCATTAATCAAGTTGAAGGGGTTCTTGTTTTTGAAGAACTACAGGTTCTCACATTCAGTGTGACAGCGACCGTTTCTGTATTATCAGAGCAGGAGTGTCCAAATATGACAAGACTTCACAAAGTCATAGGCGGGCAGGTCGAACTAAAGGGAAGGGAGAGTTGGGCTGTCTCCATTTCCATGGCAATGACAATACTAGACCATATAACATAGTGGGAATCCAGGAACAATATCAATCAAGACGAGCCTGTAAACCTAATAGAGGTACACCTAGATGGGGGGCAAGCCGATGTTACCGGCCAACCTCCCTGTTTCCCCTCTCATTGTCTGCCCCACCATTCAACTGAAAGCTAATGCATATTGTTCGAGTCATCGAAAGAAAAATGGATAGCTAGGGTCTAAGGGAGAGTTGCCCTGTCATAGTATTCCGTGTCGATCCCAGATAAGTGCCCAAGGGCCACTCTGCCGACTCATTCCGAATGTGCAAAACCATGATACGATGCAGAGAGTCCTTCTTGTCTTAGAGCTGAGTTGTATTATTTGGCTTCGTGTCATGGCTGAGGCAGTGAGGATGCATGTGTGACGCCACCTGCCAGTTGTCTGTCACACAAACCCTCACTCGGCAACCTACATATGCAGGCCAAGGCCATCCCGTCTCACCGAGAGCATATTCTCCTCATCGGGCTTGACTACACAAGCAGGCTGGCTATGTCTCAACTTGGTGACGTCTAATCAATCACGCCAATCCAGCATCCCACCATCGTGGCCTCTGTGAGGAGGGGTTACAACTCCACACCCTGACACTCTCGAATGCAGGCTGAACATTCCCTGGCCAGTTCGATATGCGATGGACATCAAGGGTACCCATCAAATTGTCTGCTACCGATGCTCTTGTACTTCTTATTAACGCTCTTTCAGTGGATGTTTTAACCCTGAGGGCGGCCCAGCTCCAACGCCTCTTGGAGGCGAAGGTGCTCACCAGCGTCGACGTTGTGAAGCTATGCCTAGCCCAGATCTCAAAGCACAACCATGCAGGCCTTCACTTGAATGCCATAATTTCTGTCGCTGAGCGCGACTCGCTTCTATACCGCGCCCACCAGCTCGATCATGAACGCAGTCAAGGGAAAGTTAGGGGTCCTTTTCACGGTATCCCCATCATTCTCAAGGTCGGTTCAGTCATTGTGGTAGACCTCAGTCATTAATCATCGACAGGACCTCTGTAACACGGTTGATTTACCAACAACCTGTGGATCATACGCCTTCAAGCAAGGCAGGCCCAAGAAGGACGCCAATCTTATCAACACACTCAAAGAAGCCGGATTGATCATTCTGGCCAAGGCGAACCGAGCGTGAGTCCAAGTGTCCAGACGAATCATAACATGCTAATTGAGCGTAGGAACTGGGAAATGCCAAAGGATCGGGTCTCATGGCCGGGTGGTCTGCTGTCGGAGGTCAGGTTCGTTCGCAACAGGCCCCTTCGGCTGCTTGCTCTGCTGATCAATACTACCAGACACAATCGCCCTATATCGAAGGGGGCGTCGCCGAGAACGCAACATGGTTCACCAACACTGTTAGATCTCCCAATCTGAATTCCTCTTTTGCATCTGTAACTGACACCTGGCTAGGGCCCCGCAGGCTCCTCATCGGGCAGTGCTGTTTCTGTTGCTACCGGCTTTGCTCCAGTGTCCCTCGGCACTGAGCTCGACGGCTCCATCATGATGCCAGCCGCCAGAGCCGGTGTATACGCTATCAAGCTCACCCCAGAGAGTGTCGACAATGACGGATTCCAGCCTGGAGCGCCTGGCTGGGATAGTCAAGGCCCATATGCCAAAACGGCGACAGATATCGCGACACTTTCGGCCATCCTACAACTCCACGACCCAGGCTACTATCAACCATTGAGTACGTCCTAGGACGGGCTCAAGGTAGGGTTCGTTGATCCTTCGTTGTGGCGGAGCTATCCCACGGCCATTGAGCCTGTAGGGGGCTTCTTTAATCAGACCGACAATGCCCTGTTCGCTGCCCAAGCAAAGATTGAGAAGTCAGGCGGCAAGGTAGCTCGATCGGTGCCAGTTGCATCATGGGAGGATATCACCGGCGCTATGCCCGACTTTTCGCAAATGGAGGAAATATTTCGTGAGTCGTTGGCAACATCTGATGCATATTGTTGCTAATGGACACCAGCCTTTCAAATGAAACGACGATTCCCCAAGTTCCTCCAGCTGTTTGATGGTGTCCCTCAGACCCTTGAAGAGCTTATCAAGTTCAACGAGGATCATGCCGACCTAGAGTTTACCGAACGTTAGTGACAAATATTATCCTATACATGCCATCAGACTGATGTGAACTATCAGGGGACAACAACCAAAAGGGACTGGAAGCCGGACGCGATACTACCATCACGCAGGAAGAGTATGACCGCAACTTTAAAGCTCTGCGAGCAGCCGCACCCCATACGCTACTCAGCGTGATGAAAGGGTACGACGTCGACGTGCTATTGGGGCCGTGTGACTCCCGGTTTGCCACAGTGGGTGCTGCGGCCGGGTTCCCGGTTGGCAACCTCCCTCTCGGCTTTGCTGACTTCAATGGGCGTCCCTTTTCTCTACATGCTATTGCATCGGCCAATGAAGAAGCCAGGATCTTCCAGGTCATGTCGGCTTGGGAGACGTCGTTTCCGGATAATGTCCGCCCGCCTCCCTTGCTAGTTGATGATACCTTTCCTGTGCAGCAGATTGTGATGGAGGATGCCAATTAGATAGACAATGATTCAATCCGAACAAACATGAGGGCTCCTAATCGAGATCCTAACCTGGAACCATCTTGTCTCGACCATGCGCCTGGCACTCGTGTTGATGTTTGAAATGCTTGTAGAAATTCAATATGTACATCAGAAGATGAAGCTCCAACTAGAATTTTTTTCGCCTCATATGCATGCATGCCGCTATCAAAAAGGTACGCCGTTATACCCATGCAATTTCAAGTACATCATCAGGTTCCCTCTATTTTTTCAGGGAAGCTGTAATTAGGTGTTAATATGCCAATTACTCTCTCCAAGCTCTCATGATTGGTAGACAGTCGCCTAGTTCAAGACAAGACCAGCAATCAAGGCAATGGCGCCAGCATAGCCGAATGACAAGGTGCTGGCGGCATTGGTCGATTGGGCGGCACCAGTCTCGGTTGTTGTTGAGCTGGATTCGGTGGTGCTGGAGGTTTCGCTGGGAGACACGCCCTTGGCTGAGCTGCTGGGCTCTCCAGACGACTGGATGACCTGATCAAGCCTGATATGCGTCAATACTATGATCTTGAACAAGGAAACATCAAGTGGCGACTTACATGTGGATGAGGCCGTTGTTGGTGAGCACGTTGGCCTTGATGACCTTGGCGTTGTTGAAGTAGATGTCATCGCCCTTGATGAAAACGCGGACGGTAGTCTTGTTGAGAGTTCCGATAACCATTCCGTCGGTGAGATAATCGGTGTAAGTGACCTGGTCCAAGGTGTGGGCGCTGAGAACGTGTTAGCAGCGCTTGGGGCTGAGATTAAGATGGTAACCTACAGGAGCGCTCCCGTGAGCTCCTCCTTGGACAGCTCGCCGGCGTCCTCAAAGGCCTTGGTCGAAGGCGCAAGGCAAGTGACGTTCTTGGAGTGGTCAAGGGCAGGCCAAAGTCCGGTGGCGTTCAAAGCCTTGTCCAAACCTTCGAGCCTGTCGTCCTTGACTGTGACTGTGCGGACGGTGACGGAGCAGGGCCGAGGAGGGAGAAGAACGCTAAGGGTCAATTGTGTCAGAGAATATTCCAATGTCCAAGTCCAGGTAGGTTTGGACCTACCTGTTGACAACCTGAAAGGTGTTGGCATTCTTGGGTCCCCATTTGCCATCAATAGTAGTCATCGTAACATCCTGGGCCAGGCCAGATCGCAGGTTCACCTCATCTCCCTTGATCTGCTGTCGCTTCTCCTTCTTGTCGCTCTGATCAACCTTGGAAGCAAAAACGACCTGACCAGTAGCCTGCTTTCCGAAACTTTGAACGAGGTCCGGTCCAGCAGTTCGGTTGTTGAATTCTTCGCTCTGGAGCAGAGTAGGAACAGTCTTTCCTTTAGGGTCGTCGAAATCCGAAGACTGGAGCGACGCAGCCATGATGTGGTAAGAGAAAAAGACCTGGATATCATCCTCGTTGAGCGCAGTCACGTCTGAGACTCCAGCATTCTTCAGGTACTTCTCGATAGCATCGTTGGTGGGGACGAGGACCGTGATGTCGGTGGATTGTTCGGAGAAGGTCTTGGTCAGTCCCTGGGGAGCAGCGACGATCAGGGAACGGAAGAGGGAGAGAGTAGGGTAGTCGGAGATGGCGTCGGACAGCTCTTCGGGGAGGGATTGAGCGCCCACCAGCGAAAGGAGGGCGAGGCTAGCGGCGGCTTGACACAGTGAGGAACGCATTGTGGTGGAGATGTTCTTGGTGGTTGCGACAAAGACAAACAGCAAGACGACAGCCCTCCAATTTGGGCAACCGGATCTTTTATGCCGACAAGGAGCTCAGGATCACGGAAGCAACCGGCAACAGATTAAACTTGGCGCAGGCCCAGGCTCAAGTAGTTGACAGCCTGCTTCTGCCGGGCAAATAAGCGGCTCAGCCAGACAGCCACAATTGAGGCTACAGGCGTAATAATTACAGCAATTGCAGAGCCAAGCACAAGGAGGAGCACAACCCCAGCCTCAACGGTCAGCACAGTGTCCCATCTGGTAGATCAGGTGGCGTCGAGCTGAAAATGAGCTGACAGGGATGGAGCCAGTAAGCGGCGACCTTTTTGCAGAACAGCCCCTGTAAGAGGCACCTAAATTCTCACCCGCGTTGCGCCAAATGTAGTGGCAGCGTGCTACTGGGAGTCTAGAAGATGGGGCGCAGCAGGGCTGAGCAAGGGAGAGACGAAAATGTGACTCTGGGGGAAATCTTTGTCTTACTTGCGGCGGGCGGCCGACCCCAGGCCGATGTCTTGATGCAGGAATGGGACTTTGGGAAGGTGGTTTGAAATGAATGAATGAAGAAGATGGCATTCAAAAGCAATAATAATGTCTTTATAGTTCCTGGTGTGGAGGGCGATGGCTTGGGAGGAAATTGGAGACGCCTCAAATGAAGCCAGCTCTTTGCCCAAAACGGAAAGTCTTGAAGTTAGCCCAAAGTCACTTCAACGCCATGGCAATACGAATTCTCCTTGCAAGTGCCGATTAGCCAAATCTTCGTCTTTCAACGGAGCGCCTCATTTTGTTCAAAGCGTCTCCGAGGCAAGATCCGAGCGCTTTACCGTTGTTTTGGCAGATCGTCATAAAGCTATAGGGTAGCTTCACTTGAGGATCTCGATGGGTCACCACCACTAACGGGTCCATTGAAGGAGCTAATTTCCAATGCATGTACAGGGGACCAGGTACGACGTTAGAGGCGGGTAGCTAATGATTCAGGGCGCTAGCTTTTAATCGCTGTTGCATTTGACTTTAATGTTTCATGCAGGGTCTCTACTCTGATGATCCCAATGGAACAATGGACGAAGTTGATTCCACACCATTTGAATGTGCTCTCCACATATTGTCGGTTTAAAGGTCCTCAGGCCTCTTAAAGTCTCTATTTTCTCTCCATTTTACAGGATCACAATCAACATTTCACGACGAGTGGTTCACGCGCAAACACTGTCTGACATGCTAAGCGTAGCGCTCATCTACTTGTCCCATTCGCGCCTAGGCTCTCTATTTATAGTCCGGATCCCATTACTTCCAGCGTCTAAGCCAACATGTCAATACTGTCAAAGCTGACACCTCCACTAAGATACTTCGTGCCAGTGCTTCCGGTCACGATGCTGATGGTCATGATCTGCCACTCGCTCGTGCTCTGCTTGAAGGCGCTCTTCGGAACCGTGAACTCAAGCTTGACATTGTTACCGCGGTAGGTGCCGGTAGTCAAGCTTCGCGTGCTCGCCTGGTTGGTTGCTCCGGGTGTGCGTGCTGACCAGTCGTTGACCTTGATGGTAGGCCGTCCGTTGATGTAAGCCTGTGTGATGCCAAGACGGATCGTGTGATCCTTTCCGAGCTGTTCCTGGTTCAGACGGAAGTAGACGAGGTGGTTGTTGTTGATGTCCTGCCACATATATCCGGGGAAGCCATTCGCCTTGCTGGTTCCAACAATAAAGTTGCCAACATCCCAGTTGGTCAGTCGCTTGTCAGAGGGGTGCATGTACGTAGGCTTCATCACCTTGTCCTCAAAGTTCAAGAAGCCTCGGGGTGTGCCGTCCCATTCTCCAATGCGCCAGATGGCGTTGTCGTCGGCGGGATCAGTAGCCTTGACCGTGTTGACAGCAGTGCCAGCGCCCTTGTTGATGGTGACTGTTCCGGTGTAGACCTCCAGCTCCTCCTTGTACACAGTCATGGTGTAGGTACCAGGGATAATCTTCTTGATTGACCATGCGCCCTTTCCAGCTGAAGCTACTCCCCAGTACTGAGCCTGGGCGTTGGACAGACCGACGGTGTAAGTGTAGCCGTCCTTCATGTTGGAGATTCCGACACCCGAAGCATAGCCACGGTCACCCCACTTGGTCCATCCGTCCAACTATCAAGAAGAGTCAACAACGGCGCCTCGGCTGTCAGCTGAGCTAGACGGGAAGAACTTACTCCGAGGCCATCAATCCAGGTCCAGTCCGCGTTGCGAGCAAACAGGTTGGAGTTGGGAGCGCCTCCATCAGTAAAGGTCAAGACACTAGGGCCCTGAAGGCCGAATCGCATGGGATCCGTGCTACCCATGTTGTAATAGTAAATGTCGTACAGATCCTCGCCGGTTGCATCGGCTCGGGTGAGAAGAGATCGGAAGAAGGGACCGCCAGAAGCCTTTTCGTGGTTGGAGCGGATCATGTACAGACCAACCTTGTCGTTTGACTTGCCGACGTAGTCATCTGGTTATACACTTAGCCTCAGTGCCTTTTGATCATTCCGGCTCACTTACAGTCCATGGTGCGTCCATAGGTGTTTCCCTGGTAGTGCTTGCTCTTGGTGATGCCGTTGCTGTTGACGCTGACGTCGGAGGCCTCGATGTAAGAGCTTCCAGGATCATAGTAGTCTGTACTTGTTAGTATTTCTCCTTCTGATTGGCAAAATACCTGGAAGACCAACCGGCGTCGGTAGAGGCATGGCTGAAAATGCCAGGCCTGATGCGCACAATGTACCGCATGGCTGAAATGCTGGTATCGGCCTTGTTGGTGAACAGGTAGACATTGTTGTTCTTGTATCGCACCACAATGTAATGCTTAAGAGTTCCGTGCTGGACCGAGACCTTGATGACATTGCTGCCGACAGAGGCGATAGAGACGGTGCTAGCTCCAAGACCAGACTCGACATGGCTGATTGATTTGTTAGCATTGCAACTAATCTCATGCTGAACTTCCTGCTTACGTATTCTTTCCTCCCCAGCCGTTGAACTCCTGGCCCTTGTACTTGAGCGAGTTAATGTCGCCGTTGGACTTGCTGACGCTGATGACAAGGTCAGCCCCTGAGTCAATCACGTAGTTGCCATTTTGATCCTTCCAACCCCAGGCTGCGGCGACAGCCACGGGCCAGAGCAATACGGCAAAAAGAGTCGTCAGAAGCAACATGTTTCAGACTGAGCGATGTGCTGTGAGGCTCTCACAGGCTCTCAATGACACCCAGTGGCTCTTATATAACTTTCAGCCCAGGCCCAGGTCGCTACATAGCCTCCCTAATCGACTCATCACATGAACTTTATATCGTCAGGCCAAGCCCGCTTCACCGGCCGTCGCGGAACGCTCTTGTCCAGTTATGGGAGCTTAGCCCGGCCCATCCGTTATTGAGCACTGACTTGCACCGTTTTTCAGGGTTCACAGGGGCATTAAAGCCGAGGTGGGTTCGTGGAAGCCGGTGCTATACCGATTCCTCAATGGCGGAATATTAAAAGCGGGTTTACGGACTGGGACCGTTAACAGGGGTCAACGGAAGGACGACGGAACTTTAATCAAAGGATAGGACTTGGCCAAACGTAAAGATAAGATAAACCCCTTTATTTCAACATTCCATGTCTATGTCGGAATGATGGCATCTCTCGGCACACATACAGATCCAGTCCTGCTACTGGACGCTTTCCTCGCTTCGACCAAGACACCCTTATTCTCAGGCTGTTCATTGTTGGCTCCCTCTTCCATATTGATAGTAGCCAATCGTCTCTCGAATCCACTACTATCGTGTTTCGTTGCAGCCCATGAGTGCGGGAAGTATCGATTGATCAGAGGCTTGGCATAGGGCATGCAGGCGCATATAATTCCTGACCAGGTTTCAATGACGCTGTATCCTAGTTAGAACTCGCTGAGCAGTTGGTTGAGTTTCCGTATACCGTACCTCCATTTCAAGCTGTTTCCCCCTCGATAAGTTACGTCCAGGTTGTCATCTAGTTGTATGGTTGATACCAAGCGGAAGACGCTCACAAAGAAGACACTGCAATCCAAATCAGTTGCGACTCGTAGATAGGCATCTCATAGGTGATTCTCACAAGCCTCCCGCCATTAGCACGACAGCAATCCCAATCTTGCGGCTCAAAGGGACCTTCATGGGGCGAAGGAGCCAGAACGGGAGAAGAAGAATGACTCCATCGGTTGCAGAGTTCACAGCTGCACTGATAATCTGAATGATGATTGTCTGTTGACAGGCAGGTTGCCCAGGAGCCGTGCATTCGAGGATGGCAGATCCCACAATATTCACTATGGCGTTAGCCACAACGATGAACAGGACCGCATATGAGCACATCTTAAAGTAGACGTCGGCGGTGAAGCGCAGATAAAATGTCAAGACCGAAGCCTTGATGAAGACTATTGCAATGTTGTAAACCGGCAGGCCACCCCATTTTGTGCTCTGCAAAACATGAGTTATCCAGATAGTTCCAAGTCGATGCAACAACTCGCCTCGAGGAGTATTTCCAAGAACTTTGGATCGATATTCCAGATATGATCCCCAGACCCAAGGCGAGCATCTAGACGTGACACCATGATTAGCTGTTGACCACTAACATGAGCGGGTGCTTGGCAACGTACTTAAGGCGGAGTCTACTGAAAACAAGACGGCAAAGATCTGTTCAGGAATGTTAATTAAACTCCGTAGAAACATATCAGATATTGTCGTACCATGGCGAGAATAATGAGAGCTACAGGATGTCAGCGATAGGACCATGATGGATGATGTTCACTCACTGTCGTCGACATGCCACTTGTGAACGACCCTCTTGCTCGTCCAAAGGCGCAGGATGACAATGGGCATACAGAATATTGGCATCAGAACCGAATTCCAGAAGAGCTCTTTGCTCGGGCCTTCTGTATGAGAGAACAAACCCCTAGAACTCGCAGGGTGAGGTATAGGCAGGGGGAGGCCCGACCCTTGGTGGCCGCCTGGATCCATGACAGGTGGGCCCTTCCTCACTTCAGGAACAGGATTAGTTCCGATTTCTGGAAGACTTAGAAGAAATGCAGTAAATCCTCATGGTGGGCGATAATCCAGGTTGTTAGCTTGGGCACGTCACAGCAGCCAAAAGAAAGAACGCGGGAGACGAAATGCCCTGTCGGAGGACCGGTATTAAGAGAACAATAGGGCTGAGATGCGCAGGCCGAAAACATGGGGGACTGGAACACACACAATACGAAACGCAAACAGCTAAGAGCTTGGTTGTCGTGCCTGTTCTCCGTTAGACTCACAACAAGGTTCGACAGCATCACCAAGCACCGGAAGGGTTGAGGCGGCCACAAAGCCAGATGGTGACGCTATTGGGGCCACAACTGCCGGCCGGCCAACGGTACTGACGAAAAACAGGGACGGGAATGTCGTGGCGTCGTCTAGTCCCAGGGGCTGCCACCCTAGCCCGATCTGATCGGCATTGTGCGGGCGCTGGGCTGTTACCCCCGAGATGACGGGCAGAAACACGATGAAATGAGATGGAGATTTCTGAGGAGGCCGCGGTAATAGGGCTGATGGGTTGTGTCCAGCATCTGCATGTCGCATGTTTGTTGTGAGATAGACCCAAGATGTTGGGACCTACAAGGAATGCGTTAGGTATCAAGGATCGACACGGAACGGTTAGGCACATGCCGGGAAACAAGGGACCAGATCCGATTTGCAAGTCACATTTCGGTTTTGAGTCGCGTCAGGCCGGTTCTCTGACCGAGGCACCTGGGTTGACACACACTCCCTAGTCATGGCGCCAATGGCAGAGGTCCCGAGCTCTCTCTAGCAACAGGCCGGGAGAGTTGATCGAGGAACGATGTTGCCCAATTATCTCGATCGATTTTGAGAGTTGTCAAGGTACCAGGGAAGTAGGCGCGTAAGAATGAGCTAAGCGGAGGTTGTCTTGCGGACAATGCCGCCAATCAGGAGATGAGGAGCAGGAGGATGCTACTCAGTGGCCGAACTCTAGAATGATGTTCTTGACTTCTTCCATAACGGCGT
This sequence comes from Fusarium phalaenopsidis, assembly GCF_050370095.1. Classification (NCBI taxonomy): domain Eukaryota; kingdom Fungi; phylum Ascomycota; class Sordariomycetes; order Hypocreales; family Nectriaceae; genus Fusarium; species Fusarium phalaenopsidis. The sequence continues at coordinate 673,033 of NW_028145398.1, forward strand.
TGTTCGGCAAGCCTTGCCGTGATTCTCTCAAGCCTGGATGCCAGTTCGCCTTACAGGGCGATTACCCACAACGCGCCACAGACGAAGAATACAGGCGACACATGGAAATCTTCATGGAATATTGTGGCCAGTGAATAAGCATTATTGGTGGCTTCTGTAAAACTATCATACCAGGGGTGTTTCACCCGTCATAGGCGCCCAAGGCGCTTCCGCTTCAAAACATAATTCATCCTCTACATCTGTTCCTTGTCCAGTCCCTGAGCAGCAGCCTCGTTTTGAATCTCAGCCTCAGTCTTGTACGACTTGAACTTCCTCGCGGGGATACCCTTGGCAAACATCTCATCAAGCTCCTGGTATGATCGTCCAGCAGTCTCGGGCTGGTAATACCAGAGATAGGCGAGCGAGAACAGGCAAAGACCGCCAAAGATGAAAGCAACCTTGGCGCCTAGGTTGCCCTGGTCGGGGTTGAACATGAAGGGAATGACAAACTGCCACATGACGTTGATGCAGTTTTGCACAGCGTAACCAATGGCGATGGTCTTGACGCGAAGACGGGAGGTGGAAACTTCGCACAGCAGGGAGAATGCTGTCGATCCGATCGAAACGTTGTACCACCAGCTGTAGATGAGAATAAAGGCAACCGTTCCAGTGATGGCAGGCTGCGAAGAACCCAGACCGAGACCACCAGTGATGAGGAGGAAGATGGTGAGAATCACCAGACCCCAAAAGGTGAGAGCACGTCGACCGACCTTGTCAACCATGGCAGCGGCCATGAGGTTGCCGACGATGGAAAGCACGGGCTGAGCGATCTGAATCTGGTAGCTCTTCGTAGTCGAGTAGCCCGCAAGCTGGAGATAGTAGGTGAAGTATCCAGCCACAAAGGCGATACCGGAGAAGGCCTGAATGCACAGAGGCATGATGCTGATGATGGTGCGGCGCAGGTTTGACTTTCGCAGGCATTCCATGTAGGTGACGCCCTCGGTCTCCTTTCGAACTTGATCGAGTGTGAGCTCAATAAGAGCGAGCTTCTTGTGGCCGGCTTCGCCGTCGTGGCCAAGCTTGCGAAGACTTCGAATGGCGCGATCCCGCTTTCCCTTGGAGATGAGCCACCATGGCGACCTATGAGTAGTTTGTTAAAACGGCTCAACGGTTTTTTTATCGGTTGACGGGCTTACTCAGGCATGAAAGGGAGTAGAAGAGTAGCAACACCAGCGAAACCAAACTGGCAGCAGAACACAGTTCGGTAAGCCCAGCGTGTCTCGACGTCTCCAGTGTAGTTGATGACGATAAAGGCGACCAGAGGGCCAATACCATAGGCCACACCAACACAGCAAGTGAAGACTCCACGTAGAGCCAGAGGGGTGACCTGTGGGGTGTCAGTTGAGTTATTCAACTAAAAATATCCGGAGTCGCCCTACCTCTCCGATGTAGCTGATCATGGTGGTGGCAACAGCACCAATCATGAAGCCGTTGATCAGCTTTCCGATAAAGAAGACCAGGTTTGTTGTAGCAATGAACTCGACAGTAACGGCGATGAACGAGATAACGAGGGCACCGGCAAGAACGTTCTTTCGACCAACCCAGTCTGCGAGTTCGGCGGAGATAAGCGAAGAGATGACGGCCCTGGGCAAAAAGTGTTAATTGCAGAACAGACAACTCAAGAGGCTAGAAAATACATACGTAGCAACGGGAGCACCGCTGAAGGCGGACTGCCACTCAGCTGGGATCACATAGTCATCACCAAACTTGAAGCCAAAGTCCTTGCGGAATTGAGGGATACCGATGACACTGCCAGCGGCCTGGAGATCGAAACTGACAAGGATGATGCACCAACAGGCGTAGATGCACCAAGCAGAAGCCCAAGGGTACTTGACAAAGGAATTCCAGATGCCAGTTTCGTGATCCTCTTGATCAGCAAGATGGCCGAGCTGTGCATCCTGAGCAGCTTCAACCTGCTGAGCTTCGATCTTCTCCTCGCCGAGAGACTTGTCTCCGGTATCCGCCATGATGGCAAGTAATTGTCAAGATCTTGCGATTAAGAATTGATCGACAAGAGTGGGTAATGATCTGGGGAACAGGAAAGAATCCGAAAAAACGAGGTGGAAACTCGAGTTATTATAGCAACTTTTTCTCCCACCCCCGGGGGGGCGAATGACTCGTATCTTGACTCGGTAACCAACGCCCCCAAATGCCCCCGACTATTGACATCTGGGGACCCCAGATTCCGCCTTTTGATCGTCGTGTGACGTCCCTTCAAACGGAAAAAGTCAGGGAAATTAAGAATAACCCATGTCCTTGGGTGCTTGCGATTGCCTATTCCAGACCCACTGAGTTCTTAGCATCACCAACATCCAAGATGCGGAGTCGTTTGCGGGGTCTCGCCTAACCGAATAGTAAAGCGGGCCGACTAGGCTCGGTGAAGTTGCGAATTGGACGTAAGGAGCCAAGTTCTGGATCACCTTCTCCAAGAACAGACTCGAGCAAGTGAGCCGAGCTGACTCTTGGCTCAAGCCCTTGGCCATCAGGCGATGCGTACACACGCACACACACAACTCCAGACCGTTGATAAGCCAGAACGGGAAAACAGTGCCTAACGTTGCCTGTGCTCAGCCAACGCCCAGTAACAGGGCCATGATGACATGAACATTTCCAACACGACGCTAGCCCAAGACGGGTCAAGAGGAGGCGGTAACGGGTCCAAGGTTCGGCATGTGCCAGGAGCAAATCGGGTGGGGAACGGTTCGCCGAAGGAAAAACCGTTTGCGGCGTAGAATCTGCATGTTCTGCGGTGTAGGGTATCAGATGAGCCCAGGGGAGTGGTTCACGGCGGAGACGGTCAAGCACTTTCATGGTTGATGGAGTGTCTAACTGGACATGATAGCAAAAGAACAAGTCTGAACTCTGCCAATCTGTCGTTTTTATTCATTGTTTTCCTACGTAGTGGTGCCATTGTTAACCACTGATGAGCATTACGCAACGCGTCTCTGTTATGTTGCTCTATGCTGACACTCGGGTCTAGATTTAGAGCTTAACTTCGGGGTACGTCGGCAAAGGCAAAGCACAGCAGAATATGGGGTCCCCAAGTATCTGGGGGCGGAGAAGTAAGCATCTTGTTTTTATTCCGGGGAATCAATCAAGGGCTGAACCCATCTCCATGGTCGTTGCGGCGCATCTCCTCAGCTCACGGAGCTGCCAAGCACTCGTGGCAATCCCGCACTTTATCCAAGACGGGAATGGGTTCAAACTCTCCAAGGGAGGGCAGTCCCAAATAGGCACGACGAAGCACCCGCAGGGTGCTCATCACATGGAGCTAGCTTCGGCTAGGGGGAGAAAAATTGTTCACGGCATCAGACATTCAAGTTGGAGACCCTTGGCCGGAAACAAGGCATCACGTTGGAGGATGATGTTAACGATGTCTGACATCCTTTCTTCCTTTGCCGAACTTTGTCGGCAATGCGGCAAGTCTGAATCGTATGCCATTACGAGTGCTTCTAGTCTTCTACAGAGATTAAGGTGGGCAGTGACGACCACAACAACCAGCTAACAAAACAACAAGTGTGACGAACTCCAACCCATCTACGCCCCTATTTAGGTCCCTGATGTTCTAGCCCAGCCTCAGATGCCTTCTTGTCGGCAAGCTCGCAAAGCGTGTTCCACTCATCAGCACTGACCTTGGTCACGCTGAGTCTCGACTGCTTGATGAGCTGCATCGCCTCCAAAGGCCCACCAGACTTTCCAAGCTCGCGAAGCTCCTTGAGATGAATCGGAACGGCAAACTTCTTCCGGAACTCGACATGCACGAGATCCCAGATGGGCTTCTCCTTGGTCGACTTGGGATCGTAGTAAGGCGCGCCTGGTTGCCGTGCGGATTCTAAGACGGAGTGTTAGGAGGTCCATGGAGAACGTGCTGGGCTACTTACTGTCTTCAGAAAACTCCTTGACAATTTCCATGGTGCCCATGATGCCGGGCTCTTTGCAGTTGCTAGCATAGAAAAATGCTAGATCACCAACGTTCATGTTTCTCATGTTGTTGCGAGCTGCGGATGTCAGCACTGTTGAACCAGAAACTGCCGTGATCTAGACAAACCTGCGTAGTTTCTGATGCCTGTAATCGTGTAAGCCGCCGTGACATTCTTTGAAGATGAAGACTGAAGACCTACCATCCCATCCTTCAGGTTCATCCTTATCTCGTAGGTCGTCTATGGAGAACTTGACGTCGATGCCATTCACGATGCGCGTCTCTGGTTCAGCCTTTAGCAGCCAGTACCACTGGCCGTCATGTCTGGGAGCTTCAGGATTGATCGCTGGGATCGAGTTCACATTAGAATTTTCAGACGCAGCACGAGCACTGTTCTGAGCCTCCTTTTTAGGTGCATCCTCTTCTTGAGACTTCTTCTTCGGCTTTGGCGCATCAACCTTGGTTGTAGTTCGACTCTTGGGGGCTACCTTGGGCTTCTTGGGTTGCTTCTTCTCCTCTACTTTGGCTGTTGACTTCTTGGGGGGAGTTGGTTCCTCATGGGTTGGCTCGTCGGGTGGCTGGCGGCCTTTTGATGCCGCCTGACGAAGAGATCGTCTTTTTGGGACAGCTTCGTCATCGCCGCCGGAGCTAGGCGCACTTCTCTTTCGAGGCGGCATCTTATTCGTGGGTTGCTGGTTGAGGGATAGAGTTGACAGCTCCCAAACCTTGATGGTACGCGACGTGAGGCGACGCGTCTGTGGCTGAGTAGCAGTTTCAGCCACACACCACCAGCCACATCCCAGGCACTCGATCAGGAGGACGAGATTAAGCAGTGACTGAAGTTAACACACAAGATAGTGAATAATTCCATAGTATTGAATTTCTAACTCAGAAAATCTGGGCAAGATACCCAACAAAAGCCTGAAAGTGGGTGGCTAGCCCGTAGTGACCAGCGACAAATCTGGAATTTTGATCAAAGACCAACATCCACCCATATTCATCATTCCAAATCCATTGGTATCATACTCCTGTCCCTTTTAATTCAAATCCAATTCCCGTCGGTCTGGGTATCCTTGATCAAGATGGACCACAGAAACTCGATCACGCCCCGCAGCTCGTTAAGTTGTCCACCCTCAAGCAGGAGGAAGACCTGGTGGTTGTGGATCATCCCGGGGGTGTACAAGGATGCGACCCGTTCGCTCTTCTCAATATCAAGCTCCTCTTTAAAGTTGTCCAAGTGGCCGTTGATGTCGTGGAGAACGTCTGGATCAAGTTCCAGGAACTGGGTATATGAGATGAGTCCCTGGGGAGTTGATCTTGTATCTGACTCAATCCATTCTGAGCCATGGTTTGTGAGAATTGTGGTGATGGCCTCGGAAAGATCTACCAGTGACCGTGTGACCGTAGGGTCAATGATGCCTGGTGTTGGGTGTGAATGGCAGAGCTGAGACAGAAACACGACAATCATCTGAATGTGATCCTTCAAATCGTACAGAGCACGGCGGATGCGGCAAACAGCAGGATGGGGCGGTTGTCGTCGAGACGATCTGGGTGACTGAGGCGGCTGAATTTCCTTGTCGGTTTCCTTGAGCGGGAAATTCATCCATTTAGTACGGAATTCGTCAAAGTCACTATCGATTCATTAACATTACTGTATCGCCTCTAGCAGCAGGGATGAAGACTTACACTTTGAAAATCGGCAAGAAGTCTGCAAGGGTGTTTTGCATGTCCTCTAATTTTTCTAGACAGGAGGCCAACGCCATATTCGCGTTGAGAGGAATGTCCTTCGCCTCTAAGGGGGTTGGGAGGATGCTGTCTGTCGAGTCTGTCGAGTCTTCCGTGGGCTTGGGCTTGAGCTGCTGCATTTCGCCTTGAGCACGGAGGAGCTCATCTCTGAGGTTGGAAATCCAGTCCCAGACACTTGCGCTGAGAGGCATCTCGTCGGCATCGACGTTGGAGCCTTGAGCAACCCAGTGCTTGGCGTAAGCACCCAGCATGGTCTCCAGATCCTTGGCCTGTGTCAAGATGCCCTTGCATGTGGATTGTAGGAGCGTTAGAGTTGAAACTCGAGTGCCTGCAAGTTCGCGAGCGAGCTTTGCGACATCGTCGAGCGATGCTATCGCTGTGCAACAAGATTTGTGGCAGTCGATGGGGTTCGCAGAGAAGGTGTCGTCATCCAGGGACCTCTCTTCAATTGGAGCCGACGGTTTGGCTTCGGTAGCTTCATTGTGGGGTGTCGGCGATCGTTCTGATGGCTGGCGCGGGTTCTCAGGAGTGGGTTTCTCGACAGCTAGCTTGACTTGGGGCGTATAAGACCCTGGGTAATGATGCGCTTGCGGGGGGAGGAGAGGTGATGTTGGTCGCGAGTGGTGGTACAGGTCATGGTCATCGTCATCCGGAAGCGACAAGACAGAGGCAGCGCTCTCGACCTCCAGCCAATCGTCGGCGATGGAGTCTCGACGCTTCTCGGCCATGGCGACGATGATGCGATAGAGAAAACGACGGCGAAAGCGATGCGATGGCTCGGAGAAGGAAGCGAAAAGAGGAGAAGTCGAGAGTTTGTATGTAACCTGCTCCAGGCAGACGTCGCCGCCTCGATTTAACGATTGGGCGCCTGCATGCGACGACAGGACACGCGTAGCCCCCAAAACGCTTAGGTCAGCGCCTGCGTCGCCTGTGAATGGATAATGGCCCAAAAAGCGCCATCTTACGTCGAGGCATTCGCAAGCTTTCTCACCTGCAGCTGCCACCTCATTTTCAGCCTTGAACAGGGCATATTTTGCGCTTAAGCGAGGGTATGTTTTTGTAGGGCTGGGTGGAAGGTTTTTTGTGGGGGGTTGAAAATGAAGCCATCGCCAGTTGGACTGGTAGCGTCAATTGGCAGTACTGGTGGGAATGTGTGTTAGAGACCAAATGTGCCCATCCTGGCATTGGATCCCTGTCATCGCATTGTCGCTGTCTTTCGCGCATTTGCACTTGCGCATGATTTTGTTCATCCGCAGTCAGGGCATTGATCCAGAGCTGTCACCAAGACATGCAGGAACAACATGTTGGTACTGAGTCACAAAGTAGTTTTCTATAAAGGTGAAGGAGTAAGTACACGATGAATCGTTGGTGTGAATTAGGCCGAGATGCGTGCACGACTCACCTAAAGTTTAGAACAGGGTGCTGAACCTGCGCAGGTCACGGGTAGCTGTGGAGGATACGGGATGTCAAACGATCAAATACGGTCAAGTTTGGAGATGGAGCAATGCAGGTTGACACTGAACAAAGAGCCAAGACAGCTATTTCACCTCGTTGAAGATCCCAATAAGAACTGGACAGGCATAAATGTTTATCCCTTAATCAGGACCTCCCAGGATGAGACAAGGGTGCATACGAGAACGAGGCAATCGACATACTACGTAGTAGTGCTCGAGCTGACGACAAACAAGAAAAAATTTAAACTTTTTCCAACACGGGTCGTGCTTTTCCTTCAAATGACCCCATTCGCTACGCCGTACCACTCCCTACTATCTCTTTGAGTGCGCGAAGGCTCCCAACGCGTACCGGACCCACTTTTTCTCACGTAATGACGAGGGTACGGGCGGGGTACGGGAAGGTCTCTCAGAAAGGAATTACAGCCAAAACACCATAGAAATCATTTTGAAGAGACCTATGACTTCTCAATCAATTCCCGGCGAGGCACTTAACGCCTCTGATTCAAGTAGCTATATCACAGAGGAAAATAGCCGCCGCGAGCAGCCCAACGATATCACGTGCCGGCCGGTCTTCAGCCCGGCCACAACCTGCGGGGCTTACTTCCTTCCAATGGAGATGCCTTCACGCGACTTTGAGGTCAAGCCACTGCCCCATACGCCCCTACAGCTCTTCCAGCTCTTCCTACCTTATTCCTTAGTTAAAAGATGGGTCCAATATACCAATAGCTGGGTTGCAAGCCTGCTCCGAGACCGTCAGTTACGCCCGGCAGCCCGGCTTAGAGGCTGGCATGACACCTCCGTCGCCGAGGTATACGTATGGCTTGCTATCCTGATTTACATAGGAATTCACAAGGAACCAAGGCTCCGCGCCCATTGGGAGACTTCTCATCGGGGGCATCAAGGCCCTGACCACTCGATTATTCGATATATGACGTTCGACAGGTTCCAGCTTCTTCAACGGCACCTACGAGTCTTCAACCCGTTCAACCTCGCCGATACAGGCCTTCCGAAGGTCTTATACTGAGGTGTTAGGGTTGGGTTTGTCTATTAGATATGATGAGACTAAGTCCTCACTATCGCATATATGATTAAGGCCCCACTTTTACATTATATGATCTATTTAAACTCATTAGCGATATAGACCCCAGTCCCTAACCGGGAGGCCAGTGGTAGTTTGGGCCAAACTACCATTTGGGGTTAAGGGCACAGACCAATAGCCATGCAGGGATACACGCGGGGGTAGGTCTAAGACGCGAACAGGGGGGGCAAACTACCAGTCCCAAACTACCATTTCATGCTACAGCTAATTAGGGTAGGGGAAGGGCAACTTCAGGGTTAAGGAAAAAGCAAGCAAAGGAGGGAAGTACAACAGAAGAATGCGTCTCTAAGGTCAGCCTTTTCGCGAACGATCAGGTAAACGAGCGATATTCTTTCCATGCGGATATAAGTCCATAACCAGTAAGTCTATAACCAGCGCAACCAAGGACGATCGAGCAGTTTCTTAGTAGGCAGTAGTCATTCGAGAGAGAGAGAGAGAGAGAGAGAGAGAGAGACTATTATTAGGAAGGAAGGAAATAGAGGGCTATAAGGAAGGGCTCGACATAGTCCACATCGCAGCCATGGCTCAGGGGCGTCCCATAGACTCGCCCGGCAGCAATGGACTAGAGCAGCAAGAAGATATAAGAGAGTCCGCTAGCTATGTTCATATAGAAGCCACTAAACCAGGAGAAGGGTGGCTTATATATAATAGCGAATACCGGTCGTTAATCTGCGCCTTTCACGGCTATGTAGTCCGCAGCCTCGAGGGTCACTTAAGGGACCGCCACCCAGATATTAACCGTCGGGCCCGCAGCGATATCATCTAACGCCATAAGGGTCTATAGCTGCAAGGACCGGGGTTGGAGCAGCTCGTCTAGCACGGTGCGTCAAACCCGACCCGGGCCGTCAAAGGTCTTATTGTTCACCGGGGCTTCGCCTGCACCTAGCCGGGCTGCAGGCACCTCACGCCGAGCTGGAAGTGCCTATGGGTCTACTTTAATGACGAGCATAATATAAAGGGAGCCAGGGCGCGGGCGGACCTCTGGACCAGCGTCTATCTGTAGACCTTCTTTATAGGACCAAAGAAGGCGATTTACTATTTCTGCGTAAGCGCCTCGACCGGCGGTAATAACGATTGCAGTCAAAGATCACCCCGAACCGGTCCCGGTTAGGGTTAAAAGTTATGCGTCTTTGGGCTATCCATACCACGAGCCCCTAATATTTTAGAAGCCTACCAGTAAACTTGCCATTTTTGGACGCCCTCCCCACCTAAACCTGGGTTTAGGTGTCCGTGCGCACCCTCCCCTCCTCAAACCTCTAAGCCTCCATCTCTCCTCCACCTTTCTCATTCGTTCTCCCTGACTACCATCTATGCTCCTTTGGCCACTTCTTGACGACATCTAATTCTTGACTAGCAGCCCAGAAGTCTCCCGTCTCCCGTCTCCCGTCTCCCGTCTTCCTTTCTTTTAATTAGTCACCTTCCCCACCCCCTGTACCTTAACACTCCCATTCAATATAATAACCCGAACCCTCATCTCTTCCCACCTGTTGCTTCTTACCCTTTTACAATTCCACATCCCACATCAAATAAAATAAATCACAAACAATAAATCCCAATAATAATAATCATCAATCAATCATCACAAACAATGATCAAAATTGGTCGCCCTCTACCTCCCAAATCCAACCCCGATCCCCGGCCCTCCAAACGGCTGAAAACTACCCCTACCCACCCTTCCCGTGAACCCCGTCTATCCACCTCTCCTCCCTACTTCCCGTCCCCGACGATACCCCATCATCACCACCTAAGCCCGCCAAGTCACCAAAGCCTCCTCCACCTTCCTTCACCGAGGTCGATTCCCTGAGGAAACAGGCGGAGCCCTACCGCCTCGCCGTCGCTGAGCTGCCCATCCATCTCCTCCATTCCGCCTGGTCTCGTGGCAACAACAGGCCCCTCGACCGCAATCACGTCGCCCATCTTTGTCGCTCTTTCCAGAATGGCGGCCTCGCACGTCGAGCCGAGCAGCACTACGTCCAGGTCTCCTGCAGTGCTGCCGCCGTTCAAAATGATCGACGCCATCCCAGACGCTGATCAGAGCACTGCCCAAGACCGACGTCAGCATGTGCTATCCTTCAAAAACTGGGCCGACTTCAACGGCGACGAGAAACCTGAGCTCATGGCCGGCCAGCATCGCATCGAGGCTCTGAAAGACTACGTGAAACAGACGGATTCTGATTCGAGCGATTTGTGGTGGATTTGCGAATTTTACGACAAAGGTGTGACCCCTCTTCAATCACCCCCAATCCGCAGATCTTCTCTACCTGATATACTACTTATACATACATAACAAACAATACTCATCCTTATACACAGACACTCTACCAGTCGAACTTGACATCAAGCTTCGTGTCAACCGTCGCGATCTCACCCTGCCCGATACACATGGTCAGATCTGGTTACAGCTCGCCTCCGCCTTTGACCGGGACCCCACTCTATTTTCTGCCGAGAAAAATGTCAACAAGAAGGGTATCGAGAAAAGGATGTTGGATATCCTGTGCCTGACAAGTGAAGCTCGCTTTCCCATCAGCCGTCTCGTCACGCTGTGGAGAAGCGAGCGGTGGAGACCTCGCATTACCCGCTGGTGTCGAACCTCTCTGGGGAGAACCACATTCAACATTTCAAAATGGTATCAGATCGCAGGGTACAGATTGGACGATGTGAGTAACTCACCCTTGACATCCGTGATGGACCTACCATTTATTCATTCACCTCTCCCACCCCAGACAGTCTCGGATCAAGCCTTGCCTAGAATAATATGTGGCTAACTTGGGTGTACCATCGTCCTGCACGAGCAGTATTGGTTCGATACGTTCTATCAGATACTCGAAACTTTAAGGGCACTTCCTGCCTCCGCCTCTGAGTCCATTCAGATTTCAGACTGGACCATGCTCGCCTGCAGTCTCAAAAACGACACCTATGATGCTGCAGATGTATACCAAGTCTTTTATCCCAAGGAGGACAGTAGCAGCGGCGATAGCAACTCCACTCCATCGGTTCCTTCCACTGGCAAACCGAGCACAAAGGCAACACGGCGAACCGGATTTCTGACCTCGCTTGACAAGGAAGCCTATGACAGTCTTTGCCGCCATCTTCAACAGAACCTTACTCTTCGTTTTCCGGATGTGCAGCCTTTATTGCGGATCAAAAAGGAGGAAGGCGAGGTCATGGCACAGGTCATGGACCATGTAGTGCGCTGGGTCAACACCCAACCCGCTGATATCATCGGTCTTCACGAGAACAACAAGCCTTTACGACGAGAAGACCTGGTGCCTGCGATCAAAAGTCTCAAGGCGACTGCTTATGGAGACGATTGGTGGACTCGGCTCAGAGAAGACGACGATGTCGATGGCGCCGACGATGTCGCGTCCTGGCTCGACCTGCGTTCACGGACCCTGGAAAGGCAGGTCCTCGACTACGTCCGCAGCCATATGACCGAGTTCAGGGATCCCTCGACGAAACACTATCTCGACTTGATGCCAGAAGAACATTATGAGCAATATGCAGAACGCTTCAGCACCGGCGATCTCTGGATGGGCTTATTTCACATCGTCCAACACGCTGTTGGTCCTGCATTTCGTCCGGTGTGGGAGGATTCGATCCCTGAACGCATCGGCGCGGATGACGCGATTCACCAGCCGCAGACTGAGATGCGCCACAGACCACCGGCTTCGGCCATCACACGAGCTATCTGTAGTCAGCTGGGAAATATTCCCGAGGTGAAGGAGAATCCTGCATTGAGAGGCGTGTACGCCTCGAGCGAACTTGGTGCCTATATCGATCATGCTGTCCTCGCATGGGCTTCCGATCGATGCCGCAAAGCAGTGGAAAGCAACGAGTCTGACGAAGGAAATCCTTGGTCAGGCGAAGCACTCCAAGCGATCCAGGCGGCATACCAGGGGTACGAGAGGATCCTGGCAGGAATGACGTCCGCCACTGCAATTTCCGAACACGATGATCAGCAGCAACAGCAGCGGCACTTGCCAGACGAGCGTATCAGCCACGTCCCGAATGAAGTGCTCCGTCAACAACAGGGTGCCGTATCATCAGGCCCCCCATCTTCGCAAAGGTTTGTTCCGATCAACACGGCAGACAGGGCACAGCGTGACGGCGGGCGCACAATGGCCATGGAAGAAGACCTATTACTCCGAATGCAGCAGCGGCAGCAGCGGCGGCAACAGCGCCAGCCATCAAGACATCCTCAACAGCAGCCACCTTCGTTGCCGCCGTTCGCTGGATTGCCTCCAGCCCAGGAGACGGCACTGAGAAGCCCCCGCCACCAAGACGGAACACATGCAAGGAATGCCGCGGATCACGGTTATCAGCCACCTCCTCAGAAGTCTTACATTGCAGCTGAAGTCGGCCGTCCGTTGCAGAAACTACCAAAGGGAGATGTTGGGAACGGCTGGATCCACCAATCACCAGCAACCAGGACAACGTTACCGAACGGGCGGCCAAGCCCTAGCCAATCCCAGATGACTAGGGCGAGACGACAACGCCAGCGTCACCAGGAACAAGCCCTTAGCTCGCAGCCACAAAAGAGATCATCCTGGATGGATGGGCCTGTAGCGACGTCCGGAAGTAAGCGTTGATCCTTCCGCAGGGCAGGCGGGGCGGCAGCTGGGAACGACGAGCGAGCCATACCCTATACCAAAAGATATACGATTCAATCCGGCGAACCATCGGCAGTCGCACAGCAATAAATAAACAATAAGCAGCAGTAATTAAAATAATAGTAATGATAATAAAAGCCATAATTTTTGACCAAATGTATTGTTTTTAACCCGTGAGAAGTTATTGATACAGCTAGGCTAGGCCAAAATCGTTCCTATCGCGACCACTTGTACGCTCCTGCTGGAACTGATGGCTAGTCAGACACTGGTAAAGGTTGAAAACACAGGGAAAAAGATGCGGATAGGCCGGAAAGAACTGGACTGGGGGTAGAGTACCCTTGTTGTTTTAAACTGTGATAAGCTTGCAGAGTTTCATAGTGCCTGTGACGAGCAAGCCACCTCATTTCCGCGGGTTTCGCCTAACCCTTTGCATAAAGGGCATCACGAGGGATTTGATGTCATTCCGTGTGATAATTCGAAGAAGATGCATGAGATAGCGCTGTATATTTCAGGTTTTGACATCAGCCACACGCGCGCTCGGACACCTAACCCTGGGTATGCCGGCCCGGGTTGTTTATGGATGTGTTCGGGGTAAAGCTGGCGGTAGGTACGGTAGCTGCTCTCCTTTCGAACCTTACTGAAGACGCGGTCCCTTTGGTAAAGAGCTTCAGTTGCGACCACGACAGCACGAGGCAGAGCGACGCGTCTCGCGTCTAGCCGTACCAGTTTGCACAGTAGCCGAATCCTATAAATCAGCGAGCAGTTTCGCAGGTGACGATGATGGAATATTCCTGACAGAAACAAGTAGTGTGTATTCCTCAGTATTGTCATTCCCCCGTACCCTTCATGTTAATTCATATCCTTTTCGTCACCAGTCAGCATCCTCTGAGCATCAGGGTCACCTCTCGTTGGTCAACATAACCGTTGTGACGGACGCTGAGAAGCCTACCATGTCGTGCTTAGGGCTTCCAGAAGAAATCGAATTCGATGTTCGCTCTGATGGTCCTGACATTGATGACGGCGAGGACCAAGAAGAGGCGCGAGCTTATATCGCCGTTCTCGGCCGATGAACATTATCTCGAGGAGCCCGCGAGCATCCAAGGGAGTGCAGTCAGCACAGAAGACGCTACAGACCAGTTTCAAAGAGGCTGGAGGGTAGACCGTCGCGCCGGTGATTCCTGGATGTATGGTATGGCACAGCATTGTTCGAAGAGCGTGTAGGAGCAGTGACTTATTTCAGTCCTTTCCCTTCCCTTCCTACGCTCTTCCCCACCTAGAACCTGAGCCAGAACGCGCTGCTAGTTTTTTCAAATTGTCTGGGGTGTCCTGACTGACATGTCGTGTTAGCTGACGAGCTCATCGACGAGACGAACGACGAAGCCTTCGACGGGACACGTGCTCTTGACCTCCTCCAGCGCCGAGTTGTATTGGACTATGGGAGCAAGAAGACAGGGTCAAAGGCGGCGAGCGAGGACGACGATTATTACCCCGTATTTCGGCTCGATTTCGTTAGCATCGTCGGTCTACCGCGTCGGCCGATCTGCCGGTCTAGCCACTTCTTTGACAATATCACAATATCCTTTCGCCACTGGAGTGCCCCATATGTCGCAAAGCATGTGCAGGGCGTCGATTTCGACCTGAGCGGCCGTACCTTCCGCATTGCCACCGGCGCCACTCGAGAAGCTTGGTTCATCGTCATGCATCCAAGCCAGAGAGCTGCTGGGACCAACCACCCCCGCCGACGACACGATACAACACATACGAGGACTGCCCTCGTACAGGGCCGTGCTCTGTTACTCGCATCGTACATCAAGGACATCTTCCTTCAAGGTGAGCTCCTTGGTGAAGGTGTTGAGCCGAGGTGGGCCCTCGGAGGCAAGGAGACGCAGATGATTGCCTTTGACAAGTGGGTCATATTCCAGACACTATTCATGGATGGCTGGACGGAGTTCCTCGAAAGGTTCTCCGTAGAAGACGACCCTTTCTGGACCGATCATCAGCCCGCCTTCCACGCGTACGACTATGGCGCCAACATCAACATAGAAGTCAACGAAGGCATAGCGAACCTCGAAGAAGAGACAGTCATCAGGCCAGCCTATCTCGACGGTCTGGACGACGAGTCCAACGAGACCGACGACGGTGATGATGATGGAGAAAACAATAGTTTGCCGGCGACACAGCAAGGATGGGAGCGAATTAGGGGAGGAACGAGAGGATGAGCTCGACGAGCTATACGATGATCAACCAACCGTCGAAGTGGAAGACAACGATAGCCTGTTCGTGTCGGAGAGGGCGGACGATGATGTTGCTTCTCAAATACCACCTAGCCTCAGTCCAGGGCGAATCGATACGGATTATCGAGGTATTGTTGACGGCGAAGCCGACGCGAACAGGCACAATGGTGACGACGACAACAATGGTGATGGTGATGAAGAGCGGGAGCGGAGGTTCCTTGAATGGATGAACGAATCCGAGAACACTGATGTGGGCCAACATAACGGGACTCAGCTACAAGATGATCAGGAGCATCAATACGATGGGCAAGACAACTCCCAGCAGCAGCCGTTGAGCCCAGATACTGACGGTAGTGGCGACGTCCGTCCAAGGCAAGCGCCAGACGTCTCGCCACCCAGTCTACCTCCATCATCAGCATCTGTACCAGCAACGGAGGACCAGAGAGAACATGATGCGTTGTATAGTCCTGGCCTGATGCGGTTGCGTGAGGCCCTTGAGGCGAAGTATAACCTCGACAACATCAGCCACGTCTCCTATGCCCTGGCTGTTGACGTTCATTGCACTGCAGCAAACAAGCATCCCGATGCAGAAGGAAGACCAGGTCCTCCTGTATGTTTACTTGCCGACCGTAACCGGGTGGCTGGGGAGTTTTACGGGAGCAACTATACCTTCTACCCACTCGGCTTCCACCCAGCGTACGGCAATTTCACATCGGATCGTCCACCTGCCTTCCTGGATAGTGACCTGTTTACTGTCATGAAGGAGAACATGAGCCACCAGAACCAGGGTGCCGACGTGCTTTCGTTCGGCTTCTTCCAGGGCTATTCCAACCTGAAACGGTCTATCCGTCATGGGCCTCACGACCTGCTAGCCAGCCACGGTCTCGCCACAGCTGCTCTCACCATCCCCTCGACGGAGGCTCAGCGCACGGCGCGGCTCAAGGACAAGCAACAGCGGCTACTGGCCCAGGTGCGGGGGCGACTCACACCTGACAACCCTGGCGCATCGACACCTTTTGCGCGGGAGAGACAAAGGGTTGAGGCAGCCATGCAGGCGAATGAGTTTGCGTTCCGATTCGAGCAGGTTATTTCCATCGATGCTCCACGACTCGTGCGCCGTCGTCGAAACTTCAGTAGCGTACTACAGCCCATCTTCCAGCTCATGCGACTCTTCCTCAAAGAGAAACAGCTTTATGCAGGTATCCTCCGGCGTTTCTCTCCTGATATCTTCCCAGGAGTCATGGTGGCTTTCGCCAAGGTTATGGAGGCAGCCATAGCAGAAATGGACCGCCGCTTCCGCGAGGCTGGGTCGAAAAGGACTGGGCATGGCTCTCTCCGAGGGTGTCGCTGCGCTCGATCGACTGGGCAACTTTTGCTTCACCGGGGACCCGAGGGTGCTCCCTACCAAAGTTATGAGGCTTCTCGGTACGATTGATAGTCTAAGAACATGCGGATGGCCATTCATATCGCCGCGAATGCTGGACATCCGAGAAGGGCGAGGACTCGTCAACCTTGTGGGATGGCCACAGTTGAGCAACGGACGGCCCGTTCTGATGCACGTTGCCTCGCTAGAGTATCACTACGATAGAACGGTGGCATCCAACCGACACAGTCAATTGTGGTTTGCTGAACTTGGGGGTCGATCGATAGACGGGATGGACAGGATGACGACATTTCTCCACGAGGTGTTCCGAGATCTATGGGTACCAGAGACGGCCGCTTTTATCGCGCGCCAAGTTCGTCGTGGCTTGAACCGTGGTATCCGTAGTGGCGGTAGGGACGGCGTTGGATCGCATGGTGATGCCGACACGGGTAACGAGGAGAGTGCTCGGGCGATGATTGCGTTAGAGGCCTGGGAGGCGCAAGACAGTCCCTTCAAAACATCGTACGTGCCAGGAGTCTCTTTAGCTTCCCCAGCGTTCCTGACATCATCACAGAAATTTCGAAAAACTATCAGCGCAAGTACTCAAGTTCGATGACCGTCCGACAGATGAATCGAGGATGGTGCTAAAGACGAGACGCGACTTTGCAGAAGAGATGTTCGTTGCTCTGATGGAGGGCGGCAGGAAGGGTCACCCAGGAGTTGAGTCTATCGCACCGACACATTCGACATGGCCTTCTATCCTCCGGGCCGCCATCCAACACACCAGAGGCGTCTTTGCAACGAGGGCCCAGTGGGTCTCGGGTATCGCAGCTGCTATGGTATCTGCGAGTATCGAGTGGGTACCTGGCTCTCATCGCCGGAGATTGACGCATCAGCAGGTAGTACAACTCGTCGGAGCAGCTGCATCCGCCACTGTCCTCGCGGCTCGGCCCGACAGCCTCAAGAGGCGGGCGCTCGAGGCGGAGGCTCGTAGGTCGGTCGATTCGGTTGGCGTCAAGCGAGCGAGGATCCGACCACGAATCGATCTAGGCTGTAAGATACCGTTCAAGCAGATCCCAGATATTGTGGAAAGAGGCTTCACCGAGATACGTCGGCTATTCGCGAAAGGAGATCAGGGCGTACTATCCCACTACTGTGTGGCGTACTGCTGTCTGACAGAATGCCTCGAGGATCCATTATGTGATCTTATGCTCATGCTCACGTTAACCATCACAGCGTCGAGTGCAACCCCCGAGGTTCGGCCCAATACAAAGGCCTTCAACGTGACGACTAGGAGAAGGGACCCGGCTCTTCTAGCAGCCAACATGGTGACGAGAATGCTCTGGTTCCTGCGGCCGGAGGCATTTCCATGGGACAAAGACCGTGATTCAGTGCTGCGGGTGTCTGAGATGACGAAGAAAATCGGTGAGTCATATCCACGGTCCCGTTCAACGTCGACGAAATAGGATGACTGATTACCTAACCGTCTGTAACCGTAGAGCACAAAGGGGTCAACAACCGAATGCTTCGAGAACTGGGTTGATTAAAGTCAAGGGCAATCGGGATAGCCCACGCAACTGCGAGTCACGTCTCACGCCTAAAGACGAGCTCTTCAAATTACGTAACGACCTAATATTTCATGAAGGAGCCGAGGAGTTTTATTGGCAGTGTATTCAAGAGTAATAAGGAAGAATGGGTAGATAGATGCTCGGCTATTATTAATGATAGGTAGCTAAGACAGGGTTACAAGTAAACAAATTCTTCAAAAGCATGCTGCACTTGAATTACCATCACTACGAGGCCATTTTATAAATTGCCAGAACTTCTCAGTGTAGAACAATCATTCTATTGCCTTGACATCTCTTAAGTGAGGACTTCAAGTGGCTTAACTGCTTCGGCTGGCTCGATCGACTCATGATCGTCCAGTAATAAGACCGAAAACTAGCGGCCTCCATATTACATGGCAACAGCCAAGCTTGAGGATAGGTAGCAGCAGCAGGGTAGGTAGCATAATCTCAAAGGTCACGTGATATAGAACCATAACCTGCAGTAGTCAGAGGGAGAGAGCAAGGTTCTCAATAGTTCTTCACAAATTTCCTTTTTTCACGGCAAATACCAATTACCTTAACATTACAGCAGAATTACACTCACGGCCAACGCATACATCCGGCATATCCAGTCATGACGGCTACAGAACTCTACACGATCGCGCTTGAGCGGTCCACACAGCCAGATCTACCAACAGAGCACAACGAGGCTCCGCACCGCATGGCACGGCTATCAGATACAGACCGCGCAGCCTGCGAGGGATGGCTCCAGGAGATGAACTTCCTCCGCCCAGGGGAGGCAGAGGACGATGAAGTCTGGAAAAGGATCAAGAGAAACTGGATCGGATACCTATCGGCGACGAGCCCCACGCCGGATGCAGCGCTGGCACCGAACCGCAAGGTTGTGCAGTTCAGAGTGGCGGCGAGGATGCGAGAGAGCAGAGACGCAGATTTGTCCAGGATCGTCAGAGGCGCATGATCATCCAGTCGGCCTTCTGGAACGGGCTGACGGGATAGAGGCCATGACGGAGCGATGGCCACGGGCGGCGCGGGCCGCATTGAACAGCATGGATGAGAGCGGGGAAGATGAGGGTCGAGGTGCGTTTGAGAGCCTGCGGCCGTCTGCGACCTCAGTCGGCGACGACGATACCAGTCCATCTGGACGAGCCTGGTGGGGTTCATCTGTCATTCGCAAGACGAGGGCACGCTGGAGGAGATGGGTATGCGGTTGACGGAGAGCCAGATCGACGACATTCTAGATATCGAGCAAGAGGTCTGGCAGGTGGATCTCAAGGCGATAGCGCGGAGGCGGGAGAAGGGAGGGTTCGAGGGCGTCTGGGCACCGATCCAGCTGCTGCTTATGAAGGCGTTGAGGAAGCCTAAGTCGACGCCGCGGAACAACCCGCTCGTGTGGTGGATTGCGGTCCTCGCCCGATCGGTGGTGTCGGGGGATGATGGCGATAGGGACTTTATCAGCCGAGGGCGGTTCCATTAAGAACCCGATGCCGATGGATATCGACCTCGGGGAACGGCTGCGAGCGATAGTGCACTACAGCAAGGTCATTGTGCTCGACGATGCCTTCTCGACCTGGCCGGAAGAATCAGGGTGGATGATGGAGGTGCAGAGCAGGCTGAATATGGTGAGTATCGAATGGATCAACGACGAGGGGGTTCTAGGCCAGATGGACCACCCGGTGATGGCGGGCCGGTATATTCGACGGATGCGTGGCGGTCCGTGGTGGCACACATAGCTGAACACACGAAGAAGCATCTTGGGGGAAGCAGAGGACGGCGATATATAGGTTGGGTGAATGTTAGCTAATGCGATAGGGTAGGTATGAGGGGATAAACGGCCTAGGGTTTATGATTGTTGGGCGTAAACCAAGCACTACCTAATCAGGTGGTAGAGGGGAAATAATTTATAGATCTATTATTCTCCTATCCTAGCGCTCTAGTAATCAAAGGTATCTAAGGCCTAACTAGTTATTGCCTTAAGAAGAAGAATAATATAATAAGTCTGAGTGCCGCGGTTTTGGCTACTAAATTCGGCGAAGAACATCGCCGCTTAAGTGAATTCTATACACAGCATCCGGCGCGACTCTAGAGACCTTGCATCCTGCTGGTCTTGGAATCCCTTCAAACCTGGGGGTAAGTGTCTATGCGTGCCCATCATAGTCCTTAAGCCTTTATTACTATTATCCCTCTTACCTTACCCCTAGAATTGACTATCTATGTCCTGCATGAGGCTTAATTAATTAACTGGTTAGCAATGACGAGCCTTAGGGATCAGCAAAACAACACTTTACTAGATGGTCTTGACGGCGATGGACTCAAGGTAGAGTGCCGTGGATCTATGTGGGCCTGGGGTGGACTTGAGTAGAAATATCATTGAAATTGAGGTATAATATACCCCACGAGCTATTATCTCAGCTTTCCTGCAATACTCCATAGAGACTTGCACCTTCAACCATCCTATAGCGCTTTCTAGGTCCGTTGCTAGAGCCAAGAAGACATGATCTAGGTGTTTTCTAATCATCATTACTTCGGTCGTATCTCCCAGAGCTCGAACCTGCCAATACCTTGCAACATATCCATAATATGGTTAGGGCACAGGGGTTCCTGCTTCGACTCCCAGTCGCCAGTTGTTCGCTTCCAGTATTTCCTAAATAGCTCCTCGTCATCGAAACAGTCCCGAAACCCTATCCTCTGGATTGGCCGCTGAAGAGACGTCAGATAACGGTCTATCATCTCAAGGTCTTTGTTGGTTTCTGCTAGACTTCTCTGCCGCTTCAGTGTATCCTCAATCTGGAGGAGTTCTCGCACACCGAATCTCTCAACAGCCAGGACGATAAAGCGTTTGATGTTTAGGTCAGAGTTGAAAAACTTCTGATCTTTTTTCTGACTAATCCAGGGTCGTCCCATGCGAGGCTTTCGAAATCTTCTTTCTCTCCAGTAACGTGCAAGGGTTGCAAGATGGCATAACCAAGTTTATCGGGCCCTAGTCGATCTCTCAATTTGTTGCAGAATATGGTCGCGACGTTATGAAGCAAGCTTGCCCGAAAGTCGCTATCCGGGCTTTGATGCTCTGCGTGCTCTGCGTGCTCTGCGTCACGTATACGACGAAGTACAACTCCCAAAGGATTAGCCTCTTCGACCGTAGAGATGCAGTAATCCAGAAGCTTCTTGCGCTCTGTAGGCATGCGATCACTGAAAAACCCTAACAAAACAATAAGGGTTAGAAGAGCTTCGGGTGAATAAGCGTTGAGATAGGTCGGAAGTTCTTTAAGTCCGACTCCAGCAGAAGCTGGGCCCCAACATGCATCCCTAGCTGGCAGCACAGAGTCGCGCAAATTAGAAATGCGAACGTCTTGAAGACGCCGGGAGGGTTGTCAAACGTCCATTGCTCGAAATCATCTATAATACCGTTGGAAAATGTCTCGGTCTTCCATTCTTGGTTGTCGAAGGCTCCGGTTACATAGGTTGAAACAGAAGAGAAGAGCACTTGCTTGTGGGAATCCAGAGGAGACGGGGTCAGGTATTGGTCACGAATGATTGCCAAGCAGTGGAGGTGAGAAGCGGATACCCTGAGGTTGTGTCGGATCGCGGATCTCATCATCCTAGTTCCAGATGATAAGTCTAGGCTGGGTGTCTCGTAGGCATCTGATTCGAGATAATGCTTGGTGCGCTTCTTTGTGAAGTTCTTTCCACCCCCCCACTTCCGAGTAACTCTATCTCGGATCCAGCTTGGTCTATTTCCTTATCAGATGCTATCATGTGATGTGATGCGACGCTTATAGCATACCTGACTCTGAATCCATAGTGGCCCTTGAGAATCGAGGCCGTCTGATCATATGTTTGCTTCCGAATAGAGAAGATCCTCGATGATAGGCCGCATCCTTTTCCAGTCATTATCATGGTATTGCTGATAGGCCATGTTCGAGATGGTATGAATTGAACGGTCTGGCAAAGCGCTTCCGATAGCTAACGCTGCAATAATGTAATCGATAGGGTGGGTAGTGGAATAAGATCGTAGCTATATGATTCTGAGCTGGGGCTAGTAACATAGATCTGAAGTGAGCCCCCATAGGTCACTATATAGATTGTTGGTCC